>NC_091132.1:87187938-87871271 GCF_040183065.1 Periplaneta americana
GCCATTAAGAGCAGCATCTCTGGCTCCAGCGTCTGCTGTCTCATTACCAGGAATTCCAACATGGCCTGGGACCCACACCACTCCAACATCGGAGCCCGACGATAGGAGTGAGTGGAAGAGAACCTGGGTTTGTACAATGAGAGAATCATCGCAATAATATGATTGCAGAGACTGGATTGCACTCAAAGAGTCGGAGCAGATTAGAAATCTACCCCGAGGTTGTCGAATTAAAAATAACAAAGCTCTGTAAATAGCATAAAGTTCGGCAGTAAAAACACTGGTATACAAACTCAGTTTATATTTATAAACCTGCCCGTCGACAACGAAGGAGCAACCCACACGATCATTCACCCGGGACCCGTCAGTATAAATTATACTATTATAAGGAAGCTGAGATAAAATTTCGTAAAAGCGTTGTCTATAAATAAAATTGGGTGTAAAATTCTTAAGAGACTGGCTCAAACTTAAGTCGAATTTTGGACGATTCATAATCCATGGTGGTGTAGGCGGGTATTCTATTACCTTTATATTCGGCAGCCTAATGTCCAGCTCTGAGAGTCCCTCCCGGAAACGGACGCCAGCTGGACGAGGTCGCCGTGGATCCCGTCTGTATCGGAAATCTAAAGCCATGGAATGAAAATGTTTGTATGTGTTGTGCTCAGGTTGGGCTCGGAGCTTTACCCCATAGGAACACAACAACATATTACGTCTCTGATACAGTGATGGTTCCCCAGACTCGCAGTAGAGGCTCTCTATCCGACTCGTTCGGAAAGCCCCTGTTGCAAGCCTTACACCCTGATGATGGATGGGATCTAACATTTTCAATTTCGACTTATTTGCCGAGCCATAAATAAAACTACCATAATCCAATTTTGAGCGTACAACAGCACGATAGATACGTAAAAGAGTTTTGCGGTCTGCACCCCAATGTACCCCTGACAGAATGCGTAAGATATTCAAAGATTTTTCACAGCGCCGCCTTAAATCCCGTATGTGTGCCTCCCAACTTAATTTAGAATCAAATATTAAGCCCAGAAATTTTGCAGTGTCTGTATAGTGTAACTCTACTCCGTTGAGACGTAACTCCGGGTGTGGGTGAAGTCCACGGGAGTTAACAAAGTGGATGCATTGCGTCTTTGCAGTAGAGAATTTGAACCCATTGCATATAGCCCATTCAGACAAAGTGTTGATGGCTAGCTGCAGTTGTCTCCCAATGGATGGCAGATATCGTGAGCTGTAATACAAACTAAAGTCGTCAACATAAAGAAGAGGTGTTACGTGAGGACTTATGTTAGCAGCTATACCATTAATCGCAATGGAGAACAAAAGAACACTCAGTACAGACCCCTGCGGAACGCCATTTTCCTGTAAATGTTCGCTGGAAAGTGTGGTACCTATTCGTACACGGAAATACCTCTCTGCCAAAAAATTGGCCAGAAAAGTAGGTAGACTTCCCCTTAGACCCCAGTTGTGGATAGTGCGTAGGATCCCATAACGCCATGTTGTGTCGTAAGCTTTCTCAAGATCAAAGAAGATTGCTACCAAGTGCTCTTTCTTGAGGAAGGCGTCTCTAATGGCTCCTTCCAGCCGAACAAGGTGATCTGCGGTTGATCGGCGCTTACGAAAACCACACTGGATCTTAGACAAGAGGTTTTCTGATTCCAGGAACCACATTAGGCGATTACTAACCATTCTCTCCATAACTTTACACACGCAGCTGGTGAGACAGATAGGCCTGTAACTATTAGGTAGGGATGGGTCCTTTCCTGGTTTCTGCACAGGAACTACAATGGCTTTATGCCATAGAGATGGAAAGGATTTTTCTGTCCAGATTCTATTATATAAAGAGAGAAGATATATCTTCCCAGCTGGTGGTAAATTTCTGAGCATTTGATTATGAATATTATCTGGGCCAGGAGATGTGTCAGGGGATTTGTCTAGTGCTGACTGTAATTCCTGTAACGTGAACGGAGTATTATAGTTTTCTGTGTTATCAGATATAAACGAGATGTCATTTCGTTCTGCAGCCTCTTTAATTCTTAAAAATCTAGGTTCATAATGGACTGAGCTACTGATATGCGTGAATGATGTAACTAGGAGCTCAGCCATATCCAAATGATTGGTTATCATATTGCCATTATGTACTAGACCCGGAATAGCAGAATTACGTCTTCCCATTATCCTACAGACTTTTCCCCATACGGTTGTGGATGGGACATTCTTTTTCAGTGAAGAGACATATTTCGTCCAGGACACCTTCTTAGCTTCGCAAATGGTGCGGCGAGCTTTGGCACGGAAGCGTTTGAATTGGATGAAGTTCTCTTCCGTTGGATGCCTTTGAAAGAGTCGTAGAGCTCGTTTACGGGCCAGGATAGCATCTCTACACCCCTCTGTCCACCAAGGTACAGGGACACGTCTTGGTGTTGATGAAGAACGAGGTACATGTAGTTCTGCTGCCCGTATGATATTTGTACAGAAGTGCTCTATGATTAAGTCGACATCGTCATTTTCATTGTCATTAAACGAAAGGGACTCGGCAAATCCAGTCCAATCCGCCTTTTTTATAACCCAGTTAGGCCAGCGCGACTCCGTGGGACATGATACAGAGAGACGAAGTCGGATAGGAAAATGGTCACTTCCATGGAGATCATCCATGACTGACCACTCCATGTGCGCCGACAGAACTGGGCTACAAATGGACAGATCTATCATGGAGTAGGTGCCGTGGGCGAGAGAAAGATGTGTGGCTGCTCCTGTATTAAGAGTAATGAGATTAAGACGAGTACAAATCTCCACTATTACATGCCCTCTGTCATTGTCATTCATCGAACCCCAGCGGTGATGGGAGGCATTAAAATCTCCCACCAAGAGAAATGGGGCGGGGAGCTGATCTACAAACAACTGTAATTCACGTATCGTTAATTCCAAGTCGGGTGGTAGATATACGCAAGCTATTGTAAATTCTATGGTAGGCAAGTGTATTCGGATTACTATATTCTGAATGGTGCTTTGAATGTTAATTGCAGAGGACAAGATACTATTTTTCACCAAGATAGCACATCCTCCATTGGCCCTGACTCCAGCCAGGTGATCGTGCCGGTGAACCCTGTAACCACGAATGGATAGGGAATGTTCAGGCCGAAGATGTGTCTCTTGGAGACATAGAATAGCGGGTTCTTCATCATAGATTAGCTGCTGTAATTCTGCATATCGGCTGCGAACTCCGTTCACATTCCACTGAATTATGTCGTTACGCATCAAAAATTTTTAGATCATGGTGGTTTCACGGGAGATTTTCTCTTTTTCTTATCACCAGAGCTGCTTTGTCTCGACTGCTTATTTCGCTGCTGTGGGGATTCACTTTCTGACCTTCGTTCTCCCGACCTGGAGCGAGAGCGGGGCGTCTCGTCTGATCGGGGACTTCGACGACGTGGTTTTCTCTCCGCCGTGGAACCGGTAGATTTTGTCGTCGGTACACTGGTCTTTGGACTGTATGGTCTGATAGTAAGTCCACAGCTATCATCATCAGGCTCTGCTGTTTGAGTGGCAGCATCGACATAAGTTTGAGTAGATATCTCTACTCTCTGACGGGTGTCGTCCAGAGGTGGCGTTTGCGTGGAGGCATCACATCCCTTAAGACCTTTATGGACTACTGACGCATATGTTGTGGTCGACTTTTTCTTCTGGTCGTCATAATACCGCTTACGTGCTTCGAAAAATGTTATGTTATCTCTGACACGAAGTTCTTGGATATCCTTCTCTTCTATGTATCTCGGACATTCCTTAGAACTAGAAGCGTGGTCCCCATTGCAATTTACACAGTGCACACTGTGAGGACACGGGGAATCCCCATGATCGCCCTCACCGCACTTTGCACACACGATGTTATTTGTACATCTCTGTTGTGTATGACCGAATCGCTGGCACCGGAAGCACCGCATAGGATTCGGTACATATGCACGAACAGGGACACGCTCGTAGCCTATGAGAATGAACTCCGGGAGAGATGAGACTTCGAAGGTCAAGAATATGGTCCGAAGTGGAACAGTCTGTCCATCCCGCTTACCTAAAAGACGGTAGGCCTTGGAAACAGACTGCTCCGCCAGCTCCAGTTGGATTTCTTCATCGGACAGACCTTCTAAAGAGCTCGTAGTAATCACTCCTCTCGTGGTGTTGAGAGAAGAGTGACGCTCAACTTTAATGGGATAAGAACCAAGTAACTTCGCTTTCAGAAGGGTCTCACTTTGCTTAGGACTTAAAGTTTCAACCAGAAGACTTCCATTTCGAAGGCGAGTAGCATTTCTAACCTTACCAATCATTGCGTCGAGAGCGCGTTTAATATAGAAGGGACTGAGATTTTTCATCGTCTTTTCATTCCCATCAATAGTTAGACTCACAAATCTCGGAGGCGGCATTTTCACTGTAATTTTATCCGGGTCCAAATCCATGTTGTCATTCAATTGAACTTTTTGTTTCTTCGGTAATGAAGAGGGAGGAGGAGAGCGCGAGGACATTTTGAACTGGCCCCCCCTACGGAACCGTCGGCGTCAGCCTGCCACCGGGGGGGCGAAAGAAAAAGACACCAAGATATTCTTCGCGGTCTGTGCCGGCCGTGGGGACCCCCCCACAGCCCGATCCCAAGCAACCCACTTCACGCAAGTTACCCTTCTAACTGGTCATTACATACCTAACGGCAAGTTCTGCACCAGAGGCGTGTCGCAGTTTTATGCCCCTACCACGGGAATAACCGCCCGTGGCTCCCCACTCTACACTGAACACAACCGCCAGACTACTGCGGCTAACTCCGACCTACCCTCCCAAAGCCGGAGCAATCCGAGAGCGCACGCAGCTTCAGGGGACTTGTGGTTGATTACACTGCGACACCCATCAGTCAGCGGTAACACGTCGGAGCGACATATCCGCCCCGGCGAGCGGAGTCGGTCACCGGGACGCCTAAATCGCCCCGGGCCCCCTGGGGGGCTCTACGTGAGTGTACTTGACCTCTGGTCCGGGTTCGGCACCTAAACTTGCATATAGGGGCAGTATGAAGGGTCCACTATTGCTTCGTTGCTGGGCGCCCTGTCGGGCCACACAAGTTGGAAGTCGCGCTCGAAACCGTGGGACAGGACCACGGAGATAGTAAAGATCCCCGCTGGTGAGACGGGAGTTATAAACCTAAGAACCTTAATCTAATAATGAATATAATGAACTAGAAGAGGAAGAATAATGTAGCCTCACCAGGCATTAACAAATCCCGTCGTGGTGGCGGACGTGGCGAAAACTAACAGCGGGGATGGAGAGGTGAATATGGCTGTGATGATGTGGTGGGCGTTCCGCATGCAATGGTAGCCGGCGGAGAGAAATAGAGTGATCAAAAAGACGAGAGAGCGAAAAGGTTTGGTTGGTGATAACACGAAAAATGATCGAAAAGAAGAGCACGAGGGCCACCATTGCACCCCCCGGTCACCAACTTGGAGGAACCCACCTCGACCGGTCCAACCTGGAGAGAGTGGATTTTGTCACGAGGAAAGACATAAGGGAATAAATAATATCAGACGTTCTTTCAACACTGACATTAGGGATGGATGTCGCCACCACAGTGATGCAACAAGTGTTGAACTTTGGGTGAATGAGTGTAAGACGAGTGAAAAAAACCCAGTGTTATTTTACAAAAAGCAAGGTGTAGATATTGAGGGAAGTGATTTAAATGCAGAAGATTTTTTGCATTATTTTAATGAATTCTACACAGTCTAAAATGCTAAAAAAGTTTGGGGGGAACATTGTATGTGTTGACAGTACACATGGCCTCAACTTGTACGATTTTGAAATGACCACAGTATTAGTCATAGATGAATTTTATGAAGGATTTCCTGTTGCAACAACGTTTAGTAACAGGTAAGATACACATATCCATGAGATCTGTTTTGGAAAAATTAAAGAACAGACGGGACAAATAGAAGCTGATGTTTTTATGACATATCACAAACATATTCTACAATGCATGGATTAGTACAAAGGGAGCTGTGCCACATCAACTTTATTGCTCATGGCATGTTGATCGAGCATGGCAGCAAAATTTAAATAAGGTAAATGATTCTGAAAAAAGGAAGTGGATTTACAAAACCTTAAAGTATTTACAAGTTACTTTAAAAGAAAATGAATTCAAGCTTGGTTTTGACAATTTCTTAGAATCACTATATGAAGACGTGAACACTAAAACCATGGCAGAATATCTGAGAATGTATTATTATAACAATACTGAAAAATGGGCATATTGTTTTCGAAAAATGTGCAAAATCAACACCAACATGCATCTTGAGAATATGCATAAGATAATTAAATATGTATACTTTGAGGGGGGAAAAATAAGAAGATTAGATAAAGCTGTTTTACAAAAATTCCTAAGAGACAAAGTGGTTGATCGTATTATTAAACTCACCAAAGGGAAAAGAAGTATACATCACAGTGCAATACAAATAAGACACAAGAGTGCATTGTCTCTTGAGTATGAAAATGAAAAAACTGATAATGATGACTACATCCTAAGTGGTCCTGACGAAGATTTTGTTGTATCAAAAAGAATGACCACTTCATGCTGCAAATTAAAATGTGAATGCCGTCATATCTGTGTGCATACATATGAGTGCTCATGTATAGATTTCAATTTAAAAGCTACAATATGCAAGCACATACACTATGTATCCATGAAAATGAAAGAAGAAAATCCATCACAATCATCACAGGATGAAATACATGCTGATGAAGTGAATAATCTCATAAAACAGATAACAACGTCAAGAACAAATGAAGTTATAATAAAAGAAATTAAACAATCCTTGAACGTTATTAGAAGTAATTTACAGAGAAGAGTTCATGGTAAGGATGAACTGAATTTAATTCTAAATAATGTGAAAACTGCTGCATCAATAACTGGAGTGTCTAAATCACATGTTCCATTGAAGGAATGTGCAGAAAATTCAAAAGAACCAGCCAATAAGAAGCTTGAAAAGCAGTTCTTCTTTTCAACTAAAGTAAAGAAAGGGAAGAAGAAGGAGAAAATGAAGAAGCCAAGCAAGGAAGACATCACTGTTATTAAAGAATCTTTAACTGACACTGTACATGTTTCCTCAAATGATCACAATTATACTAATATCAAATAACTTTCCCACATCACTAGATTATACAAGATCATTACCGGTGTCCTATTTCTCAACATAGCTTGAAAGTATATCATATAGCCTAAATAAAAAAATAGAGTATAATACATAATCCAATTAAGCAAGACACGAGTAGTTCATTGTGTTTCCAAATGTATTAGTGAGCAATAACATTCACTAACTGGGTATTCTTTTAACTTGTATTTAAATATATATTGGGAATTTATGTATTTTATATTTTTTGAGTCTGCTGAAATACTGCCATCAAACTATTGTTCTTTCAGATTCTATATTGCCACATGATAGTTTTCTTTTGTTCTGATATTATAGATGTGAATTTAGTTGTTTGATACCAGTATACTGTTTTTCTTGTTTTTTATATACATTATTCTTTCAAATATATACAACAAAAACACAAAGTAATGATCTTTAGATGCTTAAAAGCTACTCTACATGAATCAGTTTGTCTCAGTCTCAGTTATATCTGATCACTCTCTTTTGCAGCATAAAATTCTTTTGTTATAAGTGGTTGCACAGTTTCCCCAAACCGTAATTTCATAGGACATCTGGGGTTATTTTACTCGATAGTAGTTGGTTCTAAGTAATTTTGTGTCTTTTAGATCTTTCATTTTTTTCATAAGATACAGACCAGATGAGATCTTTTTGCATACTTTGTCTATATGCTTCTCCCATGCAATGCGACTATCAGTTTCTACTTCCAGAACGTTTGTGCTGCTCATCTCTTTTATTGTGTCTGTATCTATGATTATTAAGGAACGGATTCCTATGTAATTAAATATTTTTCTTGCGTGTGATAAAACACAATTAACGAAGTTAAAAATTCCGAATGTCAAGTTTCAAGTTTAAAACCCGAATTTTATTTCACATAAAAACACATATTTTCAGGAAATCTATTACAAACACATAAATCTTGGAGTTTTTTTACTTAAATAATTTTTTACAATAACTTTTAAATATTTTAAAACTAAATCAATTATATCACTCAGAAATACGTTATCTTTTTAAGAATTCTTGGTTGCTTCGTGTTTCTATGGGCTGTGTGGTGTATCCGCGATCCATTTTTGTAATAGTATCGCCTCAAGTTCTGAGAACTGCTGGGTAGCATATCAGTGTTATTATATGAGAATAAATTAACATGGACAAGAAGGAGAGATTTTGCAACACATAATTAGGAATGTTTATTGTTGCTGAAGATGATTTCATTCCGCGCTTTGTTTGTGAAACATAACGGATAAGAGCTCTGGTATAAAATTATTTAATTTAAACAAATCTCTCGCCTCTCGTTCATGCCTATGAAGTGAAGAAATACATCTTGTTGTGATTCCCCATTATCGGACCATAAGCATAAGCTGCGTAATGTAGATGTGGTGGTGTTGCTATAGGAAGCTTTTCTCCGATATTATCAGTCAGTAGCTAGAAACTTTTTTTTACGTTAAGACGTGTGTATATTAGCCTCTTAAGACGCCTAAAATCAAATCGAGTTTAAGATCTCGTCTACAGCAATATGTAGATGAATTTAAAAACATTTTTACTACTGATGGAAAAGTGTTATTTTGCCAACCATGTGGTAAATCAGTAAGTGCAGATCAGAGCTCTCAAGTACCCAACATTTGTTTGGAAACAAGCACATTGCTACTGCTTCACGTATGCATTCATGGCAAAACAGTGGATATAAAAAAATGTGTAAAGTTGCTCAAGTATTGGGGGGTGTGCCTGTAAGTCAAATTGACGGTGTAGGTGTTTATGGCATTCCTCTCTCTAAATATGTACATCTGACGTCCTGTGATGTGGAAAGATTGTTTTCACAGTATAAGTCGTTGTTTAGAGATAATCGGCATGCATTTGTGATGGAGAATTTGGAAACGACCTTTGTTGTTCACTGCAATTCTCGGACAACTACTAGCAACTGATACTCAAGTGTGATTGGTGAGTACCTAGTAACATTTTTTTTTCAAGCTAAGTAAGGTATTTTTGTCATATTTAAAAAATATATATATTATTTTTATTTTTAGCAAATATTTTCGTACTTTTTAGCACATAAAAATCCGCTCCCTAATGATTATACTAACAGGAATATTATTTTTGGATTGAGCTGTCTGGAATACCATACTATGTAGTTTGTTTTCTTTTATTGAAAAGACAGTAATTTTGTTTCTCTTGCAGTGTGTAGTTTCTAAGTCTTGCATGTTGGTTCCAACATTCAATATTCAAGCCTATTTTACCAGAATATTAGAGGAATAGTGCTCCCTTTTGTGTGCATCCTCAGCATGTAAGCTGCAATCTTTATCCATTATGTCGTGTCTGGTACTGGTAGCCCTTTATTAGTCTGTGTAGTATTCCACAGATTTAATATTGGTACATTATATCTAGTAGGTAACTATGACAATTCACACAATAGAAGTTTTTGTGAGATCAAGAAATATACAATTATTTTTTATGTGGTTATCTCAGCAGTTATACTCGTATAGGGTTAATGTACCAGTTACGGGCCATATGCCTGTTATGGGACACCTAAACTTTAATTAAAAAAAACAAGGACATCTGGCAACATAGGACATTCATAATTGCAGTGGTTTACCACCAGATGTCTCTGTTTAGCATATGGGCTCAGAGTCCGTGGATATCCAGAGTACCACAATCCTTTGTGCCGGCAAATGCTGATGCCGACAAATCCGCCATTGTTAGTCCAGCGCGCTATGCAGTATACAGTTGTATAGGGAAAGAATGTAATTTAAGTGCGAAAAAATGCAGTGCTGCTGTGTTTAGAACTGTTCACAGAGAACTGAAAAAAGCACACATTTGTTTTCTCTGTGACAAGGTGAAAGAAATAAGGAAAAAGGAAAACAGTGACTATAAATATAAAAAGGAATGATCCGCTATCTAAGCGAGCATACATTGTGAGATTAATGAATAACTGTATTTTGATATTTATTTTTGCAAAACTTGGGCCCCAAAATATTTTTTTCTAAAACTAATCTAGAATTTAAGTTGTTTCAGTAATGATATTTACACATCAAACATATGAAAATCACGTAACAATTAGGATCAGTGTCAAATTTTTAGCATCTTCTCCCTTTCAAACCAAGCATTTCTGAATTTAATCCCAATTGTTATTTGCAAGAATGACATAATATATTTGTGAAAGTACTGAATTCATTCTTGAGACAAGATTGTATTGTCTGGCTCAAGTGGAAAATACAGAGACCATAGAAACTAGAAACCCTATTAAGGTTAGATTGATGTGAAACTTCAATTTTCTAAACTAAGGTAGATCTCTGAAATTTTGTACTTTTAATTTGTAATTTTAAATTGTGTAAATTTAAGTTTTCAAAAATAGCTACTATTTTGGCCAGAATATTAATGTCTACACACGTGTCAGACCTTCAGAAACAAAACTTACTATACAATTTTCCTTTTTATTTTACTAAAAAAAAGAATAAAATATTTAATGCACTAAAAGTGTAAAAACAGAAAAAAATTCAACTCAAGTGCAAAAAAAAAATAATATTAAAGAGATACCTCTTATTGATATTCTGGCTGATATGTATACTGTATACATTATCAGGCAGTACATCTCACTTGACGATGATGATAATGATAGTGAAATTTGAAGGGCGCGTCAGCATCGATGGCTATTTGCACCCATGCCTATTGTTTTTCTTTTTGTGTGGTGAAATTACATTATTGTATAACTAAAATTCACACTGACGAAATACTTTGACACATTAAAACACACTAATATTGGACGGACAAGGTGACTCCTGATATAAATTACATTAAAACGAACACTTAGTAGTCCCAAGATAATGTGAGACAATCATAAAATATAAAACAAACACTGCTACAAGAAATATGTGGCAATGTTTTATAACAACAATCATTAAAAATCGGATGTATAAGGTCCGAGTAATAATGTGTATTAAAAGAAATGTAACTAAAATAATCTCCAGATGTAAAGGGTCTGGAGAAGAGATAACAATGGGCTAAAAGGACGTTAAAACTCAGATCACCTTGTCGAGTTCCGTGTTACTTAAATACCTCAACACTGCGTTGACACAATTAAAATCATTGCCAAGAGCGTCACGTAACGTTGGACGTATTGCATACTGGCGTCGAGGCAAATCATATTTGCGACAGTGGAGTAAAAAATGTTCCACCGTAAGAAGGGCATGACAAGTGTCACATTCCGGTGGAGGTTCGCCAGACAATAGGTGACCATGTGTCAAACGACAGTGACCAATCCTCAAGCGAGTAAGTATAACTTCATCTCGCCGTGACGCTCTTGATGACGAATCCCATTCTCCAACTGTATTTTTAATTGGTCGTAGTTTGTTACCCGCTTGTGCAGACCATTTTTCTTCCCAATCTCTCCGAATACAGTTCCTTATGTAAGTCACTACATCTTGCCACCTCTCTCGCCAGTATACCAGTGTGCCATTAAGAGCAGCATCTCTGGCTCCAGCGTCTGCTGTCTCATTACCAGGAATTCCAACATGGCCTGGGACCCACACCACTCCAACATCGGAGCCCGACGATAGGAGTGAGTGGAAGAGAACCTGGGTTTGTACAATGAGAGAATCATCGCAATAATATGATTGCAGAGACTGGATTGCACTCAAAGAGTCGGAGCAGATTAGAAATCTACCCCGAGGTTGTCGAATTAAAAATAACAAAGCTCTGTAAATAGCATAAAGTTCGGCAGTAAAAACACTGGTATACAAACTCAGTTTATATTTATAAACCTGCCCGTCGACAACGAAGGAGCAACCCACACGATCATTCACCCGGGACCCGTCAGTATAAATTATACTATTATAAGGAAGCTGAGATAAAATTTCGTAAAAGCGTTGTCTATAAATAAAATTGGGTGTAAAATTCTTAAGAGACTGGCTCAAACTTAAGTCGAATTTTGGACGATTCATAATCCATGGTGGTGTAGGCGGGTATTCTATTACCTTTATATTCGGCAGCCTAATGTCCAGCTCTGAGAGTCCCTCCCGGAAACGGACGCCAGCTGGACGAGGTCGCCGTGGATCCCGTCTGTATCGGAAATCTAAAGCCATGGAATGAAAATGTTTGTATGTGTTGTGCTCAGGTTGGGCTCGGAGCTTTACCCCATAGGAACACAACAACATATTACGTCTCTGATACAGTGATGGTTCCCCAGACTCGCAGTAGAGGCTCTCTATCCGACTCGTTCGGAAAGCCCCTGTTGCAAGCCTTACACCCTGATGATGGATGGGATCTAACATTTTCAATTTCGACTTATTTGCCGAGCCATAAATAAAACTACCATAATCCAATTTTGAGCGTACAACAGCACGATAGATACGTAAAAGAGTTTTGCGGTCTGCACCCCAATGTACCCCTGACAGAATGCGTAAGATATTCAAAGATTTTTCACAGCGCCGCCTTAAATCCCGTATGTGTGCCTCCCAACTTAATTTAGAATCAAATATTAAGCCCAGAAATTTTGCAGTGTCTGTATAGTGTAACTCTACTCCGTTGAGACGTAACTCCGGGTGTGGGTGAAGTCCACGGGAGTTAACAAAGTGGATGCATTGCGTCTTTGCAGTAGAGAATTTGAACCCATTGCATATAGCCCATTCAGACAAAGTGTTGATGGCTAGCTGCAGTTGTCTCCCAATGGATGGCAGATATCGTGAGCTGTAATACAAACTAAAGTCGTCAACATAAAGAAGAGGTGTTACGTGAGGACTTATGTTAGCAGCTATACCATTAATCGCAATGGAGAACAAAAGAACACTCAGTACAGACCCCTGCGGAACGCCATTTTCCTGTAAATGTTCGCTGGAAAGTGTGGTACCTATTCGTACACGGAAATACCTCTCTGCCAAAAAATTGGCCAGAAAAGTAGGTAGACTTCCCCTTAGACCCCAGTTGTGGATAGTGCGTAGGATCCCATAACGCCATGTTGTGTCGTAAGCTTTCTCAAGATCAAAGAAGATTGCTACCAAGTGCTCTTTCTTGAGGAAGGCGTCTCTAATGGCTCCTTCCAGCCGAACAAGGTGATCTGCGGTTGATCGGCGCTTACGAAAACCACACTGGATCTTAGACAAGAGGTTTTCTGATTCCAGGAACCACATTAGGCGATTACTAACCATTCTCTCCATAACTTTACACACGCAGCTGGTGAGACAGATAGGCCTGTAACTATTAGGTAGGGATGGGTCCTTTCCTGGTTTCTGCACAGGAACTACAATGGCTTTATGCCATTGAGATGGAAAGGATTTTTCTGTCCAGATTCTATTATATAAAGAGAGAAGATATATCTTCCCAGCTGGTGGTAAATTTCTGAGCATTTGATTATGAATATTATCTGGGCCAGGAGATGTGTCAGGGGATTTGTCTAGTGCTGACTGTAATTCCTGTAACGTGAACGGAGTATTATAGTTTTCTGTGTTATCAGATATAAACGAGATGTCATTTCGTTCTGCAGCCTCTTTAATTCTTAAAAATCTAGGTTCATAATGGACTGAGCTACTGATATGCGTGAATGATGTAACAAGGAGCTCAGCCATATCCAAATGATTGGTTATCATATTGCCATTATGTACTAGACCCGGAATAGCAGAATTACGTCTTCCCATTATCCTACAGACTTTTCCCCATACGGTTGTGGATGGGACATTATTTTTCAGTGAAGAGACATATTTCGTCCAGGACACCTTCTTAGCTTCGCAAATGGTGCGGCGAGCTTTGGCACGGAAGCGTTTGAATTGGATGAAGTTCTCTTCCGTTGGATGCCTTTGAAAGAGTCGTAGAGCTCGTTTACGGGCCAGGATAGCATCTCTACACCCCTCTGTCCACCAAGGTACAGGGACACGTCTTGGTGTTGATGAAGAACGAGGTACATGTAGTTCTGCTGCCCGTATGATATTTGTACAGAAGTGCTCTATGATTAAGTCGACATCGTCATTTTCATTGTCATTAAACGAAAGGGACTCGGCAAATCCAGTCCAATCCGCCTTTTTTATAACCCAGTTAGGCCAGCGCGACTCCGTGGGACATGATACAGAGAGACGAAGTCGGATAGGAAAATGGTCACTTCCATGGAGATCATCCATGACTGACCACTCCATGTGCGCCGACAGAACTGGGCTACAAATGGACAGATCTATCATGGAGTAGGTGCCGTGGGCGAGAGAAAGATGTGTGGCTGCTCCTGTATTAAGAGTAATGAGATTAAGACGAGTACAAATCTCCACTATTACATGCCCTCTGTCATTGTCATTCATCGAACCCCAGCGGTGATGGGAGGCATTAAAATCTCCCACCAAGAGAAATGGGGCGGGGAGCTGATCTACAAACAACTGTAATTCACGTATCGTTAATTCCAAGTCGGGTGGTAGATATACGCAAGCTATTGTAAATTCTATGGTAGGCAAGTGTATTCGGATTACTATATTCTGAATGGTGCTTTGAATGTTAATTGCAGAGGACAAGATACTATTTTTCACCAAGATAGCACATCCTCCATTGGCCCTGACTCCAGCCAGGTGATCGTGCCGGTGAACCCTGTAACCACGAATGGATAGGGAATGTTCAGGCCGAAGATGTGTCTCTTGGAGACATAGAATAGCGGGTTCTTCATCATAGATTAGCTGCTGTAATTCTGCATATCGGCTGCGAACTCCGTTCACATTCCACTGAATTATGTCGTTACGCATCAAAAATTTTTAGATCATGGTGGTTTCACGGGAGATTTTCTCTTTTTCTTATCACCAGAGCTGCTTTGTCTCGACTGCTTATTTCGCTGCTGTGGGGATTCACTTTCTGACCTTCGTTCTCCCGACCTGGAGCGAGAGCGGGGCGTCTCGTCTGATCGGGGACTTCGACGACGTGGTTTTCTCTCCGCCGTGGAACCGGTAGATTTTGTCGTCGGTACACTGGTCTTTGGACTGTATGGTCTGATAGTAAGTCCACAGCTATCATCATCAGGCTCTGCTGTTTGAGTGGCAGCATCGACATAAGTTTGAGTAGATATCTCTACTCTCTGACGGGTGTCGTCCAGAGGTGGCGTTTGCGTGGAGGCATCACATCCCTTAAGACCTTTATGGACTACTGACGCATATGTTGTGGTCGACTTTTTCTTCTGGTCGTCATAATACCGCTTACGTGCTTCGAAAAATGTTATGTTATCTCTGACACGAAGTTCTTGGATATCCTTCTCTTCTATGTATCTCGGACATTCCTTAGAACTAGAAGCGTGGTCCCCATTGCAATTTACACAGTGCACACTGTGAGGACACGGGGAATCCCCATGATCGCCCTCACCGCACTTTGCACACACGATGTTATTTGTACATCTCTGTTGTGTATGACCGAATCGCTGGCACCGGAAGCACCGCATAGGATTCGGTACATATGCACGAACAGGGACACGCTCGTAGCCTATGAGAATGAACTCCGGGAGAGATGAGACTTCGAAGGTCAAGAATATGGTCCGAAGTGGAACAGTCTGTCCATCCCGCTTACCTAAAAGACGGTAGGCCTTGGAAACAGACTGCTCCGCCAGCTCCAGTTGGATTTCTTCATCGGACAGACCTTCTAAAGAGCTCGTAGTAATCACTCCTCTCGTGGTGTTGAGAGAAGAGTGACGCTCAACTTTAATGGGATAAGAACCAAGTAACTTCGCTTTCAGAAGGGTCTCACTTTGCTTAGGACTTAAAGTTTCAACCAGAAGACTTCCATTTCGAAGGCGAGTAGCATTTCTAACCTTACCAATCATTGCGTCGAGAGCGCGTTTAATATAGAAGGGACTGAGATTTTTCATCGTCTTTTCATTCCCATCAATAGTTAGACTCACAAATCTCGGAGGCGGCATTTTCACTGTAATTTTATCCGGGTCCAAATCCATGTTGTCATTCAATTGAACTTTTTGTTTCTTCGGTAATGAAGAGGGAGGAGGAGAGCGCGAGGACATTTTGAACTGGCCCCCCCTACGGAACCGTCGGCGTCAGCCTGCCACCGGGGGGGCGAAAGAAAAAGACACCAAGATATTCTTCGCGGTCTGTGCCGGCCGTGGGGACCCCCCCACAGCCCGATCCCAAGCAACCCACTTCACGCAAGTTACCCTTCTAACTGGTCATTACATACCTAACGGCAAGTTCTGCACCAGAGGCGTGTCGCAGTTTTATGCCCCTACCACGGGAATAACCGCCCGTGGCTCCCCACTCTACACTGAACACAACCGCCAGACTACTGCGGCTAACTCCGACCTACCCTCCCAAAGCCGGAGCAATCCGAGAGCGCACGCAGCTTCAGGGGACTTGTGGTTGATTACACTGCGACACCCATCAGTCAGCGGTAACACGTCGGAGCGACATATCCGCCCCGGCGAGCGGAGTCGGTCACCGGGACGCCTAAATCGCCCCGGGCCCCCTGGGGGGCTCTACGTGAGTGTACTTGACCTCTGGTCCGGGTTCGGCACCTAAACTTGCATATAGGGGCAGTATGAAGGGTCCACTATTGCTTCGTTGCTGGGCGCCCTGTCGGGCCACACAAGTTGGAAGTCGCGCTCGAAACCGTGGGACAGGACCACGGAGATAGTAAAGATCCCCGCTGGTGAGACGGGAGTTATAAACCTAAGAACCTTAATCTAATAATGAATATAATGAACTAGAAGAGGAAGAATAATGTAGCCTCACCAGGCATTAACAAATCCCGTCGTGGTGGCGGACGTGGCGAAAACTAACAGCGGGGATGGAGAGGTGAATATGGCTGTGATGATGTGGTGGGCGTTCCGCATGCAATGGTAGCCGGCGGAGAGAAATAGAGTGATCAAAAAGACGAGAGAGCGAAAAGGTTTGGTTGGTGATAACACGAAAAATGATCGAAAAGAAGAGCACGAGGGCCACCATTGCACCCCCCGGTCACCAACTTGGAGGAACCCACCTCGACCGGTCCAACCTGGAGAGAGTGGATTTTGTCACGAGGAAAGACATAAGGGAATAAATAATATCAGACGTTCTTTCAACACTGACATTAGGGATGGATGTCGCCACCACAGTGATGCAACAAGTGTTGAACTTTGGGTGAATGAGTGTAAGACGAGTGAAAAAAACCCAGTGTTATTTTACAAAAAGCAAGGTGTAGATATTGAGGGAAGTGATTTAAATGCAGAAGATTTTTTGCATTATTTTAATGAATTCTACACAGTCTAAAATGCTAAAAAAGTTTGGGGGGAACATTGTATGTGTTGACAGTACACATGGCCTCAACTTGTACGATTTTGAAATGACCACAGTATTAGTCATAGATGAATTTTATGAAGGATTTCCTGTTGCAACAACGTTTAGTAACAGGTAAGATACACATATCCATGAGATCTGTTTTGGAAAAATTAAAGAACAGACGGGACAAATAGAAGCTGATGTTTTTATGACATATCACAAACATATTCTACAATGCATGGATTAGTACAAAGGGAGCTGTGCCACATCAACTTTATTGCTCATGGCATGTTGATCGAGCATGGCAGCAAAATTTAAATAAGGTAAATGATTCTGAAAAAAGGAAGTGGATTTACAAAACCTTAAAGTATTTACAAGTTACTTTAAAAGAAAATGAATTCAAGCTTGGTTTTGACAATTTCTTAGAATCACTATATGAAGACGTGAACACTAAAACCATGGCAGAATATCTGAGAATGTATTATTATAACAATACTGAAAAATGGGCATATTGTTTTCGAAAAATGTGCAAAATCAACACCAACATGCATCTTGAGAATATGCATAAGATAATTAAATATGTATACTTTGAGGGGGAAAAAATAAGAAGATTAGATAAAGCTGTTTTACAAAAATTCCTAAGAGACAAAGTGGTTGATCGTATTATTAAACTCACCAAAGGGAAAAGAAGTATACATCACAGTGCAATACAAATAAGACACAAGAGTGCATTGTCTCTTGAGTATGAAAATGAAAAAACTGATAATGATGACTACATCCTAAGTGGTCCTGACGAAGATTTTGTTGTATCAAAAAGAATGACCACTTCATGCTGCAAATTAAAATGTGAATGCCGTCATATCTGTGTGCATACATATGAGTGCTCATGTATAGATTTCAATTTAAAAGCTACAATATGCAAGCACATACACTATGTATCCATGAAAATGAAAGAAGAAAATCCATCACAATCATCACAGGATGAAATACATGCTGATGAAGTGAATAATCTCATAAAACAGATAACAACGTCAAGAACAAATGAAGTTATAATAAAAGAAATTAAACAATCCTTGAACGTTATTAGAAGTAATTTACAGAGAAGAGTTCATGGTAAGGATGAACTGAATTTAATTCTAAATAATGTGAAAACTGCTGCATCAATAACTGGAGTGTCTAAATCACATGTTCCATTGAAGGAATGTGCAGAAAATTCAAAAGAACCAGCCAATAAGAAGCTTGAAAAGCAGTTCTTCTTTTCAACTAAAGTAAAGAAAGGGAAGAAGAAGGAGAAAATGAAGAAGCCAAGCAAGGAAGACATCACTGTTATTAAAGAATCTTTAACTGACACTGTACATGTTTCCTCAAATGATCACAATTATACTAATATCAAATAACTTTCCCACATCACTAGATTATACAAGATCATTACCGGTGTCCTATTTCTCAACATAGCTTGAAAGTATATCATATAGCCTAAATAAAAAAATAGAGTATAATACATAATCCAATTAAGCAAGACACGAGTAGTTCATTGTGTTTCCAAATGTATTAGTGAGCAATAACATTCACTAACTGGGTATTCTTTTAACTTGTATTTAAATATATATTGGGAATTTATGTATTTTATATTTTTTGAGTCTGCTGAAATACTGCCATCAAACTATTGTTCTTTCAGATTCTATATTGCCACATGATAGTTTTCTTTTGTTCTGATATTATAGATGTGAATTTAGTTGTTTGATACCAGTATACTGTTTTTCTTGTTTTTTATATACATTATTCTTTCAAATATATACAACAAAAACACAAAGTAATGATCTTTAGATGCTTAAAAGCTACTCTACATGAATCAGTTTGTCTCAGTCTCAGTTATATCTGATCACTCTCTTTTGCAGCATAAAATTCTTTTGTTATAAGTGGTTGCACAGTTTCCCCAAACCGTAATTTCATAGGACATCTGGGGTTATTTTACTCGATAGTAGTTGGTTCTAAGTAATTTTGTGTCTTTTAGATCTTTCATTTTTTTCATAAGATACAGACCAGATGAGATCTTTTTGCATACTTTGTCTATATGCTTCTCCCATGCAATGCGACTATCAGTTTCTACTTCCAGAACGTTTGTGCTGCTCATCTCTTTTATTGTGTCTGTATCTATGATTATTAAGGAACGGATTCCTATGTAATTAAATATTTTTCTTGCGTGTGATAAAACACAATTAACGAAGTTAAAAATTCCGAATGTCAAGTTTCAAGTTTAAAACCCGAATTTTATTTCACATAAAAACACATATTTTCAGGAAATCTATTACAAACACATAAATCTTGGAGTTTTTTTACTTAAATAATTTTTTACAATAACTTTTAAATATTTTAAAACTAAATCAATTATATCACTCAGAAATACGTTATCTTTTTAAGAATTCTTGGTTGCTTCGTGTTTCTATGGGCTGTGTGGTGTATCCGCGATCCATTTTTGTAATAGTATCGCCTCAAGTTCTGAGAACTGCTGGGTAGCATATCAGTGTTATTATATGAGAATAAATTAACATGGACAAGAAGGAGAGATTTTGCAACACATAATTAGGAATGTTTATTGTTGCTG
Source organism: Periplaneta americana (assembly GCF_040183065.1). NCBI lineage: Eukaryota > Metazoa > Arthropoda > Insecta > Blattodea > Blattidae > Periplaneta > Periplaneta americana. Next base: position 87,207,918 of record NC_091132.1, read on the forward strand.
AAGATGATTTCATTCCGCGCTTTGTTTGTGAAACATAACGGATAAGAGCTCTGGTATAAAATTATTTAATTTAAACAAATCTCTCGCCTCTCGTTCATGCCTATGAAGTGAAGAAATACATCTTGTTGTGATTCCCCATTATCGGACCATAAGCATAAGCTGCGTAATGTAGATGTGGTGGTGTTGCTATAGGAAGCTTTTCTCCGATATTATCAGTCAGTAGCTAGAAACTTTTTTTTACGTTAAGACGTGTGTATATTAGCCTCTTAAGACGCCTAAAATCAAATCGAGTTTAAGATCTCGTCTACAGCAATATGTAGATGAATTTAAAAACATTTTTACTACTGATGGAAAAGTGTTATTTTGCCAACCATGTGGTAAATCAGTAAGTGCAGATCAGAGCTCTCAGGTACCCAACATTTGTTTGGAAACAAGCACATTGCTACTGCTTCACGTATGCATTCATGGCAAAACAGTGGATATAAAAAAATGTGTAAAGTTGCTCAAGTATTGGGGGGTGTGCCTGTAAGTCAAATTGACGGTGTAGGTGTTTATGGCATTCCTCTCTCTAAATATGTACATCTGACGTCCTGTGATGTGGAAAGATTGTTTTCACAGTATAAGTCGTTGTTTAGAGATAATCGGCATGCATTTGTGATGGAGAATTTGGAAACGACCTTTGTTGTTCACTGCAATTCTCGGACAACTACTAGCAACTGATACTCAAGTGTGATTGGTGAGTACCTAGTAACATTTTTTTTTCAAGCTAAGTAAGGTATTTTTGTCATATTTAAAAAATATATATATTATTTTTATTTTTAGCAAATATTTTCGTACTTTTTAGCACATAAAAATCCGCTCCCTAATGATTATACTAACAGGAATATTATTTTTGGATTGAGCTGTCTGGAATACCATACTATGTAGTTTGTTTTCTTTTATTGAAAAGACAGTAATTTTGTTTCTCTTGCAGTGTGTAGTTTCTAAGTCTTGCATGTTGGTTCCAACATTCAATATTCAAGCCTATTTTACCAGAATATTAGAGGAATAGTGCTCCCTTTTGTGTGCATCCTCAGCATGTAAGCTGCAATCTTTATCCATTATGTCGTGTCTGGTACTGGTAGCCCTTTATTAGTCTGTGTAGTATTCCACAGATTTAATATTGGTACATTATATCTAGTAGGTAACTATGACAATTCACACAATAGAAGTTTTTGTGAGATCAAGAAATATACAATTATTTTTTATGTGGTTATCTCAGCAGTTATACTCGTATAGGGTTAATGTACCAGTTACGGGCCATATGCCTGTTATGGGACACCTAAACTTTAATTAAAAAAAACAAGGACATCTGGCAACATAGGACATTCATAATTGCAGTGGTTTACCACCAGATGTCTCTGTTTAGCATATGGGCTCAGAGTCCGTGGATATCCAGAGTACCACAATCCTTTGTGCCGGCAAATGCTGATGCCGACAAATCCGCCATTGTTAGTCCAGCGCGCTATGCAGTATACAGTTGTATAGGGAAAGAATGTAATTTAAGTGCGAAAAAATGCAGTGCTGCTGTGTTTAGAACTGTTCACAGAGAACTGAAAAAAGCACACATTTGTTTTCTCTGTGACAAGGTGAAAGAAATAAGGAAAAAGGAAAACAGTGACTATAAATATAAAAAGGAATGATCCGCTATCTAAGCGAGCATACATTGTGAGATTAATGAATAACTGTATTTTGATATTTATTTTTGCAAAACTTGGGCCCCAAAATATTTTTTTCTAAAACTAATCTAGAATTTAAGTTGTTTCAGTAATGATATTTACACATCAAACATATGAAAATCACGTAACAATTAGGATCAGTGTCAAATTTTTAGCATCTTCTCCCTTTCAAACCAAGCATTTCTGAATTTAATCCCAATTGTTATTTGCAAGAATGACATAATATATTTGTGAAAGTACTGAATTCATTCTTGAGACAAGATTGTATTGTCTGGCTCAAGTGGAAAATACAGAGACCATAGAAACTAGAAACCCTATTAAGGTTAGATTGATGTGAAACTTCAATTTTCTAAACTAAGGTAGATCTCTGAAATTTTGTACTTTTAATTTGTAATTTTAAATTGTGTAAATTTAAGTTTTCAAAAATAGCTACTATTTTGGCCAGAATATTAATGTCTACACACGTGTCAGACCTTCAGAAACAAAACTTACTATACAATTTTCCTTTTTATTTTACTAAAAAAAAGAATAAAATATTTAATGCACTAAAAGTGTAAAAACAGAAAAAAATTCAACTCAAGTGCAAAAAAAAAAATAATATTAAAGAGATACCTCTTATTGATATTCTGGCTGATATGTATACTGTATACATTATCAGGCAGTACATCTCACTTGACGATATGTGTCAGAGGAAGAATAATTGTTTGTATGCATCTGAAGTCTGATTAGTGGAATATGTAGCTAATTAGCGAAGTATGCATTGGAAGGGGAAAGGAAATAATCACCCTACACCATTACCTCCTGGCCTAATTGTTTCATAAATGAAGCCTTATTGGTGTTACCTGTCTTCGGACGGTTGACTAAAGAACAACAACAAAAATACGAGTGTTAGGTATAATTCTGATAGTAAGTTTTGTTAAGAACATATTCAAAAACCTCTACAGAAAAATCATGCATGTATTACAAAAGTAGAAAGAGTAGCATTTTTATCAATGCAAAATTTACAGGAAATTAAAGTGGAGAAAATTGACTTCAAAGTTTGGGATGATAATAATGAACCAGGTGTGTCTTTTTTTTTATTTTCTAGGCATTTTGAAACATATAGACCTAGCATATTATATACAGAACTTACCCTTATATATATATATATATATATATATATATATATAAAGATTACTGAAAAAACTATGTAAACTTATGAAAACACTATACTGGATGAATATTATTTACGAATCACTATAGACTATAGACACTATTATAACACTAACAATATTCCAGTATTTCAATCCACCTAAGCATGGCAATTACGCGGTAAGTGATTGTGAACAACTTCTGAATTTTTTCAGACTGAAAGAGTTGACTGCAGTGACTCTCATGGTAGTCTGGATGATGATGATGATGATGATGATGATGATGATGATGATGATGATGATGATGATGATGATGATGATGATGATTTTGGTAGAAAATGCGAACTGAATATTGACTTAAGTTGCAGCACTAATATCACTGACTCTGAAAAGCTATCTTTTTATTATTTGTTAGGATACGTCCTTGCAAAGATAAAAAGGAATTATAAAACATGTGAAGATTGCCAAGAAAAAACTAACTAGTGAACAAGACGAAAGTACTGCTGACTTACGTCGCATTATTCAAATGAAATCATATAAAGCAGGTGCTTTGGTTTATCATTCCTGAGAAATGTTTGATTGGATATGAAAGCTGAAAGTTTATTTAGAAGGAAGAGCAAAAGTGTCATGTCAAATAATCTAAAACTGAAAGATTTAACACCAACATTTCTCCATTCCAATCCTACTAATTGTTTTTTGCCAGAATGTCGTAAATTGCTGTGAAAGTTCTGAATTTATTCTTGAGAAAAAGATTGTATTTTTTTATTCGATTGGAAAATACAAAGTAAAGTCGCAGAAATCCTATTAAATGCGGAAGTCGACGCATGGGCATGAGGAATGCAGTTGGAAATGTTTAGATTTATTATTTTAATTCCAACATTGTTGTTTTAATTACAGTAATGCAATTCATGTTGCTGCAGTACTTATAATATTGTTATGAATAAGAATGTATTGAAAATTTAAATGTATATTGTTGATGTAATAATTATTAAATGAAGCTTCTGTACATTACTATGTTGACTAACAACAATGCTCTAAAATACATGAAGATCCTTTCTAAGTTTTTGCTCTTAAAATTAAAAATATTTGAGTTTTACATTAAATATTCCTACCCCAAGCGTGTCGAAGTGGAATAACAATGGCAGCCGACTGGGTGATTGCGCTACTCTGGGTATCCACGGACTCTGTATGGGCTTCCATTTTGTTTTCATCTTTCGTGTATCTGTACAGAAGCTTGTTGAAGTTGTGAAGGTGAAGGAGATCTAATAAACAGGTACTTACAGTATGTAGTCTGTTAGAAACTGACTTTTTTAAATTGTCTTTTGTATACATTAAATTTGGTTCTACTATAAAGTACATTATATGTTTGAATTTGTTAGGATGCAGAGGATATTTTTAGATACAGTACCAAATATTTACTACACAGCTTGTTAAGCATGTTATGTGGGGGTGCCCATAATTGGAACAATACAATTAAATTTATCCAGTTACATGGGACATGGTCCAAAACTGGTGTTATCTTGATGTTTTTGTTATTTGGAAAATAGAAAAGTTTTATGAGACTTTGCATTATAATCCATAATATATCTAAACAATAATGTGATATATGTTTTTACCAGTTGTCCCAACATATTTATCATGAATATATGCATATGTCCATAACTGGCACAAAACTGTCCCATAACTCATTTTGTTATTTAATTTTCAAATTTACACATTTGAGAATCTTAAATGAACTAGATATATAGGGCCTGCATGTTTTCTTTTATATAGGCCTACCAAATTTGGTCAGAGTATATTAGGCCTATTTAATAAATTTAAAGTCGCTATAGTCTACATACAATCAGATTTATTTCCTATTCACAACTTTAACATTCCATTCAGTAAATATATGTATTTTCTTTCTTTATTAGAATGGTAAGGACACCACCAGGCCCTAGGAAAAAACCATGCGAGATATCCCTGAAGAAAGGGAATTACTCGCCAAGCAAAGTAACAAATTCTCTTAGAGCAATAAATGATGGTATGCAGAGCCGTAGAACCAGTAAACTATTTGGTGTGCCAAGGACCACGTTGTGGAACAAAATTAATCATAAATCACCAGCTGAAGCATGCCACCCTGGTCCTGTAAGCATGCTTCCATCTGAATTGGAAGTTAGTTTGAAAGATTATATTTTAGAGCTAGCTCGGAAAGGATTTCCCTTAGATAGAGAAAGTGTACTAGATTCTGTGAAGAAGTTGGTGGACACTATGAATCTGAATGTACCTTTCAAAGACAATAGACCAGGCAGAAAATGGTTTGAATGTTTTCTACGCAGATTTCCAAAGATTTCTGTCAAACAAGCAGAGCATTTAGGCTTAGCATGTTCGTTAGTTTCAGAACATAAATAAGAACTTGGTTTGAGGAAATTAAAACTGAATTAGAACAAAATGGTATTGACATGAAATTTTGAAGATTCGTCTTGTGTCTGGAACACAAATGAGACTGCAGTTTATTTGTCACTGGTTTTGGCAGCACGAGGTGAAGCTAAATATGCTGTGAGTGCCAACTCTGAGAAACAGTGCATTACAGTATTATTTACAGTTAATGCAAGTGGGGAATTAGCTCCTCCATTAGCATTGTTTCATTATGAAAGGATTCCGGGAGAAATATCCCGAAATACTCCTCCAAATTGGGGACTAGGTCGCACAGAGAATGGCTGGATGACTGGAGAGTCATTCTATGAATATATGGCCAATGTATTCATACCATATATTGAAGAAAGAGATATAACAAGACCAATTGTGCTCTTTATGGATGGACATAGATTTCATATTACCAAATATGTGAGTGAGTTGTGCAAAGAAAGAGATATTGTTTTAATAGCACTGCCACCAAATGCAACTGCTATTCTTCAACCCCTTGATGTTGCAGTCTTCTATCCATTCAAGAAATCATGGGTAAAAGTGACTCGGAAGTGGAGAATAGACCACAGTGGTGAAGAAGTCAACAGGGCAACTTTCTGCAAACTCTTAAATGAAGCTTTGGTAAATGATAAATTACCAGTTGATATTCAGTCAGGCTTTCGTGTCACTAGACTTTACCCGTTTAATCCTGACAATGTAGATTACTCCAAATGTGTGAAAAAAAAACCAACCTCATATGGAGCCACATGTTCGTTTGAATGAGTCTGAGGGCCATTTGGATTATACGGAAGGAAAAATTGATCCTTTTCTACTTGAAGAATTTAAGAAGCAAGAAGGTGGACCATGGAATGGAGACGAGAGAGCGACATTTCTGTATGAGCTATGGCAGAAAGCTGTAGCAGATGATGATATTTCTACAAGGGATTCTGTAAATGTAAATGCTGCAGTCTCTCAGCTTGAAGAAGAGAATGATCAAAGTAACTTAATAACAAACATTATATTTAATACAAATGAAAAAAATATATAGGACCTATATTTACGTTTTTGGTTTCAGGTAACATTTTGTGAACAATATTGGGCAGAAAAGGAACAGGCATTTTCTGAGAAATGGAATTTCCCTCACTGTGTTGGTGTGATGGATGGAAAACATGTGGTTCTGCAAGCACCATTCAAGAGTGGAAGTTTGTATTTCAATTATAAACACAGTTTTAGCATTGGTCTCCTAGCATTAGTAGATGCTTTCTACAGATTCGCTTTTGTGGATATTGGCTGCCAAGGTAGAATCTCAGATGCTGGAGTGTTTAGGAATACATCACTATACAACTTACTCCAAAGCAACAGGTTAAACCTGCCAGAAGAGAAACCCTTAATTGGCAGACAGAATTCTGTTCCGTATGTTTTAGTTGCAGACGAAGCATTTCCCCTAACAAGGAACATTCTGAAGCCATTTCCAGGAACACATGAGAAGGGATCACGAGAAAGAACATTTAATTATAGACTTTCAAGAGCACGAAATGTTGTTGAGAATGCTTTTGGCATTATCTCTTCAGTTTTCAGGGTTTTTAAAAAACCCATGGCACTTTCAGTAAATACTGTACCTTTAATTGTTGCCATCAGTGGCGGTTTTTCGGGGGAGGGAAGGGAGGAACGTCCTCCTCACATTTTTCTTCTTCTGCAAGTCAATACTAAATAAAATATGTGCCTTGAAATTCGAGAAAGATTCGATAATTTTTATGTTCACAGCTCTAAGAAAACCTGGGTTGATTGAGTTTTAAACGACACGCGCTCATGTGCTACACGAAAACTGTGAGAAGGATGCGAGATTGTTAGTGGTGAGGAAAGGCACTCCGTTCCTCCTCTACTGCAGGTAATATGTAATACACATAGACAACAGCGCACTAGCGGCCAGAGAAAGAAGCACAGTTTTAAAGCAAGCGAATGAACGTGGTGGGAGGAGTTCCTCCTCTGATTCTTCGCATGCGCGGTAAATAGTGTAGCAGACAAACCGACAGGTCGCGTGGCAAGCTGGCTACTGTTGCCATCTAGCGATATTGCATTTAACCAGACTATAACACCATAGGAGCCATAATAAAAACAGTTTTAACACAAATCTATGAAAGACAACATAATATGAACTTGTTGCTTAATTATAAATCAAATATTATTTATTGCACTTTATAGAGGATACTATTTATGGTTTGAAATTTTCGAGGATATTTGAAAATTAAAAGTCTGGTTTATATAGAAGAAAGCGGAAGTAGTTCTATATTACTAGACAGACGACAGCCAAGTTGCCAGTTTTATACAAATATTTTTGAAATTGAAAGTACTCTATTTTTAACATAAACAAAAAGAAATTAATCGGCCACCGGCAGCTCCTTTAAACCTTAAATGTTCAAACTATATTTTAACAATAATGGTAGTATGGCTAGTGTGACTTTACAAGAACTGACATTCTTCAAAATCTTGTTGTAAAATGTACATGTGGCAACACAGACCACGTGGGTGGTTGCATTGTTCTCGCTTTTCTAACACTTCCGGTTCCGTGTTAGTAGTTAGTGTCTTCCAACACGTGTGATGCTGTAGTGTGCTCGAAAAATGCTGCGAGGTTGTGAACTTTTTTGTAATTGTTAATTTGTGTAGTTATTCAATAATGAATGGAAGTGAAAACATATTATATTTTGGACAATTTAGAAAACTCAGTTTACAAGAACAGATTATTGCTATACAAAAGGGAAGGCCAACCCCAACACTACCTGGTCTTACATGTGGAACCAGCAAAGGCAGGAAACTGCAATTTTCCACAACATGGTACCAGAAAGCATCCTGGTTAACAGGTTGTGAACAAAGACAAATTCTTTTCTGTTTTCCGTGTGTTTTGTTTTCAATTTCCAAGGATGTTTGGTCCTTTAGTGGATTCAGTGACATTAAGAATCTGGGCCGCGGGATTCAGAGGCACGTAAAATCACGGGAGCATCTCGATAGCTCACTAAAATTAACATTCTTCGGTAAAAAAGAATATCGCATTGACCTAGCATTAAGTGAAGCAGCCAGGGTTTCTCGTGCGAAACACAATGAACAGGTGAAACAAAATCGGCATGTTTTATCCAGTTTAGTGGACATTGTGTGTCTATTAGGAAGGCAAGAACTCGCGTTCAGGGGAAATGACGAAAGTGAAACATCGTCAAACCAAGGAAATTATCGCGAACTTTTCAAACTACTAATGAAGCGCGATGAAGTACTGCAAACACATTTAAACAATTCTAAAGCGTTTGTTGGCTTGTCAAAAACAATACAAAATGATTTAATTGAATCAGTTGCCTGTCTTCTAAGAAAAGAAATAGAGGACGAAATTCAGAAATCTGACTTCTTTGCTGTGGAAGCTGATGAAACTTCAGATGTGTCTCTCACTGAGCAGTGCTCCATAATTTTGAGGTATGTAGATCCATGTGGTTATATTCAAGAAGCTTTTTTGGTTTCCACACTGTCACTGCCGATAGAACAGCCACTGCCCTGTACAATTTACTGGACCAACAACTGCAGCCATTGAATTACGAGGGAAAACTTGTTGCGCAATCTTATGATGGTGCAGCAGTTATGGCAGGAGAATTAAACGGTCTACAGGCGAAGATCAAGCAGAAAGCTAAACAGGCATTATTTGTGCACTGCCATGCACACAGACTAAACCTAGTGTTGTCTAAGAGCTGCAGTAGCATAGCAGGATGTAGACTTTTCTTTGCCAGTATCGGTGGTTTCCCTTCGTTTTTTCACCAGTCTTCGGAACGTATGGAGGCGCTTACAAATGTGACTAAACTCAGATTACCAAAAGATGCCCAAACTCGATGGAACTTCAATTCTCGTTTGGTTGAATCTGTAAAAGTGCTTAAGGAAAGTCTTCTAGTAATGTTTGTTGGAATTTTGGAAGACGACTCGAGGAAGTGGGATGATATGACAATTAGGGAAGCTAATGGATTTATTCGTCTATTAGAAGACTTCGAATTTAATTTCTTGCTTTCTGTTTTCAGCGAAGTGTTTTCGAAAACTAGTATTCTCTTCGACATTCTCCAAACGAAAACTAGTGATATTGATTTCTGCGCTAACCATGCGAGTGAAATGATTGAATTTCTGAAGAAATCAAGAAGTGATGCAGCATATGAGAGACATTTTAAATCAGCTGCTAATGAAACTGGAGACTCTCTTCCTAAAATCAAGAGAAGACGCTTTGCAGCTGAAGATCCAGAAACACATTTCCGTCAGCTGTACTTTAATGTTATTGATACACTGACAACACAAATGCAAGTGAGATTCGATGACCTAAAGAAATTATATTTTCTAAAATTACTCGATATTACAAAATTTGAATGTTTTTCTAAGAACTTTCCAACTGTTGCATTTTCATCACTAGTGAACTATTTCCCTGATCACTTCGACAGTGAAAGTCTTAAAAATGAATTGATAATGTTTTACAACAGTCGTGATCTACAGCAGAACTGTACTAAACTTCAAGAGTTACTAGTGTACTTTGTTAAGGAAAACATTTGCAAATGTCTTCCTAATATATACAAATTAGCGTGCTTATTTGCGACGATACCAGTGTCTACAGCAAGTGCTGAATGAAGCTTCTCAGCACTGAAGAGAATAAAAACTTATTGTCGAAACACTATGGGTCAAGACAGGCTATCTTCTCTTGCATTTATGTCAATCGAGAAAGAACTGTTGCTGCAAATGGAAAAAGATCCGAAATGGCATGATCAAGTGATGGAACATTTCGCAACAGCAAAGCAGCGACGAGCAGAATTCTTCTATCAGTAATGACTCTCATAAAAGGTAATCAACTTTGTTTTTACATATTCATATAGACTAATTTATTGCATGTTTAATTCAAGGTGGTGTCAATTTGTGCTGTTAACATCTTTCCTCCTCTTAAGAAATACGCAGGAGCCGCCACTGGTTGCCATGGAAACTGTACGAAATTTGCCGAACTCTACTGACGCCACACGAGCAGGTGAAATGACTTGACATGTTTTCCATTTCTGCTGGAAAACACGCCAGCATGTTAAAAGTGTTAAATTCAACATACTTAGTTAACATGTTAAGTCAATTGAGACTTGAAATGTCCATATACATGTTAAATTCAACATGTTACATTTAACATGTTGTTGTTAAATGTTTAATAGTGGAGACGCGCCTTTAAATATATTCACCAATAACTCATCGAAGTTAATGACATCACTTACAGTTGAGTCTTTGCAAATTATATAAATTACACCACATAAAAACATGTTAACATCATTCCTGGAGCATGAATCGCAAGTTTTCTCAAGATCTGCACTCAAGAAGGGAATATAGTCCGACCATCGGATCTGTGCTCCCATAAGATATGCGAACTGAACCTTAATTCCCTTTTTCAGCCTCGGCAATTCATTTCTCTCCCTGTATTCCTATTTCTCTCTTTTCTATCCTTCTCTCTTTCTCTCCCTCACTACTCACAATTTTGAGCCTTCTTGCGGGACAGTTTATTTGCACTTGCAGTCCAGTGTTGTCAACTCAACATGAATACTGTAGCACGGAGTGGTGAAAGAAATATTATGAAGCAAGTAATAGCATTTTGCGATGAAGCGAAACAAACAGGTCAATATTTGTTTCCTATAAATCAGGCAACGAAAAGAGCAGCTGCGATCACAGGTGAGGCTTATTTTATTTGAATTGATTACGTATTAAAATTACTTACTTAACTAATACTAATATAATACAACTTTTTAATGTAATTTATATAGGAAGGTCAGAGCGCCTAATAAAGAAAATCAGGAGAGAGGGAGTCTGTGCAGGAGATGAGAAGCTAGAGTCACCAAGGAAGAACAGACCAAGGGAACCTTTAATTCTTGCAGATGATATGGACAGATGTACTTTAAGAAGAAAGATACAAGAATTTTATACAATGCAGAAAGAAGTTCTGACATTGGAGAAATTATTGAAGGTTGCGAGAAAAGCAAGAAATTTCCAAGGAGGGAGAGAAACGCTATGGAAAGTGATTCGAGACATGGGATTTAAATTTTAAAAAATGTAGAAATACAAGATTTATTTTGATTGAAAGAAATGATACTGTAGCATGGAGGGCCAGTTATTTAAGAAAAATTGCGAAATTTCGCAGAGAAGGAACGTATATTGTGTATTTAGACGAAACATGGATATATCCACATCATACTGTTAAAAAATACTGGCAAAGCGATGATGTTTCTGGCATTACGTCTTACGACAGTCCTGGCGAACGGCTGATAATCACTCATGCTGGAGGCAGCGAAGGTTTTATTGATGGCGCGCTACTCATTTTCAAGTCAAAAAGTAAAATGGGTGATTATCACGACGAAATGAACAGCACCAACTTTCAAAGTGGCTCCTGGAGAAACTGATAAGAAATTTACCTCCCAACTGCATTGTGGTGATGGACAATGCAAAATATCACACAGTTCAAGAAAATAAGCCACCGTGTACTGCAAACAAGAAGGCAGAAATTCAACAATGGCTGCGAATGAATGATATAACCTTCGAAGAAGATATGACAAAAGCAGAATTGTTGGAAATTGTGAAAAGGAATAAACCTGAGCGACTTATATAGCTGACCGCCTCCTCCACGAACACGGTCATACAGTGTTGCGATTGCCACCGTATCATTGCAATCTTGAGTACGTATGGTGTTTGGTAAAGCAAAAAGTTGCAAGTAAAAACATAAAATCTAGTTTAAGCGAGATAAGAACTATCACAGAAGATGCTATTTCATCAATAACAAGTGATGAATGGAAAAAAGAGTGTGAACACGTACATTAGCTAGAGGCGGAATATAGAGAGAAGGACGGATTAATAGAAGAGGAAGTGGCTCAATTTGTTATCAATTTGAGTGAAGACAGCAGCAGCAGCAGCAGCAGCAATAGTAGTGACTCAGATTCAGATACGTCTGGGATATGCCCTCTGTAGTTTCATGTATAGGCCTAATTCAAGTCTTGGTCTTTTGTAAATATGTAAATTGTAAATTATTTTCATAAGCATAAATCAGAACTCCTGCACATTATCAGTATGTTATGTTATATAGTATGTAAATATGTAAATAAGATTGTAGCATGTAGTAACTTTGCCATGGTCGGTCCCTAGCCCAGATGAGAAAGAAGGAGGGTACATGACTAGGTGTTCATTCATTCCCACAATTTTACAATTTCATTAGGACTTCAAGATCACGTTCCAAACCTAACAAAATAAGATAATGAGGTGAAGGAGAAATATTTATGACGAAAATACTTCTCTTTAGAAACGAAATAGATTCCCTTCGCGTAATTTCCATTTAACCAATAAATATCCACTGTAATAATATAATTATCTGCAAACAATTGTAAGTCAATCAGCGTCATTAGACCTACTTATATTAAATTATGAATAAGTAATAATTAACCTTACATTATTATAAGCAATATTCAAGAGACATGACACTGTTTGACGGAAGTTTGGCAACATCCCTATTAGGCAAGGTTCGTGGCCTGCTGTTTGGCGTAGTGGGAGAGAAACGGGTGGAATGGGGTGAGTAGAGGCGAACGACGACAGCGCTGAAGGGGCACAGATCCGATGGTGAGACAATAACAATCTTCTTGGGGACTGGTGTAGCCTGCAAATCCGGATTTTCGCTCAGGCAAGGGTTCAATTCCCACTTTGCATTAATTACATGGTTGGGCTTTCTCCGATGTTTTGCCCAACAGTAAGGCGAATATCAGGTAACCTATGGCGAATTCTCGGCTTCATCTCGCCAAATATCTCGCTATCGCCAATCCCGTTGACACTAAATAACCGAGTAGTTTATACAGCGCTCTTCAATAATACATAAATCTTCTTTCTCAGCACCTACGTTATCTTGGCAGGAACATGTACATTGATTAAGCTGTAAATAGGAAATGTTATAAATATGAGATGAGCATAAGTATGAGATATTTTCACTTAAAGGCTTAAAATCCATTGCAGAATAACTATTATGTAATAGGGAACCAGTACTAAATTGAAGATTTTTTATCATTGCTGATGTAGAATACTATGCAATCGTTTTTTCCTATTATTCTATTCCCAAGTCACCTTATCTCTTGAACCACTGTTAATATCTGCTTTATATTTTTTTAGTTGATACTAAATACTATCTCACTATCACCAATCCCATCGACACTAAATAACCCAGTAGTTTATACAGCACTCTTAACCCATATATGCCCACAGGGCCGTTAACGACCCACAGCATTATTTTATTAGTCCCTTTGAGTCTTTGTTTAAATTTTCGGTTGGGAACCATGATTATGTATTCAATAACATGTTGTCAACACTGTTGATTGTGCTTTTGTTGCGTCGTGACTCTCTGCACTGCAGTTTAACTGTAAATGTGTAACACTTCAGTTTGGGTATATTGCAGGTCAACAAAGAAATGTAAGTAGACACTACATTGTTTAATATTTTAGTTCTGTTATTGTCTTGTTACATAGGACAATTAGTAACCAATATGATTACATGCGATGGATTCTTTAATTTTATTTGGTAGCAGCGAAATAGTGTAAGAAACTTGGCGTGGGTCGTTTTCGACCCTATGGGCACATAGGAAACCTTTCACACATTTTGATAAATTCTCTAACAACATTATTACTGATAATTAGGAGCAGATTTTCTTTACTTTTATATTCCTAATGAAAACTTACGAAACATTTACGATATATAATTACGAGAAATATTTTTTTTAGGAAAATTACTATCTCACTTACATAGCTAAGACGTCTATTTTCCGTTTTTTTTTTTTTTGGGATAATTACAACACATCTCACAAAAAGAGTCTTTCCACTTTCGAAATACTGGAAGAACTTGAGATGATATCTTCTCAAGACAATGTTTCAAATATTGATGTGGTTCTACAACCTCCTGAAGAAGATGGTAATGAAACTGGTGGCAATTCGGGTGACGAAGATTGTAACAATCCGTACCGTCTCTGCCGTCGCCAACTTGAGGCTCCAGCTGAACTTTTTGTCAATAAGGAGTCTGTAGATTGCAATGAAATTATTCATGATAAATATTGCGAAAATGAAAACGTATTAGAAATACGACTATCTTCCAGGGTCTCCCCTGTAGAAGCATTAGGGATCGATGGAGGGACTGATGTGACCTTAGAAAAACTGTCATTAGCTACAATTAATTGTTCCAGTTCTGGAGAATTAGAATCCATTTTTTCTCGTGTTGGAAGAGCTGTTAGTAGAAGTAAGTCAAGGAATCGAGAAGAGTTGGAATGGGAACCGGGAAGCTTGGAAGGCACTGAAACAACATGGAGCCAGCCGCACCCTCGAACTGTTTTTTCTCTCTCTAAATAAGTGTAGTTTGCCACTTGAGTTTTTTCAGCTCTTTTTCAATGAAGAAATTGTGGAAAGAATATTGAGATACACAGTAAGGTATGCAGCTTCCCAGAATAATAATTTCAGTTCGCCACTACCTTCTGATGAAATGTACTGTTTCTTGGGAATTCTAATTCTAAGTGCATATGTACCCCTGCCCAGAAGACGCATGTTTTGGGAACTTAGTAATGATTCTCATAACGTCTTGGTTGCAAACTCCATGCGGCGCAATAGGTTTGAGGAGATAATGCGTTTCTTTCATGTTGTGGATAATGATAAGTTGATACCCAATGACAGAATGGCTAAAGGGAATCCCCTTCCGAAAGATTTGAATGAATTATTTTTGTTGCATGCCCCAATTGAGAAAAACTTAAGTGTAGATGAAGCAATGATTCCATACTTTGGAAGGCATGGATGTAAGCAGCACATCCATGGTAAACCCATACGCTTTGGGTATAAAGTGTGGATTATTGCCACTAAATTGGGTTACTGCTTACAAGCTGAGTTATACCAGGGTAAAAGAGGCAGGAAGGAAAATACAGATCTTCTGCTAGGTGAATCAGTTGTTGTGGACCTGATTTCAAAAGTAAAACATAATTATGTAGCCAGACTGCCCATTTTCAATCTTTTGTGACAACTCTTTTACATCACTTCATTTGCTAACATTGCTTCAGGAAAAAAATGTCAAAGTTACAGGAACTGTTCGAAAGGACCGTACAGTTAGTTAGTTAGTGGGGTTTAAAAAAGGCGCGTCAGCATCTATGGCTATTTGCGCCCTTATCTAAAATTCGTTACAGAACAGAGACATAATACAATAAACAGAATGCTTAAAGAACTAAAAAAAAAAAAAAAAAAAAAAGAGGTACACAAATGCAGTTTCAAAAGGGTGATGCATAAAACTTTATAAAAATCTCAGACCTTAACTGGTATTTAAAAAGAGACAATAAAATAACAATACAAATGCTACCATCAATAAATCATTTGGCGTATTTCTAAAATACTCCGATGTAAAAGGTCCGAATGTCAAGTTTGTTAAAAAACTTATATACTAAATAACAAATGTAACCTCCGGATGTAAAGGGTCTGGAGGACAGGAAAACGGACCAATAAAAAAAAAACTACATCACCCTGTCAAGTCCAGTACTTGATAAAAATCTCAAGACTGCATTTGTACAATTAAAATCATTTCCAAGAGCGTCACGAAGAGTCGGCCGAATTCCATATTGCCGACGGACACGGTCATATTTTCTACAATGCAATAAAAAATGTTCCACCGTAAGTGGAACATGGCATAGATCACACTCCAGCTGAAGCTTGCCACATAGCAGATGGCCATGTGTCAGATGACAGTGGCCAATCCTCAACCGGGTGAGTAAAACTTCTTTGTGTCGTGACGCTCTTGTGGACGAATCCCAAACTCGAACAGTATTCTTTACTCTTCGTAATTTGTTTTCCTCTTGTGCAGACCATTCTCCTTCCCATTGCCACCATATTCTATATTTCAAATAATTTTGTAAGTCTCACCACCTCTCGCGCTAATATACCAGAGTGCCATTCGTAGCACCATCTTTGGCTGCAGTATCTGCGGCCTCATTCCCACGAATTCCGACATGGCCAGGAATCCACACTACTCCAATCTCATAATCAGAGCTAAGGAGAGTGTGGAACAGCTGCTTAAGACAAGCGGATCATCACAATTAAAAGACTTCAAGGACTGGATGGCATTAAAAGAGTCGGAGCAGATTAGATATCTGCCCCGAGGTTGTCGAATTAAAAACAATAAAACTCTGTAAAAAGCATATAATTCTGCAGTAAAAACACTGGTATATCCGCTCAGTTTATATTTAAAAATTGCGAACACCTTCTTCAAGAAACCAACACACATGAAGTGGACGTGGCGATCTCCAGACGGCAAGACCAAAAACGAAATAGACTACGTCCTCTGCGACACACTGGATGAAGTAAGAGATATTCAAGTCATACAAAACTTGAAATTTGGCACAGATCACAGAATGGTGCGGGCAAAAATAAGGTTGAGCCGCAAAAGAAGGGATTATGCGAAATCGCACAGACCCAACCTAGAAATCCTAAACAAGGACCAACTACACACTGAACTAAAGGAACAAATATCAAAAGCAATTGTCACATCGGAACTAAGAGTACAAGAGCAATACAAGGCACTAGAACAAGCCATACAACGGGCGAGCGAAACGAATATAAAAAACACAGCGACAACTACAAAGAAGAACAAATTAAGTGCAGACACCATCGAACTAATCGAAAGAAGAGCAAAACTACAAGCTTCCAGAGACCACTCAGAACGCAAAAGAACCGAATACGCGGAATTAGACAAACTGACAAAGAGAAGAATCAGAACAGACATTAGAGCCTACCGCTCACTCACAACGAAACAAATCCTGGAAACTTCCGGTTCAGTTAAGAAAGTAAGGAGAAGCATGCAAAGAGGGAAGCAATGGATACTCGGAGCGAAGAGTCCTACAGGAAAAAGCATAACAGCAAGGAGGGACATAAATTAAACAGCTACCGACTTCTACAAAAACTTATACAAGTCCTCCTTCCAAGATGACGAACCGTATCAAACTACACACAAGTCATCAAACACACAGATCACCCCACCAATCCTGCAAAGCGAGGTCAGAGCCGCAATAAACGAGATGAAAAACGGAAAAACCCCAGGCGAAGACGGAATTTATAACGAGCTCATTAAACTAGAAACAGAACAACTAACACCCATCATATGTACCATATTCAACAGAATTATAGATAGATAGATAGTGAAATTTGAAGGGCGCGTCAGCATCAATGGCTATTTGTACCCATGCCTATTGTTTTTCTTTTTGTGTGGTGAAATTACATTATTGTATAACTAAAATTCACACTGACTAAAAACTTTGACACATTAAAACACACTAATATTGGACGGACAAGGTGACTCCTGATATAAAATAACATTAAAACGAACACGTAGTAGTCCCAAGATAATGTGACACAATCATAAAATATAAAACAAACACTGCTACAAGAAATATGTGGCAATGTTTTATAACAACAATCATTAAAAATCGGATGTATAAGGTCCGAGTAATAAGGTGTATTAAAAGAAATGTAACTAAAATAATCTCCAGATGTAAAAGGTATGGAGAAGAGATAACAATGGGCTAAAAGGACATTAAAACTTAGATCACCTTGTCGAGTTCCGTGTTACGTAAATAGCTCAACACTGCGTTGACACAATTAAAATCATTGCCAAGAGCGTCACGTAACGTTGGACGTATTGCATACTGGCGTCGATGATGATAGTGAAATTTGAAGGGCGCGTCAGCATCGATGGCTATTTGCACCCATGCCTATTGTTTTTTCTTTTTGTGTGGTGAAATTACATTATTGTATAACTAAAATTCACACTGACGAAATATTTTGACACATTAAAACACACTAATATTGGACGGACAAGGTGACTCCTGATATAAATTACATTAAAACGAACACGTAGTAGTCCCAAGATAATGTGAGACAATCATAAAATATAAAACAAACACTGCTACAAGAAATATGTGGCAATGTTTTATAACAACAATCATTAAAAATCGGATGTATAAGGTCCGAGTAATAATGTGTATTAAAAGAAATGTAACTAAGATAATCTCCAGATGTAAAGGGTCTGGAGAAGAGATAACAATGGGCTAAAAGGACGTTAAAACTCAGATCACCTTGTCGAGTTCCGTGTTACTTAAATACCTCAACACTGCGTTGACACAATTAAAATCATTGCCAAGAGCGTCACGTAACGTTGGACGTATTGCATACTGGCGTCGAGGCAAATCATATTTGCGACAGTGGAGTAAAAAATGTTCCACCGTAAGAAGGGCATGACAAGTGTCACATTCCGGTGGAGGTTCGCCAGACAATAGGTGACCATGTGTCAAACGACAGTGACCAATCCTCAAGCGAGTAAGTATAACTTCATCTCGCCGTGACGCTCTTGATGACGAATCCCATTCTCCAACTGTATTTTTAATTGGTCGTAGTTTGTTACCCGCTTGTGCAGACCATTTTTCTTCCCAATCTCTCCGAATACAGTTCCTTATGTAAGTCACTACATCTTGCCACCTCTCTCGCCAGTATACCAGTGTGCCATTAAGAGCAGCATCTCTGGCTCCAGCGTCTGCTGTCTCATTACCAGGAATTCCAACATGGCCTGGGACCCACACCACTCCAACATCGGAGCCCGACGATAGGAGTGAGTGGAAGAGAACCTGGGTTTGTACAATGAGAGAATCATCGCAATAATATGATTGCAGAGACTGGATTGCACTCAAAGAGTCGGAGCAGATTAGAAATCTACCCCGAGGTTGTCGAATTAAAAATAACAAAGCTCTGTAAATAGCATAAAGTTCGGCAGTAAAAACACTGGTATACAAACTCAGTTTATATTTATAAACCTGCCCGTCGACAACGAAGGAGCAACCCACACGATCATTCACCCGGGACCCGTCAGTATAAATTATACTATTATAAGGAAGCTGAGATAAAATTTCGTAAAAGCGTTGTCTATAAATAAAATTGGGTGTAAAATTCTTAAGAGACTGGCTCAAACTTAAGTCGAATTTTGGACGATTCATAATCCATGGTGGTGTAGGCGGGTATTCTATTACCTTTATATTCGGCAGCCTAATGTCCAGCTCTGAGAGTCCCTCCCGGAAACGGACGCCAGCTGGACGAGGTCGCCGTGGATCCCGTCTGTATCGGAAATCTAAAGCCATGGAATGAAAATGTTTGTATGTGTTGTGCTCAGGTTGGGCTCGGAGCTTTACCCCATAGGAACACAACAACATATTACGTCTCTGATACAGTGATGGTTCCCCAGACTCGCAGTAGAGGCTCTCTATCCGACTCGTTCGGAAAGCCCCTGTTGCAAGCCTTACACCCTGATGATGGATGGGATCTAACATTTTCAATTTCGACTTATTTGCCGAGCCATAAATAAAACTACCATAATCCAATTTTGAGCGTACAACAGCACGGTAGATACGTAAAAGAGTTTTGCGGTCTGCACCCCAATGTACCCCTGACAGAATGCGTAAGATATTCAAAGATTTTTCACAGCGCCGCCTTAAATCCCGTATGTGTGCCTCCCAACTTAATTTAGAATCAAATATTAAGCCCAGAAATTTTGCAGTGGTTGTATAGTGTAACTCTACTCCGTTGAGACGTAACTCCGGGTGTGGGTGAAGTCCACGGGAGTTAACAAAGTGGATGCATTGCGTCTTTGCAGTAGAGAATTTGAACCCATTGCATATAGCCCATTCAGACAAAGTGTTGATGGCTAGCTGCAGTTGTCTCCCAATGGATGGGAGATATCGTGAGCTGTAATACAAACTAAAGTCGTCAACGTAAAGAAGAGGTGTTACGTGAGGACTTATGTTAGCAGCTATACCATTAATCGCAATGGAGAACAAAAGAACACTCAGTACAGACCCCTGCGGAACGCCATTTTCCTGTAAATGTTCACTGGAAAGTGTGGTACCTATTCGTACACGGAAATACCTCTCTGCCAAAAAATTGGTCAGAAAAGTAGGTAGACTTCCCCTTAGACCCCAGTTGTGGATAGTGCGTAGGATTCCATAACGCCATGTTGTGTCGTAAGCTTTCTCAAGATCAAAGAAGATTGCTACCAAGTGCTCCTTCTTGAGGAAGGCGTCTCTAATGGCTCCTTCCAGCCGAAGAAGGTGATCTGCGGTTGATCGGCGCTTACGAAAACCACACTGGATCTTAGACAAGAGGTTTTCTGATTCCAGGAACCACATTAGGCGATTACTAACCATTCTCTCCATAACTTTACACACGCAGCTGGTGAGACAGATAGGCCTGTAACTATTAGGTAGGGATGGGTCCTTTCCTGGTTTCTGCGCAGGAACTACAATGGCTTTATGCTATTGAGATGGAAAGGATATTTCTGTCCAGATGCTATTATATAAAGAGAGAAGATATATCTTCCCAGCTGGTGGTAAATTTCGGAGCATTTGATTATGAATATTATCTGGGCCAGGAGATGTGTCAGGGGATTTGTCTAGTGCTGACTGTAATTCCTGTAACGTGAACGGAGTATTATAGTTTTCTGTGTTATCAGATATAAACGAGATGTCATTTCGTTCTGCAGCCTCTTTAATTCTTAAAAATCTAGGTTCATAATGCACTGAGCTACTGATATGCGTGAATGATGTAACAAGGAGCTCAGCCATATCCAAATGATTGGTTATCATATTGCCATTATGTACTAGACCCGGAATAGCAGAATTACGTCTTCCCATTATCCTACGGACTTTTCCCCATACG
Organism: Periplaneta americana; assembly: GCF_040183065.1. Classification (NCBI taxonomy): domain Eukaryota; kingdom Metazoa; phylum Arthropoda; class Insecta; order Blattodea; family Blattidae; genus Periplaneta; species Periplaneta americana. Next base: position 87,228,927 of record NC_091132.1, read on the forward strand.
GTTGTGGCTGGGACATTCTTTTTCAGTGAAGAGACATATTTCGTCCAGGACACCTTCTTAGCTTCGCAAATGGTGCGGCGAGCTTTGGCACGGAAGCGTTTGAATTGGATGAAGTTCTCTTCCGTTGGATGCCTTTGAAAGAGTCGTAGAGCTCGTTTACGGGCCAGGATAGCGTCTCTACACCCCTCTGTCCACCAAGGTACAGGGACACGTCTTGGTGTTGATGAGGAACGAGGTACATGTAGTTCTGCTGCCCGTATGATATTTGTACAGAAGTGCTCTATGATTAAGTCGACATCGTCATTTTCATTGTCATTAAACGAAAGGGACTCGGCAAATCCAGTCCAATCCGCCTTTTTTATAACCCAGTTAGGCCAGCGCGACTCCGTGGGACATGATACAGAGAGACGAAGTCGGATAGGAAAATGGTCACTTCCATGGAGATCATCGATGACTGACCACTCCATGTGCGCCGACAGAACTGGGCTACAAATGGACAGATCTATCATGGAGTAGGTGCCGTGGGCGAGAGAAAGATGTGTGGCTGCTCCTGTATTAAGAGTAATGAGATTAAGACGAGTACAAATCTCCACTATTACATGCCCTCTGTCATTGTCATTCATCGAACCCCAGCGGTGATGGGAGGCATTAAATTCTCCCACCAAGAGAAATGGGATGGGGAGCTGATCTACAAAAAACTGTAATTCACGTATCGTTAATTCGAAGTCGGGTGGTAGATATACGCAAGCTATTGTAAATTCTATGATAGGCAGGTGTATTCGGATTACTATATTCTGAATGGTGCTTTGAATGTTAATTGCAGAGGACATGATACTATTTTTCACCAAGATAGCACATCCTCCATTGGCCCTCACTCCAGCCAGGTGATCGTGCCGGTGAACCCTGTAACCACGAATGGATAGGGAATGTTCAGGCCGAAGGTGTGTCTCTTGGAGACATAGAATAGCGGGTTCTTCATCATAGATTAGCTGCTGTAATTCTGCATATCGGCTGCGAACTCCGTTCACATTCCACTGAATTATGTCGTTACGCATCAAAAATTTTTAGATCATGGTGGTTTCACGGGAGATTTTCTCTTTTTCTTATCACCAGAGCTGCATTGTCTCGACTGCTTATTTCGCTGCTGTGGGGATTCACTTTCTGACCTTCGTTCTCCCGACCTGGAGCGAGAGCGGGGCGTCTCGTCTGATCGGGGACTTCGACGACGTGGTTTTCTCTCCGCCGTGGACCCGGTAGATTTTGTCGTCGGTACACTGGTCTTTGGACTGTATGGTCTGATAGTAAGCCCACAGCTATCATCATCAGGCTCTGCTGTTTGAGTGGCAGCATCGACATAAGTTTGAGTAGATATCTCTACTCTCTGACAGGTGTCGTCCAGAGGTGGCGTTTGCGTGGAGGCATCACATCCCTTAAGACCTTTATGGACTACTGACGCATATGTTGTGGTTGACTTTTTCTTCTGGTCGTCATAATACCGCTTACGTGCTTCGAAAAATGTTATGTTATCTCTGACACGAAGTTCTTGGATATCCTTCTCTTCTATGTATCTCGGACATTCTTTAGAACTAGAAGCGTGGTCCCCATTGCAATTTACACAGTGCACACTGTGAGGACACGGGGAATCCCCATTATCGCCCTCACCGCACTTTGCACACACGATGTTATTTGTACATCTCTGTTGTGTATGACCGAATCGCTGGCACCGGAAGCACCGCATAGGATTCGGTACATATGCACGAACAGGGACACGCTCGTAGCCTATGAGAAAGAACTCCGGGAGAGATGAGACTTAAAAGATTAAGAATATGGTCCGAAGTTGAACAGTCTGTCCATCCCGCTTACCTAAAAGACGGTAGGCCTTGGAAACAGACTGCTCCGCCAGTTCCAGTTGGATTTCTTCATCGGACAGACCTTCTAAAGAGCTCGTAGTAATCACTCCTCTCGTGGTGTTGAGAGAAGAGTGACGCTCAACTTTAATGGGATAAGAACCAAGTAACTTCGCTTTCAGAAGGGTCTCACTTTGCTTAGGACTTAAAGTTTCAACCAGAAGACTTCCATTTCGAAGACGAGTAGCATTTCTAACCTTACCAATCATTGCGTCGAGACCGCGTTTAATATAGAAGGGACTGATATTTTTCATCGTCTTTTCATTCCCGTCAATACTTAGACTCACAAATCTCGGAGGCGGCATTTTCACTGTAATTTTATCCGGGTCCAAATCCATGTCGTCATTCAATTGCACTTTTTGTTTCTTCGGTAATGAAGAGGGAGGAGGAGAGCGCGAGGACATTTTGAACTGGCCCCCCCCTACGGAACCGTCGGCGTCAGCCTGCCACCGGGGGGGGGGCGAAAGAAAAAGACACCAAGATATTCTTCGCGGTCTGTGCCGGCCGTGGGGACCCCCCCACAGCCCGATCCCAAGCAACCCACTTCACGCAAGTTACCCTTCAAACTGGTCATTACATACCTAACGGCAAGTTCTGCACCAGAGACGTGTCGCAGTTTTATGCCCCTACCACGGGAATAACCGCCCGTGGCTCCCCACTCTACACTGAACACAACCGCCAGACTACTGCGGCTAACTCCGACCTACCCTCCCAAAGCCGGAGCAATCCGAGAGCGTACGCAGCTTCAGGGGACTTGTGGTTGATTACACTGCGACACCCATCAGTCAGCGGTAACACGTCGGAGCGACATATCCGTCCCGGCGAGCGGAGTCGGTCACCGGGACGCCTAAATCGCCCCGGGCCCCCTGGGGGGGCTCTACGTGAGTGTACTTGACCTCTGGTCCGGGTTCGGCACCTAAACTTGCATATAGGGGCAGTATGAAGGGTCCACTATTGCTTCGTTGCTGGGCGCCCTGTCGGGCCACACAAGTTGGAAGTCGCGCTCGAAACCGTGGGACAGGACCACGGAGATAGTAAAGATCCCCGCTGGTGAGACGGGAGTTATAAACCTAAGAACCTTAACCTAATAATGAATATAATGAACTAGAAGAGGAAGAATAATGTAGCCTCACCAGGCATTAACAAATCCCGTCGTGGTGGCGGACGTGGCGAAAACTAACAGCGGGGATGGAGAGGTGAATATGGCTGTGATGATGGGATGGGCGTTCCGCATGCAATGGTGGCCGGCGGAGAGAAATAGAGTGATCAAAAAGACGAGAGAGCGAAAAGGTTTGGTTGGTGATAACACGAAAAATGATCGAAAAGAAGAGCACGAGGGCCACCATTGCACCCCCCGGTCACCAACTTGGAGGAACCCACCTCGACCGGTTATTCACATATCAAAGGAACTCAGGAGAAGGAGTTCCTAAGAAACTATTACAAGATGTTGTAACAAGGTGGATGATGATGATAGTGAAATTTGAAGGGCGCGTCAGCATCGATGGCTATTTGCACCCATGCCTATTGTTTTTCTTTTTGTGTGGTGAAATTACATTATTGTATAACTAAAATTCACACTGACGAAATACTTTGACACATTAAAACACACTAATATTGGACGGACAAGGTGACTCCTGATATAAATTACATTAAAACGAACACTTAGTAGTCCCAAGATAATGTGAGACAATCATAAAATATAAAACAAACACTGCTACAAGAAATATGTGGCAATGTTTTATAACAACAATCATTAAAAATCGGATGTATAAGGTCCGAGTAATAATGTGTATTAAAAGAAATGTAACTAAAATAATCTCCAGATGTAAAGGGTCTGGAGAAGAGATAACAATGGGCTAAAAGGACGTTAAAACTCAGATCACCTTGTCGAGTTCCGTGTTACTTAAATACCTCAACACTGCGTTGACACAATTAAAATCATTGCCAAGAGCGTCACGTAACGTTGGACGTATTGCATACTGGCGTCGAGGCAAATCATATTTGCGACAGTGGAGTAAAAAATGTTCCACCGTAAGAAGGGCATGACAAGTGTCACATTCCGGTGGAGGTTCGCCAGACAATAGGTGACCATGTGTCAAACGACAGTGACCAATCCTCAAGCGAGTAAGTATAACTTCATCTCGCCGTGACGCTCTTGATGACGAATCCCATTCTCCAACTGTATTTTTAATTGGTCGTAGTTTGTTACCCGCTTGTGCAGACCATTTTTCTTCCCAATCTCTCCGAATACAGTTCCTTATGTAAGTCACTACATCTTGCCACCTCTCTCGCCAGTATACCAGTGTGCCATTAAGAGCAGCATCTCTGGCTCCAGCGTCTGCTGTCTCATTACCAGGAATTCCAACATGGCCTGGGACCCACACCACTCCAACATCGGAGCCCGACGATAGGAGTGAGTGGAAGAGAACCTGGGTTTGTACAATGAGAGAATCATCGCAATAATATGATTGCAGAGACTGGATTGCACTCAAAGAGTCGGAGCAGATTAGAAATCTACCCCGAGGTTGTCGAATTAAAAATAACAAAGCTCTGTAAATAGCATAAAGTTCGGCAGTAAAAACACTGGTATACAAACTCAGTTTATATTTATAAACCTGCCCGTCGACAACGAAGGAGCAACCCACACGATCATTCACCCGGGACCCGTCAGTATAAATTATACTATTATAAGGAAGCTGAGATAAAATTTCGTAAAAGCGTTGTCTATAAATAAAATTGGGTGTAAAATTCTTAAGAGACTGGCTCAAACTTAAGTCGAATTTTGGACGATTCATAATCCATGGTGGTGTAGGCGGGTATTCTATTACCTTTATATTCGGCAGCCTAATGTCCAGCTCTGAGAGTCCCTCCCGGAAACGGACGCCAGCTGGACGAGGTCGCCGTGGATCCCGTCTGTATCGGAAATCTAAAGCCATGGAATGAAAATGTTTGTATGTGTTGTGCTCAGGTTGGGCTCGGAGCTTTACCCCATAGGAACACAACAACATATTACGTCTCTGATACAGTGATGGTTCCCCAGACTCGCAGTAGAGGCTCTCTATCCGACTCGTTCGGAAAGCCCCTGTTGCAAGCCTTACACCCTGATGATGGATGGGATCTAACATTTTCAATTTCGACTTATTTGCCGAGCCATAAATAAAACTACCATAATCCAATTTTGAGCGTACAACAGCACGATAGATACGTAAAAGAGTTTTGCGGTCTGCACCCCAATGTACCCCTGACAGAATGCGTAAGATATTCAAAGATTTTTCACAGCGCCGCCTTAAATCCCGTATGTGTGCCTCCCAACTTAATTTAGAATCAAATATTAAGCCCAGAAATTTTGCAGTGTCTGTATAGTGTAACTCTACTCCGTTGAGACGTAACTCCGGGTGTGGGTGAAGTCCACGGGAGTTAACAAAGTGGATGCATTGCGTCTTTGCAGTAGAGAATTTGAACCCATTGCATATAGCCCATTCAGACAAAGTGTTGATGGCTAGCTGCAGTTGTCTCCCAATGGATGGCAGATATCGTGAGCTGTAATACAAACTAAAGTCGTCAACATAAAGAAGAGGTGTTACGTGAGGACTTATGTTAGCAGCTATACCATTAATCGCAATGGAGAACAAAAGAACACTCAGTACAGACCCCTGCGGAACGCCATTTTCCTGTAAATGTTCGCTGGAAAGTGTGGTACCTATTCGTACACGGAAATACCTCTCTGCCAAAAAATTGGCCAGAAAAGTAGGTAGACTTCCCCTTAGACCCCAGTTGTGGATAGTGCGTAGGATCCCATAACGCCATGTTGTGTCGTAAGCTTTCTCAAGATCAAAGAAGATTGCTACCAAGTGCTCTTTCTTGAGGAAGGCGTCTCTAATGGCTCCTTCCAGCCGAACAAGGTGATCTGCGGTTGATCGGCGCTTACGAAAACCACACTGGATCTTAGACAAGAGGTTTTCTGATTCCAGGAACCACATTAGGCGATTACTAACCATTCTCTCCATAACTTTACACACGCAGCTGGTGAGACAGATAGGCCTGTAACTATTAGGTAGGGATGGGTCCTTTCCTGGTTTCTGCACAGGAACTACAATGGCTTTATGCCATTGAGATGGAAAGGATTTTTCTGTCCAGATTCTATTATATAAAGAGAGAAGATATATCTTCCCAGCTGGTGGTAAATTTCTGAGCATTTGATTATGAATATTATCTGGGCCAGGAGATGTGTCAGGGGATTTGTCTAGTGCTGACTGTAATTCCTGTAACGTGAACGGAGTATTATAGTTTTCTGTGTTATCAGATATAAACGAGATGTCATTTCGTTCTGCAGCCTCTTTAATTCTTAAAAATCTAGGTTCATAATGGACTGAGCTACTGATATGCGTGAATGATGTAACAAGGAGCTCAGCCATATCCAAATGATTGGTTATCATATTGCCATTATGTACTAGACCCGGAATAGCAGAATTACGTCTTCCCATTATCCTACAGACTTTTCCCCATACGGTTGTGGATGGGACATTCTTTTTCAGTGAAGAGACATATTTCGTCCAGGACACCTTCTTAGCTTCGCAAATGGTGCGGCGAGCTTTGGCACGGAAGCGTTTGAATTGGATGAAGTTCTCTTCCGTTGGATGCCTTTGAAAGAGTCGTAGAGCTCGTTTACGGGCCAGGATAGCATCTCTACACCCCTCTGTCCACCAAGGTACAGGGACACGTCTTGGTGTTGATGAAGAACGAGGTACATGTAGTTCTGCTGCCCGTATGATATTTGTACAGAAGTGCTCTATGATTAAGTCGACATCGTCATTTTCATTGTCATTAAACGAAAGGGACTCGGCAAATCCAGTCCAATCCGCCTTTTTTATAACCCAGTTAGGCCAGCGCGACTCCGTGGGACATGATACAGAGAGACGAAGTCGGATAGGAAAATGGTCACTTCCATGGAGATCATCCATGACTGACCACTCCATGTGCGCCGACAGAACTGGGCTACAAATGGACAGATCTATCATGGAGTAGGTGCCGTGGGCGAGAGAAAGATGTGTGGCTGCTCCTGTATTAAGAGTAATGAGATTAAGACGAGTACAAATCTCCACTATTACATGCCCTCTGTCATTGTCATTCATCGAACCCCAGCGGTGATGGGAGGCATTAAAATCTCCCACCAAGAGAAATGGGGCGGGGAGCTGATCTACAAACAACTGTAATTCACGTATCGTTAATTCCAAGTCGGGTGGTAGATATACGCAAGCTATTGTAAATTCTATGGTAGGCAAGTGTATTCGGATTACTATATTCTGAATGGTGCTTTGAATGTTAATTGCAGAGGACAAGATACTATTTTTCACCAAGATAGCACATCCTCCATTGGCCCTGACTCCAGCCAGGTGATCGTGCCGGTGAACCCTGTAACCACGAATGGATAGGGAATGTTCAGGCCGAAGATGTGTCTCTTGGAGACATAGAATAGCGGGTTCTTCATCATAGATTAGCTGCTGTAATTCTGCATATCGGCTGCGAACTCCGTTCACATTCCACTGAATTATGTCGTTACGCATCAAAAATTTTTAGATCATGGTGGTTTCACGGGAGATTTTCTCTTTTTCTTATCACCAGAGCTGCTTTGTCTCGACTGCTTATTTCGCTGCTGTGGGGATTCACTTTCTGACCTTCGTTCTCCCGACCTGGAGCGAGAGCGGGGCGTCTCGTCTGATCGGGGACTTCGACGACGTGGTTTTCTCTCCGCCGTGGAACCGGTAGATTTTGTCGTCGGTACACTGGTCTTTGGACTGTATGGTCTGATAGTAAGTCCACAGCTATCATCATCAGGCTCTGCTGTTTGAGTGGCAGCATCGACATAAGTTTGAGTAGATATCTCTACTCTCTGACGGGTGTCGTCCAGAGGTGGCGTTTGCGTGGAGGCATCACATCCCTTAAGACCTTTATGGACTACTGACGCATATGTTGTGGTCGACTTTTTCTTCTGGTCGTCATAATACCGCTTACGTGCTTCGAAAAATGTTATGTTATCTCTGACACGAAGTTCTTGGATATCCTTCTCTTCTATGTATCTCGGACATTCCTTAGAACTAGAAGCGTGGTCCCCATTGCAATTTACACAGTGCACACTGTGAGGACACGGGGAATCCCCATGATCGCCCTCACCGCACTTTGCACACACGATGTTATTTGTACATCTCTGTTGTGTATGACCGAATCGCTGGCACCGGAAGCACCGCATAGGATTCGGTACATATGCACGAACAGGGACACGCTCGTAGCCTATGAGAATGAACTCCGGGAGAGATGAGACTTCGAAGGTCAAGAATATGGTCCGAAGTGGAACAGTCTGTCCATCCCGCTTACCTAAAAGACGGTAGGCCTTGGAAACAGACTGCTCCGCCAGCTCCAGTTGGATTTCTTCATCGGACAGACCTTCTAAAGAGCTCGTAGTAATCACTCCTCTCGTGGTGTTGAGAGAAGAGTGACGCTCAACTTTAATGGGATAAGAACCAAGTAACTTCGCTTTCAGAAGGGTCTCACTTTGCTTAGGACTTAAAGTTTCAACCAGAAGACTTCCATTTCGAAGGCGAGTAGCATTTCTAACCTTACCAATCATTGCGTCGAGAGCGCGTTTAATATAGAAGGGACTGAGATTTTTCATCGTCTTTTCATTCCCATCAATAGTTAGACTCACAAATCTCGGAGGCGGCATTTTCACTGTAATTTTATCCGGGTCCAAATCCATGTCGTCATTCAATTGAACTTTTTGTTTCTTCGGTAATGAAGAGGGAGGAGGAGAGCGCGAGGACATTTTGAACTGGCCCCCCCTACGGAACCGTCGGCGTCAGCCTGCCACCGGGGGGGCGAAAGAAAAAGACACCAAGATATTCTTCGCGGTCTGTGCCGGCCGTGGGGACCCCCCCACAGCCCGATCCCAAGCAACCCACTTCACGCAAGTTACCCTTCAAACTGGTCATTACATACCTAACGGCAAGTTCTGCACCAGAGGCGTGTCGCAGTTTTATGCCCCTACCACGGGAATAACCGCCCGTGGCTCCCCACTCTACACTGAACACAACCGCCAGACTACTGCGGCTAACTCCGACCTACCCTCCCAAAGCCGGAGCAATCCGAGAGCGCACGCAGCTTCAGGGGACTTGTGGTTGATTACACTGCGACACCCATCAGTCAGCGGTAACACGTCGGAGCGACATATCCGCCCCGGCGAGCGGAGTCGGTCACCGGGACGCCTAAATCGCCCCGGGCCCCCTGGGGGGCTCTACGTGAGTGTACTTGACCTCTGGTCCGAGTTCGGCACCTAAACTTGCATATAGGGGCAGTATGAAGGGTCCACTATTGCTTCGTTGCTGGGCGCCCTGTCGGGCCACACAAGTTGGAAGTCGCGCTCGAAACCGTGGGACAGGACCACGGAGATAGTAAAGATCCCCGCTGGTGAGACGGGAGTTATAAACCTAAGAACCTTAATCTAATAATGAATATAATGAACTAGAAGAGGAAGAATAATGTAGCCTCACCAGGCATTAACAAATCCCGTCGTGGTGGCGGACGTGGCGAAAACTAACAGCGGGGATGGAGAGGTGAATATGGCTGTGATGATGTGGTGGGCGTTCCGCATGCAATGGTAGCCGGCGGAGAGAAATAGAGTGATCAAAAAGACGAGAGAGCGAAAAGGTTTGGTTGGTGATAACACGAAAAATGATCGAAAAGAAGAGCACGAGGGCCACCATTGCACCCCCCGGTCACCAACTTGGAGGAACCCACCTCGACCGGAACAAGGTGGAACTCTACCTTCTACATGCTGCAGCGCCTCGTGGAATTGGAGGAGCCAGTAAAGGCAATGATCGCATTAATAAATAAGGACCTGCCTGTGCTTACAGATAAAGAATGGGATATTTGTAGATGATGATAGTGAAATTTGAAGGGCGCGTCAGCATCGATGGCTATTTGCACCCATGCCTATTGTTTTTCTTTTTGTGTGGTGAAATTACATTATTGTATAACTAAAATTCACACTGACGAAATACTTTGACACATTAAAACACACTAATATTGGACGGACAAGGTGACTCCTGATATAAATTACATTAAAACGAACACGTAGTAGTCCCAAGATAATGTGAGACAATCATAAAATATAAAACAAACACTGCTACAAGAAATATGTGGCAATGTTTTATAACAACAATCATTAAAAATCGGATGTATAAGGTCCGAGTAATAATGTGTATTAAAAGAAATGTAACTAAAATAATCTCCAGATGTAAAGGGTCTGGAGAAGAGATAACAATGGGCTAAAAGGACGTTAAAACTCAGATCACCTTGTCGAGTTCCGTGTTACTTAAATACCTCAACACTGCGTTGACACAATTAAAATCATTGCCAAGAGCGTCACGTAACGTTGGACGTATTGCATACTGGCGTCGAGGCAAATCATATTTGCGACAGTGGAGTAAAAAATGTTCCACCGTAAGAAGGGCATGACAAGTGTCACATTCCGGTGGAGGTTCGCCAGACAATAGGTGACCATGTGTCAAACGACAGTGACCAATCCTCAAGCGAGTAAGTATAACTTCATCTCGCCGTGACGCTCTTGATGACGAATCCCATTCTCCAACTGTATTTTTAATTGGTCGTAGTTTGTTACCCGCTTGTGCAGACCATTTTTCTTCCCAATCTCTCCGAATACAGTTCCTTATGTAAGTCACTACATCTTGCCACCTCTCTCGCCAGTATACCAGTGTGCCATTAAGAGCAGCATCTCTGGCTCCAGCGTCTGCTGTCTCATTACCAGGAATTCCAACATGGCCTGGGACCCACACCACTCCAACATCGGAGCCCGACGATAGGAGTGAGTGGAAGAGAACCTGGGTTTGTACAATGAGAGAATCATCATAATAATATGATTGCAGAGACTGGATTGCACTCAAAGAGTCGGAGCAGATTAGAAATCTACCCCGAGGTTGTCGAATTAAAAATAACAAAGCTCTGTAAATAGCATAAAGTTCGGCAGTAAAAACACTGGTATACAAACTCAGTTTATATTTATAAACCTGCCCGTCGACAACGAAGGAGCAACCCACACGATCATTCACCCGGGACCCGTCAGTATAAATTATACTATTATAAGGAAGCTGAGATAAAATTTCGTAAAAGCGTTGTCTATAAATAAAATTGGGTGTAAAATTCTTAAGAGACTGGCTCAAACTTAAGTCGAATTTTGGACGATTCATAATCCATGGTGGTGTAGGCGGGTATTCTATTACCTTTATATTCGGCAGCCTAATGTCCAGCTCTGAGAGTCCCTCCCGGAAACGGACGCCAGCTGGACGAGGTCGCCGTGGATCCCGTCTGTATCGGAAATCTAAAGCCATGGAATGAAAATGTTTGTATGTGTTGTGCTCAGGTTGGGCTCGGAGCTTTACCCCATAGGAACACAACAACATATTACGTCTCTGATACAGTGATGGTTCCCCAGACTCGCAGTAGAGGCTCTCTATCCGACTCGTTCGGAAAGCCCCTGTTGCAAGCCTTACACCCTGATGATGGATGGGATCTAACATTTTCAATTTCGACTTATTTGCCGAGCCATAAATAAAACTACCATAATCCAATTTTGAGCGTACAACAGCACGATAGATACGTAAAAGAGTTTTGCGGTCTGCACCCCAATGTACCCCTGACAGAATGCGTAAGATATTCAAAGATTTTTCACAGCGCCGCCTTAAATCCCGTATGTGTGCCTCCCAACTTAATTTAGAATCAAATATTAAGCCCAGAAATTTTGCAGTGTCTGTATAGTGTAACTCTACTCCGTTGAGACGTAACTCCGGGTGTGGGTGAAGTCCACGGGAGTTAACAAAGTGGATGCATTGCGTCTTTGCAGTAGAGAATTTGAACCCATTGCATATAGCCCATTCAGACAAAGTGTTGATGGCTAGCTGCAGTTGTCTCCCAATGGATGGCAGATATCGTGAGCTGTAATACAAACTAAAGTCGTCAACATAAAGAAGAGGTGTTACGTGAGGACTTATGTTAGCAGCTATACCATTAATCGCAATGGAGAACAAAAGAACACTCAGTACAGACCCCTGCGGAACGCCATTTTCCTGTAAATGTTCGCTGGAAAGTGTGGTACCTATTCGTACACGGAAATACCTCTCTGCCAAAAAATTGGCCAGAAAAGTAGGTAGACTTCCCCTTAGACCCCAGTTGTGGATAGTGCGTAGGATCCCATAACGCCATGTTGTGTCGTAAGCTTTCTCAAGATCAAAGAAGATTGCTACCAAGTGCTCTTTCTTGAGGAAGGCGTCTCTAATGGCTCCTTCCAGCCGAACAAGGTGATCTGCGGTTGATCGGCGCTTACGAAAACCACACTGGATCTTAGACAAGAGGTTTTCTGATTCCAGGAACCACATTAGGCGATTACTAACCATTCTCTCCATAACTTTACACACGCAGCTGGTGAGACAGATAGGCCTGTAACTATTAGGTAGGGATGGGTCCTTTCCTGGTTTCTGCACAGGAACTACAATGGCTTTATGCCATTGAGATGGAAAGGATTTTTCTGTCCAGATTCTATTATATAAAGAGAGAAGATATATCTTCCCAGCTGGTGGTAAATTTCTGAGCATTTGATTATGAATATTATCTGGGCCAGGAGATGTGTCAGGGGATTTGTCTAGTGCTGACTGTAATTCCTGTAACGTGAACGGAGTATTATAGTTTTCTGTGTTATCAGATATAAACGAGATGTCATTTCGTTCTGCAGCCTCTTTAATTCTTAAAAATCTAGGTTCATAATGGACTGAGCTACTGATATGCGTGAATGATGTAACAAGGAGCTCAGCCATATCCAAATGATTGGTTATCATATTGCCATTATGTACTAGACCCGGAATAGCAGAATTACGTCTTCCCATTATCCTACAGACTTTTCCCCATACGGTTGTGGATGGGACATTCTTTTTCAGTGAAGAGACATATTTCGTCCAGGACACCTTCTTAGCTTCGCAAATGGTGCGGCGAGCTTTGGCACGGAAGCGTTTGAATTGGATGAAGTTCTCTTCCGTTGGATGCCTTTGAAAGAGTCGTAGAGCTCGTTTACGGGCCAGGATAGCATCTCTACACCCCTCTGTCCACCAAGGTACAGGGACACGTCTTGGTGTTGATGAAGAACGAGGTACATGTAGTTCTGCTGCCCGTATGATATTTGTACAGAAGTGCTCTATGATTAAGTCGACATCGTCATTTTCATTGTCATTAAACGAAAGGGACTCGGCAAATCCAGTCCAATCCGCCTTTTTTATAACCCAGTTAGGCCAGCGCGACTCCGTGGGACATGATACAGAGAGACGAAGTCGGATAGGAAAATGGTCACTTCCATGGAGATCATCCATGACTGACCACTCCATGTGCGCCGACAGAACTGGGCTACAAATGGACAGATCTATCATGGAGTAGGTGCCGTGGGCGAGAGAAAGATGTGTGGCTGCTCCTGTATTAAGAGTAATGAGATTAAGACGAGTACAAATCTCCACTATTACATGCCCTCTGTCATTGTCATTCATCGAACCCCAGCGGTGATGGGAGGCATTAAAATCTCCCACCAAGAGAAATGGGGCGGGGAGCTGATCTACAAACAACTGTAATTCACGTATCGTTAATTCCAAGTCGGGTGGTAGATATACGCAAGCTATTGTAAATTCTATGGTAGGCAAGTGTATTCGGATTACTATATTCTGAATGGTGCTTTGAATGTTAATTGCAGAGGACAAGATACTATTTTTCACCAAGATAGCACATCCTCCATTGGCCCTGACTCCAGCCAGGTGATCGTGCCGGTGAACCCTGTAACCACGAATGGATAGGGAATGTTCAGGCCGAAGATGTGTCTCTTGGAGACATAGAATAGCGGGTTCTTCATCATAGATTAGCTGCTGTAATTCTGCATATCGGCTGCGAACTCCGTTCACATTCCACTGAATTATGTCGTTACGCATCAAAAATTTTTAGATCATGGTGGTTTCACGGGAGATTTTCTCTTTTTCTTATCACCAGAGCTGCTTTGTCTCGACTGCTTATTTCGCTGCTGTGGGGATTCACTTTCTGACCTTCGTTCTCCCGACCTGGAGCGAGAGCGGGGCGTCTCGTCTGATCGGGGACTTCGACGACGTGGTTTTCTCTCCGCCGTGGAACCGGTAGATTTTGTCGTCGGTACACTGGTCTTTGGACTGTATGGTCTGATAGTAAGTCCACAGCTATCATCATCAGGCTCTGCTGTTTGAGTGGCAGCATCGACATAAGTTTGAGTAGATATCTCTACTCTCTGACGGGTGTCGTCCAGAGGTGGCGTTTGCGTGGAGGCATCACATCCCTTAAGACCTTTATGGACTACTGACGCATATGTTGTGGTCGACTTTTTCTTCTGGTCGTCATAATACCGCTTACGTGCTTCGAAAAATGTTATGTTATCTCTGACACGAAGTTCTTGGATATCCTTCTCTTCTATGTATCTCGGACATTCCTTAGAACTAGAAGCGTGGTCCCCATTGCAATTTACACAGTGCACACTGTGAGGACACGGGGAATCCCCATGATCGCCCTCACCGCACTTTGCACACACGATGTTATTTGTACATCTCTGTTGTGTATGACCGAATCGCTGGCACCGGAAGCACCGCATAGGATTCGGTACATATGCACGAACAGGGACACGCTCGTAGCCTATGAGAATGAACTCCGGGAGAGATGAGACTTCGAAGGTCAAGAATATGGTCCGAAGTGGAACAGTCTGTCCATCCCGCTTACCTAAAAGACGGTAGGCCTTGGAAACAGACTGCTCCGCCAGCTCCAGTTGGATTTCTTCATCGGACAGACCTTCTAAAGAGCTCGTAGTAATCACTCCTCTCGTGGTGTTGAGAGAAGAGTGACGCTCAACTTTAATGGGATAAGAACCAAGTAACTTCGCTTTCAGAAGGGTCTCACTTTGCTTAGGACTTAAAGTTTCAACCAGAAGACTTCCATTTCGAAGGCGAGTAGCATTTCTAACCTTACCAATCATTGCGTCGAGAGCGCGTTTAATATAGAAGGGACTGAGATTTTTCATCGTCTTTTCATTCCCATCAATAGTTAGACTCACAAATCTCGGAGGCGGCATTTTCACTGTAATTTTATCCGGGTCCAAATCCATGTCGTCATTCAATTGAACTTTTTGTTTCTTCGGTAATGAAGAGGGAGGAGGAGAGCGCGAGGACATTTTGAACTGGCCCCCCCTACGGAACCGTCGGCGTCAGCCTGCCACCGGGGGGGCGAAAGAAAAAGACACCAAGATATTCTTCGCGGTCTGTGCCGGCCGTGGGGACCCCCCCACAGCCCGATCCCAAGCAACCCACTTCACGCAAGTTACCCTTCAAACTGGTCATTACATACCTAACGGCAAGTTCTGCACCAGAGGCGTGTCGCAGTTTTATGCCCCTACCACGGGAATAACCGCCCGTGGCTCCCCACTCTACACTGAACACAACCGCCAGACTACTGCGGCTAACTCCGACCTACCCTCCCAAAGCCGGAGCAATCCGAGAGCGCACGCAGCTTCAGGGGACTTGTGGTTGATTACACTGCGACACCCATCAGTCAGCGGTAACACGTCGGAGCGACATATCCGCCCCGGCGAGCGGAGTCGGTCACCGGGACGCCTAAATCGCCCCGGGCCCCCTGGGGGGCTCTACGTGAGTGTACTTGACCTCTGGTCCGGGTTCGGCACCTAAACTTGCATATAGGGGCAGTATGAAGGGTCCACTATTGCTTCGTTGCTGGGCGCCCTGTCGGGCCACACAAGTTGGAAGTCGCGCTCGAAACCGTGGGACAGGACCACGGAGATAGTAAAGATCCCCGCTGGTGAGACGGGAGTTATAAACCTAAGAACCTTAATCTAATAATGAATATAATGAACTAGAAGAGGAAGAATAATGTAGCCTCACCAGGCATTAACAAATCCCGTCGTGGTGGCGGACGTGGCGAAAACTAACAGCGGGGATGGAGAGGTGAATATGGCTGTGATGATGTGGTGGGCGTTCCGCATGCAATGGTAGCCGGCGGAGAGAAATAGAGTGATCAAAAAGACGAGAGAGCGAAAAGGTTTGGTTGGTGATAACACGAAAAATGATCGAAAAGAAGAGCACGAGGGCCACCATTGCACCCCCCGGTCACCAACTTGGAGGAACCCACCTCGACCGGGGTATTAATTATGTTCAACAGTTTTAGTAAATAAGCGTTATTATATTTTTAGAGTAATATGCAAGAAAAGGTTGTTGATATGCCCACAGGGTCGTTTTCGACCCACGGTTAAATGGGCACTAATGATCATTTAAGCGGAGATTTAGCATTGTCATTCTCTTACTATGACTAAAAGAAGCAATATATGTGGAAATAAAGAATTTAAAAAAAATAATAATTACGGGCATATATGGGTTGAATAATAAATAAATCACCTACGTTATCTTTGGTAGGAGTATTGCACTGATTAAACTCTAAATAAGGAATGTTATATTATGATATAAACACAAGTATGATATACTTTCAATTACAGACTTAAAATCCATTACAGAACATCCAATTTTATTATGTAACAGGAAACCTGTACTATGTTGATGTTTTTTTTTATCAGTGCTGATGTAGAATACTATGCAATCCTTTCTTTCTATTGTTTCATTCCCAAGCCACCTTAACTCTTGAACCACTGTAATATCCGCTTTGTATTTTTTTAGTTGAAGTGTCATGGCGGCCAGTGCTCTGTAAGCAAAGTTAGGCTCTTGACGAAAACTCTTAAAGTAGGAGTTTTATGGTGTGAAGTGTCTTAATTTTAGTTAATCGCATTACAGTTGCAAATAAGCTCTTAGAACTAATCATAGGTCCTAAGAAAGATAAAGTGATTGAAGAGAATATGGATGATTGTGTGAGGCGTGTGTTGAAAGACACTCTACAAGACCAAGATATGTTGGAAGGTATTGCCAACATAATTAGTGATATAGTAGTGAGTGACCTTAGGGCAACGTTAGAGAAGAACACGGAAGTGATAAAGCAGTTAGAACAATAGCTCAAAGAAAAGGACGACAAAATAGCAAAACTGGAAGTGCATGTTCTGGAAAAAATAGACGATCTCGAGCAGTACCAGAGGCGTCAGTGTCTGCGAATTTTTTATGTGCCCGAGGAAAACGACGAGGACACAGACACGATAGTTATAGATACGGCAAAAAGAATTGGTGTCGAACTGAAGCCTGAGGACATTGACAGGAGCCACAGGGTAGGCAGGAGAATTGAGGGAGCTACGCATCCTGTCATAGTCAAGTTCGTTAGTTACAGGAAGAGAATTGAGGTTTTCAGAAACAAGAGGGGTCTGAAGGACAGTCCTACGACGATCCGTGAAGATCTGACGCGGATGAGATACAATTTGCTGCAGCAGTGTATCATCAGGTATTCCCTTACCAATCTGTGGACTTTGGACGGTGTTATACACATTAAAGATGGAGGTTCTAAGCGACGCATTACCCGTGTCGGTGCCACATAACCTTTGAAACAGAGGCATTCTTAATACAACTTATTCTATCTTTGTAATTATTTTCTCTTAGCTCTTAACTGCTTATATATCGTTCTATTATACCTACTTTACCGATATCTGGTTAAGTAATACAATCATAGTTATAATTTCGTACTTTTAGAATTTACTTCAGCATTGAGACAAGTGAATAGTCGTTAAGTTGGCAACATTAGCACATTACAATAGAAATCCGACAGACTCTGACAAGGAAGAAGGCAATGACCATGTCCCCCGCTCTACCATAGACCCAAACTGCACCCCTGAAGCTCTGTGTGTCATAAAAACAGCTTTCTCTGAAAATCATTCCCTTAAAATTGCTCACGTTAATCCTCAAAGTTTAGTTTCGCACATCGATGAAATTCACGCAATATGTACACCTTTGAATACTCATGTTATATTAATATTTGAATCCTGGCTAAAACCGTCATTAACCCTAGCACTGCTGGGGGGGGGGGCAAAAATTGCCCGCACTATTGGTTTTATTTGTGTAGAGTATGTAATTGTTGAACTGAAGAAGCAAAATTGTAGGTAGTTGTAGATTAATATCTCTAGTATATGACATGGATTTATCATTTTTATAAATTATTTAAATCTGCCTACCATCTTTATAGTGCGGGCAATTTTTGCCCCCCCCCCCAGACATGGGTGTGACAATTTTTCTGTCTGAAAATATTTATCAATAATCAGATTAACATGCATTGTTTGATTGTTGGTACAACTGGATACACAAATTTAATTCAAATTATGTTGTCATTATTGCTTTTAAAGTAATAGTTGTCTTGTTATTCAAACTGGAACAGTTGGATATTAGTTGTGTGAAAATGTCTCGTAATAATCAGTGTCAAAATGTCTCTGAGTTTTCTCACAGAAAAAGAGGTGACAGCTATGGTAAATGAAGATAATGTAGATGATGCAAGTGATCCAGAAGAAGATGATAATGTTGTGACATACGATAGTGATACTGAATATCACAGAGAAATTGAAAGTAGCTCAAGTTCGCGAAGTTCATACCCTGCTCAGCAGCACGCGTCTCCTTCTAACATCGCTGTTATAGCAAGAAGCGGTAGAGAATATACTACTGTACCTCCAAGGCAAGTCCGCAGATCAGTACAGAATACAGTGAATTTTCATGAAGGTTTGACAAATGAAGGTTTGACCTCTAATGCGTCAGAATCTTTCAAAAAGTTTATAACTCCTGAAATAATTAACATTATTGTGCATCATACTCACGAAGAAGCTAGTATTAGGAATCTAAAATTTACAAACACAGATGAATTATAGGCCTTCATCGGTATTTTGATACTCACGGGTGAACTGCCAATTGAGGATTTATGGCGAAAGTACTGGGCAAGAATATCTACACAGCTACAGTCGTATTCGATTTGGAGAACTTCTGTCCTTGTTTAGATTTGATGATAAGCAAACAAGAACTGAAAGACGAAAGCAAGATAAGTTTTGCCCCCTTCTTGAAGTTTTCTATAAAATTGACGAATTGTTTGTAAAATACTACATACCTGGTACTCTCGCTCTTTCGAGGAAAATGTCCATTTAAAGTCTTTATGAAAGACAAGCCAGGCAAATATGGCATATTGATTAGGATGTTATCGGATGCACACACCTGGTACATTCTGAAAACGGAGGTCTATGCAGGAAAGGACGAGCGACCCACCGAGGAACGGTGTGCAAAGACAGTTGTTGGATGCCTAGTGAAGCCGCTGGAAGGAACCGGAAGAAATGTAACATTGGATCGTTACTATGCGAGCTAGCGGAGGAACTTTACAATGATGACAAGCTGATTTTGAAGAGTAACAGAAAGCACATACCGGAAGAGCTAAAGAAGACGCAGGGTCGAGAGCTATATTCCTCTAGGTTCTTTTATTCACAGACCCGAAAACAGGCAAGGCACCAGTTACCTTGGTTTCATACATCACCAGACTTAAGTCCATTAAGAATCTCCTACTTCTATCCACACAACATAATGATAGAATAGTGGATGAGTCGACAAAGAAAAAGAAAACAGATGTCAATCTCTACTATAATGAAACCAAAGGAAGTATAGACAGCATTGATCAAATAACGCGACATCCCTCTGTGAAGTGGAGGACTAGAAGGTGGCCGCTATCTATATTTTTCCCCTTGATAGATATTGCATGTCTCAATGGTGGAACAATTTTCATGAAAAACAACCCAGACTGGAATAAGATTGATTGATTGATGGTGTTTAAAGGGCGCGTCAGCGTCTATGGCTATTTGCGCCCTTGAGCAACAGTCAGTACCAGGGGCGTATTTTGCGGGCTACCGGCGGAAATTACAAAAGAAAAAGTTTATAATATAACATAATGTAATAATTTTGTATCATTAGTTTTACCATAGTAATTAAAATTAAAGTAATTGTTAGATATACACCGTGTTCCGCTTATAAGTATAACAAAAGAAATAGCTATAACTTCTGAATTAATACAAGTATATAGTTGAAACCAACTGCTACAAAGAATGAAAACTGGGAATTTTTGTTACCTTATGTTCCATAAACCTCAACATGGCTTCCATTGGTGGCACGGGAAATATCCAACCGGTATTCAACCTCGACCCAAGTGTTATGAAGCATCTGTGGTGTAACATTGTTGACAGCAGCATAAATTCTTTCTTGTAAGTCTGCCAAATCACGTATTGGCGTCCTGTAGACCTGGTCCTTAACAAACCCCCACAGGAAAAAATCAGGTGGTGTTAGATCTGGTGATCTGGCAGGCCATGTGATGTACGGTGATCCTCTTCCGATCCATCTTGCAGGGAATTGTTCGTCTAAGAATGTGCGAACCATGTTGGCAAAGTGTGGTGGAGCCCCATCTTGCACATTTCTAACTCGAGTCTGTTTCTCAGATGAGGCAACCTTCCACGTCAGTGGAAAAGTAAACCGACACAATTGTCGCATCTGGGGGTCGGAAAATCCAAGTGTCGTAATTGAACACCAACGGGATTCCCCTAAATGGAATGTTTGGTGTGGGATCATGCGTAACAGAATCATTGGTCCCTATTTCTTTGCTGAAAAGACAGTCACTGCAAACACGTACCTGGATATGTTGCAACTGTATGCTGTGCCACAACTCCCAGATGGAGCAATTTTCCAGCAAGATGGGGCTCCACCACACTTTGCCAACATGGTTCGCACATTCTTAGACGAACAATTCCCTGCAAGATGGATCGGAAGAGGATCACCGTACATCACATGGCCTGCCAGATCACCAGATCTAACACCACCTGATTTTTTCCTGTGGGGGTTTGTTAAGGACCAGGTCTACAGGACGCCAGTACGTGATTTGGCAGACTTACAAGAAAGAATTTATGCTGCTGTCAACAATGTTACACCACAGATGCTTCATAACACTTGGGTCGAGGTTGAATACCGGTTGGATATTTCCCGTGCCACCAATGGAAGCCATGTTGAGGTTTATGGAACATAAGGTAACAAAAATTCCCAGTTTTCATTCTTTGTAGCAGTTGGTTTCAACTATATACTTGTATTAATTCAGAAGTTATAGCTATTTCTTTTGTTATACTTATAAGCGGAACACGGTGTATTTTGTGTAATAGGCTCAGCGGTAGCCCAAACCCTTTAACCAGTATACGCCACGTCAGTACAACAACTCATTTAAAAACTGGTAGACGTAAAAGCGACATCTATTAAAATCTCGGTGTTAAAACCGAAACGTACAAAAAATTTACATATATATCTCCAGGAAGTCGGTTACTAAAACCGTCACCACATGTAAAGAATCTGATGACCAGAAATATTAATACATAAAATGTAATCCAATATAAAAATCCGAGTACAGGGCAGATAAAAAGTAAATAGTGTGTCCCCTAGATGTAAACTCTAGGGGTCGATAAAAATTAAATGACGTTGTCAAGTCCTATACTGGATAAAAACTCTAAAACTGCGTTCTCACAACTAAAATCGTTTCCAAGGGCGTCACGCCTATCGCATGTTGACGTCGAAAACGGTCGTATTTCCTATAGTGCAATAGCACATGTTCCACAGAAACTGGAACATGGCACGCGTCACACACGGAGGAGATTCACCATTTAAAAGATGGCCATGTGTAAAACGGCAGTGGCCAATCCTCTACCGCGTAACTAAAACTTCTTCGCGTCGTGACGCTCTTTTAGACGAATCCCATTCCCGAACACTTTCCTTTATCATTCGTAATTTATTCCCTTGTTGTGCAGACCATTCTTCCTCCCATTTCCGCCAGATTAAATGTTTCAAAGTGTTGAAGACGTCTCGCCACCTCTCACGATAATATACCGGTGCACCATTCAGTGCTGCCTCCTTGGCTGCAGCATCTACCTCCTCATTTCCTGGAATCCCAACATGGCCTGGGATCCACACTACTCCAACTTCGGAACCCGTCGACAGGAGTGAGTGGAAAAGAGCCTGGGTTCGTAGAATAAGAAGATCGTCAGAGTAGAAGCACTGTAGAGACTGAATGGCATTTAAAGAATCGGAGAAGATAAGATATCTGCCCAGAGGTTCCCTGATTAAAAACAATAATGTCCGGTAGATAGCATATAACTCCGCGCTAAAAACACTGGTATATGACGTCATCTTAAACTTGTACGTTTGACCATTTGCGATGAAGGAGCAACCTACACAATCATTAACACGGGATCCGTCAGTAAAAATTAGGCTAAAATCTGGGAATTGTGATAGCAATTCATTAAAACGTTGACGATAAATAAATGAGGGTGTAAATGATTTAAAACTTTGGCTCAGGCATAAATCAAATTGGGGACAAATCATAATCCACGGCGGAGTGGGAGGGTGTTGAATTCCCATAACTGTTGGGAGTGTGATGTCCAGATCAGAGAGAATGTCACGAAACCGGACACCAGCTGGGCGAGGACGCCGTGGGTTCTCTCTGTACCGATAAGCAAACGGGGAGTAATGAAAGCTATCAAATGTATTGTGCTCAGGCTGAGTGAGCAGTTTTAGCCCGTATGCGCACAACAAAATGTTTCGTCGCCAATACAGAGACAATTCCCCAGACTCGCAGTAGAGACTGTCTATCCGACTAGTTCGGAAGGCTACCGTTGCGAGTCTCAGGCATTGGGGATGTATTGCCTCTAATATTCGAACTTTCGATTGTCTTGCCGAGCGATAAATAAAACATTCATAATCAAGTCTTGAACGTGTAAGTACACGATACAAGCGTAAAAGAACTGTTCGGTCTGCACCCCAGCGTACCCCTGACAATAGGCGAAGTATATTTAAGGATTTTTCGCATCGCCGTCGCAAGTCCCGTAGATGTGCCTTCCAAGATAGCTTATAATCAAAGATGAGTCCCAAAAATTTCACAGTGTCTGTATATCGTAGATCCACTCCGTCGAGATGTAGATCAGAGTGGGGATGTAATCCACGTTGATTATAAAAATGAATGCATTGCGTCTTCTGAGTGGAGAACTTCAAGCCATTGCGACGAGCCCAATCAGACAATACCTTGATGGCAAGTTGTATTTCTCGTCCGATAGATGGCAGATATCTCGAACTATAATACAAACTAAAATCATTCACGTATAGAAGAGCCGATACTCGGTGGCCTATGCTGTCGGCTATACTATTAATCGCAATGGAAAATAGAAGCACACTCAATACAGACCCCTGCGGAACGCCATTTTCTTGAAGATGAGCAGTAGAAAGTGTGGTACCTATGCGAACTCGGAAATACCGCTCCGCCATAAAGTTGGCAATAAAAGATGGGAAGCTTCCACGAAGACCCCAGTTGTGGAGAGTTCGGAGGATTCCATACCGCCAAGTGATGTCGTAGGCCTTTTCCTGGTCAAAGACAGCCACTAGATGTTCCTTCTTCAGGAACGCATCCCTAATGGCACCTTCCAGCCGGGCTAGATGGTCTATAACAGATCTGTGCCTACGATAACCACATTGAATCCCGGATAATCGATTTTCTGATTCGAGTAAACACAGAAGGCGATTACTGATCATTTTCTCCATAACCTTACACACGCAACTCGTTAGACAAATAGGTCGGTAATTAATAGGCAACGATGGGTCCTTCCCAGTTTTTCGGGCTGGAGTTATTATGGCCAATCGCCAAAAAGAAGGAAAGGTCTCTTCAGTCCAAATTCTGTTATATATATCTAAAAGGAACGACTAACCAGCTGGTGGTAAATCGCGTAGCATTCGGTTATGGATATTGTCGGGACTTGGGGAGGTGTCAGGGGATTTCTCAAGTGCCGCCTGCAGTTCAGCGGACGTGAACGGTGCATTATATGGTGTCATATTATTAGAGGTAACACAAATTTTGTTCTTCTGCAGCTCTTTTGTGTGTTAAAAATGCTGGGTCATTATGTGCTGAGCTACTTACATGGGCAAAAGAAGCAGCTAGTAGCTCAACTATTTCTACGGGATCTGTAGTTATATATATCCGTTATTAAGAAGACCCGGAATAGCAGAACTACATTTTCCCATTACGCGACGGACTTTGTCCCAGACTACCTTAGCTGGGACATTCTTCGTTAAAGATGATACATATTTTGTCCAGGACGCCTTTTTCGCGTCAGAGATAATACGACGTGCTCGAGCACGGAGACGTTTATACTGGACAAAATTATCTTGGGTTGGATAACTATCGAAGAAGCAAAGGTCACGTTTCCGTTCGCGGATAGCATCCTTGCACGCTTCTGTCCACCAAGGCACACGAATGCGTCTAGGTATACAGGATGACCGGGGGATGTTCAATTCGGCAGCCTCAATCACATTCTTTGAGAATTCCTCAACCATGGAATCCACAGTGTCATATTCACGTTCAGTGAACCTCAAGGACGTCGAAAATCCAACTCAGTCCGCCTTCTTTATAACCCAGATAGGAGAACGAGACTCCGCAGGACGTATTGCGGAAAGACGCACTCGAAGAGGGAAGTGGTCGCTACCATGTAGATCACGGATGACCGACCAATCTAAGTGCGCAGACAAAAACTGGGCTACAAATGGAGAGGTCTATCATGGAGTATGGGCCATTGATAGATGGGTGGCCTCGCCTGTGCTAAGGACAATAAGATTCAGGCGGGAAGAAACTTCTACTATTTTTCGTCCGTCATCATCTCTATTCGAGCCCCAGTTATGGTGAGAAGCATTGAAATCCCCGAGAAGAAGAAATGGGGCGGGCAGTTGTGCGGCAATAATCTGCAAATCTTGTTCTGTGAATGGTAAATCGGGAGGAAAGTATATAGAAGCGACTGTAAAGGAGATAGATGGTAAGGTTACTCTGACAGCTGTAAGTTGATGATGGCTACGAATATCGATGGCAGAGGAATGTATATTGTCTCTAATCAGGATAGCACGACCTCCATTAGCTCGTACACCGGCTAGATGATCATACCGGTAAACTTTATAGCCCCGAAGACTCAGAGAATGTTCGGGCAGGAGGTGTGTTTCCTGAAGACAGACAACTGATGGTTGTTCATGATAGACCAGTTGCTGTAGTTCTGCATAGCGGCTGCGAACACCGTTCACGTTCCATTGTATTATATCTGTGGACATAACTGCTTCATAGCGGTTTCACAGGGGATCGGTTCTTCTTCCTTTCTTTGACGCCACTCGGTTTTCCAGACTGCTTACTGATAGGCTGTGGCGATTCGCTCTCCGTACGGCGGGCTCCAGATCGGGATCGGGATCGAGATAGAGATTTGTCCTCCGATCGGGTTGTGCGACGTCTAGACCTCCTGTCAGGTTTCGAGTCGCTTGTACTCGCCGTCTCCGGAAGAGTCTGACGGACATACGGCCGGATGGTAAGGCCACAGCTATCATCTGTCTCTGTCTGGGTGGCGCAATCGACAAATGTTTCTGTCGAGGTTCGACTTTTTCAGAAACTGTAGCGCCTGTGAGTGGTGCTGTGTGTGTCGATGCATCAGTACCCTGGATTTATTAACGACTGACGCATACGTTGGTTTGTTATTTTTCTTTTTGTCATTCTAATATTTCTTCCGCGCTTCGAAAAAGGTAAGATTTTGTTCCACGCGAAGTTCCTGTATGTCTTTCTCCTCAGTGTATCTCGGGCAGACTTTCGATTGATTGATTGATTGATTGATTGATTGATTGATTGATGGTGTTTAAAGGGCGCGTCAGCGTCTATGGCTATTTGCGCCCTTGAACAAGAATCAGTAAAACAACTCATTTATAATATGGTAGACGTAAAAGCCACATAAATTAAAATCTCGGTGTTAAAACCAAAAGGTACAAAAATATACATATATATCTCCAGGAAGGCGGTTACTAAAGCCGTCACCAGATGTAAAAAGTCTGGTGACCAGAAATATTAATACCTAAAATGTAATGTAATATAAAAGTCCGAGTACAGGTCAGATAAAATGTAGTGTCCCCTAGATGTAAAGAGTCTAGGGGCCGATAAAAATTATATCACATTGTCAAGTCCTGGACTGGATAAAAACTTTAAAACTGCGTTCACACGATTAAAATCGTTTCCTAGAGCGTCACGCAGCGTCACGCCTATCGCATGTTGACGTCGAAAACGGTCGTATTTCCTACAGTGCAACAGCACATGTTCCACAGAAACTGGAACATGGCACGCGTCACACACCGGAGGAGGTTCACCATTTAAAAGATGGCCATGTGTAAAACGGCAATGGCCAATCCTCAACCGCGTAACTAAAACTTCTTCGCGTCGTGACGCTCTTTTAGACGAATCCCATTCCCGAACACTTTCCTTTATCATTCGTAATTTATTCCCTTGTTGTGCATACCATTCTTCCTCCCATTGCCGCCAAATTAGATGTTTCAAAGTGTTGAAGACGTCTCGCCACCTCTCACGATAATACACCGGTGTACCATTCAGTGCTGCGTCCTTAGCTGCAGCATCTACCTCCTCATTTCCTGGAATCCCAACATGGCCTGGGATCCACACTTCTCCAACTTCGGAACCCGTCGACAGGAGTGAGTGGAAAACAGCCTGGGTTCGTAGAATAAGAGGATCGTCAGAGTAGAAGCATTGTAGAGACTGAATGGCGCTTAAGGAATCGGAGCAGATAAGATATCTGTCCCGAGGTTGCCTGATTAAAAACAATAATGCCCGGTAGATAGCATATAACTCCGCGCTAAAAACACTGGTATATGACGTCATCTTAAACTTGTACGTTTGACCATTTGCGATGAAGGAGCAACCTACACAATCATTAACACGGGATCCGTCAGTAAAAATTAGGCTAAAATCTGGGAATTGTGATAGCAATTCATTAAAACGTTGACGATAAATAAAAGAGGGTGTAAATGATTTAAAACTTTGGCTCAGGCATAAATCAAATAGGGGACGAATCATAATCCACGGCGGAGTGGGAGGGTGTTGAATTCCCATAATTGTTGGGAGTATGATGTCCGGATCAGATAGAATGTCACGAAACTGGACACCAGCTGGACGAGGACGCCGTGGGTTCTCTCTGTACCGATAAGCAAACGGGGAGTAATGAAAGCTATCAAATGTATTGTGCTCAGGCTGAGTGAGCAGTTTTAGCCCATATGCGCACAACAAAATGTTTCGTCGCAGATACAGAGACAATTTCCCAGACTCGCAGTAGAGACTCTCTATCCGACTAGTTCGGAAGGCTCCCGTTGCGAGTCTCAGACCTTGGTGGTGTACTGCGTCTAATATTCGAAGTTTCTATTGTCTTGCCGAGCCATAAATAAAACATCCATAATCAAGTTTTGAACGTATAAGTACACGATACAAGCGTAAAAGAACTGTTCGGTCTGCACCCCAGCGTACCCCTGACAATAGGCGAAGTATATTTAAGGATTTTTCGCATCGCCGTCGTAAGTCCCATATATGTGACTCCCAAGATAGCTTATAATCAAAAGTGAGTCCCAAAAATTTCGCAGTGTCTGTAAATCGTACATTCACTCCGTCGAGACGTAGATCAGGGTGGGGATGTAATCCACGTTGATTATAAAAATGAATGCATTGCGTCTTCTGAGTGGAGAACTTGAAACCATTGCCACGAGCCCAATCAGACAATACGTTGATGGCAAGTTGTATTTGTCGTCCGATAGATGGCAGATATCTCGAACTATAATACACACTAAAATCATCCACGAATAGAAAAGCCGACACTCGGTGACCTATGCTGTCAGCTATACTATTTTTCGCAATGGAAAATAGGAGCACACTCAATACAGACCCCTGCGGAACGCCATTTTCTTGAAGATGAGCAGTAGAAAGTGAGGTACCTATGCGAACTCGGAAATACCGCTCCGCCATAAAGTTGGCAATAAAAGATGGGAGACTTCCACGAAGACCCCAGTTGTGGAGAGTTCGGAGGATTCCATACCGCCAAGTGGTATTGTAGGCCTTTTCCAGGTCAAAGAAGACTGCCACTAGATGTTCCTTCTTCAGGAAAGCATCCCTAATGGCACCTTCCAGCCGGGCTAGATGGTCTATAGCAGATCTGTGCCTACGAAAACCACATTGAATCCTGGATAATCGGTTTTCCGATTCGAGTACCCACAGAAGGCGTTTACTGATCATTTTCTCCATAACCTTACACACACAACTCGTCAGACAAATAAGTCGGTAATTAATAGCCAACGATGGATCCTTCCCAGTTTTTTGGACTGGAATTACTATGGCCAATCGCCAAGAAGAGGGAAATGTCTCTTCAGTCCAAATTCTGTTGTATATATCTAAGAGGAAGGACTTACCAGCTGGTGGTAAATTGCGTAGCATTCGGTTATGGATATTGTCAGGACCTGGAGAGGTGTCAGGGGATTTCTCAAGTGCTGCCTGCAGTTCAGCGGACGTGAACAGTGCATTATATGGTGTCATATTATTAGATGTAACACAAATTTTCTTCTTCTGCAGCTCTTTTGTGTGTTAAAAATGCTGGGTCATTATGTGCTGAGCTACTTACATGGGCAAAAGAAGCAGCTAGTAGCTCAACTATTTCTACGAGATCTGTAGTTATATCTCCGTTATTAAGAAGACCCGGAATAGCAGAACTACATTTTCCCATTACGCGACGGACTTTGTTCCAGACTACCTTAGCTGGGACATTCTTCGTTAAAGATGATACATATTTTGTCCAGGACGCCTTTTTCGCGTCAGAGATAATACGACGTGCTCGAGCACGGAGACGTTTATACTGGACAAAATTATCTTGGGTTGGATAACGATCGAAGAGGCGAAGGGCACGTTTCCGTTCGCGGATAGCTTCCTTGCACGCTTCTGTCCACCAAGGCACAGGAATGCGTCTTGGTCTACAGGATGACCGGGGGATGTTCAGTTCGGCAGCCTCAATCACATTCTTTGAGAATTCCTCAACCATGGAATCCACAGTGTCATATTCACGTCCAGTGAATCTCAAGGACGTCGAAAATCCAACTCAGTCCGCCTTCTTTATAACCCAGTTAGGAGAACGAGACTCCGCAAGTCGTATTGCGGGAAGACGCACTCGAAGGGGGAAGTGGTCGCTACCATGTAGATCACGGATGACCGACCATTCCAAGTGCGCAGACAAAACTGGGCTACAAATGGAGAGGTCTATCATGGAGTATGTACCATGGCCCATTGATAGATGGGTGGCCTCGCCTGTGTTAAGGACAATGAGATTCAGGCGGGAACAAACTTCTACTATTTTTCGTCCTCTGTCATCATCTGTATTCGAGCCCCAGTTATGGTGAGAAGCATTGAAATCCCCGAGAAGAAAAAATGGGGCGGGCAGTTGTGCGGCAATAGTCTGCAAATCTTGTTCTGTGAATGGTAAATCGGGAGGAAAGTATATAGAAGCGACTGTAAAGGAGATAGATGGTATGGTTACTCTGACAGCTGTAAGTTGGTGATGGCTACGAATATCAATGGCAGAGGAATGTATATTGTCTCTAGTCAGGATAGCACACCCTCCATTAGCTCGTACACCGGCTAGATGATCATACCGGTAGTCTTTGTAGCCCCGAAGACTCAGAGAATGTTCGGGCAGGAGGTGTGTTTCCTGAAGACAGACAACTGAAGGTTGTTCATAATACACCAGTTGCTGCAGTTCTGCATAGCGGCTGCGAACACCGTTCACGTTCCATTGTATTATATCTGTGGACATAACAGTTTCATGGCGGTTTCACAGGGAATCGGTTCTTCTTCCTTTCTTTGACGCCACTCGCTTTTCCAGACTGCTTACTGATAGGCTTTGGCGATTCGCTCTCCGTACGGCGGTCTCCAGATCGGGATCGGGATCGAGATAGAGATTTGTCCTCCGATCGGGTTGTGCGACGTCGAGACCTGTCAGGTTTCGAGTCGCTTGTACTCGCCGTCTCCGGAAGAGGCTGACGGACATACGGCCGGATGGTAAGTCCACAGCTATCATCTGTCTCTGCCTGGGTGGCGCAATCGACAAATGTTTGTGTCGAGGATTCGACGTTTCCAGAAACTGTAGCGGCTGTGAGAGGTGGCGTTTGTGTCGATGCATCAATTCCTTCGAGTGATTTATTAACGACTGACGCATACGTAGGTTTGTTATTTTTCGTTTTGTCATTGTAATATTTCTTCCGCGCTTCGAAAAAATTAAGATTTTGTTCCACACGAAGTTCCTGTATGTCTTTCTCCTCAGTGTATCTCGGGCAGACTTTCGAGTTTGATGCATGGTCCCCGTCACAATTGACACAATGGTCGGCGTGACCACATGGGAAATCACCATGATCAGACTCGCCACACTTTGCACAAACGATGGTATTTGTACAACGCTTTTGCGTATGTCCGAACCGCTGGCAGCGGAAATACCGCATAGGGTTCGGCACATACGCGCGGACAGGAACACGTTCATACCCGACGTAGATAAACTCTGGGAGAGACGGTATTTCGAAGGTCAAGAAAACTGTACGCAGAGGGAACGTCTGTCCATCCTTCTTACCAGTTAGGCGGTAAGCTTTGGAAACAGACTGTTCCGCTAACTCTAGTTGAATTTCTTCGTCAGATAAACCATCTAGAGCTTCCGTACGAATTACTCCTCGTGTGCTGTTGAGTGAGGACTGACGTTCAACCTGAATAGGGTACGAGCCTAACAACTTCGCCTCTAGTAGAGTCTCACTCTGTTTCGGATTTAATGTTTCTATGAGGAGACTTCCATTTCTGAGGCGAGTTGCATTCTTGACCTTTCCTACCAACTGATCGAGTGCGCGCTTGATGTAGAACGGACTGATGTTTTTCATCGTCTTTTCGGTGCTGTCAAGAGTCACGTTGATATACTTCGCAGGCGGCACAACAATCTTTACTGCGTCGGGGTTAATCATAATGGAATCAGCCACTTTCCTTTTCTTTGTATTATTACTATGTTGAGTTGAAGGAAGGTTGGAACGCGAGGACATTTTGAACTGGCCACCCCTGCGGAACCGTCGGCGTCAGCCTGCCACCGGGGGGGCGAAAGAAAAAGACACCAGGATATTCTTCGCGGTCTGTGCCGGCCGTGGGGACCCCCCCCACAGTCCGATCCCAAACAACCCACTTCACGCAAGTTACCCTTCAAACTGGACATTACATACCTAACGGCAAGTTCTGCACCAGAGGCGTGTCGCAGTTTTACGCCCCTACCACGGAAATAACCGCCCGTGGCTCCCCACTCTACACTGAACACAACCGCAGACTACTGCGGCTAACTCCGACCTATCCTCCCAAAGCCGGAGCAATCCGAGATCGCACGCAGCTTCATAGTACTTGTGGTTGATAATACTGCGACACCCATAAGTCAGCGGTAACACGTTGCAGCGATATACACGCCCCGGCGAGCAGAGTCGGAATCTACGTGAGTGTACTTGACGTCTGGTCCCGGTTCGGCACCTAAACTTGCATATAGGGGCATTATGAAGGGTCCACTATTGCTTCGTTGCTGGGCGCCTTGTCGGGTCACACAAGTTGGAAGTCGCGCTCGAAACCGTGGGACAGGACCACGATGATAGGAAAGATCCCCGCTGGTGAGAAGGGAGTTATAAGCCTAAGAACCTTAACCTAAGAATGAATATAATGGACTAGAAGAAGAAGAAGAAGAAGAAGAATATAGCCTCAGCAGGCATTCTTAAGAAATCCCGTCATGGTGGCGGACGTGGCAAAACAAACAGCGGGGATGGAGAGGTGAAAATGGCTGTGATGTGGTGGGCGTTCTGCATGCAATGGTGGCCGGCAAGGAGAAATAGCGATGAAAACGAGGAGAGAACGAAAAGGGGTGGTTGGTGATAAGACGAAAAATGGCCGAAAAGAAGAGCACGAGAGCCACCATTGCACCCCCCGGTCACCGACTTCGTGGAACCCACCTCGATCCGGACTGGAATAAGAAGAAGCATAATGTAAGAAGGCTCTATATGCTAGAGTTTGGTCAACAACTAGTTAGGCCAGTTGTGGA
Source organism: Periplaneta americana (assembly GCF_040183065.1). Classification (NCBI taxonomy): domain Eukaryota; kingdom Metazoa; phylum Arthropoda; class Insecta; order Blattodea; family Blattidae; genus Periplaneta; species Periplaneta americana. The sequence continues at coordinate 87,260,865 of NC_091132.1, forward strand.
AGAAGTAGTAGTAGGGTTTAAGAAGGGCGCGTCAGCTACTATGGCTATTTGCGCCCTTATCTAAAATTCTTAATGTAACAAATACATAAATAATATAATAATCAGAGTGCCAAAAGAACTAAAAAGCGTTGTCACGATAAAACGAGGCACACAAATGCAGTATACATAAGGTGATTTCTACAGAATCATAAAAGTGAGCAATTCTACCACACTAGTTGGTATTCAAGACTAACAAATAAAACAATAAAACTAAGGCCACCAGAGATAACTTGTCAATCATATTTTAAAACCATAAAATGTTATAAAATATTCGGATGTATAAAGTCCGAAATGTCAACAATGTAAAATCAAATATAAAACAACAAATGTAACCTCCGGATGTAAAGACTCTGGAGGATGAGTAAAACGGATCAATAAAAAAACTAAATCACCTTATCCAAACCTGTATTTGATAAAAATCTCAGAACTGCATTTGCACAATTAAAATCATTTCCAAGAGCGTCACGTAATCTCGGCCGAATTCTATATTGCCTCCGTGCATGGTCATATTTCCTGCAACGTAATAAAAAGTGTTCCACAGTAAGTGGAACATAGCACATATCGCACTCCGGCTGAGGTTCGCCACGTAGGAGATGGCCGTGTGTCAGATGACAATGGCCAATCCTCAACCGGGTGAGTAAAACCTCCTCGTGTCGCGACGCTCTTGTAGACGAATCCCAAACTCGAACAGTATTCTTTATATTTCGTAATTTGTTTCCCTCTTGTGCAGACCATTCTCCTTCCCATTGCCACCAAATTGTATATTTCAAGTAGTTTCGAATGTCCTGTCTCCTCTCGCGCCAATATACCAGAGAGCCATCCGGTGCGCCAGCCCTGGCTGCAGCATCCGCGGCCTCATTTCCTGCAATCCCTACATGGCCAGGAATCCACACTACTCCAATCTCATAATCAGAGCAAAGGAGAGTATGGAGCAGTTGCTGAGTTCTTAAGACAAGCGGATCATCACAATTAAAAGACTGCAAGGACTCGATGGCACTTAAAGAGTCGGAACAGATAAGGAATCTGCCCCGAGGTTGCCTAATTAAAAACAATAAAACTCTGTAAAAAGCATAGAGTTCAGCAGTAAAAACACTAGTATATTGGCTTAGTCTGTATTTAAATATCTCTCCATTTGTAACGTAGGAACAACCAACACAATCATTTATCCGGGATCCGTCAGTAAAAATTAATGAATAATTTGGATATCGGGATAAAAGTTCACTAAAACGAAGTCTATAAACAAAAGCTGGTGTAAAATTCTTAAAACAGCGGCTCAGACTTATATCAAACATGGGACGTCGCATAATCCACGGTGGAGTGGTGGTATACTCCAGTGTGCGGACTGATGGTAGATGTATATCCAGCTCAGAGAGCAGTTCACGAAACCGCACACCTGCTGGACGAGGTCTCCGTGGATTTTCACTGTATCGGCCGTAAAGAGACGAATGATGGAAAGAGTCGTAAGAGTTGTGCTCAGGCTGCGAGCGGAGCTTAACAGCATATGAGCACAACAAAATATGACGTCGCCGATACAGTGATGGTTCTCCTGCTTCACAATACAGGCTCGCTATCCGACTGGTTCGGAAGGCCCCTGTAGCGAGTCGTATCCCATGGTGATGTACAGTATCTAAAAGACGTAATTTAGAGTTATTTGCTGATACATAAATAAAACACCCATAATCCAGCTTTGATCGAATAAGGGCTCGGTAAAGGCGTAAAAGCACTGTACGGTCTGCACCCCATCGGACCCCTGACAAAAGGCGTAAGATGTTTAAGGATTTCTCGCAACGCCTTCTCAAATCACGTACATGCGCCTCCCACGTTAACTTATAATCAAAGATAAGGCCCAAGAATCTCGCAGTGTCTGTATATTGCAATTCCACTCCATTCAGACGCAATTCGGGATGTGGATGTAGTCCACGTTGGTTGTAAAAGTGGACACACTGCGTCTTCTGAGTGGAGAATTTAAAGCCATTGCGAACAGCCCATTCTGATAGTACGTTGATGACCAGCTGCAAATGTCGGCCGATGGACGGAAGATATCGGGAGCTGTAATATAAACTGAAGTCATCAACGTACAACAGAGAAGATACTCGGTTACCCACACAGTGGGCAATTCCATTGATCGCAATGCAGAAAAGAAGAACGCTTAATACAGAACCCTGCGGAATGCCGTTTTCTTGGAGGTGTTCGTTAAAAAGTGTGGTGCCTACTCGAACTCGGAAATACCGCTCTGCCATGAACTTAGCAATAAACGTTGGTAGACTACCACGAAGTCCCCAGTCATGCAGAGTTTGCAGAATGCCATACCGCCATGTGGTATCGTAAGCCTTTACTAGATCAAAGAAACCGCCACAAGATGTTCCTTCTTGAGGAAAGCATCTCTAATGGCGGTCTCTAGCCGAACAAGATGGTCTACGGCGGATCTGTGCTTACGAAAACCACATTGGATGTTAGATAATCGGTTTTCCGATTCGAGTACCCACATCAGGCGTTTGCTTATCATTCTTTCCATAACCTTGCATACGCAGTTGGCGAGAGAAATTGGTCTGTAGCTTCCAGACAAAGAAGGATCCTTTCCTGGTTTCTGGACAAGATTACAATGGCGGAACGCCAAGCAGATGGGAACACTCCCTCAGTCCAGATTCTGTTATACATTGCCAGAAGAAAGGATTTTCCAGCAGGCGGAAGATGGCGAAGCATTCGGTTATGGATGTTATCAGGACCAGGGGAGGTGTCAGGGGATGAGCTTAGTGCCGCCTCCAGCTCCTCGGATGTGAACGGTGTATTGTAGTACTCTGTATTATCTGATATAATATTGAGGTTTCGTTTTTCCGCAGCATCTTTGATTTTCAGAAATTCCGGGTCATAATTATTTGAGCTGCTAATCTATGCGAACGAGGTAGCGAATATTTCTGCAATTTCTATTGGACTGGTGGTCGTTAATCCATTGCTTATTATTCCCGGAATTACAGAACTACGTTTCCCCATTATTCGGCGGACTTTGTCCCATACGATGTTAGATGGGACATTCCTTTTCATTGAATTGACGTAGTTTGTCCAGGACGTCTTCTTAGCATCGCATACAGTGCGACGAGCTTTTGCTCGAAGACGTTTAAACTGGACAAAATTTTCTTGGGTCGGATGGCGCTCAAATTGGCGTAAGGCACATCGGCGGTCTCGGATTGCATCTCTGCAGGCATCCGACCACCAGGGGACAGAGAAGCGTTTTGGCCTGCAGGACGACCGGGGGATAGATAATTCCGCTGACTTGATAACCATATTTGAGAAATGGTCTACTACGTAGTCCACACTTTCATATCCGTTATCATCGAATGATATGGACTCCGAAAATCCGACCCAGTCCGCCTTTTTAATAACCCAGTTTGGAGATCGAGATTCCGCAGGACGTAAAGCGGACATACGCATTCGGATGGGGTAGTGGTCACTACCATGTAGGTCGTGAATCACAGACCATTCGAAATGCGTGGACAAAACTGGGCTACAAATGGAGATATCTATCATGGAGTATGTACCATAAGCCAAGGAAAGGTGTGTTGCTTCCCCTGAATTCAGGGTAACAAGATTTAGACGGGTACATACCTCTGCTATTTTATTTCCTCTCTCGTCATCGGAATTTGAGCCCCATGAGTGGTGGGATGCATTGAAATCCCCCACCAAGAGATATGGTGCAGGTACCTGTGAAAGAATATGTTCAATTTCAAATACTGTAAAGGGTGTATCTGGGGGCATATAAACGGAGACTATTGAAAACTGTATGGTAGGTAAGGTTACTCTGGCAGCTATGCATTGATGAGGACTGTTAATGTTTAGAAAAGAGGAAAAGATACTCTGGCGGAGGAGGGCACAACCTCCGTTAGCACGAATACTGGCAAGATGGTCATACCGGGAAACATTGTATCCCGAGATTTTCAGGGAATGTTCAGGTCGGAGGTGTGTCTCCTGTAGACATAAAATAGCAGGGTTCTCACGATAGATCAATTGCTGTAGTTCTGCATATCTGCTGCGTACACCGTTCACAGTCCATTGTATGATATAAGTCATTATGTGGATCTAAATTATCATGGTGGCTTGACGGGTGATTTTCTCTTATCTTTTCTAGGATTTCGTGCCGTTGACTGAGACTGCTTGGTCTTCGACCGTGGGGATTCGCTCGCAGATCGCCGCACGCCCGATCGTGATCTTGATCGAGACCGTGATCTCGACCCGTCACCAGAACAGGGAGCGCGACGTCGCGGCGATCTACCAGGCGTAGAGTCTTTCTCTGTCGCCACGGTAATAATCTTTTTTGGAATATAAGGCCTTATGTCAAGGCCACACGAGTCGTCTGACTCAGCAGTCTGAGTGGCAACGTCTACATACGTCTGGGTTGCGATTTCAATACGCTTCCCAGGTATACTAACGAGAGGTGGCGTTTGCGTAAATACATCTATTGCTTGTGTTGCCTTTTGCAAAACTGCTGCATAGGACTTTTCCGTCGCCTTTTTCTGTTGATCTAAAATACGCTTACGCGCCTCGAAAAACGTAATATTTTCTCGGACTCTCAGTTCTTGGATATCCTTCTCTACCATATACTTCGGGCAATTTTTAGAATTGGAGGCGTGGTCCCCAGCACAATTCACACAGTGCTCGGCGCTGGCACACGGGGATTCCCCATGGTCAGAACCGCCGCACTTTGCACATACGATGTTGTTTGTGCAACGTTTTTGCGTATGTCCGAACCGTTGGCACCTAAAGCACCACATTGGGTTCGGCACATACGCACGAACTGGGACACGCTCGTACCCGACAAGGATGTACTCTGGTAGGACAGGCTTTTCGAAGGTCAAAAAGACAGTGCTCAGCGGAATAGTCTGTCCGTCCCGCTTACGTAATAAACGGTAAGCCTTGGACACAGACTGTTCCGCCAGTTCTAGTTGGATCTCTTCATCAGACATACCGTCCAGAGAATCCGTATGCACTACTCCCCGCGTGGTGTTCAGCGAGGAGTGACGTTCGACTTTAATAGGGTAAGACCCTAGCAACTTGGCTTTCAACAGCGTCTCACTCTGTTTTGGAGATACCGTCTCGACGAGGAGACTACCGTTGCGTAGGGGAGTTGCATTTTTGGCCTTCCCAACGAGTCCGTCGAGTGCGCGTCTCACGTAAAATGGACTAATGTTTTTCATTGTTTTTTCTGTTCCGTCCAAGGTGATACTGATAAACTTCGGAGGCGGCACTTTGACAGTTACTTTCTCAGGGTCCAAGTCCATAGCAATTTTCGTCAAAATTTGACCACCAGTCGTATCAATTCCTGTCTTCTGTTTTTTTATTATTTTTTTCTGAGGGAGGAGAAGAGGAGCGCGAAGAGGCCATTTTGAACTGGCCCCCCCTACAGAACTGTCGGCGTCAGCCTACCACCGGGGGGGGGGCGAAAGAAAAAACACCTAAGAATTCTTCGCGGTGTGTGCCGGCCGTGGGGACCCCCCCAACAGCCCGATCCCAAGCAACCCACTTCACGCAAGTTACCCTTCAAACTGGTCATTACACACCTAATGGCAAGTCTTACACCAGAGGCGTGTCGCAGTTTTATGCCCCTACCACGGGAATAACCGCCCGTGGCTCCCCACTCTACACCGAATACAAGTGCCAGACTACTGCGGCTAACTCCGACCGACCCTCCCAAACCCGGAGCAATCCGAGACCGCACGCAGCTTCAGGGGACTTGTGGTTGATTACACTGCGACACCCATACGTCAGCGGTAACACGTCGGAGCGATATATTCGCCCCGGCGAGCAGAGTCGGTCACCGGGACGTTTAAGTCGCTCCGGACCCCCATTGGGGTTCTACGTGAGTGTACATGACTACTGGTCCGGGCTCTGCCCCTAAACTTGCATATAGGGGCAGTATGAAGGGTCCACTATTGCTTCGTTGCTGGGCGCCCTGTCGGGCCACACAAGTTGGAAGTCGCGCTCGAAACCGTGGGACAGGACCACGGAGATAGCAAAGATCCCCGCTGGTGAGACGGGAGTTATAAACCTAAGAAACTTAACCTAATAATAGATATAAGAATTAGAAGGGGAAGAAGAATAAAGCCTCATCAGGCATTGTTAACAAATCCCGTCATGGTGGCGGACGTGGCAAGAACAAAAACAGCGGGGATGGAGAGGTGAAAATGGCTGTGATGATGTGGTGGGCGTTCCGAATGCAATGGCGGCCGGAAGAGAGAAATAGTGATGAAAAAGAAGAGAGAACGAAGAAGAGTGGATGGTGATAGGACGAAAAATGGCCGAAAAGAAGAGCACGAGAGCCACCATTGCACCCCCCGGTCACCACTTGGAGGAACCCACCTCGACCGGCAGTTGTGGAAGAGAGAGCCAAGAATATTATAAGTCTGGGAGAGGTGAAAAATCAGATATCACCGTCGCTACAGACTTTCAACTGCCGAGGGACCGACGATTCGGGAAAAGTGCAAAGTTTGTTGCCTGGCGGCGACATAACGGCGTCCGAACCTCAGTATATGAGCCCAATATTACTGACACATAAAAATAATTATGAGTCACTTGTGAGAAGATTATAGGGCATTGAACCGGACTATGATGGATTGTTATCCAATGCCCTTGGTCAGTGATCACCTAGACAAGCTAGCAGGAAGGTGTTATATCACTAATTTGGATCTGGTACAAGTCTATCATCAGATACCCATACATGCGGACCCAATTCAGAAGATTGCATTTGTTACTCCAAATGGGCACTATGAATATTTCAGAGTTTCACTGGCGAACGGCCCCGCAGTATTTCAGCGCAACATCAACAATATGTCGGTTTAGAAGTTAATTCCGTGCTTGCGAACATGGCTGATCTAATCCCAACAAAGACCGTCGAGTCTGACTAGGAGAGGCTGCTGGAGAGGGTCCTGAAACTAGTGGCAAGGTGGGTCTCAAGTTTAACCTCGCGAAGTGCGCCTTCTTGAAGAGTAGTTTGGTGTACCTGGGACATGTGATCAGTGCTGCAGGCATGCAGCCTGGAAGCAGAAAGGTTCAGGAAGTGAGAGACTTTCCTACTTTCCAGAATGTCATGGTGTCAGGCAGTTTCATCAACAAATGTTAATTTTTAACACGTTGTTAAACTAGTTTAACATTTGATTTAACAGAAATTCTGTTCCATCAACAAATGTAAGCTCTAACAAAGAGTAAACTCTGTGTTAAATTAACATCCCATCTCCCTGATATTAAAAGCTTAACTGCTAAACAGTTGAAAATGGCGGACGTAAATAATGCTTTTGATGTGGAATTGTTCTATTTAGACCATCTGAATGCCGTTCCTAATAGGGAAAGAGCTTTAAGACGAAATATTTTGAAAACTTGCGAGAAGAAGAATTTTTGAAGAGATATAGATTGTCCAAAACTATCGTCGGTAAGATTGTGGAAGAAATACAAGAGAGGTTAGAATACCCGACCAACATAAACACACCTCTATCTCCAATGCAGCAGGTACTGATAACTCTAAGGTTTTATGCCACTGGATCCTTTCATTTAATGGTTGGAGATAATGCTGGAATTTCAAAATCTACAGTAAGTAGAATTATTAGTAAAGTTTCTGCAGCAATAGCATCAATGAGAAGAAAGTACGTAAAACTCCCTTAGTACAAGAACGCCCGAGTATTGTACAAAAGTTTTATATGTGCAATTTTCCTGGTATTGTGGGTGCAATAGACTGTACGCACATAAAGATTCAGTCACCTGGAGGCAATAGGGCAGAAATATATCGTAATCGAAAAGGTTACTTTTCTGTTAATGTCCAGGTCACCAATGCCAACCTCCTAATTAGACATAGTAGCTAGATGGCCTGGATCAGTACACGACAGCACAATATTCAGCAACTCGCATATCAGAGCTCGATTTGAAATGGGAGCAATTGATGAGAGTATCCTTTTAGGTGACAGTGGATACCCCTTAAGAAAGTATCTACTAACACCATACTTTCATCCCGAAACAAGACCCCAGCACAATTATAATGCAGCACATATTAGGACAAGAAACTGTGTAGAGAGGATGATAAGTGTGTGGAAGAGACTTTTCCGGTTCTAGTTTGGGGCTACGAACTAAACGACAAACAACCTTGACGATAATTGTGCCGACAGCAGTGTTGCACAACATTGCAGTGGAGACAAGGGATCAACTTCCTCCAGATGATTTGACACTGCATCAGTACATCACAGAAAGAAGAACGAATAGGCACATCAGAAACCAGAATCTTGTTCCTATTCACATGGAAAATGAACAAACTGCAGCAGCTTACAGGAACGCATTTGCACAACAACACTTCCCTTGTAAGTACTACAAAAGTTTTATTTTTAAACTAGTTACATACAGTACTTCAAACACGTTTAAACTATACATTTCTATCAAACTTCTACAAACAAAATACACTGCAGCTAACTTATTCATCCTCAACAGGCTTTCTTTTTTCTTTATAGTACATTAATTTTTCTCTAAGTGCTTCTTGTTTTAGTTTCTGTTTCCATTTTCATTTCCAGCAGTTGTTGCTCCTGGTTATATTTCTGTTGGATTAAATACATTTCTTTTTCACAGAGAGTTGTCCTGCTCTCGGCAAGTGCAGCAATGTTGTTACGACAAAGGTTGGCCTGGAAACAAAAATCAGCAGTGAAAATATTGGCTCTCCTGGCGGACTTTTATTATGACCTTCAACGTGACCAACTGTGATACTGACCTTGGTGACGCGAATCTGCTGTTTGTTACAGATTTCTGCTGCTGTTAAAGCTTCAGCCTGGAAGTACAAAGCCCCGTTTATTACATTTTCATTCTTCATTTAAAAAATAACTAACCTAAAAACTTAATAGAAGTGTCGTATTCACAACTGGAGTGACAAGAAGAGCTGTGTTAAACTCCGGGCCTGTGTACTCATTTCAAGTGATGCTGTGTTGTCCTCAAGTGATAATTGTTGTGTGTTTACATTCTTATACAACAACACTGTGGATTCGAAATAAACACAAATGATTTTGAAAAATATGCAAGCAAGACTGCCAGATTAATTGTCTCGCTGTACTCTTAGTATCCCATGCCTGTCACTGTACATAAAACTCATTCATGGGTCGGCCATTATTTCCGACGCATTAATTCCAATTGGACAAATGTCGTAAGAAGCCCAAGAAGCAAGGAATAAACACCTTAAGCAATGTCGTGAACACCATGCTATAAAGATTTCAAGACAGGCCACTAATCGGGATGTATTGTATCGACTCCTTGCCACTTCTGACCCTTTTATAACGTACCTCCACCAACAGTACCGAACAAACGACAAGAAGAGGATCCTACCTGTGGAAGTCATAAACCTATTGAGTTCTGAAACAAACAAGGGACAGCTCATAACTAGGCCTACTGCAATCGCAGTCACAACTTTCGGAGGGGAGACCAATATCAACACTAGTGACAGTGATCAATGAACATTCTTTACCCAACTAAAATGTTTCTAAATCTGTATTGTGTACGTGCTCATTTAGATTTTATTATTTATTAAGTGCCCCAGTAATAAATATAATAAACAGCGAAGTTACTTTAACGTGTGACAATCATTAAAAAGTTACTATTAAACAATCATGAACATAATACTACACTTTTTGTAATACGCAATGCACAGATTAACTGTATGAATATTAATAATATGTTAAATTAACTGCCTTTATTATGGATGAAGAAAACTGGGCCTACCACTTCACTGTTCAAGTATATCCTAGGGGAACGCGAGCCATCAGTTGAGAAACACTGTTCTAAGGTAAGCAAGTAGACCTGATATATTGTTAATAGATTATCTTTCACCTGGTACCAAAAATGGGTAAAAAACTGTGTTAAAGTATTATAATATCATATTTTTATTTACCACCTGTGCTTATCTTAATATTTGGATTTATGAACGTTTTCGACACTTGGTGTGTGTCATCTTCAGATATGGGGCCTATGTCATTGTGTGTTGTGAAGCCCTAGTTTCTTAATTATGTTGTGTATTGCCTTTCATGATTTCTTAGTTTTCTATAGGCAGTATGTGGTTGGTTATTGTGATTCTTTTAAGTTCTATCTATTGCAAAACCCGTATAAGACAATAAAATTATGTTAAAACATTATAACACATAATTATAAACAAATAAAACAAATAAATATGTATATATACACTTTAAAACACTGTAAAACACTATAAAGTGTATATATACATATTTATTTGTTTTATTTGTTTATAATTATGTGTTATAATGTTTTTAACATAATTTTATTGTCTTATACGGGTTTTGCAATAGATAGAACTTAAAAGAATCACAATAACCAACCACATACTGCCTATAGAAAACTAAGAAATCATGCAAGGCAATACACAACATAATTAAGAAACTAGGGCTTCACAACACACAATCACATAGGCCCCATATCTGAAGATGACACACACCAAGTGTCGAAAACGTTCATAAATCCAAATATTAAGATAAGCACAGGTGGTAAACAAAAATATGATATTATAATACAGTGAGCTTATCGGCATTTCCAAAATGAAACTGTGTTAAAGTAGCTCTTAGTATATTTGGCCATCTTTTATGCCTCTAGGAAACACTGTGCGATGGATGGAAGATATCAGGAGCTGTAACATAAACTGAAGTCATCAACGTACAACAGAGAAGATATTCGGTCTACCACACTGTGGGCAAATCCATTGATCGCAATGCAGAAAAGAAGAACGCTTAATACAGACCCCTGCGGAAAGCCATTTTCTTGGAGATGTTCGTTAGATAGTGTGGTGCCTACTCGAACTAGGAAATACCGCTCTGCCGTGAACGTCGCAACAGACGTTGGTAGACTACCACTAAGTCCCCAATCATGCACAGTTTGCAGAATTCATAACGTCATATGGTATCGTAAGGCTTTCCTAGATCAAAGAAGACGGCCATAAGATGTTCCTTCTTGAGGAAAGCATATCTAATGGCGATCTCCAGCCAAACCAAATGGTCTGCGGCGGATCTGTGCTTACGAAAACCACATTGGATATTAGATAATTGGTTTTCCGATTCGAATACCCACATCAGGCGTTTGCTTATCATCTTTGCATAACCTCGCATACGCCGTTGCTGAGACAAATTGGCCTGTAACTGCCAGGTAAAGAAGGATCCTCTCCCGGTTTCTGGACAGGGATTACAATGGCGGAAAGCCAAGCAGATGGAAATACACCCTCTGTCGAGATTCTGTTGTATATTGACAGAAGAAAAGTTCTTCCAGCTGGCGGAAAATGTCGAAGCCTGCGGTTGTGGATGTTATTAGGGCCAGGGGAGGTGTCAGGGATGTGTTTAGTGCCGCCTCCAGCTCCTCGGTTGCGAACGGTGCATTATAGTGTTCAGTGTAATCTGATATGAAGATCAGGGTTAGTTTTTCAACAGCATTCTTGATTTTTAGTAATTCCGGTTCATAATTATTTGAGCTGCTTATGTGTGCAAAAGTGGTAGCAAATATTTCAGCAATTTCTATGGGACTGGTGGTCGTTACTCCATTGGTCAGTATTCACGGAATTACATTATTCGCCATTATTCGACGGACTTTGACCCATTCGATGTTAGATGGGACATTCTTTTTCAATGAATTAACGTACATTGGCCAAGACTCTTCTTAGTATCGCACACAGTGCGACGAGCTTTGGCTCGAAGACGTTTTAACTGGACAAAATTTTCTTGAATCGGAAGGCGTTCAAATTGGCGTAAGACACGTCTGCGGTCTCGGAATGCATCTCTGCAGGCATCCGTCCACCAGGGGAGAGAGAAGCGTTGTGGCCTGCAGGACGACCGGGGGATAGAGTTAGTTGGTTAGTGGAGTTTAAAAAGGGCGCGTCAGCATCTATGGCTATTTGCGCCCTTATCTAAAATTCTTTACTGAACAGAGACGTAATACAATAATCACAATGCTTAAAAGAACTAAAACACGTTGTCACGATTAAAACGAGGTACAAAAATGCAGTTTCAACAAGGTGATGCATAAAACTTTATAAAAATCTCAGCCCTTAACTAGTATTTAAAAAGAGACAATAAAATAACAATACAATTGCTACCATAAATAAATTATCTGGCGTATTTCTAAAATACTCGCATATAAAAGGTCCGAATGTCAAGTTTGTTAAAAAACGTATATACTAAATACCAAGTGTAACCTCCGGATGTAAAGGGTCCGGAGGATAATTAAAACGGGTCAAAAACTAAATCACCCTGGCAAGTCCAGTACTCGATAAAAAATCTCAGGACTGCATTTGTACAATTAAAATCATTTCCAAACCCGTCACGAAGAGTCGGCCGAATTCCATATTGCCCACGGACACGGTCATACTTTCTACAATGCAATAAAAAATGTTCCACCGTAAGTGGAACATGGCATAGATCACACTCCGGCTGAAGCTCGCCACGTAGCAGATGGCCATGTGTCAGATGACAGTGGCCAATCCTCAACCGGGTGAGTAAAACTTCTTCGTGTCGTGACGCTCTTGTGGACAAATCCTAATCTCGAACAGTATTCTTTACCCTTCGTAATTTGTTTTCCTCTTGTGCAGACCATTCTCCTTCCCATTGCCACCATAGTCTATATTTCATATAATTTTGTAAGTCTTGCCACCTCTCGCGCCAATATACCAGAGTGCCATTCGTAGCACCATCTTTGGCTGCAGCATCTGCGGCCTCATTCCCACGAATTCCGACATGGCCAGGAATCCACACTAATCCAATCTGGCAATCAGAGCTTAGCAGTGTGTAGAACAGCTGCTGAGTTCTTAACACAAGAGCATTTTCTGAATAGAGAGACTGCAAACACTGGCTGGCACTCAAAGAGTCTGAGCAGATATCTACCCCGAGGTTCTCGAATTAAAAACAATAAAACTCTGTAAAAGGCATATAATTCTGCAGTAAAATCACTGGTATATTCGCTCAGTTTGTATTTAAATATCTGCCCATTTGCAACGAAGGAGCAACCAACACAATCATTAACTCGGGATCCGTCAGTAAAAACTAAAGAATAATTTGGAAAACATGATAAAAGTTCACTACAACGAAGTCTATAAACAATAGCTGGTGTAAAATTTTTAAAACTTTGGCTCAGGCTTACATCTAATATTGAGGCGTCGCATAATCCACGGTGGGGTCGTGGTGTATTCTAGTGTACGATAGGATGGTAGATGGACGTCGAGCTCTGAGAGCAGTTCACGGAATCGCACACCTGCTGGACGAGGTCTCCGTGGATTTTCACTGTATCGGCCGTAAAGAGACGAATGATGGAAAGAGTCGAAAGAATTGTGCTCAGGCAGCGAGCGGATTTTAACCGCATATGAACACAACAGCACATTACGTCGCCGATACAGTGATTGTTCCCCCGCTTCACAATACAGGCTCGCTATCCGACTCGTTCGGAAGGCACCATTAGCGATGGATATGGTCTAAGAAACGTAGCTTAGATTTATTTGCTGAGCCATAGATAAAACAGCCATAATCCAGCTTTGAATGGATAAGAGCACGATATAGACGTAAAAGCATTATGCGGACTGCAGCCCAGCGAACCCCTGACAAGAGGCGTAAAATGTTTAAAGATTTTTCACAACGCCTTCTCAAATCACGGATATGCGCCTGCCACTTTAATTTATAATCAAAGATAAGGCCCAAAAACCTCGCAGTGTCTGTATATTGCAACTCCACTCCATTAAGACGCAGTTCAGGATGTGGATGGAGTCCACGATGGTTGGAGAAGTGGACACACTGCGCCTTTGAGTGCAGAATTTAAAGTCATTGCGAAAAGTCCACTCCGATAGCACATTGATGACCAGATGCAACTGTCGACCAATACATGGGAGGTATCGGGAACTGTAATATAGACTGAAGTCATCAACGTACAAGAGAGTAGATACTCGGTTACCAACACAGTGGGCAATGCAATTGATCGCAATGCAGACAAGAAGAACACTTAATACAAACCTCTGCGGAACGCCATTTTCTTGAAGATGTTCGTTAGAAAGTGTGGTGCCTACTCGAACTCGGAAATAACGCTCTGCCATAAACTTCGCAATAAACGTTGGCAGACTGCCACGAAGTCCCCAGTCATGCAGGGTTTGCAGAATTCAATAACGCCACATTGTATCGTAAGCCTTTTCTAGATCAAAGAAGACCGCCACAAGATGTTCCTTCTTGAGGAAAGCATCTCTAATGGCGGTCTCCAGCCGAACAAGATGGTCTGCGGCGGATCTGCCCTTACGAAAACCACATTGGATATTAGATAATCGGTTTCCCGATTCGAGTACCCACATCAGGGGTTTGCTTATCATCTTCTCCATAACCTTGCATACACAGCTGGTGAGACAGATTGGCCTGTAATTGCCAGGTAAAGAAGGGTCCTTTCCCGGCTTCTGGACTGCAATTACAATGGCAGCACGCCAAGCAGATGGAAATACACCGTCAGTCAAGATTCTATTGTACATAGAAGAAAGGATTTTCCAGCTGATGGAAAATGACGAAGCATGCGGTTATAGAAGTTATCAGGGCCAGGGGAGGTGTCAGGGGATGTGTCTAGTGCCGCCTCCAGCTCCTCGGATGTGAACGGTGCATTGTAGTCTTCAGTGTTGTCAGATTGAAAACTTAGGTTTCGTTTTTCTGCAGTATCTTTGATTTTCAGAAATTCCGGGTCATAATTAATTGAGCTGCTTATTTGTGAAAATGTGGCAGCTAATATTTCAGCAACGTCTATTGGACTGGTGGTCGTTACTCCATTGTTTAAAAAGCCCGGAATTACAGAACTACGTTTCCCCATTATTCGACGGACTTTGTCCCATATGGTGTTACCTGGGACGTTGTGTTTGAATGAACTCACGTAGTTTGTCCAGGACGTCTTCTTAGCATCGCACACAATGCGACGAGCTTTGGCTGGAAGACGTTTAAACTGGACAAAATATTCTTGGGTCGGATGGCGCTCAAATTGGCGTAAAGCACGTTTGCGGTCACGGATTGCATCTCTGCAGGCATCCGTCCACCAGGGGACAGAGAAGCGTTTTGGCCTGCAGGACGACCGGGGGATAGATAATTCCGCTGACTTTATAACCACATTTGAGAAATGGTCTACTACGTAGTCCACACTTTCATATCCGTTATCATCGAATGATATGGACTCCGAAAATCCGACCCAGTCCGCCTTTTTAAGAACCCAGTTTGGAGATCGAGATTCCACAGGACGTAAAGCGGACATACGCATTCGAATGGGATAGTGGTCACTACCATGTAGGTCGTGAATCACAGACCATTCGAAATGCGTGGACAAAACTGGGCTACAAATGGAGACATCTATCATGGAGTAACTACCGTAAGCTAAGGAGAGATGTGTTGCTTCCCCTGAATTCAGGGTAACAAGATTTAGACGGGTATATACCTCTATTTTATTTCCTCTGTCATCATCGGAATTTGAGCCCCATGAGTGGGGGGGATGCATTGAAATCCCCCACTACCAGATATGGAGCAGGTACCTGCGAGAAAATGTCTTCAATATCATGCACTGTGAAATGTGTGTCTGGGGGTATATATACAGAGACTATTGAGAACTGGATGGAAGGTAGAGTGACTCGAGCGGCTATGCATTGATGTGGGCTGTTGATGTTGATAACAGAAGAAAATATACTTTGGCGGAATAGCAGGGCACAACCTCCGTTGGCACGAATACCGGCAAGGTGATCGTACCGGTGAACGTAGTATCCCGAGATACTTAGGGAGTTTTCGGGCCGAAGGTGTGTCTCCTGGAGACATAAAATAGCAGTTTTCATGATAGATCAATTGCTGTAGTTCTGTATATCTGCTGCGTACACCGTTCACATTCCACTGTACTATATCAGTCATCTAGAGAAGCTATATCATGTTGGTGGCTTAACAGAGGAGCTTCTCTTCTTTTCCTTTCTATGGGAAGATGCTTTTGCCTGCGACTGCTTTGTCTTCGACTCTGGCGACTCACTTGCAATTCGTCGCACTCCTGATCGCGATCTTGATCGAGAAAGTGATCGAGAACGTGATCTCGACCTGCCACCCGAACTAGGAGTGCGACGTTCTGGTGTTCTACTAGGCCTACAATCCTTTTTTGCTCTCATAGCAATAATTTTCTTAGGGACGTAAAGCCTGCTTTCAAGTCCACAAGTGTCGTCTGACTCAGCAGACTGAGTAGCGGCGTCTACATATGTGTGGATTGCGATCTCAATTCGCTTCCCAGGTATGTTTGTAAGAGGTGGCGTTTGTGTGGTGGCAGTGATTCCCTCTGTTGCTCTCTGCAGTACAGAGGCATATGACTTTTCAGTTGCCTTCTTTTCTTTATCTAAAATACGCTTACGTGCCTCAAAAAAGCTAATATTTTCCCGGACTCGAAGCTCTTGAATCGTCTTTTCCAGCACATATTTTGGGCAGTTTTTAGAATTAGAAGCGTGGTCTCCAGAACAGTTCACACAGTGCTCGGCGCCGGTACATGGGGAATCCCCATGGTCAGCACCGCCGCACTTTGCACAGATGATATTGTTTGTGCAACGTTTTTGCGTATGTCCGAACCGTTGGCACCTAAAGCACCGCATTGGGTTCGGCACATACGCACGCACAGGGACACGCTCGTAGCCGACAAAGATATGTTCTGGCAAAAGAGACATCTCAAAGGTCAGAAAGACTGTGCTTAGGGGTTCAGTCCGTCCGTCCCGCTTCCTTGGACACGGACTGTTCCGCCAGCTCTAGTTGGATCTCTTCATCTGATAGACCATCTATAGAATCTATATGCACAACTCCTCGCGTGGTGTTGAGCGAGGAGTGACGTTCGACTCTGATGGGGTATGACCCCAGCAACTTTGCTTTCAACAGCGTCTCACTCTCTTTTGCAGATGCAGTCTCAACGAGGAGACTACCGTTACGGAGCCGAGTTGCATTTCTGACCTTGCCAACGAGTCCATCGAGCGCACTTCTCACGTAGAATGGACTAATATTTTTCATGGTTTTTTCCGTTCCCTCCAAGGTGATACTGATAAACTTCGGAGGCGGCACTTTAACTGTTACTCTCTCAGAGTCCAAATCCATTGCATTGTTCGGCTTATGACCACCAGTCGCATTGTATTTTCCTATCTTCTGTTTTTTTGGGTTGTTTCTCTAATGGAGGGGAAAAAGAGCGCGATGACATTTTGAACTGGCCCCCCCTACATAACCGTCGGCGTCAGCCTGCACCCGGGGGGGCGGAAGAAAAAGTCACCTAAAATTCTTCTTGGTCTGTGCCGGCCGTCGGGACCCCCCAAAGCCCGATCCCAAGCAACCCACTTCACGCAAGTTACCCTTCAAACTGGTCATTACACCCCTAATGGCAAGTCTTACACCAGAGGCGTGTCGCAGTTTTATGCCCCTACCACGGGAATAACCGCCCGTGGCTCCCCACTCTACACTGAATGCAAGTGCCAGACCACTCGGCTAACTCTGACCTACCCTCCCAAAGCCGGAGCAATCCGAGATCGCACGCAAAGCTTCAGGGGACTTGTGGTTGATTACACTGCGACACCCATAAGTCAGCGGTAACACGTCGGGGCGATATATTCGCCCCGGCGAGCAGAGTTGGTCTCCGGGACGTTTAAATCGCCCCGGGCCCCATTGGGTAGGTAGGCAGTGAAATTTGAAGGGCGCGTCAGCATCAATGGCTATTTGCACCCATGCCTATTGTTTTTCTTTTTGTGTGGTGAAATTACATTATTGTATAACTAAGATTCACACTGACTAAAAACTTTGACACATTAAAACACACTAATATTGGACGGACAAGGTGACTCCTGATATAAAATAACATTAAAACGAACACGTAGTAGTCCCAAGACGGATGGATAGTGAAATTTGAAGGGCGCGTCAGCATCAATGGCTATTTGCACCCATGCCTATTGTTTTTCTATTTGTGTGGTGAAATTACATTATTGTATAACTAAAATTCACACTGACTAAAAACTGACACATTAAAACACACTAATATTGGATGGACAAAGTGACTCCTGACACAAAATAACATTAAAACGAACACGTAGTAGTCCCAAGATAATGTGAGACAATCATAAAATATAAAACAAACACTGCTACAAGAAATATGTGGCAATGTTTTATAACAACAATCATTAAAAATCGGATGTATAAGGTCCGAGTAATAAGGTGTATTAAAGGAAATGTAACTAAAATAATCTCCAGATGTAAAAGGTCTGGAGAAGAAATAACAATGGGCTAAAAGGACATTAAAACTTAGATCACCTTGTCGAGTTCCGTGTTACGTAAATATCTCAACACTGCGTTGATGCAATTAAAATCATTGCCAAGAGCGTCACGTAACGTTGGACGTATTGCATACTGGCGTCGAGGCAAATCATATTTGCGACAGTGGAGTAAAAAATGTTCCACCGTAAGAAGGGCATGACAAGTGTCACATTCCGGTGGAGGTTCGCCAGACAATAGGTGGCCATGTGTCAAACGACAGGGACCAATCCTCAAGCGAGTAAGTATAACTTCATCTCGCCGTGACGCTCTTGATGACGAATCCCATTCTCTAACTGTATTTTTAATTGGTCGTAGTTTGTTACCCGCTTGTGCAGACCATTTTTCTTCCCAATGAAAATGTTTGTATGTGTTGTGCTCAGGATGGGCTCGGAGCTTTACCCTATAGGAACACAACAACATATTACGTCTCTGATACAGTGATGGTTCCCCAGACTCGCAGTAGAGGCTCTCTATCCGACTCGTTCGGAAAGCCCCTGTTGCAAGCCTTAGACCCTGATGATGGATGGGATCTAACATTTTCAATTTCGACTTATTTGCCGAGCCATAAATAAAACTACCATAATCCAATTTTGAGCGCACAACAGCACGATAGATACGTAAAAGAGTTTTGCGGTCTGCACCCCAATGTACCCCTGACAGAATGCGTAAGATATTCAAAGATTTTTCACAGCGCCGCCTTAAATCCCGTATGTGTGCCTCCCAACTTAATTTAGAGTCAAATATTAAGCCAGGAAATTTTGCAGTGTCTGTATAGTGTAACTCTACTCCGTTGAGACGTAACTCCGGGTGTGGGTGAAGTCCACGGGAGTTAACAAAGTGGATGCATTGCGTCTTTGCAGTAGAGAATTTGAACCCATTGCATATAGCCCATTCAGACAAAGTGTTGATGGCTAGCTGCAGTTATCTCCCAATGGATGGGAGATATCGTGAGCTGTAATACAAACTAAAGTCGTCAACATAAAGAAGAGGTGTTACGTGAGGACTTATGTTAGCAGCTATACCATTAATCGCAATGGAGAACAAAAGAACACTCAGTACAGACCCCTGCGGAACGACATTTTCCTGTAAATGTTCACTGGAAAGTGTGGTACCTATTCGTACACGGAAATACCTCTCTGCCAAAAAATTGGCCAGAAAAGTAGGAAGACTTCCCCTTAGACCCCAGTTGTGGATAGTGCGTAGGATCCCATAACGCCATGTTGTGTCGTAAGCTTTCTCAAGATCAAAGAAGATTGCTACCAAGTGCTAATTCTTGAGGAAGGCGTCTCTAATGGCTCCTTCCAGCCGAAGAAGGTGATCTGCGGTTGATCGGCGCTTACGAAAACCACACTGGATCTTAGACAAGAGGTTTTCTGATTCCAGGAACCACATTAGGCGATTACTAACCATTCTCTCCATAACTTTACACACGCAGCTGGTGAGACAGATAGGCCTGTAACTATTAGGTAGGGATGGGTCCTTTCCTGGTTTCTGCACAGGAACTACAATGGCTTTATGCCATTGAGATGGAAAGGATTTTTCTGTCCAGATTCTATTATATAAAGAGAGAAGATATATCTTCCCAGCTGGTGGTAAATTTCGGAGCATTTGATTATGAATATTATCTGGGCCAGGAGATGTGTCAGGGGATTTGTCTAGTGCTGACTGTAATTCCTGTAACGTGAACGGAGTATTATAGTTTTCTGTGTTATCAGATATAAACGAGATGTCATTTCGTTCTGCAGCCTCTTTATCTAGGTTCATAATGGACTGAGCTACTGATATTCGTGAATGATGTAACAAGGAGCTCAGCCATATCCAAATGATTGGTTATCATATTGCCATTATGTACTAGACCCGGAATAGCAGAATTACGTCTTCCCATTATCCTACGGACTTTTGCCCATACGGTTGTGGCTGGGACATTCTTTGTCAGTGAAGAGACATATTTCGTCCAGGACACCTTCTTAGCTTCGCAAATGGTGCGGCGAGCTTTGGCACGGAAGCGTTTGAATTGGATGAAGTTCTCTTCCGTTGGATGCCTTTGAAAGAGTCGTAGAGCTCGTTTACGGGCCAGGATAGCGTCTCTACACCCCTCTGTCCACCAAGGTACAGGGACACGTCTTGGTGTTGATGAGGAACGAGGTACATGTAGTTCTGCTGCCCGTATGATATTTGTACAGAAGTGCTCTATGATTAAGTCGACATCGTCATTTTCATTGTCATTAAACGAAAGGGACTCGGCAAATCCAGTCCAATCCGCCTTTTTTATAACCCAGTTAGGCCAGCGCGACTCCGTGGGACATGATACAGAGAGACGAAGTCGGATAGG
This sequence comes from Periplaneta americana, assembly GCF_040183065.1. Lineage (NCBI taxonomy): Eukaryota > Metazoa > Arthropoda > Insecta > Blattodea > Blattidae > Periplaneta > Periplaneta americana. The sequence continues at coordinate 87,281,544 of NC_091132.1, forward strand.
AAAATGGTCACTTCCATGGAGATCATCCATGACTGACCACTCCATGTGCGCCGACAGAACTGGGCTACAAATGGACAGATCTATCATGGAGTAGGTGCCGTCGGCGAGAGAAAGATGTGTGGCTGCTCCTGTATTAAGAGTAATGAGATTAAGACAAGTACAAATCTCCACTATTACATGCCCTCTGTCATTGTCATTCATCGAACCCCAGCGGTGATGGGAGGCATTAAAATCTCCCACCAAGAGAAATGGGGCAGGGAGCTGATCTACTAAAAACTGTAATTCACGTATCGTTAATTCGAAGTCGGGTGGTAGATATACGCAAGCTATTGTAAATTCTATGGTAGGCAGGTGTATTCGGATTACTATATTCTGAATGGTGCTTTGAATGTTAATTGCAGAGGACATGATACTATTTTTCACTAAGATAGCACATCCTCCATTGGCCCTGACTCCAGCCAGGTGATCGTGCCGGTGAACCCTGTAACCACGAATGGATAGGGAATGTTCAGGCCGAAGGTGTGTCTCTTGGAGACATAGAATAGCGGGTTCTTCATCATAGATTAGCTGCTGTAATTCTGCATATCGGCTGCGAACTTCGTTCACATTCCACTGAATTATGTCGTTACGCATCAACAATTTTTAGATCATGGTGGTTTCACGGGAGATTTTCTCTTTTTCTTATCACCAGAGCTGCATTGTCTCGACTGCTTATTTCGCTGCTGTGGGGATTCACTTTCTGACCTTCGTTCTCCCGACCTGGAGCGAAAGCGGGGCGTCTCGTCTGATCGGGGACTTCGACGACGTGGTTTTCTCTCCGCCGTGGAACCGGTAGATTTTGTCGTCGGTACACTGGTCTTTGGACTGTATGGTCTGATAGTAAGCCCACAGCTATCATCATCAGGCTCTGCTGTTTGAGTGGCAGCATCGACATAAGTTTGAGTAGATATCTCTACTCTCTGACGGGTGTCGTCCAGAGGTGGCGTTTGCGTGGAGGCATCACATCCCTTAAGACCTTTATGGACTACTGACGCATATGTTGTGGTCGACTTTTTCTTCTGGTCGTCATAATACCGCTTACGTGCTTCGAAAAATGTTATGTTATCTCTGACACGAAGTTCTTGGATATCCTTCTCTTCTATGTATCTCGGACATTCTTTAGAACTAGAAGCGTGGTCCCCATTGCAATTTACACAGTGCACACTGTGAGGACACGGGGAATCCCCATTATCGCCCTCACCGCACTTTGCACACACGATGTTATTTGTACATCTCTGTTGTGTATGACCGAATCGCTGGCACCGGAAGCACCGCATAGGATTCGGTACATATGCACGGACAGGGACACGCTCGTAGCCTATGAGAATGAACTCCGGGAGAGATGGGACTTCAAAGGTCAAGAATATGGTCCGAAGTGGAACAGTCTGTCCATCCCGCTTACCTAAAAGACGGTAGGCCTTGGAAACAGACTGCTCCGCCAGCTCCAGTTGGATTTCTTCATCGGACAGACCTTCTAAAGAGCTCGTAGTAATCACTCCTCTCGTGGTGTTGAGAGAAGAGTGACGCTCAACTTTAATGGGATAAGAACCAAGTAACTTCGCTTTCAGAAGGGTCTCACTTTGCTTAGGACTTAAAGTTTCAACCAGAAGACTTCCATTTCGAAGGCGAGTAGCATTTCTAACCTTACCAATCATTGCGTCGAGAGCGCGTTTAATATAGAAGGGACTGATATTTTTCATCGTCTTTTCATTCCCGTCAATAGTTAGACTCACAAATCTCGGAGGCGGCATTTTCACTGTAATTTTATCCGGGTCCAAATCCATGTCGTCATTCAATTGAACTTTTTGTTTCTTCGGTAATGAAGAGGGAGGAGGAGAGCGCGAGGACATTTTGAACTGGACACCCTTAGGAACCGTCGGCGTCAGCCTGCCACCGGGGGGGGCGAAAGAAAAAGACACCAAGATATTCTTCGCGGTCTGTGCCGGCCGTGGGGACCCCCCCACAGCCCGATCCCAAGCAACCCACTTCACGCAAGTTACCCTGCAAACTGGTCATTACATACCTAACGGCAAGTTCTGCACCAGAGGCGTGTCGCAGTTTTATGCCCCTACGACGGGAATAACCGCCCGTGGTTCCCCACTCTACACTGAACACAACCGCCAGACTACTGCGGCTAACTCCGACCTACCCTCCCAAAGCCGGAGCAATCCGAGAGCGTACGCAGCTTCAGGGGACTTGTGGTTGATTACACTGCGACACCCATCAGTCAGCGGTAACACGTCGGAGCGACATATCCGTCCCGGCGAGCGGAGTCGGTCACCGGGACGCCTAAATCGCCCCGGGCCCCCTGGGGGGGCTCTACGTGAGTGTACTTGACCTCTGGTCCGGGGTCGGCACCTAAACTTGCATATAGGGGCAGTATGAAGGGTCCACTATTGCTTCGTTGCTGGGCGCCCTGTCGGGCCACACAAGTTGGAAGTCGCGCTCGAAACCGTGGGACAGGACCACGGAGATAGTAAAGATCCCCGCTGGTGAGACGGGAGTTATAAACCTAAGAACCTTAATCTAATAATGAATATAATGAACTAGAAGAGGAAGAATAATGTAGCCTCACCAGGCATTAACAAATCCCGTCGTGGTGGCGGACGTGGCAAACTAACAGCGGGGATGGAGAGGTGAATATGGCTGTGATGATGTGGTGGGCGTTCCGCATGCAATGGCGGCCGGCGGAGAGAAATAGAGTGATCAAAAAGACGAGAGAGCGAAAAGGTTTGGTTGGTGATAACACGAAAAATGATCGAAAAGAAGAGCACGAGGGCCACCATTGCACCCCCCGGTCACCAACTTGGAGGAACCCACCTCGACCGGCCCCATTGGGGCTCTACGTGAGTGTACTTGACCTCTGGTCCGGGCTCGGCACCTAAACTTGCATATAGGGGCAGTATGAAGGGTCCACTATTGCTTCGTTGCTGGGCGCCCTGTCGGGCCGCACAAGTTCGAAGTCGCGCTCGAAACCGTGGGACACGACCACGGAGATAGGAAAGATCCCCGCTGGTGAGACGGGAGTTGTAAGCCTAAGATACTTAACCTAATAATGTATATAAAAACTAGAAGAGGAAGAATGTAACCTAGCAAGGCAACCTTAACAAATCAATCCCGTCATTATGGCGGTCGTGGGAAAACAAACACCGGGGATGGAGAGGTGAAAATGGCAATGATGATATGGTGGGCGTTCCGCATGCAATGGTGGCCTGCGAGGAAAAATACAGCGATGAAAAAGATGAGAGAATGAAAAGGGCTGGATGGTGATAAGCCGACTAATATCCGAAAAGAAAAGCGCGAGAGCCACCATTGCATCCCCCGGTCACCAACTTGGCAGAACCCACCTCGACCGGCCAGGGGATAGATAATTCTGCTGAATTTATGACCACATTTGAGAAATGTTTTACTACGGAGTCCACACTTTCATGTCCGTTATCATCAAATGATATGGACTCCGAAAATCCGACCTAGTCCGCCTTTTTAATAACTCAGTTTGGAGATCGAGATTCCGCAGGACGTACAGCCGACATACGCATTCGAATTGGGTAGTGGTCAATACCATATAGGTCGTGAATCACAGACCATTCGAAATGCGTGGACAAAACTGGGCTGCAAATGGAGATATCTATCATAGAGTATGTACCGTAAGCCAAGGAGAATTTAGGGTAACAAGATTAAGGCCCAGTTGCAGAAACACTGATCAAAATATGATTGGAGATCAAGAAGATTTGATTGGCCATCAGTTCTATTTCTGTTACAGAAAGAACAATCAGTATTTGATCGGAGATCAGTCTTCCGTCAGATTTGATCAACAGATTTTTGCTGGTTAAGTGACTGATCACTGATCAAGTATATGTTGTTCTGTTCATAGTGCATACTATAATTTATATAACAATTAGTTACAGCGTCATAATATTGTTTTCGACGTAGTTATGGATTCTTCTAATGAAGACATTTTCGAACAATATGAAGAAATATTATTAAGAAGACGGCATTTCCGCGACAGACAAGAATTGTTTTTTTTATGTATAATGAGAGAGAATTTGAACAGAGATTTAGGGTAAGTAAGGATTCGTGTGATTTTTTACTTTCGAAAATTGAAACAAATATATGCAGACAGACAAATATAAACTTACCACTTACTCCTATGAACCAACTTCTAATAACACTGCGATTTTATGCTGTCGGAATTTTTCAAGCAGTCTTGGGTGATCTTGTTGGGGTCCACAAATCAACTATTTGCCGAGTAGTATGGGATGTTACATATGAACTTGCTTTGCTATCGCAGGATTTCATAAAGTCTCCAACCTCAGACAGGGAACGACTTGAAATCCAGAGAGAATTTTCAGCCATGTCAGGATTTCCAAGAGTCATAGGTTGTATAGATTGCACCCGCATCCCCATCCAATCACCCGGTGGAAATGACGCTGAACTTTATCGCAATAGAAAAGGTTTCTTTTCTGTGAATGTACAGGCAATATGTACACCATCATTGAAATTCTGGAATGTTGTAGCCCGTTGGCAGGGTTCTACACATGACAGCACAATATTTTTAATGAGTAGGTTACGAGCTCAATTCGTAAACGGAGAGATGGGAAATGGAATTCTTTTGGATGATGGAGGCTATGCATGTTCCAATTTCTTGTTGACTCCCCTAGAAAACCCCATGACAGAAGCAGAGGAGTTGTATAATTCAACACATATATACACTCAAAACTATATAGAGCGAGCATTTGGCGTGGTAAAAAGGTTTCCATGCTTATCTTGGGTCTCCGTTTCAAGTTTGGAAGGCAACGATCAACAACACTAGAGTGCATTGTTGCATGTTTTGCCATCCACAATTTATTATTGGAGAGAGGAGAAAATAATCCCCCACCTCCTGATGAAGATCTCATTGCAAGATTCTACCCACAAAATGATGAGGATGAAGCACGTATTGGAAGGAGAAATAGAGGGAACACAGTCAGAACTACACTAATAAATACACACTTTACAACACTGGCAGAAAGGTGTGCAAAATACTCGTAATTAATTAGTTCTTTTATTTTTGATGCAAACTTTTTTTATTTATTTTCTTTGGCTAGAATTGCCCTTTTAATCTCTAACTCTACTTGGGCCACTTGTAGATTAGTTTTTAAAATTTCCATTTCCATTTCCATTTCATGTTTTTCGATCAGAAGTCGACACCTTAATTCATTAAAATCAGCTTTACTGGACGTATAATCTTCCAGCCTGCTTCTTTGCGATCTTGATCTGGGCCTAACTATTCCACTCCTGCTTCCTGTCAGTGGGACAGGATTTTCTCTTATTGGTGTAATTTCTGGTGACAGATGACGACCTGCTGACAATGAATCTTGTTGATTTGCAGGAGACGGGGATGACGGAATAGATGAGGCCTCATCTCCATATTTGTCCCCAGTGACATAATGACCAGAAGTTGAATGCAAACGACCAGAGTGCACTATAGACACAGCTCCATCAAATAAAGTTTCATGGCTATCCTGTAAAATAAGATGAAGTATACAATATAAATGCACAAACTGGAAAGTTATTTGATTTGTGTTTGAACTGAATGACACTATTTAGCCGAAAAATTTGCTTAATTTTTTTTTTGTTAATGTATTGTTGTTTGCTGTGAGCTGGTTTCTTGTAAAACAGGGTTATAAGACTGTAAATAAATTAAGGGCAAAATGAAGTTCATCTACTCCTTTCAATTATATTTCCATTTCATCACCTCAATCGATATTTTTATATTCTGAGTGATGGGATGATAATGGATCATGTAGATGGATATTTTTTACGTTTTTTAGGCCTACCCAAATTATGTCAAACTAAGCTAATATATTCTTACCTCCAGTATATTACAATCCTGTCCTGTTACTTGAAAAACTTGGTACTGGCCATCACTGTCACAAGGATTATTCGCAGGTGTAAAATGGGAATTCAGCCTGGATATCAGTCTTTCACCATCTGCATCTAGCTTCCTTTTAAATGTTCCTCCACCACTTTTGTAGAGCTCTGCCTGGAAAAACAAAGATTGAATGTAGGTCAAGAAACTGGTTAGAAGAAATTAATTATGAATTTCAATCTTCCTCTATATTTTTGAGACGTAATAATATTTGTGGAATGCCACAAAACGTAAGTGTCCATTAACAAATCTAGAAATAGGTAAAAATTATACGTCACAGCTTAGGCCTACCTTATCGTCAGCTGCCAGTTTGTTGGTTCTCCTTTTGTAGTTTTCATATGCAATCTTTAATTGCTGAGGTGTTCTTGCGACCCCATATGTAGCTTCATTAAATTCTGAAGCAATTTTCTTCCAGGCCTCCTCTTTCTGCTTCACCCAAACACTATCGGTCTTCTTATTTTCAATGATATGCATAAAGCTCTCTATGATGTTCAATAAGAGGGCTATCATTGTCAGAAAAATTGGGCCCCCTTACGTTTTTTGTTTGCTTCATAGTCTATACAAATACAATCCACTGTTTCCCTTCTGCAAAAACAACAAAACAGTAAAGCATTCACTTGTTTTCCTATTCACCGCCTACTAGATGCATACGTTTCACGACAGTTAAAGAGCATCAAATTGGCTGTGGTTGCTAAATAGCGATGTTGTCAAATGTTTTTCTTTCTCAAATCAACAATTAGTAGATTGAGACAAGTTGATTGGAGATTTACGTTTGTGCAACGCAATGAACAATCAAATAAATCAGACATCAACTGATGGGCGATCAAGGACTGATTTGATTTGCGTTTCTGCAACCGGGCCTTAGACGCGTACAAACTTCTGCTATTTTATTTCCTGTCATCGGAATTTGAGCCCCAAGTGTGGTGGGATGCACTGAAATCCCCCACTACCAGATATGGAGCAGGTTCCTGCGACAGAATATGTTCAATTTCATGCACTGTGAAAGGTGTGTCTGCGGGCATATAAACAGAGACTATTGAAAACTGTATGGTAGGTAAAGAGAATCGAGCGGCTATGCACTGATGCGGACTGTTAATGGTGATAACAGAGGAAGAGATACTTTGGCGGACGAGGGCACAACCTCCGCTGGCACGAATACCGGCAAGGTGATCGTACCGGTGAACGTAGTATCCCGAGATACTCTGGGAGTTTTCAGGCCGGAGGTGTGTCTCCTGAAGACATAAACTAGCAGGGTTCTCATGATACATTAATTAATGTAGTTCTGTGTATCTGCTGTGTACACCGTTCACATTCCACTGTACATATCAATCATAACTAGGAGCTAAATCATGTTGGTGGCTTCAAAGGAGATCTTCCCTTCTTATCCTTTCTATGATTTGGTACCTTTGATTGCGACTGCTTAGCCTTCGACCGTGGTAACACACTCGCAGATCGTCGCACACCTGACCGTGACCTTGATCGAGGACGGGATTGAGAACGTGATCTCGACCCGTCACCCGAACAAGGAGTGCGATGTCGCGGCGATCTACCAGGCCTTGAATCTTTTTCTGTCGCCATGGCAGTGATCTTTTTTGGAACGTAAGGCCTGATATCAAGGCCACACGAGTCGTCTGACTCAGCAGTCTGAGTGGCAACGTCCACATACGTCTGGGTAACGATCTCAATTCCCTTTCCATGTATATTTGGAAGAGGTGGCGTTTGTGTGAAAGCGTCAATTCCCTCTGTTGCTTTTTTTCAATACTGCTGCATAGGATTTTTCCGTCGCCTTTTCCTGTTGATCTAAAATACGCTTACGCGCCTCGAAAAACGTAATATTTTCCCGGACTAGGAGCTCTTAATATCCTTCTCTACCATATACTTCGGGCAATTTTTAGAATTTGCGGCGTAGTTTCCAGAACAATTCACGCAGTGCTCGGCGCCGGCACATGGGGATCACCATGGTCAGCATCACCGCACTTTGCACATATGTTGTTAGTGAACCGTTTTTGCGTATGTCCGAATCGTTGGCACCTAAAGCATCGCATTGGGTTCGGCACATACGCACGAACTGGGACACGCTCGTATCCGACTAGGATGTATTATGGTAGGACAGGCTTTTCGAAGGTTAAAAAGACAGTGCTCAGGGGAACAGTCTGTCCGTCCCGCTTACGTAATAAACGGTAAGCCTTGGACACAGACTACTCCGCCAGTTCTAGTTGGATCTCTTCATCAGACATACCGTCCAGAGAATCCGTATGCACTACTCCGTGCGTGGTGTTCAGCGAGGAGTGACGTTCAACTCTGATGGGGGTATGACCCCAGCAACTTTGCTTTCAACAGCGTCTTACTCTGTTTTGGAGATGTCTCGATCAGACTACCGTTGCGTAGTCGAGTTGCATTTTTGACCTTTCCAACGAGTCCGTCTAGTGCGAGTCTCACGTAAAATGGACTGATGTGTTTCATTATCTTTTCTGTTCCGTCCAAGGTGATACTAATAAACTTTGGAGGCGGCACTCTGACAGTTACTTTCTCAGGGTCCAATTCCAATGTAATATTTGTCATATGCCCACCAGTCGTATCTATTCATGTCTTGTTTTTATTAGTTTTCTCTGAGGGAGGGGAAGAGTGCGAGGACATTTTGAACTGGTCCCCCTTACGGAACCGTCGGCGTCAGCCTGCCACCGGGGGCACGGAAGAAAAAGACACCTAAAAATTCTTGTCGGTCTGTGCCGGCTATGAGGACCCCCCCCCCACAGCCCGATCCCAAGCAACCCACTTCACGCAAGTTACCCTTCAAACTGGATATTAGACACCTAATGGCAAGTCTTACACCAGAGGCGTGTCGCAGTTTTATGCCCCTAACACGGGAATAACTGCCCGTGGCTCCTCATTCTACACTGAACACAACCACCGGACTACTCGGCTAGCTCCGACCCACCCACCAAAGCCGGAGCAATCAATCAGAGACCGCACGCAACTTCAGGGGACTTGTGGTTGATTACACTGCGACACCCAGAAGTCAACAGTAACACGTCGGAGTGATATATCCGCCCCGGCGAGCAGAGTCGGTCACCGGGACGTCTAAATCGCCCCAGGCCCTCACTGGGACTCTACGTAAGTGTGCTTGACCTCTAGTCTGGGCTCGGCACCTGAACTTGCATATAGGGGCAGTATGAAGGGTCCACTATTGCTTCGTTGTTGGGTGCCCTGTCAGGCCGCACAAGTTGGAAGTCGCGTTCGAAACCGTGGACAGAACCACGGAGTAGGAAAGATCCCCGCTGGTGAGACGGGAGTTATAAGTCTAAGAACCTTAATCTAAGAATGAATATAATGAACTAGAAGAGGAAGAATAATGTAGCCTCACCAGGCATGCTTAACAAATCCCGTCATGTAGGCGAACGTGGCAAGAACAAAACAGCGGGGATGGAGAGGTTAAAATGGCTGTGATGATGTGGTGAGCGTTCCTCATGCAATGGTGGCCAGCAGAGAGAAATAGAGTGATGAAAGGGATGTGAAAACGAAAAGAGGTGGTTGGTGATAAGACGAATAATAGCCGAAAAGAAGAGCACGAGAGCCACCATTGCACCCTCCCCCCCGGTCACCAACTTGGAGGAACCCACCTCGACCGGGATATCATAGATTAAATGTCTGTATTTCTATATTACTGTTAGCAGTGACTCACGTATTATGAGTGATGTGTGAATCATTCAAAGTTGCTCTATGCAGCCATGCTCGCTGAACCAGAAGGTCAGTGTAATATTCAACCTCCTGAGTGATTTGTATTTATTTAACCCTTTCTTACCGATAGATACCATATGGCAACAATTAACTTTATAGCATTTATATATTTGTGTGTTACATATGAAGGTAAATTTTGTCGCATAGCTTCTATTTCAATACATTTTCATCAATGTAGTTTTGTTTCAAATGTTGCCACTTCCGTAACTTGGTCGGTGAAGGTTCTTAACCCGATTTGTCCCTGCATTGCCATATGGCAACGTTGAATATAAGTACACATAGCTGTTGTTTTTCAAATTATGTGTGGTTCGTTGGCAAGTATAATTGGTTTCCTCTACTGTGCATTGCTATGTCTTTCTTATTCCCAAATCTAGTGTCAGTTGGTGTTATAACTTGGAAGTTATTACAGTGTGAATAAACTGAAGCATAGAATTATGTCTGAAAGTGATAATCAGGAATACATGTCAAGGTAAATATACATTTTCGTTACACTTGTTATCATAAGTGAATATATTTGTATATGTATTATGAAAATAGATAGTTATATCTCTCATTTGGTCTAAAGACCTGATTTGTATGTTCTGCATATCAGAAGATATTCAAAGTTATTTTCTTATGTTGCCATATGGCTACACCGGTCATACTGTATATTTCATTATGAACTATTTCTGTAATGACTACTACACCAATATTATTAGATTATAAGTTTTATTATGCTGCAAGAAGCTTGTTAAAATTCGAAAACTATTATATTTTTAAGTATTTTTTTATTCTTTGTTTACCGACTTTTTAGGCCTCTGTCACTAAAATTTGCCCTAGATTATTTGGAGGATATTTTATCAGATGATGACACACCCGAGACCACCTACATACAACCGCCTTCATTAGAGGATGGAGCTGTGAGTGGGGAAGATGATGCAGATGAGGAAGAAAGTGGTATACCAGATAATGTATGTCCTGAGCAGTTAAAGGCAAATTGTGAAATTCTAATGCAAAGTGGCTGGCGTATTGATTCAATTGAGGAAATTGTAGAAAATCCAGACGAGAATGTGGACAATGAAAATGGAATAGAAGATATTATTTTGGCCAATATTTTAGAAAACTCAGATTTAAATATAGACAAATCTCTTGAAAGTTTCTGATACTGAACCCTCTATATCAATTAGCCTTGCTACAGGATTGCAAAAAGTAAAACCGAGTAAGTCATCATGTGCTCTCCTACCTTCTAACAAAGAAACAAATTTCGTATGAGTTAACGATGAATCGTCACCAATGTTACCAATATTTCCAGCAGCTAATTATGAAGACTGTAAAGCACTGAAACCACACGAACAATTTGAGAAGTTCTTCGATGATGTTTTTTACAACACATATGTGACGAATCTGGAAAATATGCCATATTTCTTGGTAAGCCAAACCCAAACTTAACAGTAAATGAACTTAAAGTTTTCATTGCCATCTTACTTGTGACAGGATACAATTAGCATAGTCGTGTTCGAACATTATGGAGTACAGATGAAGATCTGCGAAATGAAATGGTATCAAGCTCAATGTGCAGAAATCGGTATCAACAAATATTGCAATTTCTACACTTTGAAGGTAGCTGTAAAAGAGGAACTGATGGAGATAATATGTGGAAATTGCGACCCTTGACAGATCATCTGAAGTCTAACATGCTCAAACTTTTCCACCCTGAACAGTATCTTGCATAATATGATGAGAGTATGATAGCATATTTTGGTCGTCATGGATGCAAACAGTCCATAAAAGGGAAGCCACTACAATTTGGATACAAAGTTTGGTCACTTTGCACTCCAGCTGGCTACCTGGTAAATTATTAAATCTACCAGGGTAAAAATCCACGATCCAATAAAGAATATGAAGAAATGTTTGGCAAGTGTACATCACCACTTCTGAATATGATTGATGACTTTGATCCTGAAGTTCAGCAACTGCCATTTTCCTTCTTTTTTGACAATTTATTCATAGGGTTTCCTGTGCTGGCTTATTTGAAATCTCGCGGATACACAGCAACAAGTACTATGAGAGAAAACAGAATTCCCAAAAGCTGCCCACTTTCTCAAAAGCCTGAACTAAAGAAGAAACTTCGAGGCTGCATCACGTTTGTCAAAATGAAAGATAGTAGTAGTAGTAGTAGTAGTAGTAGTAGTAGTAGTAGTAGTAGTAGTAGTAGTAGTACGTTTATTTTGCCTGGCAGAGTTAAGGCCATGAGGCCTTCTCTTCCACTCAACCAGGTTTCAATAATACAAATACATGAGATACAAAATTTGATTACAAAGCAACACAAAAGAGAATAACTTAGGAATTACATAAAATGTAGTAGGAAATTGCAATAGACAAGATCAGTTACATAATATATAAAATAAAGTAGAAAATTACACATAATCAAAATCAGTTACATAACATAAGGGGAATACACACACACACAAACACACAATTTATAAGATCTAAAATGCCCGAGACAAATTGAACGATTAATTTACTTGAGATGTATTATTCAGTTAATATACTAATTGGAGAATACATATGGGTGACAAGACATAAAATGTTGATTAGCAAAGTCCTACTAAATGGCACACAAACACAAATGATTAAGTAATATATAAAGATAATAAAAAAAAAGAAAAGAGAAAAAAAAAAGAAGAAGAGAGAGGAGAGAAAAAAAAAATAACAACTTGGTAATTTGAGACTATTTAGAAACTTCCGCAAGAGTCTAGTTCTGTTCATTAAAGACATTTCTAAGTAGATATTGACATACATGTAACAAAATGGGTGGATAATGCAGTAGTGACTATTGCATCAACATCATATGGAAAGAACCCCGTTTCAAAGTTACAATGGTACTCCAAAGACCAAAGAAAGAAACTCAGTATTACTCGACCAAATGTTGTAGGGAGGTACAAGAAGTACATGTGCGGTGTCGATCGCATGGACCAAAATGTAAACCTCTACCATGTAGGAAACAGTGGAAAGAAATTATCGAGTTGCATTTTCATCTGGCTCATTGACGTTTGTATGCAGAATGCATGGCAACTACAAAGGGTAGCTGAACCTACAATGTCACAACTACAATTTAGACGGCAAATTGGAATTTATTACTGCAATCACTACGGAGAAAAGCCAGCAGGACCAGGACAGTCATGCAAAAGGAAATGTGAAGGAACTGCCTATGAGACTTTGCGATATGATGGTCTAAACCACTGACCAGCACCAACTGATAAGAAAAGACGATGTGCTGGTGAAACCTGCACCAATATTGGTCGAACAATGTGCACAAAATGTGACATAGGACTGTGCCTCAAGTGTTTCAAAACTTATCACACTAAGGAATAAATATCTACATTTGACATAGTTATGTTACAGATAATGTGCAAAGTATACTTCTCATGGTTTATAATTATGATGTTATAATTCAATACAACTTTCTGTTACATTAACTACAGTCTGTAATGTGACATAAAATATATTAAATTTCCATAAACAATTGTCGAGTTACATAAAAAATATAATAAACAGTGTAAAATGAATCATATTTAATTCAGTACTTTTTTCTTTCCCTGTATAACCCAGTGTTGCCATATGGCAACAAGCTCTCACTGCCAAACAACTCAACGTCAAGTTAAATGAAAACCATTTTTATGTTTCTTATGTTCCCCCAAGCTGATCTGTAACAAAAAAAAGTCCCATTAAAAATAAAAATTTTTCTGGGGCATACTGGGTTAATACAGCTATTTGTTTCAACATGGATTGCGAGTAGAAAGTCTCTTTTTCAAGGGCAAGTATTTCTGTATTTTTGAACTCTAATATGACATGTTTGTAATTGAATGTAAATATAAATTATGAAACAATGTTCCTATGTAATTATTTAAAATAATTTCAATATGCATTATTTCTGTAGTGCTCGGGAAAAGTGACACAAGTCAGTTTCCACAAACCTTTTTTGATAATTTATTGACAACTTACGGAACACCTGTTCGCTTGGAAAAAAATACATAGGTATTCCTCCCATTACAATAATTCATACAGAAAAAAAAATCAAATCGACATAAACCAGCGTAAGTTGTCAATAAATTATCAAAAAAGGTTTGTGAAAACTGACTTCTGTCACTTTTCCCAAGCATTGCAGATTTATAGACAGTGATAAAAAATAATAAATGTCATATGGCAACAATCGTCAAATGCGGTCATATCACAGTAAATTTGTTATATGCTGCGTAGTAATTAGTTAGAACAGAAGTTTATAATTTATGTTCAATATGCTTTTATTGTTCAGTGAGAAAAATCACACTAACAATATTTCATGTCTTACTAATAAAAGTTGCTTATTTATGTGTTAAACAATGGTACAGTTATACATAGAACAAGACTTGCATAAGCCACGCATACTTTTCTTGCCAATAAAGGCAGTATAACTGGGGTTTTACTATATCAGTGTTATGTAGAATACGTCATAATTTCGTCATCATTTTATTACGTTGTAGCTCTTTTTCGTCGCCTATCGACTAAATCTCGTTCGATTCCTGATTACATCAGAATTGACTATTTCCGTGGTAGATCGCAGTGGATTTAACCTCGAAACACATCAAACAAAGGAAAAAATTAAGAAAACAAGATCTCCAAATTGGAATAATATAGAAAAAGTAAGTATAGTTTAACACGTCATTTTGTATATTAATATTAATAATCTTCTTAAATATAATTATGTATTCCTTCATACATTTTCAGGCATTGCTAAAAGATTTAATTAAACAAGAAGTAGGAGTATTGGAGTCTAAACAGACAGACACAAACACCAATAACAACAAAAATAAAGCGTGGCAGAGAATACATAATAGGTAAGCATAAAATTAATAAGCCATGGAAATACTGAGTTTATATTTTACAATGCCATGAATGCTTTGGTTTGATTATACAGTGGCTCTCACAATTGAGCGTACATATATTTTATGTTAAAATGTACTGTAATTATTACAGATGGGTGGATTTTACTTAATGAAATAGACACCAGTACACTTTTACATTTTTTTTATTCCAGTATCCAAAAAATATTGCAATCTAACTCTTTATATGATGTGTACACCTATTTCAATTCCGCAGAGTACAACAAACAGAAATACAGAATTGAGCGTACACTGTAATGTTTGTTTACGTTTTACGTTCATGGTGAGGGTAGGGGACTCGAATCAGATCTGTCACTGCAGCCTTGTCATTACTCTGGGAGTGCTGTGATAGTACAGATGGAAAAATTAGTGGACGCAAACAAACGACTATAGCAGAACGAAATTTAATAGTGAACTTAGCTCTAGAAGGTAAATCTTTGAGAAATATCAGAAAGACTGTAGAAAGAACACATTCTACGATTCAAAAAAGTTGTGGATAATTTCAAATATGAGGGTACTGTAGAAAATAAAGAAGGGAGAAAGCGAAAACCAATCCTTTCTGAGAGAGACGAACGAAATATTTTGCTGCAAGTTAGAAGACAGCCACGACAAAGCTGCAAAAGTAGCGTCCGATATTGGAAAGTCTGTTTCCAGCGAGACTATTCGTAGAACATTGCGAAAAGCAGGTTTGAATGGACGAAGATGTACAAAGAAGCCTATATAAGCGAGTGAACAAACGTAAGAGATTGAGATTTGCTAAACAGTACATAAACTGTCCTCCTGAATTCTGAGATTCGGTTATGATCACCAAGGAAATTAAGTTCAATCTCTTTGGGTCAGATGGACAGTTTTGTGTGTGGCAGAAACCCAATACAGCCCTAGATTAAAAACATGTTATACCCATTGTAAAACATGAAGGAGGATTCATAATGTTGTGGTGCTCTATGTCTGCTGCATGCGTGGGTAATCTGCAGTTTATTGATACCATCATGGACAAATATGCTTATTTAACAATTCTAAAGAACGTGAAAGAAAGTGCAGTGAAACTAGGCTTGGGCTGTCCTATTATTTCCAGCAAGATAATGACCCCAAGCACTCCGCCCACATTTTGCAGGTGTGGTTGTTATATAACACTCCAGACCCCACCACAGTCGCCGGACTTAAACACCATTGAGAATCTGTAGTGGGATTTGGAGAAAAAATACAGAAACCCAAAGTTACCAGCAAGTCAGAATTGAAACGAGTTCTATAAGAAAAGTGGCTACAGATGGATACTTCAGTGACCAGAAAATGTACACAATCCATGCCCAGACGACTGGCTGCTGTGATAAAAGCGAAAGGAGGTTCCATCGGATACTGAACATGAAAATGTGCTGCAACAGATAAGAGCGTACGCTGAATTTTGTGACTGGCTGAAGTGATACTTTTTGTTTCTTAATTTTGTTTATATTGTATATAGCATCATACACAAAGAAATGAATTATCCTATGTTCATAATACACATATGGATTTATATGTTAAGTTTATTAACATAAAATTTACTCTGTCACACGTTAAAAGTGTTAAAATTGTTAAAAAGGTATTTACCTTCGACAGACGGCCCGTTTCGACGCTATTTGTCGTCGTCTTCAGTGTCTCTTGAACCACTGCTGATTTTGGCTCTGCGATGTGCAGTTGTCGATGGTAGGGGTGGGGGTGTGTTGCTCCTATGGTGGGGGTTGGCTGTCTGTATACTATGACGTCAAACAATGTGCGCGTATTGAACTGTAGTTGCGTATTAAGTATGTATTGCGGGTGTGCTATTGTATTCTTATATATTTCGTATTGTTCTAGGATATTTAACTGTGAACTTTTTGGTGTGATGTGTAAAATTTCCATATCTGTTTCTATATTATTGTAGTCATGATTATTGTCGATAATGTGATCTGCGTAATTTGATGTAATGTAAGGTTTGGTTATAGCTTTAATATGTTCGTTGAATCTTGTGTGAAAGGATCTTCCTGTCTGTCCTATATAAAAATGTGGGCAACTATTGCATTTTAATTTGTAAATTGTAAGTTTATTATTAATGTAATTAAATTACATTAACATATTTTTATATTTGTACTAATAAACGAGGTGTACGCTCAATTGTGAGAGCCACTGTAAATAGGAGTGCCCGACATAACCTCAAATCAGTTTTAATGTTACGTCAGAAAAAAATATGGAGGAAATGGCAAATACAGATTTTATTCTTTGCTTTTCAGATTCTGTGAACTGAATGAAAGGGAGAGAAGTCTCCAGGAAGTGAAACAGCAATGGCGTTGCATGAAACTACATGCAAGAAGTCATTATCTTTACATAGGCAAGCCATTTCCAGGTGGACCCAAACCGCCGAGTCCATCAAAAGAAGTGGTGGAACTCGTTGAAATGATACCTCTTGAATTCCAGGAAGATTTCAATGAATATGACAGCAACAGGCCACCCACAAACGTGAGTATAAGCTCATTTCATTAACTAAGTACAGGAACACCATATCATAACACTGTAAAATCACTCGGATAACGCAGAAAATGAAACGGAACAACTCCAGTGAGGTGCATGGTAAAATTATAATTTTTATACCAATTGTTATTTAATTTTTTGGTCCATGGAGAATTCTCGTAAAAAGAAGAGTGTTTTGTGAAAGACTAGTATTTTCCCTGGACCAAAATTACAATATAAATGGAGTAAAATAATATTTTACGTGGGTCATATTAAATTTGTGGTAAAATAGTTAAAGTACATATTACCATTGCTCACCGGAACTGTTTCTTTCATTTTCTATGTTATCAAAGTGATTTTGCAAAGTCCTACGACATGGCATTCCTGTGTTATAATTTACTCCAACGAATGCTTACTGCAACAGTTCTTAAGTAGGCCTATATACTGTAGAATGTAGATCATCAGTTATTGACATTTTGGAATGACTCCAAAATAGGTTGGTATGATCTCTCTGCCAACTAGCACTTTCACATTGAGTGGAAAAAATCATGCTGTCCTGAGCTGAATAAATCCAACAATGATACATTCCAACAGATTCTTGGATATCACCAGAGAAATGTCTTGGTGAATGTAATGCTAGCCAAAGCTGCATTTGTGATCATCTTTCGTTGTTTCATTAATTTAGTACAAGGGCATTTAATTATTTTTCATGTAATTACGAATATGTATCGAGTTACTGTCGTAACAGAATGGCACTAAAGGCAGCAATATTTTTTGTAACTGTCACATTGTTTATTGTTAATTATTTGTTGTCCCCGTGTTTTTTCTTTGTGAAGCTCGTAACAGAATGACTAATAACGTGCTGGATAATCCTTAAGTTCAATGGATTAGTGGATATTTCTTGAATTTCAAATACTTTCTTTCTGAACCAAAATTGACTAGCATTTTTGTGAAACAGGTCATGACTGAAGTTCCTGAAACTGAAAGAGAGCAGTCTTGTGAAGTTCCTTGCAGGCCTGAGTCTACTTCTGCTGTTTTAATCGAGGTATGTTATTTGCTACTGAAGTAACCATTACATATATAAGACTAGCTGGTCCGTAAGAATAATTTACTCCGGCATGGATGTTTTGTTTAGAATAAATTTGATTTGCTATTTTTTTTTTTTTTTTTAATTTCGGATATAAATTAGGAAAACAGTATTTATATACACAAAATCTGGATCATAGGCTATATCACTTTATTAAACCCTAATCATAAATATATTTATGCACATGGACAAACATTATATCCAATAATTATTACAAGTGTTTTCAAGCTGGTAAAATTGATACACATAAGGCTACACAAACATTATTTGAGGAATGTTTAAAGTGCCAAACTGTTTTCGCACATGGTTCCCAAAAATAGTTTTCCAATGTTACCACATTTACACATTTATGGGGATTGGTTTGTTTGTTTGTTTGCTTACTTATAGAGAAAACCTGCCTCCAACCTTAACGAAACAATAATTATATACAATTGGTAATAATGAATTCAGGATTATACAGGGGGTATTTTCCAAAAAGTGTCGAAAGTGTGAATGTAAAACATATAAATTAATGCATTAATTCCTCTGTTACAACTTTCTCCATGTAATTTTCGAAGACCTCACTTTTCATCGTTACCAAGCTGTAAAGCACCTGACTGACAACATACAGAATAAGCTTAACACACTGAAAGTTGACCTGTGTCATATAACATTTGGCTGTCCCAAATATTTAAAGCTAGATTAACAGGTATTTTTTTTTTTTTGGCATGGTGATTAATTTTAATGTGTAATTCGGGAAAACATTTTTAGCTGTTTGATAAGACATCAAAGTGTACCTATTTTATTTTTGTCCAATTTTTTATTATTCCCTAAATGGAATTTTCTGAACCTAATAGATGTTATTCCTTGGTGCCTAAAATAATAAATTAAGAGCATTCAGTCATCACTAAGTTCTAGGTGTACCATTACCAAGTACTTATTGTACAATTTTTAAATATAGTCCATAAAATTCACATATATCATAAACGAATTTGACCAGAACCTATTTAGGTTAGTAACACTAAGTGATAAGAACATCTAAATAAAAGCAAAAATATCAAATCAGAGCATCTTGAAATTTATATATTCTTTAAATCTAAATTTGACACTTTTATGAAATTCACCCACATATAAATACTGTATGTGAAATTATTGAATACTGCTAAGCACTGTTTTCTATCAACAGGATGAAAATGTTGAAATCCTCCTGACATCAGCACCCGCAACCCCAAAAGTTGTGAATGACGAGAAATGTGGGAAGAGGAAGATATCAAAGATGTGTTGTAAAATATGTATTTTTTATTATTGCTTTATTTTACACGCCGTACCAATAGTTCAGATTATTTAGCATGAAACATTGTTAAGATAAATGTGGGTATGTTACCAAGTAAAAATTCAATGTAGAATACTGTATTAATATGTCATTTTGTTACACAGGATGAAGATGATTCCAGAAAAAGAATTGCAAAACTGGCAGAAGAAAGGTCGAAGGTCTTGCTAGAACAGCAAGAAGCAGAACACGAAGAAGAAAATGGAGATTTTAGATGCAGAACTGAAAATGAAAATTGATGAACACAGTGAAAGAATGAGAATTTTATGACAAGAGACTGAAATTAATTCTATTAAACACGAAATTTTAAATATTAAAAAACATTGTTTACTGAAAAAATTGTAGAAGTCTTGCCTTAGCTAACATAAATGTAACCTACATTATTGAATAGAAAATATTATACACAGTGCATGTAGGAATAATTGTTTATTACTGATGGTAACTTTTTGGAGACATAAGTTATGATTAGGTTTCAAAACTTAGTACCAGTAGGCCTACTGTAACAGTGGTTTTATAGAGAGCTCCTTAGAGATATATATTGCCTTGTTCATTAATCCGCTTCCGACTGTGTGTGACAGGACACATGATTTGTTAATTCTCAGGTGTTTTTATCTTAACTTGGATGATCCCCCTTAATACATAGCTACTGACTTGCACACAAAGTCACGTGCTTTATTCTATAATATTTACTTTACCATAACAATCTATAAGGTAATAGACATTATAACAGCTTACCCTTTTTAATGCGTGTTTGGAATAAGGTGAATAGTTCAGTGCAAAGTGCACTCTTACCAATAATACATAGGTATATTTCGAGAGTTGTGTTTCTTTTTTAAATTTAGTAACATTAAATTTTAATTTATTTATCTAAAAATCAAATCGCAAAGATTTGAAAAATGGCTCAGTTAACAATAAATGCAAATAGTGTAATCATTTATTTGATATTTATACCAGACAAAAGTGGCAAAGATGTTGAGAGCATTTTTTTAAATAAAAGAGAAATACTGGAAATCTGATTAAGTTATCAACAGGATTTTATAAGCAAGGATGGTTGAAATTACAGTACTAGCGAGTTCGGAATCCCACTCTGGGGATGAACAGGTACAAAGTTTCGAAGCCTAGACTAAGAACAAATACTAGACTTTCAGAAATAAGTATTTAAGTTAATAGACCTCTGGTATAGGAGCAATGTCATCTTCCAGAACTTCCCCCATATCTACAGCAATATTATGCAATACTGCAAGAGCAACAATGCATGTTTTGGTGTGATCTAGATTATTATTAAACCCCTTTAGCAGGCATCGAAATCTTTGTTTCCAAACACCAAAACACCTTTCCACAACATTTCTTGTACGGACATGACATCTATTGTAATTTTCTTCTTTTTCTGTGTTTGGATTGAGTACTGGTGTAAATACAAATGTCATATTGTTTTACATTTTATGTTGTCTTAACAGTATACATACTATATTATTACACTATTATGGACTTTAACCTTAAAAGTTACACTTTGAAAAATATGTTTTGGAATTCCTTTGCTTTTTATGTCTCACTGGGCCATTCCAAAATCTCATCATAGAAGAATCTAGCTTCATGGCTAACATATTTCACAATCTTTCTTATATCCTCCAGTTTTTTTGCATTAATGGGGATTTTATCGTTGTAAGCTTTGTTTTGTGGCATGGTAAGTTCTTGAAAGAGTTTTGGCTTTCCCAAATGGAATGTTTGTTTTACCAGAGAACCTATGAATAACGATGCTTCGATCACTCCTTTCTGGCCATTATCGTATGAAAACTCTTTAAAAGTACCAGGTGTGAAATGCTGTTTTTGGTTTCTTACAAGAGCTTTAGTTTCCTCAGACACCACAGTTTTCTTAAAGATGGTCGGCCACCATTCACTGAAGTTCAGAATTTCTTCTGTTTTCACTACATGTACTTCAACACCTTTCTTACTATTGGCCAATATTTCGACATATTCCATGGGAGTGTAAATGCGATCTATCTTTTTAAGCTTCTTTTTGAAGGTCCCAAAATTTCTGTCATGTGGCAAATATGAATGCCCTCGCTCAGGGAATCTATGAACAAGGATTCGAATTTGCCAGTAGCTGTCAAGGCCAAGCACATTCTGATCATTGTATGGTTCTTGTTCTGACCAGGACTGCCATCAGAGAATGAGTTAACATGTTTAACACTTTTTGAGACGTAATTTTCAAAGTAATGATTCAAAAATGAAGAAACCTCATTTGCACCCTTCCTTCCTTCTCCTTCATGGAAAGGTAAATTACAGACTTGTCTGTTTTAAGATCATGCACATTGAAAACATTTACCCATATTTGCCGCAAATAAAAAATGTCTTGTACCGGAATGTTTGGTAGGGGAGCATTATGCATGAAGTCGAATGCTAAAGCACATATCTCTTCATTCTCATCACATAATGTCTTCATGTTTTTCATAGTACTGTAAAATTTGCGGCTTCGTCGAAAATGGACTTCCAACTCTGCTTTTGCAGCTAATCTCACACTGTCCTTCAGGTGGGGATTCCTTATTTTAATGTTAAGTTCTTCACACATACAGCAAGTGTCTATTTGTGATATTCCGTAACGATAAATAAAATTATCACGGAAGTATTGCCTGTAGAAATCATATTTCACTTTTGTTCCATCATGTTTACTACAGTATAGTTCATACATGGTCCTTATATTTAATCTAGCATCTAAGTAATGCATCTCTTTTCCTGCATAATGTGAAGATTTAACCGGGAATCATCTGATGTGCTGATCAATGTTTTCAGTCACGTCTTCAGGCATCTTGGTTGGAGCAGGCTTTCTACCTCTCTTGTCTATTGGCAGTTCACCTCGAAGTAGACTTCGGGTAACATTAAAAACTCTTTTTGTCCCTATAGCATGCAAACTACAAAATGCTTGGCGACAGATCAAATTCCTGCAAGACCTGTCCATTACAAAATAATGGAAATTCGAAATGCGACTATTTTGTTCCGTGTCATTTTTCATTCCAGATCGACGCTGCTTAACATCTACTGCTTCAATAAGGCCCTGTAAATCTATATCTTGTGAGGTTTTATCTGGTAGATTGTGAAAGTTAGTGAATATGTGAATCTTCTGATCCTCACTTATATTTTTTAAACACTGACTTCCGACACCTGTAAATAAAATTAGTAAAATAACTAATTCTGTTGAGCTGTGATGTTCTGTTCATTACCAGTAAGATAAATCTAATGATAATTTCATTCTTACTAACAAGACATAAAATACTTTATCATACTAGTCTGCAATAAAATATTTTGTCATACTAAGCTGTAGTCATCTCTATTTTCTTTTTGGCTACAATATTTCCAGCATGATTTCTGTAGGATAATCCTTTCACAATAGAATTTTTATAACAATCTTTTTATGCGTATGATCTTTCCTCTTTGACTTTGGAGACATTGCAAAGAGGCCAATATTATTACCAAGCACACTGCATTCAACACAGGAAGAAACTGATACGACAACACGTTTTCTAAGTGCACAAACAACAGTGGAAAAAAGAACATCGTAATCGACTTTCAGCAATACTAACTTATGAATACGGTGCCAAAAGGAATCAAGTCAATGACTTAGGTCTTTCTTCCTCCATGTAACGAAGCAAGGCATGGTTTCGGCAAGGAGGAAAAGTCTGACTTAGTTCCTTTTTCCACCGTTCGATGCGCAAGACACATCCGTTATTCAAATGGTTGCATAACCCAAAAAATGTATATTTTGACCTAGTTTCTTTTAGCTCCGACTGATTCAATTGTATTCCTGATGTAGCGTTAGTTAGTAGTCTAAGAGAAGACAACACTTCACATCATTCATCAAATGCAGTTCCATCAAAGGATGCGATTAAAGTCGTTCCAAAGTGGAGAAAAGTAGACTTTGAAAGACCTGACTGCATTTGGGATGGTCATATTCCAGATCCCCCTGTAAATAATATTTCACCTCATGAACATTTTTCAAGTCTTATTGGAAACGATATTATTTGTTACATAGCAGAGGAATCAAACCTATATGCACACCAAAAAGATGGAATAACTCCAAATATTTCGACAGATGAAATAGAACAATTTCTCGAGATTTTACTGTACATGGGTGCTGTTCCAATGCCATAATACTGTATGTATTGGTCAACTGAATGTAGATTTCTTCGTATTAGTGATGTAAAGAGTAAATATTACAATATTTTTCATGCTGAATTTCAAATTACTACATGTACTCCAAATCACTGCAAATTGCAATTGTATTAATTATAACAATGTAAAAATTAGTATTTAATAGTTAAAAAACAATAATTACTGTTACTGTACGTGTTCATTTTGCCATGGAATAGTGCTGATTCCGTTGAAGTGTGATTTGAAAGTGTCTCTTATGATATGAGCCTGCTGTGACAGCCTGTTGAATGTTCTTCATAAACTACTTTTTTGAAATGGTGTTTCGATCAAACAATCTTGTAACGTCGCGGAGTTGAAGTCACCACCTTCACAGTCAATAATAACACTGGTCAACAGCAAAATTGCGACATGAGTGGTATATACAATTTTTGATTAATTGGACACCCCTTATGACGAAACTGTTACTGAAAGTTGCCAGTTGCTTCGTATTTTTATAGTATGGCATATACTTATGAAGTTGTAATTAGATAAGAATGTAGAGGAATATAGGGGATGAATAAACACACTTAGAAGGACGAGCTGGGTTTATCTTAGGTTTGTTATTGTGAGGAAGGGACTAAGATAAACATACAAAACAAGAATTCATTTACAGTAGATCTCCTCAGTGCCTGAGAAGTGTTTCGGAGTGCAGATGTGATTTACTAACAGATAAAACTCAAGTAAAAACTTCGTCTTAAAACGCTACAAAGAAATTTGTGACATAGTGTAAAATTAATTTATAATAGTAAATAGTAAATAAATAATAGTGATAAAATTTTACATGTTGTTAACAATGCCACGTAAGTGGATAAATGATCCTAACAGTGTTTGTTACATTTGCGGCGAAGTGGTGTTTCCTGTGCAGCGGAGAAATATCACTCCTGTTATAAAAACAGCTTACAATCTTTATTTTGGTGAATTCTGCAAATTAGGAGACCAAAATAAGAGTTGGGCTCCACATATCTGTTGTAAGACTTGCAACACGAATCTTCTGGATTGGTTGAATCACAGGAGACCTTAGATGCCTTTTGCCATTCCAGTTATTTGGTTGGAGCCAAGAAATCACACTGACGACTGTCTATTTTGTATGGTACCACCACTCCGAGGAATGACGAATTATAAAAAGAAGACCATTGTATATCCCAACATACATTCTGCTACTCGTCCAGTACCCCATAGTGATGAGCTACCTGTTCCTACACTCCCTGAATCATATTCCATAGATTCGGAAGAAGAGCCTTGTGATCCAGAACCATCCACATCTGCAGATCCTGACTTTGCACCTGATGTTAAATCTGAACATCACAAAATTAGCCAAAATGAACTAAACGATTCAGTGTGAGGCCTGGAACTTTCTAAAGCCAAGGCAGAGCTGTTAGCCTCCAGATTCCAACAATGGAACTATCTTGCCGAAAATGTGAAAGTGACATTTTTTCGTGACCGTCAGAAACATCTCGAGAAATATTTTTCTGTGGAAGGCGATTTAGTGTTTTGTAGTGATGTTAGTGGCTTATTGAGTGCTCTGAACATTAATCACATTTCTGATCAGTGGCGGTTGTTTATAGATGCCTCAAAATTAAGTCTCAAGGCTGTATTACTCCATAGTGGCAATCAGTGGCCGTCAATTCCTATTGGTTATTCAGTGCATATGAAGGAATCATATGACAGCCTGAAACTCCTTCTTGAATCAATTCATTATAACACTTATCAATGGAAAATATGTGCAGACTTCAAAGTAATTGCAATATTAATTGGACTCCAACTAGGCTACACTAAACGCTGTTGTTTCATATGCGAATGGAACAGCAGAGATAGAGCTTCTCATTTCATTAAAAAGGAATGGCCTTTACGTCAAGCTATGGAAACTGGAAAAATGAATATTAAACATGAACCTCTGGTGGAATCTGAGAACATTTTAATTCCTCCACTACATATAAAACTTGGTCTCATCAAAAACTTTGCTAAAAAGTTGGACCGAAATGGACCGGCATTCAAATATCTAGTTTCAAAATTTCCTAAAATGAGTGAGGCCAAGTTAAAGGAAGGAGTTTTTGTTGGCCCACAGATTCGTCAACTTCACCAAGATGAGATATTTGAATACCTTTTAAATGATGTTGAGAAAGAGGCATGGATTTCTTTCAGAGGAGTCGTAAATAATTTTTTGGGAAACAAACGAGCTGAAAACTATGAGGACCTTGTTAAGAATTCGCTATCTTATCACAAAATGGGATGCAACATGTCCCTTAAACTACACTTTTCACTCCCATCTGAATTGTTTTCCTGAAAGTTGTGGGGAAGTAAGCGATGAACATGGGGAACGATTCCACCAACAAATATCATTAATGGAAAAACGTTACCAGGGAAAGTGGAGTGCAAGAATGCTTGCTGACTACTGCTGGACAGTCATCAGGGATGCTCCTCAACTCGACTACAAGAGGGAAGCAAAGAGAAAGCACATTTAGGAAAGGTAAGCGATGTTTTACAAGACATCAGACAGATTTTCATAGAAAAAATCACTATCGAATTTTTCTTAATATTACTCTGAAACCAGAAACAACCTAGAATTTTTGTTGTCATATTCGTGTTCAGCATAGTGTGATCCTTTAGAAAAGTGAGGTTTCATTCATGTCGCAAACAAAAAGTCAAAATTTGTTCTCCAGTGTAATTGAAGACTTGACATGGAAAAGGATGTAAGTGCCAATTTTGCATGGACAACAATCTATGTTCCATTGCCAATGGCCCGACAAGAGCTGTAAGTACAGCGTACCTGCTTGTAGTTTGTACTGATGCCGTAAGATGGCATCGGATGCAACTGCATGGTTGTTGGCATGAAGAGGGATGCAAGTGTTACATCATGTTAGTTGAGACAATGCTATTGAGTTTTCTGTGTTACATTCTCTGGTTAATCGCCGTTACATTTTGCGTGGACTTGCGCAGAGTTAAGTATCAAATAACATGCCAAAAGCTGAGGAGGCGTATAAACCCCCGATCAAGGTAAGTTTTAGCTAGTTATTTGTGAAGTGTTCAAACCACAGTGAACTCTGTACTTGGATTTCTCTCGTTTATCAAAAAAAGCCCAAGGCACATATTTAATGGGCCATATTCATTTGACGATCATTTCAAGAAGACACCGTGGAAGCTATGAAGATCCTGCACAAAGATGAAAAGTGTCAGCTACATACGC
The DNA here is from genome assembly GCF_040183065.1 of Periplaneta americana. NCBI lineage: Eukaryota > Metazoa > Arthropoda > Insecta > Blattodea > Blattidae > Periplaneta > Periplaneta americana. The sequence goes on from NC_091132.1 coordinate 87,308,361, forward strand.
TATTCTGACACGTCGAGGCAATGTCCAGGTCTGCATTAATACCTTCTTAGCAATATTCGGAATATCAACAAAGAGAAACCAACTTCTCTTAGAACATGTGAAGAAAGGAGATATTGTGTTCAGGGATGCCAGAGGAACATCCACTGTATCACACAAGAGAAAATATACAGCCACTGACATAAGTCTCATTAAAGATCATGTGTGCTCATTCCCAACAGAAGAGTCACTACTTCAGGCAACAGTCAGCAAAGCAATACCTAAGCTCTGACTTAAACATTAATTAGTTTTATCATGCATTCAAGGAGAAATTTCCTGACATACATAATGATGATCGATTTTACAGCAGAGTTTTCAAAAGGGAATTTCCCAACCTCAATTTCAGACGGCCGAGAACAGATACCTGCCGCACCTGTGATAAACTGACCTGTGAAATAAATGCCAGTAGTGGGACGTCCAAATTCTCTTTGATTGCTACAAAAGAACTTCACCACAAGAAAACTGAAAGCTGGTATCTAGTCAGTATCCTTCAAGTACTGTAGCGACTGTGGTTACTGATATGCAACGGGTTATGTTCACGCTCACTTTGACACACAGTAACATGTTCTATATGCGCCAAAAGTCGAATTACAACCTGTGTATTCATGTGGGGAATTCTGCTTTCATGTACGTGACATGATAGACGTGGAGGTAATGCTGTTGCATGTCTGTTAAAGGTTTTGTCCACTCAGTTTACACCTAAACACCAGTTGGAAATATGGTGTGACACTGTAATGGACAAAATTAGAACAGAATGGTGCTGCTGGTAACCTGTATCTAGTGGTTAGTGGATACTATGATCCACTGAACTGAAATTTCTGTCTCAGAACATTTTTATGCACCTTGTGATCGCGACTTGGTGTTACTGAGAAACGAAAAAGGGTTTGCAAGGCCATGGTGCCTGAAGAAATTCAGACTGTGCTGAGAACAGTACGACTCCAACATCCATTTCGGGTGGTGACAATGGAAAAATCAGATTTCTTCGATTTCTCTGGTGCAGCTGATATACAGGGCTACTACAAAAGAATCATTCATTTTCAAACTGCTATATTCTCCAAAGTATTACTCGCACACCAATGAGTGATACATCAAAAGAACTGGACACGCACCTGGTTTGCATTGTGTACACCTGCTTGGAAGCACGAGTGTAGTGCCTGCACAAAATGGTGACAAAAGAAGAAAAGAGTTTTTGTGTGTTGGAATATGCGAGATATACGTTTGTTATAACAGTGCAACGTGCATTCAGACGAGAATATGGACACGAACCTCCATGTACAGAGTATTTTGCGGTGGTATCGGCAATTCAAGGACACTGGTTGTCTGTGTAAGGGAAAAGTATTAGTCGACCCACAGTGCCTGATGAAACAGTGGAGAGAGTGCGAGAATCTTTCGTGTGCAGTTCACAAAAATCAACAGCCCATGGAAGCCGCGAACTTGGAATGCCACAGCAAACTGTGTGGAAGATTTTGCAACGACGGTTAAAGTTCAAACCATATCGTGTACAGCTTCTGCAACATTTGAACACAGAAGATTACGGCTGGCATCTCCAATTCTGCACAATGCAGGAAGCAATGGAGGACGAAGATTTCACAGCCAAGTTGATATTTAGTGACGAATGCACATTTCATTTATCTGGGATTGTTAATCGTCATAATGTGTGTATTTGGGGCTGTCAAAATCCTCATGCATTTGTAATGCTTGAAAGAGATTCGCCAAAGGTAAATGATTTCTGTGCGATGTCACAGCCAAAGGTGCAAGGTCTTTTTTTTTTTTTTTTTGAGACCACTGTTGCATGTACATTTTATCTAGATATGTTGACTTTATGGTTGTTTCGACAAATAACACCGAAGATACAGACAATTTTGTCTTTGAACAAGACAGGGCACCCCCTCATTGGATGCTTGCTGTTTGTGAATACTGAACCATGAACTGCCTAATCGCAGGATTGGGCGTGTTGGTGCAGATGACCAAGCTCTGTTCCCTTGGCCCCCCAGGTCACCAGACCTAACGCCATGTGATTTCTACCTTTGGGGGTACATTAAAGACCACGTCTACGTACCTCCACTGCCACAAACACTGGTACAGCTGAGAGAGCGCATCAATAATGCAGTAATGGCCACTGACAGGACAACGCTACACAATGTGTGCAACGAACTGGACTACCGCCTGCACGTATGTCGTGTCATCCAAGGAGTACACACAGAACATTTGCAGTGTGTGGGAATAAAATGTTGCGTGTACGGTTCTTTTAAATGTATCACTCATTGTTGTACGAGTAATACTTTGGAAAATATAGGAGTTTGAAAATGAAGGATTCTTTTGTAGTAGCCATGTATTTATAAATACAACATTATTGCAGATCACTAACAAATCATGGATCAAGATTTACCACAAATTAAAACAAAGAAATCCTTCAGTTAAATGGAAGAGTGGGAGCATCATGCTGTCTTCAAGAAAGGAAAATACGCAGAATTCAGGAACATAGAGATCTTCAGAAATGACACACAGGTAATATCCATAAGTGATGGCAAGAAAAAACGACTTACTGGTGATGCTGGATTACATGGATGCACAATATTGTAACTTTTTTTTACAATAATGTGTGACTCCCAGTACATGAATGATCAGACGAGATGATGGGTGAACCGTGCCAGCAAAATCCTTAGTGCTGGATACATCGAAGCAAGCCCAGGAATGCTGATGGGGATGCTAAATGCAGGATCAACTACCATCGGCATCATTCCTCAGATGCACAAAATGCTCCCACACCACAAGAATGTGACTACACTCTGGTCATCTGATGACAGCATGGCTGTATACTCTGCTGACTCCACGGAAACATTAGGGTGGACCTATGAACAAAACCGAAGAAACCTCAAATTGGCTTCCATAAACCTCTCTCCTGACAAAAACTTCCTATTCACTGAGGCTTTCGGAGAATATACCTCTTGGTATCAGGACGGCGACTTTGTGGCTCAGTTCGGGGTCCTCCGTCCTAGCGGCCGCACTTCCGGGGATAACTTCTATGCCATAGCAAAAAGCGCCGTAATTTCCCAGCAAAAATTGGAGATGAACCCATTTGGAGCACAATTCAAGATCATAGCAGGCATCAATAACTGCAGAAGACTCTGGAAAATCCAATACTGTCCAACCAATAGGGACCCTGAAGCTGTATAAACACACTCTTTTCAATCTAACCTCTACAGAGTAAGAAATGGATTTTAAAAGGAGCAGTTTCTACACCGCTTCAGTTCTCCCTACAATGGGAAAGGACGCAAGAAAAGACCACGGATATCTGGTAACCCAAAGACCAGCACATAATAGCCTATCTATCATCAGCTGCTTGTACATGTACATTAATCCGCCACCTTATGGGTACGGGAGTCCAGGCCCGAAAGCAGCAGAAAGTGTAATGAGGGCATACACCTTCAACCACAAGAGCCCAGAAAGAAGGAAACTGAAAATAAACGGGTTCATTGGGAAAAAGAAGACAGCCCTAAATACCCTTTTAACCTGGATGTTGGGAATTTCCATCCAGGAGAGGTGTACTTAATGCTGCAACGATTCACACTCGAGAACCACCAGCTAACAGACGACTCCGTGAATCACGTGATGGAGATTCTCCTCAATACTAACTCGGACATCCTAACCCGAGGAAGACAGACATTTGACTCAGTCAACGAAAAGAGCACCACCGCCTCCAGAGCTTACAAGCACATGTATGACATCTTCCGACAAAACCTATCTTAGCCTTCATCCAGCTGCATTTATTTCATTCGGCAATTTTGCACTCATCTGGAGAAACAGGAAATAGCCTGGTCTGAAAGGTGGAGCCTCTACCAAGTTCAAGTATGACTCTAGAACACACCAACGAGTGAGAAACACTCAAATGAGGTCCGTGAGAAGCAATAAATCAACCTCGTCGGTGGAAGAAACCACAGAAACAGCAATGGACTGGGCAAGATCTTTTTGCTCATACATCAAACATGGAGAAAGGGAGAAGATATCCAGAAGAGCAATAGCATCGGCCAACCCCATAATGAGAATGTTCCTATACATTATGGAGTAATTCCACTTGGATCTACCTAAGAAACTTCAAGGCACCACCATAGGGATTGGAGGTGAAGAGAAAAAGGCGATGCACAGTAGTCCGAATCACTTAAAAGCTGGTCAAAAATCATTTTTTCAACTTAGATACAGAATCTTTAAATCACATTCCAATAATTCTATAATACTTGACCTTCAGAAATTACAGGTCATTTATTAATAATAACATACAGGTTCCACGATATATTTGTTCAAAAGTGACATAAATCTAACTTGTGTAATTTTACCTTAGTGATGTGATTTTAAAAGAGCCCTGATCAAGTTTTAAAATGCATAAAAATGATAGTAAATATTTTTATTATATAATGTTATATGTCGTTTACATTATACACACTAACACCTAAGTTAATATTATGTTTTAGTATTAATTAGAATTTTTTTAAAGTCAAGTATTATTTTTAAAAGGGTACTTAAATATATAGAGTTTAAAAAAAAGTATAAATATGTATACTGTGAAACTTACACAGTTATTAAGGGAAGCCTTCTTTTAGGGAATGTTGAAGATTTCATCTCCAAGGTTATCCTAGGGTAACCTCTACGAGCCCAAGACTACCCCTGCGCGCTGTTTCTTCAATTCTCATATGCCATAACTGTGACAACTCATAGTCATAACTCGCGTTCTGTTTACAGTAGAAGAGGTTCCTTCCAAGCTGACTGAAACACTAACTGTATTCAGTCATCTTGATACATTCAGTGGTTCAGGCTGAGTTTATTGTGCAAGTGCAAAATGAGTTTTTCTGTGAGTCACCGTGAACTTCAACATAAATTAGACAATGGAGAAATGAATCTCGTAAGCAACAAGAAAATTATGTCACGTCATTTTTGACTAACAAATTTTAAATGAATACTGATTCTAGTGCTACAAAAAAGTTATACAATGTCATTTAGAATACATTTTTTTTTCTTCCGTATTATCAGCAATGGGTGAAGTGTGGTTATTGTGAAACATATTTTTCAAACAGATATTCTCGTTGGTTAGATCATGACATAACATTGCCTATTGAAAATATTTCATGTGTATCAATGCCGAAAAAACATACCGATATTCCAAGCACATCGGGAAAGCTGAGTCACGGTCGTCCTACATAAGTATTTGGGAAATTAAGTGAAAGAAGTAAACGAAGAAAAGCAAAAGAAACGAGAGAAAATGTCTTCTGAAGAGCTCTCTTATGTTACAGCAATGAGTTTAAGGTGAGAAGGTGATGAAGCAGCAGCCAAATTGTTGAAAGAAGTAACAACCACAACACCAAGCAGAGGCAAAAGAATTCGTGATTCTTGGAGGGGGGGAAAAAAAAAAGGAAAGTACTGGACTCACAAATGAAGATGCTTTTTCATTAATAATAGATTCAAATCTGTCCAGATATCAATATAAAACAATCAGAAAAATGGCACACATAACAATGATCTCTACTCCAGTTATCAATCCGTTTTAGAAGCTAAAAAAGAAACTTACCCAAAGGCATACAAGTGATCGAAAATGAATGTGAGGTCAAATTACAGTCTCTGTTACATCATACAGCCTACAGAATCTTGAATATTTCACCTCTAAGTAACACGGATAAAAACTACATGTGGCATTGTAAATGGGGTTTTGACGGCAGCTCTGGTCCTTCGCAATATAAACAGATATGGAATCAAGAAGAGAAAAGTGACGAAAGTTTATTTCTTACGTCATTGGTTCCCCTGTGCTTGGTTGATACCGAAGGTGGAGATGTTGCATGGAAGAATCCCCGTCCTTCATGAACTTGATTCTGCAGACCTATTCGCCTTCAGTGGGTACACGAGACAACGGAAATAGTCCAAGCAGAGAGAGAATATGTAGAAAATCAGATACAGGACTTGCAACCATTTACATTAGGTAACATCACAGTTCCGTTTTCACTACTTTTAACTATGATAGACGGGAAAATATACAATGCATTAGCCAAGTCATCCAATATGAAGCGCTACATCTGTGGTGCAAAAATTTCACAAATGAATAATCTTGAATTTTTACAACAGTCAGAAGATGCCTCCAATTTTATCTTTGGATTATCAATTTCACATGCATATATAAGGTTTTTTGAATGCATACTACATATATCTTACCAGCTTGAATTTAAAAAAATGGAAGGCAAATGTACGAGTTGGAAGTCGAGAAATTATGAAGAAAAGAAAGAAAACTATTGAAGATGCATTTCGAAATAGATTAGGGCTTATTATAGATACACCAAAGCAGGGTATGGGACTACAAATGATGGGAACACGGCAAGAAGATTTTTCGAAAATACTAAAGAAGCATCTAAAATAACTGGAGTTTATTATTATTTAAATTTTGCGATTCAGTGTGATTCTTACTACAATTTCATGTTTTCAAAATATAAGTGAATCGCGATTCAATATATTATACTGCAGAAAGACCGCAGAGCTGTTCGTCAAATTATACCCATGGTATTATATGCCACCAACATGCACAAAATTCTTATTCACGGAGCATCTATTGTAAAATCAGCTTTATTATCAGTAGCAGAACTATCCGAGGAAGCAATGGAATCATTAAACAAAACTGTTCGAAGATTTCGACAAGATCACAACAGAAACTTTCGGTGACCGACGTTTTCTATAGTAGGCAGATGTGGCTTATAATCTTTTTATTATGGTTCATGAGGAAAAACAGAACAAAGAAGATATTTATAGTTACATCTGGCTCGAAACTGAATCAGAGAGGGGAGCTAATGAAGAAACCTCCACGTTGGTGCATTTCCTTCATGACATTGAACATAGGGTTGCCATACGTCCTCATTTTTGCGGAAATGTTCTCATTTTGAGCAGAAAAATACTGTCTGCAAACAATTTTGAAAATCCATTGGTTTGTCCGCAAATTGTTCATTGAAAGCAAAATTATCACTTTCGAGAGTGAAGTCGTGCACTTTATCTTCTTTCATGTTGAATGCAGATGTCCGGTAGTATTTATAATCTTTGCTCATACAAATACTGTTTATGGATTTTTTTCTATGTTAAATTAATGGTACAACCTACAAGGCAGTGACTTTACAGTTTACATTTAATCTTTTTCTGGCCAGCAGGTCAGTTAGGACTTTTTTTATTGGACATGAAGGAAGCAACACGTGTCTGGAGCCCTCTCGTGATTGGATCTTTGGGGAAAGCAGCGACCTATAGGAGATCTCCATAGCGGACGAAGCGAACCCGTAACTACCAGCAAGAGTCTTCAGAGCTACACCAGCGAGCACAGCAGGCAAGCAGCTCTCGGCCAGGGAGGATCGAGTTGGCGAGTATCGTATTTCTGTCGGCCAGGCGGTGACATCTATGTGATCGGCACTTTTTAAAGAGCAGCCTATTGGTTCCCGTGCCGCATCGGTGAGCAGCGCGAATCTTCCCTAGGCCAGGAGGATCCCAGTCGGGGATTGGGTCCTCTCTTGAGGAGACCCCTAGCCGAACTCAGTCCTTGGGCAGGCTTCCTGCTAGGGAGAGACTCTGTGCCTTCGTGCCGGAGTGACGCCCTAAAGGCAGTGCCTTCGGGCTAAGTTGCTTTCTCTCCTCCACTCTTCAACTATTGTCCGGCCCTTCTGAGGGCTACGCAGATTTTCGTCCGATCCTTCTGAGGGCCTACAAAATAAGCCAAACAAACCGACGGTCCCCCACACACAGAAGAAGATGGCGACGATTACAGTTGTGCTGTAGTTTGTGCTTGTGCAAAACAGTGAAATTGTGTGAAGTGGGTGGATAGTGCGTTGCGTGTAATATATTGTTGGTAGTATTAGACATCCAAGTATAATAAGAAAAATAAGTGTGAAATTAGTTCGATGGATCGTCGAGGGACCTAGGCGACGTTGATCGCGGACTGACCAGAGGCTGTTCACCAGAATCTCAGATCTACGATCTCCCACTGCACGAAGGGAATCTAGGTGGCATTGGCGGAGGGAGAAGCTGCACACCTGCAACAGCGCACGGGCTGGACAGAAGATGTACGTGTGCGGGCGAAGGACCACTTAAGTGCGCGCGCACGCACACGCACACGCACACGCACACACACACACACACACACACACACACCCCGCGCGCGCGCGCGCGGATGAGGGAGTTCGTTACCCTGTTGTTCCAATTTAACAGTGATCTCGTGTGGAAGTTTATTACTAGTGTGTATAAAAGGAGTGTAGATTTCGAAAATAGTATATGCACAAGACGTAAATATGTTAGCACATTGAAGAAACAGCAGTAGCCATATAAATCGCGTTTATATTTAGGAAGTAAACTGTGAACTCTGTGCTAGTAGAATTCTATCGCTATCCATCTTATGGGAATCTCGTATTCAGTGGACCCATAGAAAACTGTATATATGAATTGTGCGGAGGTGTGAGTGAGTGAAACCGTATTAGTGTTAGTGGCTGGTGAGAAACTGTGTACGTATTGGTGACGAACTATATACCTGTCGAAGAAAAAAAGATACCTCATGAGTGTGTAACAAAGTGTCTTGTCGAGATGCTAGTGTGCTCCTGCTTGTTAACAAACCAATGCCCGCTCTCTGCATCGAGATAAGATGGCGGGGGAAGCAAGTGAAATTATTGAAAGCGCTCTTGAAGAATTGATAGGTGTCACGAAAAAAAAGTGAAACTTGAGAAGCGACCTCAGGGAAGTCATACTGAAATCGTGTTTTGACTTTGCCTGAGCGCCGGAAGTGCGCACAAGTGTTGCTCTCGGTGCTACCAACTGTCGGCTGGACGTTCGTCAAGGTAGCCGTAAAGAAGAGCGCCTGTAACTGTTATCAGGAATATGTTATACTGTATATAATAAAATATAATTATTGTTGGTGTTGTGTACAGAAAGTATCATCCAAACCGTGCAAGAAACTGTAACTGAGGATAAACGGTTTTATGAAATGACGCTTGTGCTTGGTTATCATGGATACTGATTGAAGAACAGACGTCGTGATGCACACGCACACAATGGCGGAGGGTAAGAATGACGTTGTGGAGAACGCCCTGAACATGCTGGTAAATGTGACGGACAAAAGTGGGAACTTAAGAGATGACTTAAAAAAAGATATCCTAACGGCTGTAAGTACGCTGAGAAAGGAAATTACGAATATCAAAATTGAGGTGCAAGAGAGGGATCTGGCTATTTCCCAGTTGGAAAGTAAAGTTGTTGAAGCTAACTCCATAATAGCAGCCCTGCAAAATGACGAGAGTCGGAGGGTACATCGAGAGCCATCTGTGGCTGCTATAAGCCAGCACTCGTGCAGCAGCGCTAGCAACGTGCTCCCTGCTATGAGTGCGCCTAAGTCATATTCCGAAGTAGCTCGCCAGTTTGGCCAACGTATGAAAAGGTACAAAGTGTTCGTTAAGTCCAAAGAATATGAAACTTCAGAATGGATGAAGAAAATAAAAGAAAATATCAACCCAATTGATATGAAAATAGGAATTAGCTCAATTAAAACTTTAAGAGATGGGAGAATAATTGAAAGCGAGAGCAAAGAGGAAATTGAGAAAATAACAAACAGTATTAATGAAAAATGTGGCGAAAAATTAGAAGCAAAGGTGCCAAAACTTAGATATCCAAATGTAATAATCTACAATTTTTCCAGAGGATATTTCACTTGAAGACCCTGAGAGAGTTATTCGATTGCAGAACACAAATCTCGACGTAAATGAAGGAGATATCAAGCCAAAGTTTATTGTCAGAAGAAGGAAAGTAATAAACCTCGTTGTGGAGGTCAGTTCAGAGACACGGAAACGTTTGCTGGAAACTAAATTGAGAATTGGGTGGCATATGTGCAAGGTAGGCGATTATCTCGAACCCAGGAGGTGCTTCAAGTGTAGTAAATTTCGACATAAAACTAATGACTGCAGAGGAATCGAAACATGCCCATTGTGCACAGGTAATCACAAGATGAAAGAATGTCAAGCTGCTGCAAGAGAATTCAAATGTACCAACTACGAAACATGTAATCACTACAACCCTAAATCAAAGGTAAATTCAAGTCACACATCCCTTAACAAGAACTGTCCCAGCTTACAGGAAGTGCTGAAGAGGTCCGTTCAAAACATTGATTATTAATAATGTTCACACCTTCAGCCTTACGTAATAATACCACACGAATTTCTTCTTCTGGGAACAGACCTATAAAATATTTCCAAATCAACATGCAACATTCACGAGCTGCAACTTCTAACCTTGTGCACTTAATAGAACAATACGACACCGACATTGTGTTCATGCAAGAACCATATTGCAACGAGAATAAAGTAGCAGGACTGTCACGTAACTTCAAAATCTTCACTGCTGGAAATGGTAAGAAGCGCACCGCCATAACAATAAGAAATAATACAATTGATGCGGTACTAATACATCAACTATCAAATGAGGACACTGTCGTCTTGGAACTAGTCCATGGTAACTCTGCGATTTTAGTCATAACTATGTACCTCGACATAAAAGAAGATATAGGCAGTGACATGAAGAAAATCGAGAATATTTTAAATTTCGCATCAACAAAGGGAAGAAACATACTGATTACAATGGACAGTAACTGCAGATCAAAGACTTGGCATGACGTTCTAACTAATAAAAGAGGCGAAATATTAGAGGAATTTATGAGCAAGCAACTGTACATAATAAATGAGGAAAGTTGGACTACAACGTTTGAAAGTACAAGAGGAGCTAGCAACATAGATTTGACTGTAACTAACGGCCAACTCATAACTTCTATAAATGAGTGGAGAATCCTTGTAGAAGAAACCTATTCAGATCATAATTTAATAATGTTTAACATAGGACATCGTGGCTGCAACAGTAATCACTATAACTTTCATGGTGTAAGATACATTACCTGCGAAGAAAACTATAAAGTTTTTGATTACCTAGTCAAGAGTACTATCTTGTATTTCTGTCTAAACAGCTATGCTACAAATGTAAAAGAAATAGACCGCGAGTTATGTTTTATAGCTACGGAAGGAAGAGATATAGAAATTGTCGTGGAGAAATTTCAGAAGACATTAACTATAGCATGCACACAGTCATTCAAAACCTGCAAAATGACTGGAAAGAAACTGAGATACAAATTCGTACCTTGGTGGACCCAAGAGCTTACTATATTGAGGAAGAGGGTTAATGCTATGAGGAGAAGATATCAAGAAGCAAAAGAAAATATATTACGAGAAACCCGCAAAGAACAATACTTGGAAGCAAAAAGAATATACCAAGCTACTATTCGGAGGGAAAAAATGAAATCATGGAAAGAATACTGTAACGTGACACCGTCGAGCAATCCATGGAATGCTGTGTATAAAATAGCTTCTGTAAAGTTAAAAGACACCACAACACTTTCAACTCTGAAGAAAATTGATGGGTCCTTTACAACGGATATAGAAGATACATTGAATTTGATGTTGGATCACTTCACACCGGCAGATGATGAGAGATATGACTCTGATTACCATCAATCTATAAGAAAACGCTCCAAAGAACCCATCTACACACACGAAGATAAGGACTTTACGCAAGATGAAATTAAAGAAGTCCTGGAAAGCACATACCACATAAAGGCTGCCGGCGAAGATGGGATAACCAGCCACATATTGTTACGAGTTTTTTAAATGTTTCCATCATTCATAACAGCAATGTATAATTGTTGTCTAAAGAGAGGTTGCTTTCCAAAGCAGTGGAAAAAGTCAAGAATAATTCCCATTATGAAACCAGGAAAGGAGAACTGTATGGAGGCTACTAAATTTCGACCAATAAGTCTGCTGAATGTAGGTGGAAAAGTTTTGGAGAAACTACTTATAAACCGAATAATGCACCATGTATATTCGAAAGCTCTATTTAAAAAAAAAACCAATGTGGATTTACGCCTCAGAGGAGCACAATAGATGCTGCAATGGCAGTGAAAGAATTTGTGAAGAGGAACATGGACCAAGGAAAGTGCGTCGCTCTCGTTAGTCTCGATGTAAAAGGGGCTTTCGATGCAGCATGGTGGCCGAACATTCTTTATGCATTACAACAATTCCAGTGCCCCAAAAACTTACACAAAATTAACTAATAACTATTTTAACCACAGGACAGCTGTCTTGTCAGCCAACAATTTTCTGGTAGAAAGAGAAGTGAGCAAAGGATGCCCACAAGGGTCCTGCTGTGGTCCTGGTTATTGGAATTTGCAATATAATTCACTGCTGAATTTAAACTTTACAGAACACACAAAAATTCTGGCATTTGCAGATGATGTAATTCTATTAACTGAAGGGAGAAACGTCTTAGAAGTAGAGAACTACACTAATATCGAACTAAATAAAATTGAGACATGGGCGACGAACAACAAAATACAATTTAATGAAGAAAAATGAAAAGCCATGCTGATATCAAAGAAAAGGAAAGAAAATAAAGGAATAAGCATATTTCTAAATAATAAACAATTAGAACAAATTCACAAGATTAAATATTTAGGCATAATCTTAGACGAAAAGTTCAGGTTTGATGAACACATTAATTATGTAGCAGAGAGGTGCACAAAATTAATTCATTCACTATCCAAGTCTGCAGGAATCAGTTGGGGATTGAAAGATGAAGCCATACAAACAATATACAAAGGAGCGATACTGCCCCTGGTATCTTATGGAGCCCCTGTGTGGATAGAGGCACTGTAAAGACAAAAAAATTAAAGAATATATCAAAGACTACAAAGATTAATCAATATTAGAATGGCAAATGCATTTCGTACCACATCCTCCGAAGCACTGTGCATTTTAAAAGGATTAACTCCAATTATACTGAAATTACAAGAGCTCGCAAAGATATACAATACAACAAGAGAAGAAAAAAATTGACCATGATGGTCAATGTGACAAATGGCCACACCCTGCAGACATTGTCAGAATAAAAGTGAATAAAATTAAGGCTCACAAGTTTGAAGTATTTACTGACGGAAGTAAAAGTGAGAGAGGAGTAGGTTCGGGAATCGTAATATTTACAGATGGAACACTTACACATAAACTGAAATTCAGACTGGATGCAAGGTGTTCTAATAACCAAGCTGAACAGATGGCAATTGTGAAGGCTTTAGATAAGATAATAGAACTTGGTGGAAAAGATAATAGAGAAAAGACAGTTGCAATATATACTGATAGTCAAATAACACTGGACTCTCTTAAAAATAGCAACAACCATAAGGCATTAATAGAAGAATGTAGGACGAAACTCAGAAAACTGGAAGCAGACAACTGGACCATAGAATTCAGCTGGATTAAAGCACACGTAGGAGAATACGGTAATGAACTTGCTGACCAACTAGCGAAGCAAGCATCTCAAGACAGTGAACTGGAAATCTGTTACAAGAAGATTCCAAAAACCGAAATACTACGTGACATGAAACAACATAGTTTATCGAAATCGGAAAGCTTGTGGCAAACTACGTCGAAAAGGCAAATTAAAAAATCGTTCTTTCCAACAGTAAAATCGAGACTGCAAATGAACCTACATGTAACACACAATTTCACCACATTTGCAACAGGCCATGGTAAACTAAGATCCTATTTTCACCGCTTCAAAATTATGGAATCACCAATGTGTCCCTGCAACCTAAATGAACAGACAATAGAACATCTAATATATGATTACCTTAAACTGAGCTTGCAACGAGCAATATTCAGGAACAAAATTTCATGAAAGAAAGGGAAATGGCCAGTTAATAAAATAGACAGAATAAAATTGTACTGTAAAGAATTCATGCAATTTGTAAATTCAGTGGATTTTGAATCACTGTAAAAAATTTTAACAAATATGTATGCAGTAATTAGGAGGTACACTATGTAAGTAATAAAACTATAACTACAACTAGAACAATATTAAGAATTTGAACTGGTATAAATAATTGTACGCATAAATTTTTGTATTAATCAACCAGTCATGTAGTATTACATTAATTGTAATGGAACATGATGTAAATAAATGCTTAAAAAAAACCGACGGTCCCCAGCAGGCTCCGCAACACTTGTTAGGGTAGCTAACCGGCCTAGGCTTCGGCGACCAGTTGGGCGTAACTGCAGGGCTTCCACCCCTAGCGGGAAAGAGGCCTAGCAGGTTCTTGCACTGCGGACAGCATGCCGCTTAGGACACCCTTCCCTGATAGGATCGATCTTCAAAGTCGAATGGCTCCAGTTAAGAGCAGCAAGGTCATGAGCCAACCTAAAGCAGGTGGCGTAAAGCGGTAGCTAGTTTGCACTAGCCAGACAGGGCCTACCACCTCGTACTTTCGCGTGCGCGAGTCCCGCGCAGATTACCCCTCCCAGGCGTCGGAACGTGCGATCGGCTAGTCCAATACAGACGCCGCCGGTCCTTGTCCCTGTCGCTGAGATACTTGAACGTCGTCCCACTCTCAGCATCGCAGTCCCTTCTGGACTTTCACGTAAGCCCTCTCTGCAGGTAGCTCCCAAGGGCACAGAGGTGACATGTCCTGACTTTCCCGGTCCTAGCAGACTGAGTAAGCCAGAGAGTAGTAGAGTGAAAGCTGATGAAGTGCTGCCAGTCCCGTCTGGGTCCAGCGCACTTCAGGCCATTAAGGCAAAAAAGAAGAAGGGCACAGCTGACACTGAAAAACGTGGCATTTGCACCGTCATTGAGCTCAGCAAGGAAGAGAGAGTTGCTCTCTCTGCCTTAGAGCAATTAGAGGTGTCGACTCTTCAAGTCGTAACCGAAGAGGCACCGTCCCTGAGGCCCCACAGGAGACGGCTGCTGCCCCTGAGGTAGATGAGGCAGTTCCCCGATACCCTTCCCCAGCTCGTACTCACGTGTCGGAGAGTGAGGACGAGGAAGATGCTGAAGTTGAGACGGCCCTCAATAGGAGACGTGGGGATATCCTCCCTGTCATTAATATGCCAGCCTTCACTGGCTCGCTGGGCCGATTGAACTTAGAGTTCAAGGCCGAATACAAACCGCTAGCCTTACGGTCATCCAGGGCGCGTGGCGGGACGGCCGTGAAAACCGTTTGTGAAAGCGACTACGCAAATCTTTGTAAGTTCCTAACGGAACAGGGAGTAGCGTACAAATTGCTGCGTCCCAAAAATGAGAAGCCTCTGCTCTTCATATTGAGAGGCATAGATGTTTATACTGATGAGGCCATTCAGGGCGACCTGGAGTTGCAAGGCATCACCGTCTGGCGAGTGACGAGGATGCACTCCTCAAGGACAAAGGCCAAACTCCCAATGATCATTGTCAACGTTGAGAATACGCCCAAGGGCCGTGATAGGACGAAAGCCTTGCTGCAGTGCTGCCTGATGACAGTAACAGTTGAGGACTATGTCCCCAGCCTAAGTGCAGCAACTGCCAGTGGTACTATCACACACAGGCTAGATGCAGAGTGCAGCCTATGTGTCGAGCTTCCGCACGCCCCCATAAAACTAGAGACTGTCGCAAGCATCACGATGTCCCCGCTACATGCGCACTCTGTAATGGTGTTCACACCAACTATGGAGTGTGTCCTGTGGCACTTCAGGTTAAGGATGCCACAGAAGAAACTAGCAGGGCGGCCCGACGGAGGGCAGAGCTCGAGGAATAGCGGATGCTCCAATATCAGTGCATCCGGCAGCAGCGGGTAGAGCAAGCTGCCAGGCATCAATAGCTGTTCCGAGAACAACACCAGCAGTCTCAGGTGCGGCAAGTTCGCGCCCATGTGCAGGAGCCCATGCAGGGCCACGCAGGGAACTCGGGGTAGGACCGCCAACAGCAGCAGCAGCAAGCGGCCATCCCTTCCCTATTGGATAAGCCCGATACCGCACCTCTGTGGTCCACCATGGCAGCGACAGCCTCCCAATCTGCTGCCAAAATAGCAGGACCCCTTACCCAGCGCCCTAAGCGCAACAGGGGCAGCAGAAAAGCCACTCAGGCTAACACGGTAGAGTCCACCTACGCCCCTGTCCCATCAGCCCGGCAGGAAGCTATTGCAAGCACCTCAAAAGGCCCGACCAATCAAGGTGCTGCCCTCGACCATGAACAGAACATTGCCGAGGCGTTGCAATTATCAAACCCCCAACCTCCCGCTCGCCCCAATCTTAAAAAAATTAACGAGGGTGATAGTTCTCCTTATGGAGAACACTATGTCTGCCCTCGCGGAGATATTTAAGCTCCTAAACTCCCTCGTTTCTCTTAGTAGCTAGACGAAATGACGGAGTTGCTGGGATGTGTGTATGGAACGTCAGGGGCCTTAGACATGAGTTCAGGGCTTTCCTAGACGCTAATAATATACACCATGTCCCAAAAGGTACTTTACAACTTTGATGTGTTGTAATTCGGTCTCTAATTGACATAGAGGAACAAACCATGGTTTATATGATTCACCAATTCTTGAAGTTTTGTTATGTCACTGACAGACTGACTGATTTTTTTTTTCCAGGTGACAAGAACATTTGAACAAAAAATGGCATCTGTACAAGAAAAAGCTCGGTGCGTGGAGTGGTTTATTGAAACCAGATCAGAATTCAGGTGCAGAGGAGATTCAGAACACGATACCGGAAACACCCACCCTCTTGGCCATCCATAAGACAGTGGTACAACAACTTAATCCAGACAGGAGGTGTGGATGTTAAGCACCATATGGGCAGGCCAAGAACAAGTGAAGAAGACACTGAACGAATACGGCTGTCTTTCCAGCAATCACCGGAGAAGTCTGTTCGAACGGCATCGCGAGAGTTGCAGGTCCCTCGCTCGACAGTACACAGGGTACTCCGAAAGCGCCTAAGTCTGTATCCATATCGATTACAACTGATACAGGCACTCCAACTGAATGACACACCTTTGTGTATGCAATTTGCTGTGGATATTCTTTCAAGAATTGATGATAACAATTTTCTGAACAAAGTGGCATTTTCGGATGAATCAACTTTCCATGTGTGCGGTAAGGTCAACACACATAATGTAAGAATCTGGGGCCAACTAATCCACATATGGTAAGGGAGGTCATTCGTGACAGTTCCAAAGTCAATGTCTGGTGTTGTGTGATGGTTGACCGCATTATAGGCCCATTCTTTTTTGCTGAACAAACGGTTAATGCAACAACTTACAAAGACATGTTGGAGCTGTATGCGATACCACACTGTTTGAGCTTCAACCAACAGTCTTCTTTCAACAAGATGGTGCACCACCAAATTGGGCTTTAGAAGTGAGACGGACCCTGGACAACACATTCCCCTCACGTTGGATCGGAAGGGGAGGTCCAATTGCGTGGCCTCCCAGATCCCCAGACTTGACACCCCTAGACTTCTTTTTGTGGGGGTTTGACAAAGACAAAGTATGTAGAACTCGTGAGATTGTCCTTGATGATTTGAAGGCTAGAGTAAGAGCTGCCATTGCCTCAGTTGACATCGAATGCTAAGGAGAGTATGGACAGAGTTGGAATTTTGCCTTGACGTTGTACGCGCCACCAGAGGTGCGCATGTTGAAGTGGATTAACAAAACAAAAACAGAAAAAAAAAAAACTTCAAGAGTTGGTGAATCATATAAACCATGGTTTGTTCCTCTATGTCAATGACAGACCGAATTACAACACATCAAAGTTGTAAAGTACCTTTTGTGACACGGTGTAGACCTAGCATTTGTAACAGAAATGTTCCTTACACACCAAGTTAATTTAAGATGCGCGGGGTTTAAAGTTTATAGACAGGATAGAGCAGGTAGAAAAGGCGAAGGTGTAGCGGTGTTCGATCTTCGATCGCGAACTATGAATATCTCCTTACAGTACAGGCAGTAGCTATTAGAGCTTACATAGGCAGACTCCCTTTTCTGCTTATGTCTGCCTAATCCCCTGGACACACTAAATGAACGGGATTTAGATACAGTGACAAGTCTATCCGAAAAATTCGTAGTTGCCGGCTAGCATTCTAGCTGGAAATGTCAACGCCCCAATCAGGAGGGCGATAAGCTTTTCCTAAATTCTACAGGAAACGGATACGTCGTGATGGCACCTAGGGAACCCACACACGTACCGGATGCTGCGAAATCAACTCCCCGACATTTTAGACATCGCTCTGGTGAAAGGTCTCACAACCAGAGCGAGACTGAAAACCCTGGATGATCTTCCGTCCGACCACCTACAGGTGATAATAGAGATCATACACCCAGTCGACATCTCCCCCACAAGGCAGCAGAATGAGTGTTCTTCCATGACCAGGTAGCCGCTACGAATCCACAACTCCCCCCCACCGAAGTCACTCCGGCAGGGATAGACAGGTCAGTCCCCCACACCTCATCCCATATAGCCGCTGCTCCCGACGCCCAGGAGGAGGACCTGCCAACAGCGACTGAGATGGGGACTCGGCCACACGTCGCCCAGCCACCACCAACTCTAGATCACTCTCTTTTTGAGGTGGCTGCCTTGCCGCCATACCAGCGCCGAATTCCCCGCAGCCGCAAGCTTAAAAAAAAATTACGCAACAATACCCGGCGCCTCATCAGGAACTATCGAGGGTGGTGATCACGGAGATCAGCGTTCGACAACTCCACAATTTACAGCCATCTTGGCACGTCTCTCCCATTTCCCCTCCACCACCTCGACTACACGTAGGAGAGAAATGACCAAAGGATACCGGCGTTCGACAATTGGCACCCAACGTGGGGCACATATTCTCAGTTGATATTGACGACATTCACTCCACCCACTGCTCTTCACACTCTTCCGAGAGAAGTTATTTTCTCGGTGGCGCCTAACAATTTAAAATAGAAAGGGAAAGCCACCTCGGATCATGCGGACTCGAACCTGGGACCAGTGCTGACTAGCACTCATATCAGCTAATGTGGTAGCTGTTCGAATTTCTTCCACTACGCCTGCCTGGGATGGGAGGACACCGTGAGAAACGTCACAGGAGAGTCCTACAGCTGTGACGAATGCCAGGGGCGCCAACCGGCCGAGAAGGAAGACCGACAGTGTCTGCGGTTGCAGATGGAACAGTTCTCGCTAAATTTTGCCAGTCTCTGTCCACCCCGCGCCGTCGTCCTACCAGTATTCAGCGGTCTCGACCATGAACATCCGGCCGCCTTCCTACATAGTTTCTGCAGCAATCTGAGCGAGGCGAAAGTACCCTCCTCCCAGAGGGTCCCTTTGACCCAATAGCAGTTGAAAGAGGCCGCGAAAGTTGGCAGCGGACATATGGGAACCTTCCGCTCTCCTGGGATGACTTCAAGAACCGGCTACTACTGATGTTCGATGGGCCCCCAGTCCGTGCATCTCTGCAAGCGTCCTTCTAAGAACAGTCGCAGAAGGAAACGGAAAATGTGGAGATCTTCCTAACCCAAAAACTCCAACCGCACCGACGCCTGTACCCGAATCCGACACTCCAGCCTCTATCCCCCTCCTGATCGAGATCCTGAATCACGCACTAAGGCCGTTTCTCCGCTAACCTCCCCCAAGCAGCATCAACGACCTGATCCTGCAAGAAACCGCTATCGATGCGCATCTCTGAGCAGCGCAGCCCTCGGTTGCCCCGCAGGCGAGACCACCGCCTCCGCCACAACCACCTAAATGCGAGAATTGTCCAGGGCGGCACTATCCCCATGAATGCCCCGTACTACGAGAAATGAGACCCACGGGACAGGGAAACTGGAGAACCGCCGGGACTTCGGGCTTCACTCGTCCAGCGGAGAACACGCATCAGCAGGCCTAATCCTTCAGATGTTGAACACCGAGCGGGGAACGATTCCCGCATCCCGAAAGAAATCTTCGGGAAATTCACGCACGACATAATCGACACTGCAGCTTCAGCAAATTTCCCCCGTGCCGACTTAGTCAGACATGAAATGGTTCCCCATGGTCACCCGGGGAAGAACGATAAACGTCCAGGGGACCGTCCAGACCGAGACTCTGCTAGGTGATACGTCCACAATGGTCACGCTCCTGATCGCCACCGTCCTGCGAGAAGACGTCATCCTAGGTTCGCCTTGGCTCCAGGAGAACGAAGCACTGCTGGACTATGAGCGAGGACGGGTCCATCTAGGGAAGGACTTCCGTACTTCCATAGGCTGGACAAAGGAACGAGATGCGCCCATGCCCCCAGAGCAGATTGACAACTCCATCAATCATTTCCCGGACGAATGGTCAAGACCATTCTTTTACCTGATTCAAAGTAGTAGTAGTAGGGTTTAAGAAGGGCGCGTCAGCTACTATGAATATTTGCGCCCTTATCTAAAATTCTTAATGTAACAAAGACATAAATAATATAATTATCAGAGTGCTAAAGAACTAAAAGGCGTTGTCACGATAAAACGAGGCACACAAATGCAGTATACATAAGGTGATTTCTACAGAATCATAAAAGTGAGCAATTCTACCACACTAGGTGGTATTCAAAACGAACAAATAAAACAATAAAACTCAGGCCACCAAAGATAACTTGTGAATCATATTTTAAAACCATAAAATTTTATAAAATATTCGGATGTATAAATGTCAACAATGTAAAATCAAATATAAAACAATTGTAACCTCCGGATGTAAAGGGTCCGGAGGATAAGTAAAACGGATCAATATAAAACTAAATCACCTTATCCAAAACTGTATTTGATAAAAATCTCAGAACTGCATTTGTACAATTAAAATCATTTCCAAGAGCATCACGTAATGTCAGCCAAATTCCATATTGCCTCCGTGCATGGTCATATTTCCTGCAACGCAATAAAAAGTGTTCCACCGTAAGTGCAACATGGCACATATCGCACTCCGGCTGAGGTTCGCCACGTAGGAGATGGCCATGTGTCAGATGACAATGGCCAATCCTCAACCGGGTGAGTAAAACCTCGTGTCGCGACGCTCTTGCAGACGAATCCCAAACTCGAACAGTATTCTTTATATTTCGTAATTTGTTTCCCTCTTGTGCACACCAATCTCCTTCCCATTGCCACCATATTTTATATTTCAAGTAGTTTCGAATGTCCTGCCACCTCTCGCGCCAATATACCAGAGAGCCATTCAGTGCGCCAGCCCTTGCTGCAGCATACGCGGCCTCATTTCCTGGAATCCCTAAATGACCAGGAATCCACACTACTCCAATCTCATAATCAGAGCTAAGGAGAGTATGGAACAGCTGCTGAGTTCTTAAGACAAGCGGATCATCACAATTAAAAGACTGCAAGGACTGGATGGGACTTAAAGAGTCGGAACAGATAAGGAATCTGCCCCGAGGTTGCCTAATTAAAAACAATAAAACTCTGTAAAAAGCATAGAGTTCAGCAGTAAAAACACTAATATACTGGCTTAGTCTGTATTTAAATGTCTCTCCATTTGTAACGAAGGAACAACTAACACAATCATTTATCCGGGATCAGTCAGTAAAAACTAATGAATAATTTGGTTATCGGGATAAAAGTTCACTAAAACGAAGTCTATAAACAAAGGCTGGTGTAATATTTTTACAACATCGGCTCAGACTTACATCAAACATAGGACGTCGCATAATCCACGGTGGAGTGGTGGTGTACTCCAGTGTGCGAACTGATGGTAGATGTATATCCAGCTCAGAGAGCAGTTCACGAAACCGCACACCTGCTGGACGAAGTCTCCGTTGATTTTCACTGTATCGGCCGTAAAGAGACGAATGATGGAAAGAGTCGTAAGAATTGTGCTCAGGCTGCGAGCGGAGCTTAACAGCATATGAGCACAACAACACATTACGTCGCCGATACAGTGATGGTTCTCCTGCTTCACAATACAGGGTCGCTATCCGACTGGTTCGGAAGGCCCCTGTAGCGAGTCGTATCCCATGGTGATGGATAGTATCTAAAAGACGTATTTCGATTTATTTGCTGAGCCATAAGTAAAACACACATAATCCAGCTTTGATCGAATAAGAGCTCGGTAATGGCGTAAAAGCACTGTACGGTCTGCACCCCATCGGACCCCTGATAAAAGGCGTAAAATGTTTAAGGATTTCTCGCAACGCCTTCTCAAATCACGTATATGCGCCTTCCACGTTAACTTATAATCAAAGATAAGGCCCAAGAATCTCGCAGTGTCTGTATATTGCAACACCACTCCATTAAGACGCAGTTCGGGATGTGGATGTAGTCCACGTTGGTTGTAAAAGTGGACACACTGCGTCTTCTGAGTGGAGAATTTAAACCCATTGCGAACAGCACATTCCGATAGTAGGTTGATGACCAGTTGCAACTGTCCACCGATGGATGGAAGATATCGGGAGCTGTAAAATAGACTGAAGTCATATACGTACAACTGAGAAGATACTCGACAACCCACACAGTGGGCAATTCCGTTGATCGCAATGCAGAAAAGAACACTTAATACAGACCCCTGCGGAACACTGTTTTCTTGGACATGTTCATTAGAAAGTGTGGTGCCTACTCGAACTCGGAAATACCGCTCTGCCATGAACTTGGCAATAAATGTTGGTAGACTGCCACGAAGTCCCCAATCATGCAGAGTTTGTAGAATGCCATACCGCCATGTGGTATCGTAAGCCTTTTCCAGATCAAAGACCGCCACAAGATGTTCCTTCTTGAGGAAAGCATCTCTAATGGCAGTCTCTAGCCGAACAAGATGGTCTGCGGCTGATCAGTGCTTATGAAAACCACACTGGATATTAGATAATCGGTTTTCCGATTCGAGTACCCACATCAGGAGTTTGCTTATCATCTTTTCCATTACCTTGCATACGCAGCTGGTAAGACAAATTGGCCTATAACTGCCAGGTAAAGAAGGATCCTTTCCTGGTTTCTGGACTGGGATTACAATGGCGGACTGCCAAGCAGATGGAAATACACCCTCAGTCCAGATCCTGTTGTAAATTGACACAAGAAAGGATTTTCAAAGTTCAGAGTTAGTTTCTCCGGAGTATCCTTAAATTAAATTAAATTAAGACATATGTCTCATTTTGCATGCCACTAAATATGTTTTGTATTTGTAGATATTATGTAGAGAGCACTGATATTGCTGAAATGTACTTCGTATCTGATGATGTTGGCGTAGACCAACGAAAACGTTCATACGTCTTTTAAATATGTAATGTAAAGGTGTAGCACCTTAAACATATGCTGTGAAGTCAGTGACTGAAATAAATACTTTTAAGATACAACATAGACTTCTCTGAAAATCAAAAATGAATTGCAAAATATTGTATACCAGCAATGGACAGGCTTAAACATCATGATGAGGCTGGACATTCTTGGTACAATGGTGTCTGACATTCACTAAGGAGAGGATAATATAACTATTTATTGATGGTGGTGGATGCGTTCACAAAGTTCACTTGGGCAAAGGCCATCTGAGTCCATTCGCTAGGAGTATGAGAGGATATACCTATGTACTGATGGTTGTGGATCAGTTCACAAAATTCACCTGGGCAAAGGCCACTCGAATCCTCTGTTCAACAGAGGCCACTGAGAAAGAGGGAGATACAAGGTGCGGCAGAATGGAGTCTCACATTTCACTAAGTCACTGAGCATGCTGAAGCATAGGTAGAGGGGGACGGGATGTCTCATTCACTCGGGTGAGCAATAAGGTTTGCCAGTAGACATCATACCTTGGTCAAGTGAACAACAGGGATACATATTTTAAAAATGGCGAATCCAGACCACGACACAAAGAGCATTACGTACACGCTTTCATCTAAATCCAAACGTGGCCATTCCAGATCGGAAAACAATACTGAAATGGATCACAAATGTAAAGGCAACTGGATCTGCATTACTGAGAAAACCAGTTGGCCGTCCAAGGAACATTAGAACGCCTGAAAACATCAGAGCCGTTAGATCATCTGCAGAGCAGTCTCCAAGACATTCAGCTCGAAAACATGCTGCTGCACTCGGGATTTCCGATCGTTCTATGAAGCGAATTTTGCACTTGAACCTGCATTTTCACCCTTACAAAAAGATGCTTGCACAGGAATTGTCAGCAGGACTGGGAATGGTGGAGAACTTTGTCTCGGGGAATCCTTGCAGCTGTGCCTCCCGACACTATTGTGTGCAGCAGCGAGGAAGCCCATTTCCATCTTTCTGACAGTGAACAAATAGAATTTTCGTTATTGTGCTCCACAAAACCCCCAGGAGCTCCACCAAAGATCTCTTCACAGCCCAAAAGTGACCGTGTGGTGCGCAGTGTCCAGTTTGGACATTATGGAGTTTTTTGAAGAGGGTAACGTCACCGTAAGTGTGACTTCTGAATGCTATTGTGGCATGTTGCAGAATTTTTTCCAGCCTCGATTGGCAGAATTTCAAGAACATGATCCAGAGCACTTCTGGTTTCAGCAGGATGGGGCTACGTCCCAAACTAGTCATCACTACAGTGCTATTTTGCAAGGAATGTTTCCAGGACATCCAATTTCGTTACGGTGTGAAATTGGGTGGCTGCCTCGCTCTCCCTGATTTCTATCTCAAAGGTCAGGTCTCCAAACAACGACTTCAAACTCTCGAACAATTGAAGGAGACGATAAGAAAAGAAATTGCCGTTATTCTTCGAGATATGCTGAAGAGAGTAATGCAGAACTTCAGGGAACTTCGAATGTGCATAGCCAATGGCAGCCGCCATTTGCATAACATAATTTTTTTAACCTAAGTAAGTGCAATCTTATTACATGTACTATTCAGAAATGAAAGGTTTCATTTATACCATTTCCAGTTTCTTTTTTATTCACTTTTCAAATGTGGAACTCCATTCCTCTGCACCTTGTATTTGGCGATTTTGGATATTCAAGTTGACTTAACTCTGACAGGAGACTTGCCTTACCAACAAGGCATTTGCTGAGTTTCTGATGGGGCAAGGTATACGACATGTGCTGAATGCTATCGCCAGATCCAAGGCAAACGGTCAGGTGAAAAGACAGAATAGCACCATCTCAATGCGATTGAGGCGAGTACAGAGTGTGAATCACGGTGGGATGAGAAGCTGAGCGAGATTGTATGGTGTATCAACCGATGTCAACAGCAGTACTAGTTTTCTCCTGCACAGTTCATGTTTTCTCATCAAGGTAGAGCGGTGGTGCACCTGTCTGGTGGAGTACAAGAAGTGGACATGTCAGAAGATGGCGAAACATTTGAGGACATACAGCAGGTGATCTTCAGGTATAGGGACAAGGCAATAGAGAACCTGACCAAGACAGAAAGGGTGATGAAAGCATGCTATGACCAAGGTCACTATTAAGTTTCAGGTACGTGATCTGGTACTATGGCGAAAGGCGAACACGTGTTATGGCGGAAAAAAAGTCAACTCCAAGTTACTGAACAAATATGGCGGTCCTTACAGGAATTCCACAGTGCTTGGAAATGATAGGTACCAGATGAGTATTGTCAAGGGTATGCGAGGATACAACTTTTCAGCCATAGTGACAGTGAATTTACTTAGGCAGTATCATAGTACAGCTCCTGCTGATGAGGAAGGTGAACCAGGAGAGAACTGTGACCAGGATACTGTGACTGACAGGCAAGACTTGATTGACCTAATAGAGAGCTTAGTGCATTAATGAGAATATTAATTTTGCAGGATGACCGAATGTAAAGTGCACCAGGGCGAGTGTTTGCGTTTTCCAGTAAGTATCAGCAAGCCAAGGCATAGTGCATAAGGCGACTAACAGATGGCACCAAGAGATGTGCGTAGGCAGATGCAGTAGCCATTTTCTCTCATTTGCTTCTGAGGTGCGAGATTGTGCTGACGTAACTTGTGTTGCAGATCATCAGGACAAAGCCATGCAGCAGATACTCAGTGGTCTTCATATTTTTAAACTTAACAGGCAGAACTCAAAAGGTGTTGTGACACCTTTATTGTGGAAAATGCATCAACATCTTTCAGGTATCCTTTATAGAAATATTAAATTTGCAGTAGTAGCATATGCTGATGATGTAATGTTAATGAAAGACAAGGATCTGGATCAGCTAATAAACATTCTACGAGATCGGGAACATTATTTAGGCTTGGCCTAAATGTCATTAAATCAAAATTGTTGCCGATTGGCAAGTGGGATGACATTCCACAAAGTCCAGCAATGCAAACAGTTGCATCACATAAAATGTTTGTTGTACATGATACGAATTCTGTCGGTGAAATGCAGGTAATGAACTGGGGACATATTGTAGAAAAAATAAAAATGCATGACAAGATTTTTATCATCGTGACTTGGATATACAGTGCCTTTCGCTGTCGAGTCACCCATTGCATGGTGGCAGGCAATAGCAACTGTTGATAACCGAGCTCCTGGCAATGTGACAGACTTAAATCCCTTACTCTTCATAGGAGCGCGGGAGTTATTCAGTCAGTCTCACAGCAGTTTTGTTTCAGCGTGGTCGTGCTTTGAAGTGCTTCGTATGAAATGTTATTTCTGTATTAGTGCTACAAGTGTTATTGTGCTTGGTATTAACAGTGATTTCTTTATTAGTGTTGTGCTATAGTTTACATAATACCTCGACATACTTACACATTATAACAAAGAATTTTTATGTATGATTCGTGTGTCTTAAATTCTTGCAGAGAAGTTGTAAAGCGATTTTTAACTGAATATCTAGGTGTGCCTACCCCTCACATAGAGATACTGTGCAAAAACTTGTCACTAAATTTAGAGAAACAGGGTCTATTCTTGATAAGAAGGAAAGGGTAAATAAACGTGTGCTTACTGAGGAGAAACTAGATGAAATGGGAGAAAGATCAGAATATACTTCACAGAAATCCCTCTGACGGCTTGCACAGGAAACTGGAATTTCGATGATCTCAACATGATGAGCTACAAAACTCTGCATGGCGAGCTACCAAACTCTTAAAATTGAAACCATACAAGCTCACTGTTGTTCATGAATTGTTCCCACGTGATCATGAAAAAAGGTTAAATTTTTATAACTGGATTTTGCAAAATGTTCATGATTGAGTAATTGACCCAAGCTTAATTTTCTTTTCTGACGAAGCATGGTTCCATTTACATGGACATTTGTCCATTCAGAATGACAGGTACTAGAGCACAGATAAACCCAATTTTATACACGAAACTTCCTTACATGAGGAGATCAGGGTTTGGTGCGCAGTAAATGCATTTAGGGTTTAGAGCCTATATTTTTTTAAAGTACCATTAATGCACAGAGATACAGGGATAACATACTCACACCATTCTTTGAACAGTTAACTGACACTGAATGTCAAGCAGGGTATTTCCAACAAGACTCTTCCACGGCGCATACAGCTGACAAGACGTTAAATTTAATTCAGGAAATTTTTGAAGCTAGGATCATTAGTAAAGAATTATAGCTGCCATGATCCCCCGATCTAACTGTTTGCATCTTTTATCTATGGGGGCACTTGAAAAATAAAGTGTATGCAATGAACCCCCACATATTAGAAAAATTCAAAGCAAATACCAGGCGTGAAATTGACTATTTCAGAAGACGAATTAATACGTGTAAATGCACATTTCCTAAAAAGGTACCAGAAATGTGTGGATGAAGGAGGACAACATTTCCAACATCTCATGTTATAAGGTATGTGATTATTTTTCTTTGTAATTTTACTCAATTGTATATGGTCATTTTCATTTTACATTGTATATTTGTACTGAATGGCTGTGGAGGGTAACATCGGTTGATATCGCCGGCCACCATGCAGCAGGGGTTTTGCTTTCAATTTGCCGGGAACTGGGCTATCATCGGTTGCTACTGCCTGCCGCCATGCAATGAGTGACTCGACAGCGAAAGGCACTATATATCAAAGGAATTGGTAGTTCATTTGTACATTCTTGTGCAATGTTGGTATCCAGCACAAGTATTTCCAAGCACAAATTTACCTGCATGACAGATAGTGTGATTGCATGGTTTCTATGGCAAGGTTGTATATTTAGAATTCTATTATCGATGCTATATCATAAACCATGTGAAGAAAGAATTGGTTTCATTCAGATGCAAACTAAATGTATAGTATTATTTATGAACCACAGCAGAAAAACCCAAATCCAACACGTCTTTGCAGCAGTGTGGTTTGCATATTGATTTGAATTTGTAGAATTATACTTCGCGACAGAACATGACGGCCAACATGCGTATATTGCAAAACAGGCAATATATTTGCAATCAAGACCTCTTCAAGTGATATCTCTATCCAGTGCTTTTGCTCCAGTAAAATCTCATTTTATAAACCTATGGATCAACAATTGGCTCTCTTCTGACAAAGGAAAAATTTTACGGTCTGTACAAAAGAAACCAAATGACCTGGAAATGTACAAAAACTTGCCCAGACATGTTCAAACATTTTTAACAAGAGCCAGAACAGGCCACATTGTCACACAATTGTACCTGCACCGATTTCACATTTCTGATAATCCTACTTGTCTGTGGTGTAATAATCATGATGAAGATCTGGAATACATTCTTCTATACTTCCATCCATAAACCACAAAAGAAGTAAATTAAAATCATCAGTACCAGTTGCAGAAGACACAGTCCTGCAGTATATACTGACTACACCCCAACTCTGGCTACTAACAACAGGCATCTATAATGAACACCGATCAAAATACCCCTTATTTCTCGTGAAAAACAACAACTGAATAGACTATAGTGGACTTTATGTTGTCAGAAAAAAGTTGGATACATTAAGAAGATTGGTTGATCTCTGTATTCTTCATCTTTCACTGTTGCTATTTCTCATCACTGAAATTCTCTGCTGCCTGAAGTCAAGGACTCCCAAACTTTGATTTCATTCATAAATTAGAAGAATACCTTAAGATGAGTTACCAGACATAACACGTTATAAAAACCTAATGTACCGGCATTGTATTCTATGTTTATTTTTGTATTGGCCTACACTTTATTCAGTTGTCTGTTTCTGATTTTATCATTTATATTGTATCTTTGCTTGTAACCCAACACTAATAATGTATTCAAATGTGTTTATTTTTATTAGCACATTTTATTGAATTCTCTGTTTCTGATTTTATTATGTAGTCTAAATCATATATTCTTGTAATTTAACACTAACAGATTATGTATTGCAGTGTGTTTACTTTTATTTCTATTGTATACAATGTTTCAATTGTTTGTTTCTGATTTCAATGTGTAATTAATATTTGATGTTGGATACAAGGGGGAGAGCCATTAATCCTTCCCATTGAAGGCTCTAAAGAACAAACCTGGACAAATACCCAACGTCCCATCCCTACCTTTCCATGGTGCAGCTGTTCGTGAGCATAATTTTACGAGCTGAACTAAAGGGAGGGGCTACTCATCAATTATCACTGGTCAGCTTGATGAGTTAATGACTGAATTTGGTATCATTTTCCTCTATTCAATACCTAATTCCCTCTTTACCCTTTCCTATCCAGTCCTCTGACTGAACTCTTACTTTCTTCGACCCCAACAGCATTAGAGCATTTGAGACCTAGGGGTTCATTTCACTTCCCTTCCTCCTCTTTCTACTTTTCTGTTCCTAGTGCTGACCTGCTATGGCACTAAAATCGTCCTCCAATGGCTTAAGGAGGGAAAGCTGGTGATCAACAAGATCTCCCAGCTAGGTCCAATGGACACATCGACCAACAGCAGATGTGGTCCTCCAGACATTCTGGGGGTTGTGTGTGAATGAAGTAACCACCAAAATGTTAAAATACATATGGTGTTCACTTAAATCAGCTACAACATGTCATTTAACCTCAAAATCTGTGCTTCAGTGGCTGACCATGATAATATCTTTGAAAAATATTGGAGTGCAAGAGGTCAAATGACTTTATTGTCAAATGCCTGGCATTAGACAACAACAACATATTTGATAGTAATTTAACACTAATATGTATCCCACTGTGTGCATTTTTATTTTTATTGTGTACATTTCATTCAAGGATTGCATAGGGTAGTGCTGTGCATTCTATAACCTCTCCTACTCAATTCATTTTAATATATCAATATGCCTGGTAAATTATTAATAAGTATTTAATGAATTTCAATCTTAAGGCATATAAACTTGCAAATGTTTATTTGCTATTTAATCACAATATATGAACGTTTTCGCCGTTTAGGACATCTTCAGATATAACAATACATATTATCTGGACCTATAATAACATAACTCAGTTTCCATCCTCACCTTCTTGTGGTGCATCCTGTTCTAACAAATGAGACTCCAGAGAGTGAGTCATGGCAGTATAACCATTTCATCTCATACTGAGGAAATGCAGTATAAACCAGTTTGTCCAGAAGCTGTAAAGTGATAGCCCTACCATAGGACTTGCCTCCTCCTTCCTTGCAACTAATTAGAGGAAATCATTATGTTTGCAAGTCTACAAATATAATTTTGTAGATCGTTTTTATAGGACTATGACCTGTTAGGATGATATTTTATTAAATCCTCTGTTTCTGATTTTATTATATAAATCATATTCATTTGTAACTTATCACTGATAATATGTAATTACTTAAAACTAATACATTTTTTATATTTAACTACTGAAGTAAGTTTTACTCCTATTCAGTGTAAGAGAAAGCCTTATGGTCTTAACTGTACCAGGTTAAATAAAACCTTTCCTCGTCGTCATTATATTTGCAGCTTTCACCTCGTCTTTTTTTTTTCCACTGCAGTATGCCATTTCCTTGGTATGTATGCTTAACTAAAAACTTGCATATTGCAGTGAAAAAAAGATTAAATGTAACAAGCAAATACAATAATAGTATTATTATAAGAGATGTTATGTAACTATAATGTTCATCACTGTTACCATAAGATTTTCTTTAGGCCTGTTTGTATAATTATTAATTTCTCACACCTTCTATTCTGTAGGTGAATTCATAACATTCAATAACGCTTCATGAAATTGATACTAAAACTTCGTATTGTACTAGTAAACTATATTGTAAACCTCTTCTGTATATATTTCAACTAGACTGTGACTATAAATTAAGAGTTTATAGTAGTATTAAGTTTTTTTTTTTTTTTTTACTTGTTCCATATTCTACCTGTGAAGCAATGTATGAATATCATGGAATGTTAATAAATACGTTTACTGTGTAATGTATTATCAGCATAATTTTCCAGGTACCATTCACAATATTTAAAATGCTATGACAGTTGACATGTATGCTGTTTACTTTGATTCATTATGACTTCTGTTATTGTTTTGTACTTCCGAAAATGTATTGAAATAAAAAAATTAATTAATTAAATATACTGGGAAATACAGATATTAAAAGTGTATCTGAACCAACATACTTTTCCCTTCCTCATGTGTAAAAGCGATATGTTGTTGTTTTTTTAATCTTTTCTTGTAGTTTTCAGCCTTCCTTTTTTCTTTCAAATATAGTTTCTCATACCTTGCCAGCTTTGTATGGCTAGTTCAGTCTCACAGCAGTCGTCACTGGCCTCACTTGATGCAGAAGACTCAGGAGTTGAAATTTCACAAGATGATGCTGCATGTGATGAAGATGGTTGTAATTCAGCACCACTGCCAACAGAAACTTCCATATTTTGTGGCAGCACTTGAGAATCTAGAACTGGACCTAAACAGGCAAAACAAGTTTTGATTTTGAATTATACAATAAAACGCATTAAAATAGGTAATAATAGTTTAAGATAAAATCTGCAGCCTTCTTCCTTCTATGCATTTGTGTATCTGTCAGATGAAGAGGAAATTTATTGCTACCGAATACAATTGTAGGGGTAGGCCTATATTGAGAAAAGGAGTAACACCTCTTCATGGCAAACATATACTGACTACATAATTATTCTGTAAGCTCACTTCATATGACATCATTTTTTGTTCTCACTCTATGAGGAAGGATTCTAAGCCTACAGTGTTGTATGAAATTTATGTAATTTCCTAGTACCAGTCAATGTTCCTATGTCGTTTTCGCACTTACCTATGTCTGTAAGAAATTATATAATTTTGTATTGCTTCTTTCTTCATCTATCTTTTTCTTTCTCTCTCCCTCTGCTTTTTCTTATTCCATTATCTATTATTTATCCTGCTTACACCACTCCTTACTTATATTTTTCATCTCATATTTAATCTTAATACATCTCAATTTCAACAGAAGTGGAGAAAGGCAGAAGGGGAGAGAGAGGAATGCTGAACCGATGAAAGAAGAGTCTGGTAAACGAGGAAGCGAAATAAGTGCGGGGAATAGAAGGGGAAGTAGTGAGTGTGTAAAGCGTGCCAGGAGTGAGAAAAGAAGGGGCAATAGTGGAGAAAAACCTGTCTATAATCTGAGGAAAGGTGCATCAGTGGGCTGAAATAATAGTAGGTTAGCTAGGTAAGGGATAAATGGAAGTGAGCTGTTGTACTTTTTTCAGTGTTAAATAGTGTTATAAATAAAGTGAAAGCAATGTTGCTAGGATACGAGCGCTAATGTGTTTTGTGAGAAGAGTTTAGACAGTGAATATAATAATAGTTCAAGTTTCTAGTGAAATAGTCAACTAGGGTTAGGTCTTATATATTAAATAAGTTATATGTATTGTTATTTAAAGTATTAAGTTAGTTATGAAGGTAGGAATTATTTTTAAGGGAACTGAGAATAAGAGAAGGGAAGAAGAATAGTAGTGGATAAAGTAAAAGGATGGTCAAGTGAAAGTGAAGGGACATGAAAGACATAGCAAGAACAAGCTTCAAGTGTCAAAATACGTCTTGTTTAAAGTTGTAAATAGTGCAAGTAAGGGAATGCTGGCCTGAATACAGAAATGTGAAGGGACAGCAGGACCGAAGATTTTAAGAAATATATATCATATCATACATCTCAATTTACCTTACGTGCAGTCACCAGGAATCAATCCAAAAATCTTTCTATTTATAGACAGATGCTCTACCACTACGTTATGAAGGGACTTGGTAGACTAATTTCAAAATATCCACTTAATATTTTGTGTTCTTTGTAAATGCACATCAATAGAAGGGTCGGATTAGAGGCCACTTCTGGAAGCAGCTAAGTCAGTGGAAAATACTTCATACTGGCTATGTCTTAGCTTAATTTCGAATGTAATTTCTGTTTGTTGGATGAAAGAGGCTTTCACACCCCGATTGGGACTATAAACACAAATAAATAAATGACGTCAGCTGAAACCTCTAAGATGAGTGGAAAATGCTTCGTGTTAGCTATATCTCAGCCTAATTCGGAATAAAATGTTGTGTTTGTTGTGGGGTGTTCAGCATTAAAACCAATTAAATACACAGTAACAACAAATAGTACTTACAGGGAGGTTAAGTTAATGTAAAAACAACTTATGTGTTCATACATAAGGGACATCAACATGTATTAAATTGGGTACCGAAATTTATACAAGCTTTTCATCATCATCATTATTATTATTATTATTATTATTATTATTATTGCATAGGCCTATATTGTATTTCCGTCAAATAACGTAACATTAGTACGTAATGTGTAATTAACAAACTTTTCCCCCTTCACATTGCTAGGTGTCATCAGATTATTTACTAAGTTTTGTATTAAAATTTTAAGGTACCAGTATACTTGAAGATTGAAATTTTAAAATATCCTTTTAAAAGACACAAAATACAATAATGTACTGTAATGCCTATAGAATAACATTAGATTTATGTATTTTTAAAGGAAATGTAGGGTAAATTTCAGAACACTGATTCCTTCCTTTCCCTCGTACTTCAAAATTCTAACCTTGTGCACACAAAAATAAATTATTGGCACTGAAAAGTGCCTTTTCGTAAGCATGATGATGTGCATATGACAAACGCACACAAATCTGCTCTTTTTAGTATTTTAAGATATAATTGTCAGTGAGGAATCCGTATACTGAAATTTTCCCGAAATGTAATTTACACATACCGGTACGTGATTAATAGTAGCCTAATTATTGTAAATGTAACTTATCGGAATAACAATATAAATGGATATTAGTGATTAATTGTAGCCTAATTATTGTAATTGTAACTTATCGGATTAACAATATAAATGGATATTAAAATGAAAATGACCTTTTTTAATTTTTTGGTAATTTCCTAGTACCCGGTACTCGTTACGTAGGTCGTTTTTATGTTCAACATATTTAGTATAACTTGTTGCTTGTGGGCCATCCCTAACCCCGACCTTCACCCCTAAGAGCGCCGGTCCTTATATACCCGTCAGTCAAGGCCTTCTGACAAATAAAAGCAACTGACAATAGATATCTCAGTCGTGACAACCTCATAAAATATCCTATCAATTGAATAATCGATCTTGCTACGTACAACATAATTATATTATATTATTATATTATTACCCATTTCAGCGAATACTGACGACCACTGCAAAATACGACAATTTGGTCCAGGGAGCATTCTCTTTGGGCACAAAGGTGATTTATGTAACATGTTTCTAATTTAGTCTTTTAAATACCGGTACATTCTTTAATAAGTCACTGAAAAAGAAATGTGAATATAGGAAATGGAGTGAGTACGAAATTATTATTATTTTTTGGCGCATCATTTTTACGTAAATAATGACAAATAAAATGGGATTATTAGCAAGTACGTACACTGCGTTTGTCAAATGCGCATTACCATGCTTTCCAAAAGGCACTTTTCAGTGCCCGACACCCCGACTAATATTTTATGTATTCTTTCTTGCTTTAGGGGGCTCCGCCCCCTAAAACCCCTCTTGGGGACTTGGCCCCCAAACCTACCGGTCCATCACATTTGAGTTGAAGGTAGGAGTTACATTTTATAACGTGTTCTTTCCTGTTTTAGGGGCTCCGCCCCCTAAAAACCCCTGTTGGGGACTTAGTCCCCAAACCCTCATACAATTAATTTATAGTAGCCTAATAAACCAGTCCATCACCTTTGGGTTGAAGGTAAGAGT
The DNA here is from genome assembly GCF_040183065.1 of Periplaneta americana. Taxonomy (NCBI): domain Eukaryota; kingdom Metazoa; phylum Arthropoda; class Insecta; order Blattodea; family Blattidae; genus Periplaneta; species Periplaneta americana. The sequence goes on from NC_091132.1 coordinate 87,343,245, forward strand.
TATATTTTATGATGTGTTCTTTCATGCTTTAGGGGATTCCGCCCCTAAAACCCCTGTTGGGGACTTAATCCCCAAACCTTCGTGCAATTAATTTATAGCAATTAACCGGTCCATCATCTTTGGGTTGAAGGTACGACTTTATATTTTATAATGTGTTTTTTCTTGCTTTAGCCCCCTAAAAACCCCTGTTGGGGACTTAGTCCCCAAATCTTCGTGAAATTAATTTATATTAATTAACCGTTCCATCACCTTTGGGTTGAAGGTACGACTTATATTTTATGAAGTGTTCTTTCTTGCTTTAGGGGGCTCCGCCCCCTAAAAACCCCTGTTGGGGACTTGGTCCCCAAACCTTCATGCAATTAATTTATAATAATTAACCGGTCCACCACATTTGAGTTGAAGGTACCGGTACATTCTTTAATAAATCACCGAAAAACAAATGTGAATATATAGGATGTGGAGTGTGTACGAAATTATTATTATTTTTGGGATATCATTTTTACGTAAATAACGATAAATAAAAACTAACATGCCACATAACATTATTTTAAGAAATACAGGAAACAAGCATGAATAATATTCACCATTCTTAATGATCGTGGGATAGAAAAAAGTATGGAATAGAAATTACATACAAATGTGCGTGTAATAAACAATAAGCAAACCATCTTCGATTAATCATTTCAAAACAACGTGAATATAGCGTGGATTGTGTAGGAAAATAATTTCTTATATGTTGCTCCCAATGTGCATCATTGTTAACTTATGAAAACAAATGAAATTTAACATGGCATATAAACACTATTTGAAGAAAGATAGGAGATATTAAGTAATATTCATCGTTCTTAATGATCTTCGGATGGAAAATAACAATGAAATATGTATAAAATAGAAATTACATACAGGTGAGCATATAAAAACAGTAAGTAGAATCATTTATTTGATTAATAAGCTTAAATTACTCCAGGTTTAGTGTAAGAGTGGTCTATGTAACGAGTACTGGGTACTAGGAAAATACCAATATTTTTTTTTTTTCCTGGAAAGCAATTTACTTATTTGACGAAGATTTGGTGACTTTTGGAGCTGAAGCTGTTCTCTTGATTGGAGGTTTTCGTTTCATTGCTGACGGTGGTGAGAAAAAGAAGATTATTGGTACAGCATTCGATTTTAGTTTCTGTGTGCCATCAACACGAGTTTCTTCCCCACATATCACGTACGAAGTGAACCTAAATAAATAAAAAATTATATTGGTATTAACATAATAGAATTATACAATGTGATATCATACGTAACATCTGTTGGCTGTTTGTACTATTATTTTCCACAAATTATATTTTAATACATACCTCACATAAATATGAATAATCAGGTGGCTTCCACTCATCCCTTTTCATTTTAATATGCCATTTCTTTCTTCTTGCTGGATCTTTTGGGAAGCACTTCATTAACATGCCCTTCTTGGCTAATTGCTGCAACCTACGGCAGCACAGCCAGGCACATTTACCTAAAAACATAAGTAAATGAGCGCATTTCACTACATCAGTATGAATTATATCAAGAATAAAACTGTAAGTTCAACAAGCATAAAGCACAATACGAGATAACTACGTTTTATATTACAAATCAGTCGCAAAACTAATGCAGAAAACATAGGCTATCTAGTACCATACACACATACACAATTTTTGCCGCTGGTACCACGGGATCTAGTCGACCAATGAAAATTCACACAATCCTTTGTCGCCACCACCGCCGTCGGGATCGCCTCGCGGTGGTCGTGACCAAAGACGTTATAATAGGTCGTGACCAGAGAGCGTTGGCGGGAAAACGTCACCAAGTATGCTACGTTTGAATTTTCTCAGCTGAAGTGTATTGAACTTCAATTCGCATGACGGTGATAACAATTAACATGCAACTAAACATACTTTGCACGTTCAAATCATTTACCAAATGATTTTTCTGCTGATATTTTTCACTGAAGTCTGCAGAGGCACTATAAAAACTAATTTTCACTGAGTTTTGTTTTACTACATTTCAGTAGCGGCTATTCAAATGAAGAAGGTGAAGACCATTTCACTTGTTATTTTGCGAGCCATTTGATTTTTATTTCGATTATTAAATTATTCAATTTTAAACACTATAGCGCTATAAATCAATAAATCTCAAGTACAGTATCACCAGTCTGTTTAAATATTCCCGCTGTTGTGTAACTTTCACATCTCAGTTCCTTGAGCGGCAGCAACAAGGCAATGTTTCTCAAATTTAAAATATTGTAACTTTATTACAAATCAAGAATGCAATTTTATCGTTTCAACAATAGTCACTTTTTTTTATAATTTAGTTCAAATATTCCCGTCAACAATGGGATTTCCACTCCACATAGCAACACAGTATTCGTTATTGCACTCCACAGACGACAATGACAATTTACTTGGATTATTAAGAAAAACAATGTACTGCTAATCTTAACTAATGTTCACAAAGCACTATTTACAACACAGAACTGTCAGTTCTTAGTTCACAGTTCGTCTCCCTTGGCTAGTTCTTCTAGCTCAGTCACTCGAGTTTACAGTATCTCGAACCCAAGACCTTCAGAGACAGTCCACTGAACTTCGAACTCAGGTCCCCCAACTGCGGTCCACTGCACTCGAACTCAGGACTTCGGACGCTCACACAGCTGCGGACACACTCAAGTCGAACTCCGGTCTCGAAGCTGGCTTCACTGCTACATAAGACTGGCTGGCTTGCTGTCCACCGACTATAACAACAATTGCTCCTAAACTCACTTGCGTCTCTTCTTTTATAACCAAAGCATAGTTTCGGGAAAGTACGATGCTAGATATTTCCACGGATGTCCAGAAGATGGCACCTCCCGAATTCTTTGGATTTCTTCCCTCTCTGCTCTCTCCTCTCCTCTCTTCTCTTCGCCACAGCACATGCCCCAGGAAGCAGATGCGCGCGCACTTCATTTGCCGCACCGAACTACGGCCGACATTGTCCTCCTTCTGCCGGTCGTGAGATCGTATCCCAGCTCTGTCACAATATCATTTTGTTCTTCTATGTTAGGGTGGTTGCTATGACAACGACTGAGACATTTCCCCCCCGCACTTCCATATTCTTCAAGAAACGGGTATTGCTGTGACGAACACGTATTTGGTCTTCAGCCCAGCCGATGCGCTTTCTATAATGGGTGACACGGAGATTTACGAGTACTTGTCTGTCCAGCAACATGACCCATCCTAAAGAAAATTCTTTCCTAAAAATTCTGCTTTGTCAAGTCTTCTTCCTATATAGGTCTTATTATGTTTTATGGTTTTAATTTTTCATTTTTTATTCTGGCCACAATTTTATTGTCCCTTATAGGAAAATTCCATTAAAAATTAATACTATGAAAGCAATGGAAAGAAATTTTGATATTCTGAACACAACCTTGTTAGTGGAAGTTGTGAATTAATTTTTACCTTTCCTCAGTGCCTCAGTCTGTTTTTCGTCGTATTTTGTATCGGTAGGCCTATGTCGAGCTATTCAGTTGTGATAGGCCTAATTTTTTTAATATAATTTATTTTACTTATTACTTTATTAGGTGAAGACATTAAGTGTGTTTCAGTTTTTAATGAATTTCTAATAAGTGTATTAGGACCTATATTTATTTGTCTATGGCTTTAACACAGGAATTAACATGAATTGTCAAGGCCGGTAAGGAAGAAGCAAAGCCAGCATCAAGTCGGCCGTGCTATAACCTTAGTCGCCACCAAAGACGTTATAATAGTGGGTCGCCACTGTCTATATAGACACAGTCTAAGACATACAGTCACGCAACTCATACGTATAAAATGTGCCAACATTTGACAGCTGGCGCGACAGTAGCGCTCTAGCGGCAGGCAAGTTAAAAGTGTGCAGATGACATATGATAACACACAAGAAAACGAGTTTAGCGTAATTTATTTTATATTTTTATGCTATACAGTAAGTGTATATGGTTCTTATTAATTTTACTTTTAAATCCTAGAAGAATTTCACACGCAGTTAATCTAAAAGTTTCAGAAGCTGGGAATAAACGTAATTCTTTCTGCTCCTTCCAACTGAATCATGGCCCTGATCACGTATCATGGTTTTAAATAATATAATTGTTTGTACGTGGACGGTTAATTCGATTCATTCCTAATATATTTATACGTCATTTGAACTCCATATTCCCTGTGAGAAGAATCAAAATTAGTAGCTTCAAAAACAGGAACGCCATTTCAGTTTTTGCTTAGAGGAAACAAGATTTGTAGGGCGTATCTCGTAGGGTACATCGCGTGGCGAACTCCTCTCCCTATTTCCTGAGAAATTAACTATTTTCCATACCGCAAATTGGGGTAAACTCAACCGCTGAGGTAAACTTGAAAATAAAAAAAGGGAGGATTTAAACCGTAATATGATAGACACTGAAATATGCATAAAGTTCATTATTTTTTCCATTTCTTAAGAACCGGTATTTCCTTTATTATTTTGAATAACAAATAGTGCTGATATTGTAGTTTAATTTTTTTTATGACATGTTTATCGCATTTTACAATACATTTCCATTTTTCACACATAGGTTTTATTTTACCTTATCCTACCTATTAGTACGTTAATATGACGTAGGTGAGAACAAATAAATGAACACACAATTTTGTTGAAAAAATTTTAATTCCAATTAAGTCAGAAAATGTACTTTTATTTTCAATAAATAATCACTGAAACTGTAAAATCAACACCAATAACAGTCATACAAATTATTACAGAAAAGATTGCTATTTTATATTAAATTAAAAAAGACTCTTCTATTTCTTGAGAAATTAGTAGGCTTATGTCTGCCACATGAATCTACACCAACACATCAGAAATTTATCGACACAGTCTGGATTTATTCAAGAAGTGAATATTTTGCAAAAGGATTACAATACTCCATGAATTCATGAAAAATTAACACCACGATTCCTACTTGAATACAAAAATTATGGAATTATTTGCATTAAAAACTATAGATACATTATCCAAAATCGGAATGATTACACATTTACACATATGATCTCTGCAGCAAAATAATATACTATAACAGATATTTACTTCGATCCTTTTTTTTTTTTTTTTTTTTTTTTTTTTTTTGCATTTATAGTACATTAGAACTACTCCACACACTACGATGGCGTATTAGAAGCTATTAATACCTGTCTACAAGAATTAATTTACAGATTAAATTCATTTATTAAAGCAGGCATATTTTGTGATTCAAAATCTGCAGTTTAGACTATTGTGTCATCAACATTAGAAGACAATGGAGAAGGAATACTATACCAAAATCAAGTTTCTAAGACAACAGAAAAAATGTTATGTTGCTTTATAACAGATACCTTCTCATTGTGTAATGGAAGAAAATGAAAATGCAGACTTTCTGGCAAAGAAAGAAACCACAATCCAATAAATATTTCATTCTGAGATTTCATATTGTTCAGCAACATTTTTCATACAGAAAAATTAAGAAGGAACAATATAAAATAATAGCAAAAGAAAAGTAGTGGAAATAAGTCTTGGTGTGAAATTTTAAATAATAAACTTTTGTGCAAATCTGGCTCTCAGGTAGTACCTCCCTGTAAAGCAGATTTGAATTATTCAATAAAATTTTGATGATAATAATTCTCGAAGAAGAACGCCAGTGGCTATCTTTAGAATAACGACAAGACAGAAAACAAACGGGAGAAAATCTATCGCACTGAGCATTTCATTGACTAATTAATTAAAATAAGTAACAAACACTAATATAGCAAAGTGTAACGGCATGGTTTCATTTAAGCAAAGGCATTAACTAGCCAGTCTTTTATTTGTTAAGTGTTTATAAAAACGGAATACTTTAATATTAAAAGCAGTACAGTTCTCACTTTTTTTCCTTCAGTAACACTAGCACCTACTCAATTGTATTTTTCTTAAACTGAGGAGTGAGGGAATTGCCTCCCTTGTTCCTCTTAAATGACGCCACTGCTGAAAAATAATAAATCTTGTCTCACTCCAGAAACAATAATAATGAGTGAAAGGAATTATTACATAAAGAACTACATAACTACAACTACAGAAAACGGCAGAGAATGCAAGAAATATCAGACGGAATCTCTCAGACAGCAAAACCAGTGCAGGACAGCAATAAATAAATAAAAATAAGAAAACACCATCTGAATCAAATAACCTTCCTATTTAAAATAATAGCTCCAGTCTCACGAAGTCCACAGAAGTAGTAAATCAATTAAATAAATATTTTGTAAATATATACAAAACTATCTTTCAAAATATATTTTTCTCCTCGCCAACATACTCCTCATCGCCTTTGATCTTAACTTTTTAACTCCCATTAGTTACAGAACTCGAAATTAAACAAAATTGTTTCTTTCCTCCAAAATAAATACCCCTCCAACACAGATGAAATCCCAGCCTCGTTATTAAAAACGAGCATTCCCTTTTTGAATAGATAATACGAAAATTGAAACAGAAGATTGCTTAGATAAAGACAGTTTAGTCGTAAATTCTGATAAATCTGTCTACCTTTCACAAAAAAAAACTGATAATTATGATGTACAAGTACAGCAAAAATCTTTACATTTCGTTGAAACCACCAAATTTGTCGCCTACACATTGACAACTCTTTCTCTTGGACATCTCACATCTCTTCTCTTCGAAAGAAACTGAATACAGTAGTATCAGCTAAGAAATCATATAAAAATAGACATATAGATCACAGTGTTTTGCCCATTTCAATTCCCTTATCACATATGGTATTCATTTCTGGGCAGCACCCAGTAGCATCAAAGATATATTTGAAATTAAAAAAAAAGCAGCCAGAGTCATGAGAGGTATGTGACCAACAAACTCGTTAAGAGATGCATTGAAAAATTTCAAAACAGTTCCACTTTCATCTGTATATATCCACCATTCAATGTTCTTCTTTAAAACAACACACAAAATTATGATCTGAACAATTCCAGTCACTAGCATAACACATGTAAAAAAAGATAACATCCACATCCTATGCAAACAACACTATCATCAATAAAAATTCAGCACATTTGTTTTAAATTTACAATACTTTGCTCAAGGGAATACAACAAATTAAAAGACATTAATCGTTAAAAATATATTAAAAAGTTTCTTACTGAAAATTCCTTTAACTCAATCCACGACTTCATAGTTAATGATGTCTTTCATATTCAACCCAGGTATATAATGTTCACCATGATCTCCTTGTAAATGTCTTACACTACATTTGCATTATTGCATATAAATGGACACTGTTCATACTTCTACTTTTATTTGCTTAAAAGCTTGTAAATAATACATTATAAATTGTAATCTTCTCCACTGACCTATAAACATTTCTCATTATATGTTACATTGTGTTTTATTTAATGAGACCCGGTAAGCCAAAAAATCTTGAATTTTAAATTTTGTCGTGTTTTATTTATCTATGAAGATTTATCTTTCAGATGATGAGCCATGGTTTAAGTTTGTATCTGTTTCCTAAGTATGTTTTCTTCCGGTTTAAATGGACATCGCCATTTAAATTTGGCGTGCCCCCTGTTCATCTGGCTCCATTCCTGCAAGTTTGTTTTTTTCTTACAAAATGAAGCTTTTCTCAGCTTCTATTATACATTGGACTTTAAAATTTTCAGAGCATGTTGCCACAAACCTTGCCCTTAATTTAACAAGAGGTTTCAAATAAATCTAAATTATGAAAGTAATCATGTACTGATATGTACTGAAAAATGTAGTTAATTTTTGGACCTGAACAAAAAAAAAATTAATGTACTACATATGCACTTTTCTTTCAAAAGGCCGTGTTAAATTCAAGTCAGTATATGTAACAATAACGTGTACAAAATCAAGTTCCTACTCCTAGCAGTTTCTGAGAAAAAGCTTCATGACCAATCAGAATTTTAACACAGCCGAGGTAAGATGTACCGGGTCCCCTAAACATTGCTCTTACCACGTTTTCAAGTCATACACAGTATATATTCTTTACTAATGCTTTTAACTCTATTGCATTTGTATAGTTCTATGTATGTAGTGTAAATATATTAGTAGGCTATATCCTATACGGAAGTCTACCTCAACCTAGCAACATGCCTGGTGAGAAAAAAACACAACAGAAACATGAATTTAACTTACTACAGTTATACCATTGTATTAAAAAGTAAAAACAGAAGTTACCTATTACTGCATAAAAATTGTACTTATGTATGGAAGTAATATAACAACACTTAACAGCCTAAATGGCAAAATTTTAAGTACTTTGTATTCTTTCTGTTATTCTCAATCAAAGATCTATTCCCAAATTTCAAAATGAAATATAATCTAATTTTCACAAACAATTTCAGCATTAGAATCTTTGTGTCACAGCAGCATCCTTCTGGAAAATCTGGTATTTCCTGCAGTGCATTTACAAACATTGCCCCACAATGCTTCTGGTGTGCATAGTGATTGAAATATTGGGCTAATTTACCTTCACATGCTTTTAAATATGAAAAACACTTTTCAGTACATACCACTAAATTGCCAAAATTGGAGCTTTGATCATAATTCTTATAATAGGTGTACAATTTGTCACTCGAATCAAAAAGGTCACTACTGTCCACAAGCAATGCCCTACATGTGTCACAATGGTGTATCGAGAACACTTGTCAGGATAAAGCCAAAAACATACCTCATACTATTAGTTTCCCCACAATCTCTTGGAATTTCAACATTGGGAAGATGAGGGTCTTGCTGAGTCATATCACAAAGGAACATATTTGAAGCAGCTGGTGTTTGGATAGGAGATTTTTTTAAATCTAATATAATCTGACTCCAATCAACAGACTCGCAATTACCACTAGTTTCAAGTGGTTGCATTAACTTACTGACAGTAACACTGCAAAATGCGGAAATGAATTGATTTGGGGGTGGGTTGGTACAGTGGCCTCCTTTCTGTCTGAGGACTGAGAAAAGAATTTCAAGGCTATCTTGATTGATCTTCCTCATTAAGAGATACCTGTTTCTTTCCCTAATCAATTCATTCACAAGCATTTCAAAAGCACTTATGTTAATTAACAAACCTTTCAGGCATTTTATTCTATTTGTGACATTCCTGTTACTTGAATCATGAAATTGACAAGATTGAATCCATGGTTTCATTTTCTTTAGACATTCAACATGATCAGAGGATGAGGTAACAGCATTTCGCAAATGAACAGGTCCATTAATAGTATAGCAGTTCAGTATGTCAAAAACGTCATTCATATTCTTACAAAATTCTTCAGTAGCAAAACATGTAGGTTGCATTGTGCCATGAGCTACAAGAGTTTGAATGGCAGAAGCTACTGTATGACTTAACACACTCACTGCATCCTTGACTTTCATTTTTGAGAAAGCTGGAAGTTCCACAGACTTTCTAGTAAGCTTTGGTGCAAGTTTGAAATGTCTTATGGAATCACTTTGATAAAGCTGTGAAATGTGTTTCCATGAAGCAGTTCCAAACTCCCCACTACTCAATTGGTGGACAACATCATATTTAAATAGGTTATTTCTAACACTTTTAATAAGATGTGGTGCATCATAGAAGAAAAATATCTTATCTTTACCATGCATAAGGAATGGCTTCTCCTCACTTATTCCTAAATCACGCCTCCAATCCATAAAATTAGAGCCCTGATCAGTAACACAGGTTTTTACAATTAGACCAATTTCCTGCAATTTGTTCAAAACTGTAAAAAATATATCTGCTAATTGTTGGGCTGTTATTCCATTATTCGTGAAGAAATAAGCCAGGGGTTGCTTGAATTTTGAAAAAATACCATTGATCATTATTACTAAGGCACTGTTTGCAATCTTTGGGGTTCTGTCATTCCCAAAATCTTCAAAGCCTACTACAATATCTGAACTGGCGACATAAGATAATTGTGACATTAGGGACATCTCATCCAAAGCTAAATTTACCAGTCTTTCATTGGCTGTAAATGATTGAACTTTCTCCTTCAACATTGCAAACACACTGTCATTAATGCCACAATTTAATCTTACACCTTCTACATATGCCTGTAATGTCCTCACAGAAGGCAGGAACAAATAATGACATAATAATTTGTAGCACTGTGTGCTACAATACAATAATTTCAGAGCAAAGACCTTTACTGAGTCAGCCCATCGCAGTCCATGCTTTGAATTCATTGGCATTTGAATCTGACTTAAAAAAAGATCTAGGGCCTCCTTACCTAAATATTGTGAAGCAACACATTTAATTTTAAGCCTATCTGCAATAACTTTTTGCTTGGTAATCTTGCGATGCTTCACCTTACAATTGCAAACACATCTGCACACTTTTAGTTCTTGGCACCTTCTGCGAAGCCTAACAATTTCTGACGATTTGTTTCGACATTGCTTTTCTAATTTACTAATCAGATCAGTAAAACTGAAATCTGTTTGTACGGAAGCATCACACGTGGTAGAGAAAGTTTCTTCTGAAACTCGAGTGGAGCTGTTTTCAATTTCAAGATGTTCTGAAATTGTTGTCTTAATTTTCTTGCGGTCACTTTCATAATATGTTCTATTTGGGAGCTTCCGTTTTGACGTAAATAAGGGTGGTGCATTAGGTACGTCGAATAACGTGGGTACAGCATTCCACACAAGTTTCTTCCTCTCAGTATTCATAAACATACACTCTTCAAAATGAATTGAACATAGTTTTATATTATTGAACAAATAATCTATGCTTTTGTTCATTAAATCTGATCTTCTGAGATTTATCAGCCATTTTCTGCTTCTGAAAGAACAAACAAAATACAAGACGTAAGATGGACAAGACAAATAACCTGTATTACTTTAAATAAATACATACACCGATTGTACTTGTATTTCCATAAGTATTTAAACTATCCTTCCTGATATATAAATAGGTAACTGATAACTAATAAATGTTTTATAGAATACAATACGTAGGCTACCTACAATGTGGATTAATGGTTATGACTGAGTTATGATTTTCTGATATACACTTAACTCTCTTGATCTTTAGGGAATCTGAAGAACGACAAATTCGGAGATTTAAACTTGTTGTTACTGCAATTTACGGCACTGCACACATTGCCTTTATTCCGACGCATGATTAAAACATTATTATAACATGTTTCATCCCTTAAAAGCACGTGCTGATTGTATTAACGCTATTGCCTGTGCCTTGCCTGCCGCTTGGGCGCTAGTGTCGCGTATGTTGGCAAAAAAAGTGTTGAAGTTGCGTGACTGTATGTCTTAGACTGTGATATAGAGAGAATGTTAATGCAGCGGTTGGTGCACTGACCGAGAAATTTAACATTATGGTTTAGTTATTCCATTACATAGACCTCCTTGGGCCAATGTTTACATTCTCTTCATAAGTGTTATGAAATACATAATTATTTGCGTTGAAGAAATACTAATGTTGCCAACTGTATAAAAAATATACAAAGAAAGATAAGCGAAGAAAATGTTACGTGATAGTGAAAGTTCGCGTAGTTGTGCAGGTAATCAGTATAAGATGACTGATCATGAAGAATCATTTCTCAAGGATTTCTTTACTCACGTTGCTAATTTGGGATTTGATAAAGCTAAAGAACTTGTGGTAAGTTACTGTGTACTTTAGTGTCGATTTCTGTTAATAAGGAATAATGATATGATTTATGTGTTTGTTTACAACTTCATCCATTTGTTTACAACTTGATCCAGCTCTTTTCCTCCTCTTGCTACTGTTCTCATTATAGTTTTCTGTCATAATGTAACTTAAAATAATTTGCTCGTAGAAAGGATGTAAATTCATTTGTACCTTAACATGGTAACAAGATTTCTTTCTTTTTTTTTTTTTTTACTTCCAATTTTATGATTACATTTTGTAATGTGACTTAACCTTTAACTGTCAAAGCTATGACAGACAAGTAAGCTTAGACCTAATGCGACATTTGTTATAGTAGGTAGGCCTAATGATGAACAATAATTTATATAAATGTAAGTTAATAAGAAGACAAAGGGAATCTGATCCAGTAACTGACCTCCATTATCTTTTCGGTTCAAGTAATGGGTCACTCAGAAATGCTTCTAGCCTACATTCAAGATTATGTAATGCAGTCTGTGCAAAGCACAAGAAACTAGCGCACAAGTAGTTCTGACGATTTTAGAAGTGAAAATCGTGGAATTTGTAAGAAATTTCTTTTGTAGTGATTAAACTGAATAATTAAGAATTTTATAGCGCTGTAGGGGAGACTTGGGATGCTCGATACACATGGATAAAAAATAATATTGTGGGCTTAAATATGCTCCTGTAGCATTTTCTACACAACTCAGCCCTACTTGTTACACAGAGCTTATTGATAATATTGACAAAATACACAATTTAAAAACTTTTTTTGAACACACGAAAAACAATCAATTTTTAACTGTATGCAAAGTGTATCAGTCCTCCCTATCATGGGGATATGTGATGTACTCTTTGGGGGATATCCAATGATAGTTATTTTATATTCGAATTTCAAACAAATTAAGTGCGATTTTGATTTACAATGTTAATGGTCCATTTTGAAAATGTATTTCAAAGTTGTACAATGGATTATCAATGCCATTTTTTTTATAAAACTGATCACAATACATTTCAACATGTTACATCTATTCCACACACAATCCTTCTACACTTTCAGTAGAATCCAATGAAGAGTCGCTATTTTCCGATCAATAAGGTGGATGGTGTAAGAGGGTTATATGACGTCACGTATATCTACACATTACTTTGCAAGTACGAAAAATTTTGGTAATTTAACTTTACCTCAATGCTGTTGTTCCGTGTTAGTGTAGGTTCTGGATGTTAATGGTGTTTGTCCATAGCCCGGGCATGCTTTTTTAATGTTGTTTATAAAGTCGAGAAACATTTGATGAGCTTGTATTCTTCAGTTTGCACTCTCGGAATGGCAGTATAGGAACTCAAATACTATGTATAGATCGTCAGTTTTGGTATTTTATCTGGTAGCCTAATAATTCTTGTTCGTTGCATCAATTTACATTACTTTCGTGATCTGTGTCGAAGGCTTTATATAATACGCGGAAGTTAAAGTTCTTTCGTGATGCACTAACCACCGTTAGAATACTAAAGACCTTAGTCTAACCACGTATGGAGTGAATCGATTTAATATACGTAAATAAGACAATTGATAGTAGGTAAGTGGAGTAACACCATCTTTTGGATATTTATCATATTAGTTTACTTGTATAATACAAGTTAATTAATTTGTAATTTATTTGATAGGTTAAATGTAATTGGGTTAATAGCTAACTAATGAATTCAGTTCTGTTATATAATAATGACCTTAAAATATATTTAATGACTTTGGAAGAGTTTGTTCTTCAACGAATTCGTAGCATAATGGCATTGATGGTGGTTCACCGAACGAAAGATCCTAGGATCAAATCCCGGCATATTCAGAGAAGTCTTTATTCCAATTTAACATGAAGTAATATGTAGAATGACGTAGAGGGTGAAATAGAGGAAAATATGTGAAGAAGAAACTGCAGTGAAGTGGTGTAAGATGGGAGAAAGAAAAGTGGGGGTTGTGGGTGTACCGGGGGTGTGAGCCCTCGATTTCATTCATATTTTCGTCATCGTGCGTGACGTCACATATTGCGTCATCGATCTCCAATTAGTCTGGAAGAACAGCAACTGAATCTTGGATTTTACCAAACTTTCATTATAACAAAAACAAACTAAACGTTAATGTTTGTCTATAAATGTAGGTTGTGAAAGTATAGAGATCAATTTGAGAGCTGTCAATCACAGAAATATCATCTTTTGTGGTCATTTAAATCTTCTGTCACTTAGGCTACACGTCGTGAGAATTTCATAGTCCTTTCTTCTACAGATCCTGACTTTAAAATGCATCCAACATATCTACCAATCTTTTTTTTTTTTTTTTTTTTTATTAACTTTGCATGAAACTACGGCCCAGTCGCCCTTCCACCTTCTCTTTAAATGTTTCTTTAGTTTCTTTCACAGTCACCACTTGTATAGACCTCATTGACGCAACTTTCTCATCTGAACTTGTGTCATATTTTTTTTATGAAATTTCAACCAGTGACCCAACCAATTCATTTTTCTCTTCCTGATCAGTTTCAGCATCAGTCTTTCTTCACTCTTTCCAGCACAGCTTCATTTCTTATTTTGTCTGTCCATTTCATAAGCTCCATTCTTCTCCATAACCGCATTTCAAATGCTTCTGGTCACTTTTCACTTCGTCGTAATGTCCATGTCTGCCCCATTTTTTTTTTTTTTTTTTTTTAAGAGTTTCCTTTGTCATTGCTATTCTCTTCTTGACTTCCTGGCAGCAGCTCATGTTACTGCTTATTGTACACCCAAAGTATTTGAAGCTATCCACTTGCTCTACTGCCTCATTTAGTATTAGCATGTTTACCTTCTTTATTTTTCTTTCGACAACCATGGTCTTCGTCTGTTTATAGGAGTAATGAATACAAATGCAGTTTCCACACAGGGATGACTGATACACCTATCACATATCCTCTGTTCACTTGTATCATGCATCCCCATGGAACACATTAACATTATACTCTTACTCGAAAAGGGATTAGGACAACCAAGGTGTCATGAGTGCCGGTCATAATTACTTAAAGATATGTAGATTTCAATCCCACAAAATGATTATCGACAAATCTTATCCATATTATGAAAAATAATGAGGAATATTTTACATAATATTTACTTTGATCGGTCAGGATTCCAATTCTAGCTCTAGATCAAATTCTTCAACTCCACACTTGCTGCAAATGACAATAAACCATCAATAGGAAGTGATTATTAGAACATATGAATTACAGAACAGTAATGTCAACTATCTGGCTAAAATTTATCATGTATCAAATATCCCCAGTCTCCCCTATTTAAAACAAAAACAATTGTTCGAAAATGTAGTAATGCGTCATTATGCAGGTACATATGTGGTGGTTTCTAGTGAAAAAGGGTATATAAAACATATGATACGATGTTATGTGAAATACCCGTAATTTGTTTTAATGAGTAAGCATTAAAAATAGCAGCGAAACAGAACAAATAATAATGAAATAAACACAGTTTTCGTAATATGACTTCGTTTGTCTGTCCGCCATTACCGTAACTTGTCACAAGCCAGTACCGACATCACTATACTTGTTTTTTTTTTAAAGATGAGACATGACAGTTAAGCGGTCGAGCTTGGAACTATAGTGCCATGTTGCCAATATGGACTACCACGCTGCTAGCTATGGTCGACTCTAGTAACACAGTCGACCGTGTGCTAGCTGATGTTAAGATGGCTGACGTTAAAACATTCATTGACAATAGACGTGAAGATCGACAATCGACAGAGAATCAAAGACGAAACGTACCAATGGTAACATTGTGTGCACAATAAATGTCGCCCAGAGAGCTATTAAGCACTCGCCACGTGCGAACTGTACGTTTGGCAACTCAGCCGTTGTTACCATAGCAAACAGGCCTACCACGCTATGTGACATTCAGTTGTTTTTCCGATCGCAACGCTCTCGTCATGTCCCATCTTTCAAAAAAAAAAAAGTATAAACAATAAATCACCAGCCTTTTCCAGCAATTGAAAATTTCCTAACTCAATCGCTGTCATCCTAATCTTCTCGTAGATCGTCGGGATATAAGATGTCTTATAAGTTAAGCTAATCTAATCTAACGTATGCTTTGGTAAATCTTTACAATAGCGTTACCAAAGAAAAGCAAACAGCAAGAAAGAGCACACATTCTTAGACAATTCTGGGTATATGCAAAACACACCAAAAGCCTAAACTAACCTAACTTGTCACAGATTCCCACAGCTCTCCGCTGGGCTCCACTTTCACAGCATTTATCGATGTTGATTTTGGTGTGACATTAGCGATAGCATTCAGTTTTTCTTATTTTTTAGTAGGTTATTTTAAGACGCTTTATCAATATCTTAGATTATTTAGTGTCTGAATGAGATGAAGGTGATAGTACCGATAAAATGAGTCCGGGGTCCAGCACCGATAGTTACCCAGCATTTGCTCATATTGGCTTGAGGGAAAACCCCAGAAGAAACCTCAACCAGGTAATTTGTCTTAACCGGGAATTGAACCCTGGCCAACTGGTTTCGCGGCCAGACGCGCTAACCGTTATTCCACAGGTGTGGACTTTGTTTTATTTTTTTATGATGTGTATGACTCGACTAGAAGTCAAGGATGTAAATACATTTTTGTACCTTAACGTGGTAACGCAATACTAAATAAATAACCTAAGCAAATCTAACCTAACGTAAGGTAACAAAAAATTCCATTGTACACTAGGGTGAAAATTTCGTAATGTCACACTAAGTTATGTTGGTAGCCATAAGACAAGAAACAGCTAGAAAATAACTGAAGATGTATTATCAGAGTACGAAGTACCTCTGCGCTAGTTTAGCTGCACTTTTTTGTGGAGCAATGTTTACTTTTTTTCATGCACTTTTGAAACTATCTGACTTTACAGTCACTTTTGTACGCTTATATATAATACAGTATTTATTCATTATATCCTAACAGGAACGTGAACGTGAGTCACGGACAGGACAGTCTGGACCATGGGGGATGTTAGTGACTCATCTTCCTCAAATAGCAATGGCTGAGCGTTCTTATGGAGAACTTGGATTCCTAGTAACAAAAAACAAAGGATTTCTCAGAAAAGATGTTAGTGAAGTCTTTATAAATACAAATACATGACGAAAATATATTATTCTTGAATATGTTTGATTAATATTAACTTACTATCAAGATAAATTAAAGACAAATAATTATGCAGTCTAATGAATAAGGACTTCAAGAATATATCGATAATACCATAAGATATTTGGAACAGATAATGGGCCTGACATTCACTTGTGTCGTGTTTGCATGAAGTGCTTATCACTATTCCCTT
Source organism: Periplaneta americana (assembly GCF_040183065.1). Classification (NCBI taxonomy): domain Eukaryota; kingdom Metazoa; phylum Arthropoda; class Insecta; order Blattodea; family Blattidae; genus Periplaneta; species Periplaneta americana. The sequence continues at coordinate 87,360,232 of NC_091132.1, forward strand.
ATCAAATCATCTAACTTTTTCGCTGACAGTGAGGCTACTTGTCACTAATCTATCTCCCTCTAAGCCTTATCTGACCTTGTCCCTGACAGTGGGGTTATTTGTCACTAATCTATCTCCTCATCAAACCCTAATCTTGTCATTGATGGTAGGAATACTTGTCACTAAAGTTAATGAGGAGGGGGGGAGGGGAAGGATAGAGAAGGGAACCAATTTTTTCCTTGTAATAACGGCACAAGCTACCATCAGGCAAATTCTTTTTGAAATATTTTATTTTACATCATCATCATCATCATCATCACCATCACCACCACCACCACCACCACCACCACCACAATCATCATGAGCTTTTTTTTAAATAAATAATTAATTTAAAAAATTATATAACTTTTATATATATATATATAGGAAATACATTACGAAAATATTTAGAATTTTTCTTCATAACTTTTTTTATTTTTTTTAGACCAGTTTTTTTTATTGTTCATAAATATAAACTGTTTATTTCAAAATAGGGAGTTATATTAATGTTTACATTTATTAGGAGAAATGTATTGACACAATTTTTCGCTTTCTCTTTCCAGAATTCACTGAAATCTATATATGATTCTGCCCGATCAGATTTTAGAAGAGTGGAAGAACTGACAAGAATAAGTAATTCAGATCGGTTGCCGTTGGCATTTTCAAATGAATTACGAACAATCACCTCAGTGGCTAACGAATTGTGCTTGTTCCTCTCAGCACGCATCGAATTAATAGATCTGTATCCTTGCTTGCATCTTACTATGAGCTTCCTAAGTTGCTGATTGCTAAATATTCCTTGTATACATTTTCAACCAGCATCCAGTATTTACAATTTGTTACGATGTTCTCAAATTTATACTGATGTTGATTTAGTTTTGATTTTAAGACATCTCTAACTTTATTTGCTGTTTGACATTTTAAGAGAATGTGTATCAGCATTTTCTTCTCGCTTTTACATTCCATGCATATAAGAGATGGTGTTAGAGACAAAATTGATTTTTTATACTATTTACAACTTATTTTTTTTAATATATATACATTCTTTTTTTTAGTGTTTATTTGGAACTGGTGCATGCAATAAAATATTTTAATTACATGCAAAGTGAAATATACAAGAGCATAGAAGAATAAAAATGTGTGTTACTTTAGCAAGGTGAAGATTTAGAAATGGAAGGCTTTTGTGCAGATGAAGTTGGCAGTTGACCATACCATTGAGTTTCTGAGGTTTAACTAGTTAATCAGGTCATAGACGACCTGAAATTCATGCAAAAACAAGTAATTAGATTCATCTTACTAAATCACCTCTTGCAATTAAATGTAGTAGTGATAATGCTGAAAGGACAAACAGTACCGAAAATTAATTTTTAAGTAGGCCTAATTACATACATTTCGCTAGTGCAATTAATCAGGCCCAAAATTCATCTAATGCATTACACTTTTTAATTTCCTGTGGTAAATTGCAAACAGCTTATTTCTTCTGTTTCTTAAAATATCCCACGAAAACCTACCACCATAGTAGGCCTACTTTTTTTTTTCAGTCAACTGTCTCAAGACAGGTCTGAACCTCACATGTGACACCAACAAGGCATCACTCATCAGGCAACTAGGCCAGAAGATAATGGGGTAGAGTGGCCAGTTCCTTTTCCTCTCCATTGCATAACTTCACCGATTAGCTACATGTTACACTAATCAGACTTCAGATGCATATAAACAATTGTTCTTCCTCCGACACATATCGTGAAGTGAGATGTACTGCCTGGTAATAGATGTACAGTAGTGGCAAAAAAAAACCCGGATCGGTCCATGTAGCTGATTTCAGAGCCTTGTTCACAGTGACAGCACGATAGACTGGTAACTAAGACTGTCGTGGTTCGAATCCTGCCTGGGAAGGAAACTTTTTTTTGTTCACTATTCAAATTTATTCCCAATACTTTTCAATTGCAGCGATAGTTTACTACTTAATTAACTTATTATTCCCAGAACATGAATTTTACCAGCTTATTTTCTAATGGCCTATGTCAGCAGTCGAAACTACAACAATTTCAATAGATTACTCGCTATCTTGTGAATGCGCAGTGGCTCATTTCGGGGACTATGATTATTCAGTCGGTCTGGTTTTTTTTTTTTGCCACTACTGTACATATCAGCCAGAACCTCAATCAGAGGTAACATCGTCTTTGTCCACTACAAATTCCACCTGTTTCAAAACTTGAGTTATCAGCGTGGAAAGCTGATGCTGTAGCCATTCGGCTAGAAGTTTACCAGATATTGAGTATTTCGGCCAGTAGTTTGAGAGGAAAGCTGTACCAGATATACAGGTGGCATGCTAGGAACTATTTTTTCTTAAGAGAGGTGCTGAAAATATTTATTGCCATGAACATCTCATAACAATATTTTTTGCACTATAGCAATCCTGGCTCTATATTTCATATGGTAATGTTTGATATAACTTACTTTAGAAAAAAATCGTTTAATATGTAAAGTAAGGAAAAGGCTAACAGAATTAAGCAAAAGTCTCTAAAGTCTTTAATTTTTTTATTCTGTGGTACTGAAATTAATCAACAACCATCAACCCCACCTTCAGCCAGCACTTGAAATAACACTGCATATAAACCCAAGACACAGGACATAACTATGGTAGGAAGATAAAATAATATCCTATTTCCTGTCAGGAATCTGCTGGATTTGTAACCAGATACTTTTCCACTTGAGCCATAACAGAGCACTGATACAGAAATTTGATTTCCTTAATTTAAATTTAGCTATGAAAAGATGCACATCATGGGCACAGGAAAGCAGATGAAATATGAAGAGTTACTTGCACAAGTTGAAGACATAATGGAGAGAAATGCACCTTCTGTTCCACAAATGTGTGTCACTCCTATTGGAAACATGCTCAGGTAATGCACTTCAGTTTTAAGAATACATTTATTTCATAGGTTTCTAGATTAGACATTATATTAAGACTTTTGTTTGTGAGGCTTCTCTGTGGACTGTGAAGTCAGGAGTAAGGGTTATAATAAAATTATTGTGCGTATGCACGCTATCTCTTAATTTTATATACAGCATTCTCCTTCATAATTCTCTAGTATTGATGTAATTGGTGATAATAAGATGGTACTTGGGGAAGATGAGTCCAGGGATTCACTATGGGAATATCTGATTTTAGCCTTACAGTTGTGCAACATCTCAACCAGGTAATCAGGCCAAGCAGAATCTGAACTCACTCTCAAACTGTGAGTCCAGCTTGTTATCCTGATGGCCAAATTTAATTGTCAGATTCCTTCTATTTTTATTAAAGTGTGTAATTTTCTTTACTTCCAACAGCAAAAGATCTCACTTATATAAAGATCTCATAGAAATGTGGCAGTTTTATAGCGTGTCGTCTTAGGCTAGGTTGGGAATATGACATGAAGGGAAACATCATGATTTATAGAAATTGCTACAAGAATCAAACATTTCATTTACACTGTTAAAGATCTGGAGTTCAACAAACACCGTATGGAAGAATTTTTTCCCTATCAGCAAAGTTGTAAATTTCTGTCTCATTTTTGTGCTTTATTTCTTTATCAAATCTACCATAGATCACAATGGTTTACACTTGAAAAATCTAGGATTCGGTTGATTATTACGAATTTAAAATATAGACATTTCTCATAACATACATACATAAGTGTTCTGTCCGTGGGCAGGTATTTCCCTGCAAACCCAGCATTGTCCAATTTTCCTATTTTCTCCCTTCCTCTTTGTCTCCACATATGATCCACGTATCTTAAGTCGTCTATCATCAGATATCTTCTTCTGCCCTGAACTCTTCTTCCATTCATCATTCCTTCCAGTGCATCCTTCAGTAGGCAGTTTCTTCTCAACCAGTGACCCAACCAATTCCTCTTTCTCTTTCTGATCAGTTTCAGCATCATTCTTTCTTTACCCACTCTTTCCAACATAACTTCGTTTCTTATTCTGTCTGTCCACTTCACACGCTCCATTCTTCTCCACATCCACACTTCAAATGCTTGTATTCGTTTCTCTCCATTATGTCGTAATGTCCATGTTTCTGCTCCATACAATGCAACACTCCACACAAAGCATTTCACTAGTCTCTTCCCTCCAGAGGTCCGCAGAAGATGCTCCTTTTTCTATTAAAAGCTTCCTTTGCCATTGCTATTCTCCTTTTGACCTGGCTGCAGCTCATGTTATTGCTTATAGTATATCCCAAGTATTTGAAACTGTTCACTTGCTCTACTGTCTCATTTAGAATTCGCAAGTTTACCTTCTTTATTTTTCTTGCAACAACCATGGTCTTCGTCTTGTTTGCATTTATCTTCAACTCATACTGCTCACAGCTGTCATTTAGCTTCTGCCCCTCCCATATTCTAAAAACAGTTCTTCACGAAATCCTCCAAGTAGATATTGAACAGGGTAGATGATAAAGGGCATCCTTGTCGTACTCCTCTCCCTATTTCACTTCTTTCAGACATTTCTTCTTCTATCCTGACCTTGATTCATTTCATATATAAGTTACTGATTATTTTTATAGAAAGTCTGTTTCCTCTTAAGAAGAGAAATATGTTTGTGTATTACATTACACACTACACAATACTTTTATCTAATTTCGAAAATAAAACGTTTTATAAAACTTGAGAGCTGAAGACGAATTTTAGCATTTCATTTGGAATGTTAGTCATTGTATACTGAGTTGTATACATTTACTTGCACGTTTATTATTATGGGAAATTTCAAAAGCAAATAAATCAGTTACCACATAATTATGAAAGAATTCAGATTGTTGGAAATTATTCAATACGAAGTTTATTTTCATCACACCAAATTAAGAACAAAGTGAACTTGCAAGTGCCGGTATGTCTGATTTACATCTTTAGCACAAATATTGGAAACCATATGCACTGTAGGTGTGGACATTTTTTTTTCTGTTTTTTTTTTCATGCAGTTATTTTTAAATTTTAATTCTGATATTTACTCCTTGACAGCCTAGAATGTGAAATCCTGATTCATTTGTTGCGATCGCAACTTGAGATGCAGATGTGGAGGTTCCTTCCCTCTCTTATGCTGCTTAATCTGGCTCACACCAGGCTTCAGGCATGGGAGTCAAAGCTTCAAAATAGAGAGGTAAGATGAAACAGCAAAATTTTATTCGTAGTCATTATATGCTTCAAATCTCAGTTTTTGATTCAATTTTATATTGTGTTGTTCCATTTTCAGTCTTGGAAATTGGGTTTTGGTGCAACTTTCTTGAAAACTAGTCAATTACCAGCTCTTTTGCAGTGGCTTTTGAAGCTGAAGACAGCTTTTCTGGCAAAGTTCTCGCTATATTTCTACACAACACTGGCACAGCAAACTTCCCCTCAAGAAATGAAGGCCCTCTGTAGTAAACTACAAGCCAATGATTATTTTCACAAGTGAGTAACCTACATGAATTTCTGTTTAGTATTTTAAACATGTATCAAATGCATATTAAATCATCATTATTAAGAAGAGTATGCTTATATCTATCTTCGAATTTAAAATGTAGATAGGTAGGTATCTAATGCTCTTGATTTAACAGTCAAGTTATTTTCTCTCTTGCTTCCCACTATTTAGATGTAAGACTTGTATTTTTTTTAAGTGCTTCACGTTAAATTTAAATCTTAGGCCCGACTTCACAATTTCCAAATATGGTCAGCTACGAACTTTCTAAAATTCTAATAGTCGAGCAGATCTGAACGTTTCTAAGATGATTCTTTATCCCTGATAATAGGGGATGACTATCAGGACAATTTTCACCCCATGCTTAGTTGTAGATATCTGAAGGCGCCATTGGAGATGGCCCACACAGTCATCTGCAATTGAAAGTAGTGGACAGAGAGACCATTGTAAGAATTTTACTTATGGCATTAATCAATCAAATGCTGTAAAATTCTTTATGTACCGCAAATTTGATGTGAAAGAGTCCAGTTTTCTTTCCTTCCCAGAGGGAAGTGCACTTTGGATGTTTGAAAGAATCTAATGATGGAAACATAATATGCAAGAAAACATTATACTAATAGAGGTCCATTATAATAATAATAATTTTGTATTTTCATTTTTAAAACTATGATCATTTAAATCATCATCATTAACATCATGAACTAGACTTATATAGATCTGTGTCAGCTTCACCTATTGGTCTCTTCACTGGTTTTCAGGGACATATCCAACCAGTGGTATAATTTGTATCATCATCCCTCCAAGTATTAGGCCGTATGGCCCGTTACCGTTTCAAAGAAGAATTGTCCCTTCAGCGGTTTTTTTGAGACGTCCCAGTGATCTCTTTCCTTGAGGGAGATAACAAAGCATAGCTCTTGGGATTCTGTGCAGTGACATCCATTGTAGATGGCCCAGTCCACACCTGTGAAGTAACGGTTAGCACATCTGGCCTCGAAACCAGGTGCCCCGGGTTCGATTTCTGGTCAGGGCAAGTTACCTGGTTGAGGTTTTTTCCGGGGTTTCCCCTCAACTCAATATGAGTAAATGCTGGGTAACTTTCGGTGCTGGATCCCGGACTCATTTCACTGGCATTATCACGTTCATCTCATTCTGACGCTAAATAACCTGAGATGTTGATAAATTGTCGTAAAATAACCTACTAAAATAAAAAAAATAGATGGCCCATCTATTGGCGTGGTAATTTTGTATATAGTGGGGAATTGGCTTTAGTCCTAGTTCTTCCATTATTTCATTTCGTTTATGGTCCCATCTTATATATCCTGCTGTATATCACATAAATCACATCTCATCCCTCCTTATTGTCCATGCTTAGCTACCATAGCTTAACACTCGCCTTGCGAGGGTTTTATAGAGACGTATTCTTGTGTTCTTTTGTACTAATGATGGTTTCATGATATTGTTAATTATTCCCATGGTTTTTGTAAATTTTATAATTTTGTTTGCTATATCTACTTCTTCCTCAAATGACAAATTATAACCCAAATATGTGAACTCATTTACTCTTTCCAAAATTTCGTTGTCCAAAACTATTAGTAGGCCTATAATTTGTAGAGGGATTATTCTTTTGTTTATTCGATAAACATGTTGTAACCAGTTGTTTTTATAGTTTTGAACTATTTCTGTAGATGATATCACGTTTAATTCTTTTAAAATATCTTCATTTTTCTTATGATAAAGTATATAATCTGGTGTTTTTGGAAAAATTTCATCATAGGTGTACACAATTCATTTTTTATATTTTTGCTTTAGTGTCCATTAAAAACTCTCTTTATAAATAACACATGCTTCTTCTAGTTGAAATTTTAATTACCATGCTTACTAAGTAGTATATTTTACTGCCTCTGCAGCCAGAATAAACGTTTACTATGACATCTTGGTTGTGAATAATCATCTGGAGAAACTCAATTGCCATCTTGTCTGTCTTCCAGTAACAGTAGATTGTTGTCTTTTAAGGCATTACGACAGAGTCAATTGCCTTTAAAAACTGTTAGATTCAGCTTCCTTTCATAGTATACATTTTGAAAAAGGATACATATCGTCGTTGTTCCTGCAATAACTCCTATGTGCAAAATATAAACTTGTTCAGTAGGAAGAAAAACATATTTATTAATTCTATGGCAGTAGTATATAGGAGACTCAGAATTCTTAAATTTTCGAAAGAAAGAAATATAGTTACATATAGGAGATTTTATTATTTGCTGTATCACTATTTAAGTTATTTAATAGAGCAAAAATCTAAAAATCGATAAATATGTCACATAGGAGTTACTGCAGGAACAACGATGATATGAAGCTTGTAGAGCTGGGAAGTCAAGCTGTCATAATCTGTATACAGCTGGAAAGGAATATTTTTTGCTGACTGTGGCGCTCTAGCATTAGTTGTTTTTGTTCATTATAATTTGTCTTACTTTACCTTGCAAAGGTCTCGTGACTAGAATATTGTACGAAATGGAAATATAAAAGTTGGAGATTTATCCTTCGAAGAGGTGGAAAAATTCAAATATCTTGGAGCAACAGTAACAAATATTAATGACACTCAGGAGGAAATTAAACGCTGAATCAATACGGGAAATGCCTGTTATTATTTGATTGAGAAGCTTTTGTCATTTAGTCTGCTGTCAAAAAATCTGAAAGTTAGAATTTATAAAACAGTTATATTACCGGTTGTTCTATATGGTTGTGAAACATGGACTCTCACTTTGAGAGAGGGACAGGGATTAAGGATGTATGAGAATAAGGTTCTTAGGAAAATATTTGGAGCTAAGAGGGATGAAGTTACAGGAGAATGGAGAAAGTTACACAACGCAGAACTGCACACATTGTATTCTTCACCTGACCTAATTAGGAACATTAAATCTAGACTTTGAGATGGGCAGGGCATGTAGCACTTATGGGCGAATCTAGAAACCCATATAGAGTGCTAGTTGGTAGGCAGGAGGGAAAAAGACCTTTGGGGAGGCCGAGACGTATATGGGAGGATAATATTAAAATGGATGTGAGGGAGGTGGAATATGATGATAGAGACTGGATTAATCTTGCACAGGATAGGGATCGATGCGGGCTTATGTGAGGGCAGCAGTGAACCTCTGGGTTCCTTAAAAGCCATTTCTAAGTAAGTAAGTTACCTTGCAAAGTATTATTTTTATGAAAGATTTACAGTGTGGAATAATTTTTGGGTTTAGTCTGAACAATTGATGTGCTCTTCTTTGTAAAGAGAATGACATATTGATTTATGTGAACATTGAAAGTTGTAATCCTTACTCTCCATTCATATATTATCAAACTTCACATGAATTTCAGAAATTGTAGAAATTAAAATATTTAAAGTAAATAGACTATAAATGTTTGTATATTCGTGTATGTCAGAAAATGGCAACTTTGGCTGTTGGGGGGCACGCTGTCAGATGCTGCTTACAGAGACATTGATTCAGTTTACTGATAGTGCTATCTCCATAACCAGCAAGTGGAAATATGTCCACCAATAGCCAAAGTTGCCACTTTTCAGCTAGGATCTGATTAAGCTCACACTTTGTATGTGTGAATAAATTTTACAGTCTCATAAAACATAATATAATGTACTATTTCGAAACACTAATTAGATCTGCATATTAGACCGGGGGTACACAAAATCAGACGCGGCATGGCACGATGCGACATTTTGTCTGATGGTACCTGTCTCCCATTGATTTCTTATGATATGGTGCACACAATCAGACGCAGCGCAACAGTCACGAGCAGATATGGAGAGACAACATCGAATGACTGCTAGAAGTTCATCGCGAGGAGACATTCTAATAGGTGCAGTGTACTGGGCATGCGTTAGTAGTGGCTATGATTACACGCTTTCACTATCTACAAATACTATTATTGTGTAGTGCACATTATTCTTAATGGAGTTTGATGCAGATAAATTATTTGTTTTAGTACAGGAAAGATACATTCTGTACAATCTTTGAAATAATATCACGACAATAATGTGGTTTCTAAAAATATGTGAGAAATTGCAAATGAGATGAAAGCACCACGTGAATAATAATTAATAATAATAATTTGTAATAGGCCTACTTCTTTGCTCTATACTATCAATGATTATTGATTTAATATATTATTTTTCTTTATTTTGAGCCGTGAAGTAGTCATAAACAGACAAAATGGCGTTTGTGCACTATATTCATAGTATTTAATTTTAAGATTCTTTCAATCGTATAGATTTTATGCATAGGCGTTCTCGAGAAATAAAAACCAAACACGATAGAATTTCTCATATAGACAGTCCTCTTTCATTGACGCCATTTTCTAGCCTAGGCGAGTTTTCCAAACCCACACAGCCAGCAAATCAGTTGTTGCGAGCAGATCGTGTTAAGCTGTTGCGAGCCATTGTAAATAAAAAAGTTATGTCACACCATGCCATGTAACATTGCGTCTGATTCCGTCTGATTCTGTGTGCACCCAACCTTAGTGGAACAAAGAAATTAATAACCTGCATGTGAGACTGTTTATTTTATATAAATTATATTTATATATATATTTTCACACCTCAAAATCTGTGTTTCAATGGTTGGCCATGATAATATCTTTGAAAAATATTGGAGTGCAAGAGGTCAAATGACTTTATTGTCAAACACCTGGCATTAGAAAACAACAACATATAAAATTATCAAAATAGTTTTTATTAATGAAATGCAAGCTGTCATACTATTTTGAATGATTTATTGCATACTTAATGCAGAAACATATTAATAATATACTTATAAGATTTTGTGTAGTTTATTGTTATTATTTACTGTAATTAATTGAGAACAGACTGGGAACTTGTGATTTCCATTTTATATTACAAAGAACAGAAATTTAAGTCTAATACAAGCTTCAATAAAATTTAATGACATTTTTCATCTTTATATTATTATAAACAAACTGTTTATTTCAGGATTCAGAATTTTCAGCGAAGATATGATGCAACAGCTGTAATGATAGTATTTGATGCTCATGGTTTGGAAGACTATAAAGGGCCAGGTTACCATCATCCCAACAGACCTGCAGAAACTTCACGAGATCTGGAGTGCTACCCAATCATAGTCAGCTACCCTGTTGTGAGTATCATGTTGTACTATTATCTGGTGGATAATGCAACTTCAACCAGCAAAATGATGCAAAATTATAAATGTTGATTTAGCACAGTTACCTACTAAAAATTATGGGAGTGAATACAATTAATTTTCAATATTCTTAATAAATTGAATCTTTACAAAAACATTCCAGAAGTATTTATATTGCCTTTTAAATAGTCAAAAGATTGTAAGTGACTATGTTTCTAGTTTGGAAACGTATAAAATTATAATGTTCATATACAGTTAATTACTTTTCGAAAGTTGTGAAACACTTCTTGGCACATACAAAATCTAGAATCTTGTTATGGCTTTTATTTGCAGAAACCTCTAAATCATATGCCAAATGTTGTCAAGATTATCACAGAACGAGGAAGTGAATTGGCAGCTATGGACAGAGTTGTATACCACTTCAGTCCTCGAGTAAGTCTAAATTCTTAATTCATATGTTTCTAATATACACTCATTTAACAGAAAGGAAGGAAAAAAGAAAGATAAACAAATTTCTGATTAGCTTCCTAAACATACCTAAAGCAGAGGTGCCAACTATTACGAATTTTCCATAATTATTATTACGGATTTCTTCTGCTATTACAGCATTACAGTCAAAGAAAAAATGATTACGAGAAAGCAAAATTATCACGGAAAATGTATTATATGTATTTTTTTCCTACTTCCGAAAACAGAAGGAAAAAGTATATATTGTCCTATTACTAGTAAAACCGACTAAGTCCATCTTTTGTGTAAAATAAGTTAAGTACAGTCTCCGACTTGTCTTTCTGTGCTCTGTATTCTAGTAAAATCGAGTAAGTCCGAAATGTAGATAACAAACCAATTACTTTATTTAAAGAATTTATTATGATTTTTCGTGCATTAATAAAGTTTTAATTGCTGTTTTTACAAATTTGCTTTACTGGACTTAACTGGTTTTAATAGTAATAGGATCATATTAATAATTAATAATCATAGACTTGAATAGGAATTTGCAGCTTACCAATGTGTTATTTTCCCGAATATAATAGAATAGATGCAAATAGAGCCAAAACAGCACATTTAAGAAATGAGAGTCGGTATAAAACATTAACATTGTGTTTGCAGTACTAAATGTGCCTCACAATGACTCTCCTACAGAAAGAGTCTTCAATGTTGTGAGAAAAAATCAGACAATTCAGATCTACATTAAACACGTCAACACTGTAATCACTTTTGATCCAGATGATCAAGATGACATCACAAGTAGAAGTGTGGTTGAAGAAAAAATTTGGAGGAAAGCAGCTGCTAGATGTCAAAAAGCATTTTTTAATTGCAGAATAAGCGACAGATAATGTGTAATTGTATATAATACAGGCAATTTACATCTGACTTTGCCAGAAGTGGGAGTTGTGCACACTCATGCCAATTATGAGATTATTGATAACCCACTTGGTATCTTTGCTAAAGTCGTCAATAGACAATATAAACTCACAATGACTGAGTTACATTGGATATCTTAGTTAAAGTTCAAATAAAAGAAAAGTAAATTATAGATCTCTCTTTGCCTATACAGATCTGTAGTAAATTCTGTCTGAAATAAAGTATTTGAATGAACGTGAAGGCTTACAAATCTGTCGTTTTAGACAAGTAGTGTAAATCACTAGGCCAGTTTCTATCTGATGCTTTTCCAATTCACTGCGGGCTAAAGCAAGGTGATGCACTATCACCTTTACTTTTTAACTTTATTCTAGAATATGCCATTAGAAAGTTCAGGATAACAGAGAGGGTTTGGAATGGAACAGGTTACATCAGCTTCTTGTCTATGCGGATGACGTGAATATGTTAGGAGAAAATCCACAAACGATTAGGGAAAACACAGAAATTTTACTTGAAGCAAGTAAAGTGATAGGTTAGGAAGTAAATCCCAAAAAGACAAAGTATATGATTATATCTCGTGACCAGAAATATTGTAAGAAATGTAAACATAAAAATTGGAGATTTATCCTTTGAAGAGGTGGAAAAATTCAAATATATTGGAGCAACAGTAACAAATATAAATGACACTCGGGAGGAAGTTAAACGCAAAATCAATATGGGAAATGCCTGTTATTATTCGGTTGAGAAGCTTTTGTCATCTAGTCTACTGTCAAAAAATCTGAAAGTTAGAATGTATAAAACAAGTTATATTACCGGTTGTTCTGTATGGTTGTGAAACTTGGACTCTCACTTCGAGAGAGGAACAGAGATTAAGGGTGTTTGAGAATAAGGTTCGTAGGAAAATATTTGGGGCTAAGAAGGATGAAGTTACAGGAGAATGGATAAAAGTTACACAACACAGAACTGCATGCATTGTGTTCTTCGCCTGACATAATTAGGAACATTAAATCCAGACGTTTGAGATGAGCAGGGCATGTAACACGTATGGGTGAATCTAGAAATGCATATAGAGTGCTAGTAGGCCAGAGGGGAAAAAGACCTTTGGGGAGGTCGAGACGTAGATGGGAGGATAATATTAAAATGGATTGAGGGAGATGGGATATAATGACAGAACTGGATTAATCTTGCTGAGGATAGGGACCGATTGCGGGCTTATGTGAGGGCGACAGTGAACCTCCGGGTTCCTTAAAAGTCCTTAAAAACCATTTGTAAGTAAGTGTAAATCACTGCTAATGAAATCAAGTGCACAACTATCAAAATGGATTCGAATATTTCCCAGCACCTAGTTCTGCTTTAGTTTTTTATTTTTAATCAATTCAGCATCACCAACTGATTAGAATTTAATTCGAACTATTACAGGTGCAGCCTTGAAAACGAAATTTTGCCTTTAAGTTTCAACTGTGGCATTTAAAAAATTAACTGTTAATGTGCTCTGCTGAAAATAAAATAAAATAAATACAAGAAATAGTAGCTACTTCAATATCCCTTATTTTGATTAATCAGTCTTTTTCTCAAGGAATCGATGAGATGGCAGAAATAATCTGGCTTTTCTGAGAAGATTTTCAAGGTCGTGTTACATGATTTGACTAATATTATTGTAATAATTTTACACTACAAACTACAGTACTAGCCCTAATAATATCAGTTACATAATATTCATCAGTTTATTAATATTATTAGACAATAGTAGTGATCCTCACCAGTAATTTTACAAGCATATCAAGAAATGGATTCAGAACATCTCAAAATCTGTGTGTCAGTGGCTAACCATGACAATATCTTTGAAAAATATTGGAGTGCAAGAGGTCAAATGACTTTATTGTCAAATGACTGGCATTAGAAAACAACAACAATTTTACAAGCATTAAGGCATCAAAACTGCATGCACATCACGGTCTCTTGTATTACAAAAGCACATAACAATACCAAAAAATGGCAGTACTATGGAAAATTCAGTGGGAACTATAATAAGGCAGTAAGTGTCAACACTGCTTACACTTTATAATTATATTTATCTTCGAATGATGTAGAATCTAAATTAGCTAAATTATTACAATTAATTCGTACAGTGAAAAGAGCAATTTTCGGAAAAGTGAGATACGAAACCTATTACTTACGTTTTTATATGGATTGGAAAGTTGGGTTTTGACAGTCTCGCAGAAGAAAAGAATTATCCAAACTTTCGCGAGCAGAGATGGGTATGGCCAATGAAGTGTTGTTTCATCACGACAATGCACCTGCTCATACATCTGCAATTGCGGTTGCTAAACTACATGAACTATGATGAAAGAATAATGGAACGGAGAAAAATTCTCTCCGGCACCGGGATTTGAACCTGGGTTTTCAGCTCTACGTGTTGATGCTTTATCCACTAAGCTACACTGGATACCCATCCTGGTGTCGGGCAGAATCTTCTCAGTTTAAGTTCCAACTCTTGGGTTTCCTCTAGTGGCCACCCTCTGCACTACGTCATAGATGTCTATGAACGTAGAACTAAAGTCCACACATGTGCTGAGGTGCACTCATTATGAGTGACTAGTTGGCCGGAATCCGACAGAATAAGCACAGTCTTAAATCACGAAGTGATTTACGCATATCATATATTCTGAGAAGATTCTGTCCGACACCGGGATGGGTATCCGGTGTGGCTTAGTGGATAAAGCATCAGCACGTAGAGCTGAAAACCTGGGTTCAAATCCCGGTTCCGGAGAGAATTTTTCTCCGTTCCATTACTCTTTCATCGTATGATGACGCAGAATATCTGCATGCAAATATCATATGTACTTCGGTACATTAAAATAATATATACATGAACTACGGTTCGAATTGTTGCTGCACTCCCTGCTCATCAGATCTCACACCCTTAGACTTATTTCTTTTTCCAAAGCTCAAAACTTACTTGGTTGGAAAGAAATTTTCGTCAAATGAAAAGGTTATCACATCAGCAGAAGGCTTTTTTCTGCAGACTTCGAGGAATCTGTGTACAAGCATCGGTGGACAAAGTGTGTGATTCTCAGCGGGAATTATGTTGAGAAATAAAGATTCTCCCAGAATAATCCTAATTTAATTTCTATATCAAGCTATTAACTTTTTAAACCTCATATTTAGAAGTATTGGAAACAAACTGTGACTAAATGTTAGTAACCTATGCTATGGAAACCTATTTTATGCTCCTTTTATTAGTGTATTATACAGGGACATCATTTTATTTTTACTAACATTTTTAATATTAACCTGGCTATACCTTTGGATCAATGCCATTTGCTAGCCCCTTCCACGACTGGAATTCGATGATACTGGCGTAATATACAAACAAATCACTTTACTAAGTGATATAGTTTTGTGGACTTCCGGATCTTACAGACATAGAGACAAAATTCAAAATTCTGCTTTTAAAGCTCTAAATCAACTACATGAATGGAATACATCAAATTTGATGACACTCAATTTAAGCAAAAGTAACTACCAAATATTTTCACTTGGTAAAAAAGAAAGAGAATTCAATATCCAATACAATGGCCAACACCTTCCTAGGACTTATGAATCCAAATATCTTGGAGTTATTTTCGATAGTAAGTTAACATGGAGCAACCATTTGAAATACATTTCTGAAAAAGCTCGTAAAAGATTCTCCCTTCTAAAACGACTAGCAGGAAAGAAATGGGGATGCTCTAGGAATACTTTGAACACTACATACAAAATGTTTATACAGCCAGTGCTGACATACTGCAGAGAAATTTTAATTACTTCACCTTTCATAAACGAAATAGAATATGTTCAAAACCAAGCTCTCAGACTCATTACTGGTGGAATCAAAACAACTCCAATAGATTCTATGAGATTTCTCACTAATATTAACACCATCAAAATGAAATAGAAGAAAAAGCACTGATTCAGTATGAAAAACTTATTAGATTACCAGGAAACAATTGGCATTCATACAGTCCTCTCTGTAAATTGAAAACTCAAAAAAGTTTCATATCCATTGTTCAAGAATTAAAACAGAAAATCAATATCCCGAATTTAAAAGAAAACCTACAAACTAAACCAAACCCTTTAACTCTATTAAATATAGAATATAATCTAAGTTTAACAGAAGAAATACTAAAATCAGAAGTAAACACTGAAATACTAAAACAATTGTCTTTAGAGACAATTAATATTAGGTACCCTCCACAAAACTGGCTTCATTTATACACTGACGGATCCTTGATCTCCAGAGAACAAGGTGCCGGTGCAGGTGTTACGTGCTGTCTCTTCTCACTTTATAGATCTCTTGGGTATGGAACAACAAGTTTTGATGGAGAAATCATTGCAATAAGTGAAAGTCTCAGGAATCTTCTATGCCACATCAGTAAATTTAGGAATGCAGTTATATTGTCAGACTCCAAAGCAGCTATTCTATCAATAGTCTCTAAACACACACCATCTCAAACAGCAGAAATAACTAAAATGCTCTCTCAATTAATATCACTCAATAAAAGAATTGTATTCCAATGGATACCATCCCATTGTGGAATCCTGGGAAACGAGAATGCGGATGCTTTAGCAAAGAAGGGCAGCACTGCTACTTACAGACCTGTTCCTAAATCTATGTATTGCTCTGTGAAAAGATTTATTAAATCTACATACTTAGACTTCAACAAACAAAATTTGATAACACAATCTCAAGGGAAAAAATGGAACTCTCTGCATCAAAATCCACAGTTAATTCCCGATTTACCACGAAAATCGTCTGTAGCTGCATTTAGATTGGCAACAGGTCATGATTGTTTGGCCAAACACCGGCATAGAATTGGAATATATCAGTCCCCTAACTGCCCATTGTGCAACTCAAACCAAGAAATGGATTCGGAACACCTCAAAATCTGTGCTTCAGTGGCTGGCCATGATAATATCTTTAAAAAATATTGGAGTGCAAGAGGTCAAATTACTTTATTGTCAAATGACTGGCATTAGAAAACAACAACAACTTTACTAAGTATAGGAGGGAAGAAAAGTAATTCATCCATTTACGTAAAATAGGAAATATCGCACTTTTGAGTTTGATCATTTTCATTAGGTTTTTGTTTAATCAAAATACAGTATAGTATTAACAGTGAGTGTTTTTACTCACGAACTGAGCTGTCCATGTGAGGTATTCATTATGTAGTGTATATTATACTGTCTACAGTACATTAGCATACAATATAGAGAATGAAGTTAAATTGAAGAATAAATAAATATGGATATTTAAACATATTTTTGAAAATGGTGGCCATTCATTTCAATACAGGCTTCAGTTGTAATGTGCATATTATCGCACTATAGACTACTGTACCTAATTCCAATTACCAGTTTCGTCCTTCATAACTAGTAACTCATGTTGAAATAACTCTGTACCTACTCTATAAAGAGTACCTTACGTCCTGTAAATTCAATCTTCACTTCTGCCCGATCCAAAAAGATAAAATTATTCAGACATACTATTTACTGTCCATCCAACTGGTTATGTCGTAGGGTCGTAAAAAGTGAGGAAATTACGTGACAGTTAATTGCTTAATGAGGTCCTTTTATTTAAGTTATTTTAAACAGTTGTATAATATTACGTAGACGTCCAATTCCTAACAGAAATTAATGTTCTCACAAAAGAGCTAAGATGACAGTCCAGCCACTAGCTGGCGAATAAAAGCTGGTGGGGAAACCGGAATACGACATAGGCAAATGGACGACAGTACCTGTGCGAAAATGATTCAATATTGAAAGCTCTTCGTCACCGGAAAATGCGAACATATTTTTGGAATGTACTGTTTACTATGACCGTAAGGCGGTCTTGGATCTGTGTGGAGGATGGTTGAACTTCATTAGTAGAAGGGGTAGGAGTGAAGTATATTAAAAAAATCAAGTGCAATAAAAATTGAAGTAAAAATAAAATTATGTCCCTGTAGTAAGAAATATTGTGCTATATTATTGTTGTAAAACTTCCCAATTGTATTTTTCAGGAGCAGAGTACTTACGTCATGGCAAGCACTGACCCACGTATGACTCTGGTGGTAATCTTCGATACCAGAAAAGCAGAGAAAGAAACTCACATCACGAATTTTGTTTTTGAGCTCGCTCTTCAGTTGCGATGCAATAAAGTGTTCGCAAATCTTAAGCCTAATACCAAGTAATTAAAAAAAATGTCATATTCCTACATACATCTACATTTGGTGTTGCCACATGTTTTTTCCGCACTATTCATCATCAGTGGTTAATTACCAAAATATGTAAGCTACTATGAATAATTTATTACTTTCTCCCCTCCCCCAAAGAAAATGGTTACCTACCTAATCTGTGTAAATAAAAACTACAGTATCTATTATTGAGTTTATGTATACAAGTAATTTTGTAATAAAATCAATCATTTACAGTTTCTCTGCCCAAGAGCAGGTTCTTCACTGCAAACCCAGCATTTTCCAACTTCAGTTTGTGTTACCATTCCACCTACGCTCTGCTTTACCTATCTTTCCCCGCATTTCATTTCTTTTTACCAAAAAATATGACACAATATGTTACGGTATGAGCCTCACTAATATTAGATGGATATGATATGACTAGGGATAGGACAATCCAGCATTAAAAGGTCGAAGTAGGAGTTGCTATAGGTAACTGTTTATGAATAATACTGCGTGCCTGTGCAGTTGACATACAAGTTACAGTCCACACCTGTGGAGTAACAGCGCGTCTAGCCGCGAAACCAGGTTTTCCCTCAACCCAATATGAGCAAATGCTGGGTAACTTTCGGTGCTGGACTCCAGACTCATTTCACCGGCATTATCACCTTCATCTCATTCAGACGCTAAATGACCTAAGATGTTGATAAAGCGTCATAAAACAACCTACTAAAACAAAAAATAAAAAAAATCCACGTTACATGAGAAAACAATGTACAGTTGTGTCAAGAGAACGTCATACACTGTATTTAAAATGCTGTATAGTTTTGTGTGTTTATTTTTTACTTTCACTGTAAATCAATTACTGGCATGGCATTTTGTGGGAAATACCCAGTTGCAAGCAAAATTTGCTTAAACAACAAATTAATAGGAAGAGTAAATGATAAATGAGTTTATGTATCTTGGCTATAATTTAATATTTTTTGGTGAAACAGATATAACTTCTAAAATTTCCAGATACAATAAAACAATGGGAATAATTAACAAAATGATGAAGCCTTCCCTAGTACAGCAACACACGAGAATACATTTTTGTATAAAATCTTAGCTAGACCTGCACTATGTTACAGAAGTGAAGTATGGATAATGAGAAGTACGGATATCAGCAGAATAATGGCCTGTGAAATGAAATTTATGAGGGTAACACTAGGATACACTCACTTGGACTGCAAAAGAAATGAGGATATCATGCAAGAACTTCGATTATAACCAGTCTCACTGTTTATAAACAAGTACCAGCTGCAGTGGAAAAACCATGTCCAACGAATGAATCAGAATAGACTTCCAAAAGCCATGCTTCAGTACCGTCCCCAGGGAAAGAGATCTTTGGGCCGTCCAAAAAAAAAAAAAAAAAGTGGACCAAGAATGACACTGAGACTGTAATAGGCCTTGGACCTTATACTTGTAATAAAATGAAGCTGACACAATATGAAATTTCATTTCTTGTTTGTTAAAAATTGGATGGCTGTAAAAAAATTACGTTTCAAAGATTTTATAAGGATACACATGAATATGTTCTATTAAACAACTCATGGCCTTGGAAAAGAGAATTCTAAGATGGATAACTAGACTTTTGACTGGACACTACCATCTAAATAAGCACTTACACATATTGGACCTTAGTGATGGCTCAACTTGTAGGAAATGTGGGATGGAGGCTGAGTCATCCTCTCATATTTTTAGTTAATTTCTTCAATTTAGTCGCCATTGTAACGATGCATAAACTAACAAAAAAAAACTTGAAAACAGTATTCACACAGCTCCGTAACGCACAATAATAAAAAAAAAAACGTTTAATAGGTAAACAAAAATAAAAAAATACACAAATGAACTCAAATCTTTTAAGGAAACACAGTTTATGGAAAATTCCGCTTTTAACAGATGATAAATTATATTGTAAGTTGTGTGTAAAACAGACATTTCGGGGAAAAAATCGTTTAATACGCAGTATTATCAACACTAAGAAGCATGAGAGCAATTGTAAAGCAGCTGAAATGGAATTGGAAGAGCAGGAAATTCAAAATATTGAAACTTCTACAACATTTCATTACTAAGGAGCGGATTTCTATGTAATTAAATATTCTTTTTGTGTGTGATAAAACACAAATAACAAAGTTAAAAATTCCGAACATGAAGTTTCAAGTCTAAAACCCGAATTTTATTTCACATAAAAACACATATTTTCTCAAAAAAATTATGTAAATACATATTTTCAGGAAATCTACTATAAACACATAAATCTTGGAGTTTTTTTACTTAAACAATTTTTTTACAAGAACTTTTAAATATTTTAAAACTACATCAATTATATCACTCAGAAGTACGTTATCTTTTTAAGAATTCTTGGTTGCTTCGTGTTTCTAAGCGCTGTGTGGTTTATCTGTGATCCATTTTCATAATAGTATCTGAGAACTGCTAGGCAACATATCAGTGATATTATCAGAGAATAAATTAACATGGACAAGAAGGAGAGATCTTGTAACACATAATTAGGAATGTTTATTGTTGCTGAAGATGATTTAATTCCACGCTTTGTTTCTGAAACACAACAGATAAGAGCTCCGGTATGAACATTATTTAATTAAAAAAATCTCTCGCCTCTCGCTCATGTCTATCAAGTAAGGCAATATATCTTGTGATTCCCTGTTATCGGGCTTCATCAATCGATATTCTTCAAGATATACTGAAAGATGGTTGTTTAAAAAACGATTTGGCTTTCCTATTAGCAAATTTAAGCGTTTTGTGTGACACCATAAAAAAACTCGAAACATCCAAAAACCTGTTGTCTGAAACAGGGAGATGCATGCCATGAAAATTAAACTAGACTCGCTACCAGGTTCAGAAATACAAGTACTAAGGGACAAATTCCAGAATGTGTTTGGGAAAAACAGTGGATATAAAAAAATGTGTAAATTTGCTCAAGTATTGGGGGATGTGCCTGTAGGTGAAATTGACGGTGTATGTGTTTGTGACATTCCTCTCTTTAAATATGCATGCCTGACGTCTTGTGATGTGGAAATATCGTTTTCGCAGTATAAGACGTTCAGAGATAATCGGCATGCATTTGTGATGGAGAATTTGGAGATGACCTTTGTTGTTCACTGCAATTCTTGGCCAACTACTAGCACGCAAGTGTGGTCGGTGAGTACCTAGTAACATTTTTTTTTTCAAGCTAATTAAGGAATTTTTGTCATATTCAAAAAAAATTTATTTTTTTTTTTATTTTTAGCAAATATTTTCGTACTTTTTAGCACATAAAAATAAATATATTTAAATTTTTTAGCACATAAAAATAAATACATTTAAATTTTTTTAGCACATAAAAATCCGCTCCCTATTCATTACGAACTGTGTGAAGATATGAGTGCTTCGAATATTCCTCTCAGTAAATTAAAAAATTTCAAATTATGATTTTTATTTATTTATTTATTTTTTTTTTTTTGAGAAATACACTAAAAGGTCAATTCCAGCTAACTCAAGTTGTCTTTCATGTGTGAGGAAATGTGTTACAAAAATATAGTTTTAAAATAAATAGTAGTCGATGTCAAGTCAGCAGTCGAAGATTGGTTGGAACCTCTTAAGTAACACCAATAAGGCATCACCTCAAATGGTACGTAATAAAATATTATTTCATGGTTTACACATATCTCTAAGAAATAGACACATGCGTATAATTTAACATTAGCTTACTCCCTGTCATATTTAGGGAAAATACAATATTAACAGTCAATAGATACAGTGTTTGTAAAATTACGTCAATCAACATTAAAATCTTTATCAGAAGATTATTTTTGACTACATAAATTAGTGTCAGGAACTGTTATTTCACTCATTTATTACATCAGCCACAGTACACTCTAATACTTCAACTGAACACAACTCACAAAAGGGATAACTCGGAAACTAAATTCTTTCCAATGCCAAAGCTAGCTTCTTGTGACCCTTGCGACCGGGTTAGTTTAGTTTGAAAGGGATGGAAAATCTGTGGGGTGGGTTACACAAAAGAATGCGTGAAAGAAACGAGTCTGCTTGTAGCGCAGTGGAAGGGATTGTAAGCTGGTGTGTGCAGGCTTCATGTGTACTGCTGCATCACAAATGATCCTGAGCAGGCGCATCACAACATTTAAAGCGTAAATATAAATTGTATTAAAATTAATAAATGATTTTGTTCATAAACTGCAGGTTTATTATGGAGTTATTAACTGGGGAAGCTGAGCTTTTTAGCTTACATTGACACTACGCCACTGGTCATTCCTATGCAACAGTTACACCCCTCCTGTAACTCATATAGATTCGTCCTACATCTCGCGCGAAGTTGGTACAACATGAATTCCCTCCTTCAAACTGGCGCATGCGCACCACAGGCAACAAGGCTGCTATTCTCCTGGATGCAAGAAGTACTTAAGTACAGGACCCATGTTGGTTATGGTATTGTTTTCTATCACTTGTCGTAAATAAAATAGTACCAGGGCACATCGCGAAAAGTTTGTTGTTATTATTATTATTATTATTATTATTATTATCATTATTATTTCTAATTAGTAAATGTCACTGCTATTTACTACTAATCCATACTTATAAAATACAAAGTTGATTAAGAAGCAAGTAAGACAATTGAAGATTAGTCCTATATTTACTATTACGACCATTTGGCTAAACAAGGATAAAAGTTTATTCAGCCATTGAAGTAATAATTTGTTATAAATAAATACTTTAAAATGGCTTTTTCCATCTACATCACATATTTCGAGAATTTTATGTTACAGCCTTTTCCAGGAGGTCTTCAATTATTATTTTAAAAAGTAAAACCTACTAAACTGTAACCTATACAAAGAAACTTTCATTTCTGTCAAAATTGATGTCTGATTGCTATGAAATTTTTACCGGTGTCAAACAAGGATGTCCTTTTACATCCCTCTTATTCAATATTTATATGAACACAATAGTACGGGAATTTAGAAACTCAAGACATGATCATATAACTACAAATCGAAATTTGTGTCTGGACGTATTGTGACAGCTGCACTGGGGTTCGAACACGTGTCAGACAGGGCGCGCGGCAGACGAAACGCTGGTATGGGGAGCATCTGCATGCTGAGAGGGCAGAGGGGGTGTATTACGGCAACGCGGCGAGGGGAGGTTGCGCGCGCATCTGCTACCTGCCGAATGAAGATGGAAGCAAACTGCTATGCGCGGAGTGAAGGGGGGGGGGGGGGGGACGGACCCTCCCGAATCGTCCGGAAGTCCGTCGAAGTGGAGATACCAGATAATTCGAGAGAGCTATCTCTGGACACCCGTAGAAATTTCTCGTAACTATGGTTTAGTTATAAAAGAAGAAACGTGAGTGAACTTGAGCAGTTTATTCAGCCAGTCAGTAAGCCAGCGTTGTTACAGTCAGTGAACAGAGCAAGCCAGCCTTGTGTACCGGAGTTCGACTTGAGTGTGCGTCCGCAACTGTGTCAGCATCCGAAGGCCTGAGTTCGAGTGCAGTGGACCGCAGTTGGAGGGACCTGAGTTCGAGTACAGTGGACTGTCTCTGAAGGTCTGGGGTTCGAGATTCTGTGAACGCGAGTGACTGAGCTAGAAGAACTAGCCAAGACAAACGAGCTGTGAACTGAGAACTGACAGTTCTGTGTTATAAATAGTGCTTTGTGAATATTAGTTGAGATTAACAGTTCATTGTTGTTCGTAATAGTCCAAGTAAAATTGTCATTGTCGTCTGTGGAGTGCACTAACGAACGCTGTGTTGCTGTGCGGAGAGCAAATCCCATTGTTGATGGGAGTGCAGTTAAATTGTAGAGAGTGAAGAGTTATTGTTGAGATAATAAAATTACATTGTTTTTCAGTATAAAAGTTTACAGTATACTGACTTTTGCAGATGATTTGGCTTTGCTAGCCACTTCAGAAAATGATTTACAACGATCAGTCTATATTTAAAATTAATAGCTCATAAATATCGCATGGAAATATCCACGGAAACAACAAAAATAATGGCATTCTGTGGCAAAGAACCTGTACGAAGTAAAATTTGTATAAATGTATTTTAGAAAGGGTTAATGAATTCAATTATCTTGGTTTCAAACTTTCCTTTCTACCTCATCTAGATATCTCACAAAAAATTTTTAAATTCAATAAATCTGAAGGCACTATCAACAGTATAATGAAACTTTCTTTAGTCCAGAAACATACCCGCACTCGTCTGTACAAGATCTTAACAAGACCTGTCCTTTGTTACGGCAGAGAAGCTTTGACTTCACGAAAAAGTGATGAAAATAGAATTACTGCCAGTGAAATGAAGTTTATGCCCCGAACAGCAGGATACAATAAATGGGATCATAAAAGAAATGAAGACATCTTACAAGAACTGGGAATGGAACCTGTACTGCAGTATATTCATCAATATCAAGACAACTGGCTTCACCATGTCAAGTGTATGCCTAGAACAAAGAGTCCTTGAACAATCTTGAACTACAGACCAACAGGGAAAAGATCACTGGGTCGCCCTGTGAAGAGATGGCCGGAAAAATTTTGTAGACCGGAACAGTCACAGTCACAGTCAGTGCACAAACAGCACTCAACGAGCGCACGCGCTCCTTCGGAGCGGGAGAGCTGTGTTTACCGCTCGCCGAAATGGAGAGGAAGATACATCAGAATGACGTAGACTTGCTATAGGTAGAGGAGAGGGAAACGGCCACTCAGTTATCTAGTGGAGTGCAGTGTGTAGGCCTATTCTCAGTAACTGTTTCACGTTGCTTACCTACTGCTACAGTACAGTATGAAGGAATCTAAAAGATAGAACGTAACATTTAAGATTTACAGCTCGAACTTATTGATCTTCAATGTGACCTAAGGGCTAAAGATCGTTTGAATAATACTACTAGCCTGGTTGAGTTTTACAAGACTAAACATTAGCAATAATAACCACAACTACACAGGCTGGCTGTGAAAATGATTGCTATGTTTGGCTCAACATTTATATTTGTGAGCAACTGTTTTCTATAATCAACTTTAATAAAGGCAGACATCGAACATCTGTAACTGATGTTTCATTACGATCAGTAGGCTACTGTTCCTTTCACCTGCCAACAGCATAAAACTTCGTTTTGATGTAATGATAAATAAAAATATAACAAAATGATATTGTACATTTAAGTAGCTATAGAATTTCTATTTCTGTAAAATAAATATTTCTTTATTAATTAATAGTCCAAGATAGTTTTGCAAACACTGAACGGGAATTCATTTCATAAACACTCTTACTAGTACTGTATTTCCTTTTGTGTATATTTTGTACGAGATCACCCCTTCTTCCAGTCCACCCTTATACAGAGCGCAGCTAATATCTGCATTCCATTCATGAGCTGTGAGCCAGCTCGGAGAGCGCAAACCTTGTTCAGGTCTGTTCTAGGACTATCCCCTGTTAGGAAGATGATTATGAAAAGTAAAGAAGCAGAGCGCTTCCAGGCTGCAGAAAAAAGTACCGGGGTGGACAAAACATACCTATACACAATGAAAAAATAGACATTCATTATGTTCTCTGAAACATATATATTGCTTAGCTAAGTACAGCAAAATGTCAATTATATCAAATAAATATTATCGATTTTGGTTAACAATATCCCGAGATCCTTGTGTGAAATAGAGAGTTGCGACATCAATGGCTGCGTTCAGCTGGGACAACGCTGAGGTAGTGCTGAAATAGCGACAGCACTGAACGCCTTGCTGGCTGACAGCGCTGAAATAGCAGCCACCATTTTTCGTAGCAAAATTTTTTTCGCTGCAAGCCTGCTGCTAGCCAGCGAAAGTGGAGGGGGTAGACATCAACCAATGGTGCCGGAGTAGACAGAACAATGGCGTGTTTCTTTGTAAACACAGCGGACATTTTGCAGTCTGGTCGTTCAGCCACTAACAGCTGCTGTAACTCAGCAAAAATGAATCGCAACCCCAGCGCTGTCCTGGCTGAATGCAGCCAATGATTCTGTAGGATGCTTCATATTTGTTCACTTCGCCATTTGTTATCATTTGTTTGGTCACTAGTTGTAGGTTGAATGTCATCAACCGGAATAATAACAGATGCACCAACATTTACACTATTCAGTATTGATAGATTATTCATTATTAGGCCTATTAATACATTTACAAGAAATGAAGATGTGATGGAAAGAGTGGGTGAAGAAAGAATGATGCTGAAACTGATCAGGAAGAGGAAAAGGAATTGGTTGGGTCACTAGCTAAGAAGAAACTGCCTACTGAAGGATGCACTGGAAGGAATGGTAAACGGGAGAAGAGTTTGGGGCAGCAGAAGATACCAGATGATAGACGACATTAGGATGTAGGAATGGATCATATGAGGAGACAAAGAGGAAGGCAGAAAATAGGAAAGATTGGAGAAAGATGGATTTGCAGTGAAAGATCTACCCTTGGGCAGAACACAGAATGAATGAATACATTTACTTCCAAAAATGTTCCACACTTATTCCAATTCTTTCTTACCTATACTTACTTACTTATGGCTTTTAAGGAACCTGGATGTTCATTGCCGCCTTCACATAAGCCTGCCATCGGTCCCTATCCTGAGCAAGATTATATTCAGTCTCTATTCCACTTCCCTCAAATCATTTTAATATTATTCTCCCATCTACGTCTCGGCCTCCCCAAAGGTCTCTTTCCCTCCAGCCTCCCAACTAACACTCTATATGCATTTCTGGATTCGTTCATACATGCCACATGCTCTGCCCATCTCGAACGTCTGGATTTAATGTTCCTAATTATGTCTGGTGAAGAATACAATGTGTGCAGTTCTGCATTGTGTAACTTTCTCCATTCTCCTGTAACTGCACCCCTCTTAGCCTCAAATATTTTGCTAAGCACCTTATTCTCAAACACCCTTAACCTCTGTTCCTCTCTCAAAGTGAGAGTCCAAGTTTCACAACCATACAGAACAACCAGTAATATAACTGTTTTATAAATTCTAACTTTCAGTTTTTTTGAGAACAGACTGGATGTAAAAGCTCCCAATCATTTCTATTTGGCATATATACATTTAGTAGTTACCCAAAATAGTTTTTCCATCTGTTCAGGATTCAATGAGAGTCTGCAAACAAGTCACCATTCTCATCCTTGATCACATTAATTACCATTGCCTTATATCCATTCTTAAATTCCTTTATATAAATCTCTAGCAATGTTTTTATTCTATTTGTTTCTACCTCATTCAGTTTTTCCTTCAAATAATCTCTCTTTTTATTCCTAAATGTACGACTTACTTCTCGTCTTTCATTGAAATAATTAAGTATCTCTATTCACCTCAACTGGATTCTGTAAGAATTTCAATTTTGCCTTTCCTTCTTTCTACTACTATGTGACAATCTTCATCAAACCACGATTTCTTTTTCTTAGTTTCATAATAACCTAAGCTCTGCTCAGCTGCAATTTTGATATTATCTCTGATATTTTGCCACACACTATTAATATCTAACTCTTTCTCAATTTCGTCGGAACTTCCTAAAGCGGCAAACCTATTTGAAATTTCGACTGCATAATGTTGCTTAGTTTCCTAGTCTTTTAATTTCGGAATATTGAATCTCCTAATATTAACTTCTTGTTCTACTCGCTTAGCTAGTGATAGTCCTTCTCCTATTTCTCCAATTACCAAACAATGATCAGAATTACAGTTTGCCCCCTGAAGATTCGAATATCTCCTATACTAGCCTATAAAAATATAAATCACATAATGAATGCCTATAGGCTACTAAGAAATATAACATTTATGTAAACTTTTATTTGCGTGTTTATTTGCAGAATTATGCTTTCGTCATACCTAATGCTAAGGAGTCTATATCAATTTGACATGGGGGGGGATTGCCCCCCCATTTCCCCTCCGTATCTCCGCCTTTGTTTGTAGGTCTATTGGCTAGGCCTACTGGACGTAAGTTGTTCATTTTTATGTCATCTGTTCCTTTAGCATATAATATTTACACTATCTGCGAAGGAATATCGTGTAATATTCAGTACCGGTAACAACGTTCAATGTTCATACATAAACATGTGAATTCGAAATTATGCATAGGCCTATAACAAGTGGACACCTTCAATTAATACTTGAGGTGTACTGTAAGTAATAAGCCTAACTGCTGCCAGGAAGACAAACAGATAACAACATGGTAAAATTGGCAAAGGAAGTTTTTAATAGAATAAGGAGCATCTTCTGCAGACTTCTGTAAAAAGAACTAAGGAAGAGACTAGTGAAGTGCTTTGGTATGGCATTGTATGAGGCACAAACATGAACATTACGACGAAGTGAAGAGAAACGATTTGAAATGTAGATATGGAGAAGAATGGAGAGTGTGAAATAGAATAAGAAATGAAACTGTACTAGAAAGAGTAAATGGAGAAAAATAATGCTAAAACTGATCAGAAAGACAAAAGCGAATTGGCTGGGTCACTGGCTAACAAGAAACTGCCTACTGAAGGATGTACTGGAAGGAATGGTGAACGGGGAAAAAAGTTTGGGGCAGAAGAAATCAGATGATAGACAACATTAAAATACTGGTACATGACTAAAAGGATGGCAAAAATAGGAAAGTTTGAAGAGTGCTGGGTTTGCAGTGAAAGACCTGTCTGTGGGCAGAAAACCATGAATGAATGCTATAGCATGAGTCGTGCACTTGGATTCCATAGTCATTCAATTCCTAAATCGCCTCTATCACGAGAGAAAAAATTTGCAATAGCAAGCCGTACCACAGTCTATAGTCCCGTCGCTCTAATTTCCGGCAGCCAATCGCGTTGCAGGTCGGCTACATTTAAACGTGTGCGTCTTGTGATTCGCTGATTCATTTCTTAAGGCTCGATAAATACTTAATATAATCGCCCGCCATTTTAGCTCTTTAGTTGGCGTTCGCAGAAAACACACGAAGACGTTATTTGCCGCTCAGTTATTTGCTGAATTACATTGCGTTTGATTTATTATCATAGGTGTTACGACATGATAATATTTAACGGTGTTGCAAATAGATTCCTCGTATGGTAGCTCGGCAACGTAAGAACAAAAATGGCGAAAGATACTACCTACCTAGACTTTATAGAGCCTTCACTTTCTAAGACGTAAGCAAAGAGGCGGAGTCACGCCAGAAATAACAGCGTCGGGACTATAGTATATACAGTCACGAAGCTTGAGTTTATGAGGGTGCTAGGAACAATACACTGTGCAGATACTATTTCGCATTATCTGTAATGCGGCGATAGTAGCGATCCTAGTGGTTAGCAACTATCTATGGATGCATATTTACTACGTATTGAGCTTCGTGGCTGTATATACTAGACTGTGGCCGTACGCTGCTGCCCTACATATTGCTACACGAAATTTATTTCTCTAAATTATTTAACAAAATGGAATCGTAACCAAATATCCCACTCACTGAACGAATTTAAGACAATCAAGAATTAAAAAAAAAAAAGTCGAAATATCCTAAACCATCGGCCAGCACGTCTGACTATGAAATGAGCGGGTCCGGGTTCAAATCCTGGTTGGGATTTTTCCTCAACTAACTGAAGCAGAACTGCTGGATAATTTCTGGTGTTGGACCTCGGACTCAATTCGCTATCATTAATTCACATATTATCATCATTCATACAATAGCCCGGGTTAAGTTCATGGTGCAGTGTGCTGTACACGACTGGTTGGCTACCCTATCATTCACAAGAATAGGAATAGTAAGCACAATAAGCCTCAGGCTGCAGTGTAAACCTTCGGGTCCCTCCTCCATAGAAAAGAAAAAAAAAACCCATCGGCCAATCTTAGATATCCCCCCCCACCACACCAGAAACAATGTCGAACAACTTTTAACGCGAAATTCACAAAATAACACACGGCTAGCTAAAATAAATCAGTGCTCCTGTACTATATAAAAATTTTAACATATTACGCTCTTACTAATAATAATATAAATAAAACAAGATATCTACGTACCTTTTCGGTGGGAAGCCAGTCATGTCTCCATATTGTGCTCGTATAACTACTGTACCGGTATCAGCACATACTTATAATGAAAACAGCATGTTTATATCGTCTAAGATTAAGTTTCTAGAAAATACAAAACTGCACCACGTCAAAATACACGGACACTAAACTGATATATTACGAAATATTCATGAAAACTCTCCAAAACGAACTACGGTAAACTTCCCAGTTGACAACTGTCAAACACACTGGAATTTCACCCGCTCAAAAATGATAAAAACAAATGAAGACAATAATCCACATAAAAAACATTTGAAAACAAAATTTCTTCATATTAAACTTGGACCATCTTTCATTGAGCGTAATTTTACGAAGGTCTATGTTTAACAGTGGCGGCTCCTGGGCGAAATGTTTGAGAGGCGAGGATCCTAAAACTTGTTGCGGTGAAGGTTACTTATGTTCCAGCCACTATAGGAATTTGATAAAATACCTTGAAAATGTCTTGGATTTATAGTATTGATTAGTAGAAATTGATGTGATCACTGGGAGAGCTGTAACTCCACTTAACCCGACCTTACTTACGTATATACGAAAATCGTCGTGTGTGAATGAAGAATACGGCCATATTTCGTTAATGTAACAGTGGGTTTCAGTGTCGCCAACATAGTAATAATATTACACACCTAATCAACCCTAACCTCTTATAATACTACAAACCTAACCTAACCTGTCACATAATACACACCTAACCTAACCTAACCTAACCTCCGATCCTGCTACTTGTGTCGATAGCCATCTAGTGGAAGTGGATCGCAATTCCAGGAAGAAAATATGGCGACTTTCCTAGTAATTAATTACATTTAGTTCATTCAGTGTATGTTTTGTGATATTTATATTACAATAAGAATTGAAATGTGTTGCAGCTGTGATAAAAGAATTGAAAATTGGTTTATAGCGCACATTGGCAGTGATAAAAGTATGCAATATTCGTTCAGTGCCCAGTGTATACTTTACCTTGTCCTTTGTTGCATTTTAAGGTAATCTAATTATTAAAAATGTGGGAACAAGTGCACAATACCTGAGCCACCAACTTTCTCATATGCCAGTTACGCAAGTACTTTACGGATTGTAGAACTTAAATGGGTGGAGAATAAAAACTCTTCTTTTATTTACCCTTTTCCTCTTTCTTTTTTCCTCCATCTCTTCTCATTTTCTACTGCCTTTACTGCACTTATATATGAACACACTTTATAAACGGTGTTTTAATTTTACTTAACATATTCATATTGGAATCGCCGGGAATCGACCCAGAAACCTTCTGCTTAGCAGTCTCTCACCGTAACCATTAGACCGCAATATGTTGATATTATTAAGTTTTTTTATCCTACAGAATTCTCTGTTGTGGTTATTATTTATTAATAATGGAGAAAAATTTGCTTCGGCAGTGGGGATGGATTTTATTTTTATATTTTATTTTATTGGGTTATTTTACGACGCTGTATCAACATCTCAGGTTATTTAGCATCTGAATGAAATGAAGGTGATAATGCCGGTGAAATGAGTCCGGGGTCCAGCACCGAAAGTTACCCAGTATTTGCTCGTGTTGGGTTGAGGGAAAACCCCAGAAAAAAACCTCAACCAGGTAACTTGCCCCGACCAGGATTCGAACCCGGGCCACCTGGTTTTGCGGCCAGACGCGCTGACCATTACTCCACAGGTGTGGATGGTGGGGATGGAAACCAGGCCTGAGGGTTCTATGCACTGAGTGCTCTACCACTGACCTATGCTGAGGCTCAATTCACGGCACCAGATCGAACTCCTCTCCTTTGGTTGGTTCCCGGCCGCCCAAGTCACTCACATAAATGCGCTCCTGTATGATATATGTCGAACATGGAGTAGGCCAAAAAAAAAAAATAAATAAAATCGACAATGCACAATATTTAACATCTGCCCTGCAGAACTATCAAAGCAACCTTTTTAATATGTTTCACAACAAGTTAAATGCCATATTGTGTCAGCTTAATTTGATTACAAGGTCGGTACTAGGCAGTAAGTCCCCTCTGTAATAAACATAGCATTGTTATAATTCAAATATGCCACAGCACCAAGTACAGGGATTATATTGAAGGACGGGTAGGAGGACTATGCCTTATTTTGATATAGATTTTGTTACTGTGACAGTGAAAAATTAGAGAAGGGAAAACGATTATGGATAAAAAATATCCAAATCTAAATATGTATTTTTTTTTTAAGTTCAAGGGGGGGGGGCGGATTCAAACCCGGTATCCTCTCCCTCCTTGCATATGCCCCTGCTTGGAATGAAATTTTCTCTTATACATCTTGATTACACTACTTTTAACACTATATCACTTCGGAAAACGTATTATGTGTCTTTCTCGTGTTAAATTTACATTACATTACATTCTGAAGATGGCCAATAACAGGCTGAAACATGTTAACGTGGTAATGTAAATTTAACACGAGAAATACACATAATACGTTTTCCGAAGAAATTTTCTCGTTTAATAGATGCAATCCACTTTTGTTTTAAAATTTCATCCTTTAGAAATTTGAACACATGTACTTGTTATTAGCATCTTACTTCCCCCTACATTCAGGGACACAACACTTGTACACCATGTTATTTACATAAATATCACACTTGAGCAGAGTAAATACATATTACGGTCAGAGGGAGTATCTTGTTAATGTGATTGATAGTTGAAAGTTCATTTTTTTTAAATTATGTTTTTGAATACTAAGTTTCATTGTTGTGTATGCGACACAATCATTGATAGGGTTAGACGATTGCCAGAGTAATCGCAAATCGTTTCAAGATTGCAGACATTATCATATTCCTGTCCTGATTAACTGCACACATGAACGAGAAATAGCAAAGCAATAATATACTATGATCACTTCGAACTGTATTGTCGTTTATTTTTTCTATTTGTTTCCGTGATATTAAAAAGCTAGAGAATTTTTATATTGAATTAACATTATTCCTTTCTTTAAAAATGATAATTTTTTTTAACTTACAACATTTAAGAAGCAGTTGCATAAACTGCGACAAACTTAACAGTGATTCAGGCGAACCAGTTGAATGACACCACTCACTACAGGTACCATGCAAGCTATGCCAGCATTGTGATCCTGGAACTAAACATAGGAGAGGCATTGTGGTCTAACACTCCAGCTCTTGTACCAATGGAGAGTAAAAAGCGCGGAAAAAGTAAAATTAATATTGCGTAATGGATTGTTCTAATACATAAAACAATATGGATGATGTACTATTTGATACATTTCCTACAAAAAGCACAGAAGTAGAACGAAGCAAATTGTTGATACGGCCTGTAAATCACATACAGTGTTATTCGTAACTGATTTTTCTGTGCTAAATTACAAAAATGTCAGTCCCGTATTCTTACAAAACTTAATATCATTAATTATAACGTAAAATTATTATTTCACACTGAAAATATTACTGGTACCTAATTGAAAAACACAGAGAATTTAATATTGAAACATATATAAGTTTTATTGATTTCGTTAAAACTTTTGATAAAGTTAACAGGCAAGAACTCCTCGAGATACTGGTCAATGATAATGTCCCTAATCAGTTCATTACTGCAATATATTATATATAACCAACTAAGTGGAAGTGCATTATATAGCGAAATTTATAAACTTGTACTTGCTATTTGGGAAAAGGAAATTGTACCAGAACAATGGAAGGAGTCCATAATTGTACCTATTTTTAAAAAGGGGGACAAAACCAACTGTGGTAACTTTCGAGGAATATCACTTTTGTTGACGTCGTACAAAATTTTGTCCAATATTCTTTTGAGAAGATTAACTCCGTACGTAGATGAAATTATTGGGGATCATCAGTGCGGTTTTCGGCATAATAGATCGACTATTGATCAGATTTTTTGTATTCGACAGATAATGGAGAAAAAATGGGAGTATAAGGGTACAGTACATCAGTTATTCATAGATTTCAAAAAGGCATATGACTCGGTAAGAGGGAAGTATTATATGATATTCTTATTGAATTTGGTATTCCCAAGAAACTAGTTCGATTAATTAAAATGTGTCTCAGTGAAACATACAGCAGAGTCCGTATAGGTCAGTTTCTATCTGATGCTTTTCCAATTCACTGCGGGCTAAAGCAGGGAGATGCACTATCACCTTTACTTTTTAACTTCGCTCTAGAATATACCATTAGGAAAGTTCAGGATAACAGGCAGGGTTTGGAATTGAACGGGTTACATCAGCTTCTTGTCTATGCAGATGACGTGAATATGTTAGGAGAAAATACACAAACGATTAGGGAAAACACGGACATTTTACTTGAAGTAAGTAAAGCGATCGGTTTGGAAGTAAATCCCGAAAAGACAAAGTATATGATTATGTCTCGTGACCAGAATATTGTACGAAATGGAAATATAAAAATTGGAGATTTATCCTTCGAAGAGGTGGAAAAATTCAAATATCTTGGAGCAACAGTAACAAATATAAATGACACTCGGGAGGAAATTAAACGCAGAATAAATATGGGAAATGCGTGTTATTATTCAGTTGAGAAGCTCTTATCATCCAGTCTGCTGTCCAAAAATCTGAAAGTTAGAATTTATAAAACAGTTATATTACCGGTTGTTCTGTATGGTTGTGAAACTTGTACTCTCACTCTGAGAGAGGAACATAGGTTAAGGGTGTTTGAGAATAAGGTGCTTAGGAAAATATTTGGGGCTAAGCGGGATGAAGTTACAGGAGAATGGAGAAAGTTACACAACACAGAACTGCACGCATTGTATTCTTCACCTAACATAATTAGGAACTTAAAATCCAGACGTTTGAGATGGGCAGGGCATGTAGCACGTATGGGCGAATCCAGAAATGCATATAGAGTGTTAGTTGGGAGACCGAAGGGAAAAAGACCTTTGGGGAGGCCGAGACGTAGATGGGAGGATAATATTAAAATAGATTTGAGGGAGGTGGGGTGTGATGATAGAGACTGGATTAATCTTGCACAGGATAGGGACCGATGGCGGGCTTATGTGAGGGCAGCAATGAACCTTCGGGTTCTTTAAAAGTCATTTGTAAGTAAGTAAGTAAGTATAACCAACTAAATTGCTACACAAATCGACGAGAGACTCTCCACTTAGGCTTCCATAAAACGAGGTGTCTGACAGGGCTGCGGCCTTTCTCCACTCCTATTTATTATATACATGAAACATAGTATTCATTTATGGAGACAAAACTTTCATGCTGGACTCCACTATGCCGAAATTCCCATCTTGATACATTATTATTTGCAGACGACAAGATTATTATTTATTATTAATGGAGAAAAATTCGCTCCAGTGCTGGGATCGAACCTGCATCCTCGGTTCTATGCACTGAGCACTCTAACCTTTCTCGAATCTTTTTCCTTTGGTATATTCGATCCCGTGCTGTGCATTGAGCCTCGGCGTAGAACTGAAAACCTGGGTTCGATTCCCGTGCCGGAGCGAATTTTTCTCCATTAATAACTAATTGTAACCATAACAGATAATTCTGTAGAACCAAAAAATTATCTTTACATAGATTATTATTGCAAGAACAGAATCCCAATTCCAACGTGCCATACATAACTTAGAAAATACTGCTTCCAAATTTGATATGACAATCTCAACACAAAAAACGAATTTAATGGCATTTTTGGGCACAGAACCAATTAAGAGTAAAATGTGTGTAAATAATATCTTAACAGAACGTGTTGATTCATTCAATTACCTTGGCTACAATCTCTCATTTGCTGATGAAGATATGAAGATTAAAATTTCCAAATTAACCAAGATCTTAGATGTAATCAATCAGGTTTTTAAGTCTTCTCAAGTCCAGCGACACTAGACTCAGGGTAATATAAAACCCTTGCTCAACCAGTTCTCACATATGAAAGCAAAGCCTGGACCATCAAAAAGGCTGACGAAAGGAGATTGACAACAGCTGAAATACGATTTATGAACTGCTGGTTACTCCCTCCTTGACCAAAAAAGAAATGAGGATACTCTTTAAGAATTAAAAGTGTGTGTCTAATGCTCAATATTTAACAGTGAAGTCATTGTCCTTCTTGCTTCCCAGTATTTAGAAATGAGTGGTTTGGACAAGTTACTTGGTTAGGGTTTTTCCGGGGGTTTTCCTCAACCAATTGAAGCAGAATTGTTGGGTAATTTTCGATGTTGGACCTTGGACTCATTTCACCATCATTAATTCAACATCATACAACATCCATACAATAGCCCGAGTTAAGTTCACGGTGAGGCATGCTATATTTGTACAAGAGCATGGCCGTTTGGCTAACCAATCATTCACAGAGTGGTAAGCACAATAAGCCTCAGGCTGCAGTGCAAGCCTTTGGGTCCCTCTTCCTTACAAGAGGAAAAAAAAAAAGTAAAATTGTCTGTATATTTTGTTACAATTTTACTTTATCTTACAATACCTTTATTAAATGATCATATTCTGATATACTGTACCAAGGTCAAGCTATAATGTGGGGGGGGAGAAGATAAATGATGTCCCCCATAATTTCGTTATAACAGGATTCTATGGTTTTGCTTTGCTCCCCCAAGGAAACGGTTCTCTCTCCGCCTATGGTCGTGCCTTCAAAAAGTTTGGGAACCACTGCTCTTTTAGGAAGGTCGCTAGTTGGAACCAATAATAAAGAAGGTGATGTGCAACTACAGTTTATTTCTGAGATGATGTAAGTGCAGAGATGCTCATCATACACCACTATACACTCAACAACATTACAAACCAGTCTTGTCATTCATAAATGCACTTCTTATATAGCAAAATAATACACTATGTTTATATAATATTGAGCAATCAAAGGCCAACGGAGAACATGCATGGATTTTATTTCCCATCAGAGGGGATTTTTTTTCTTTGGTGAAAAATGTTATACAATCTCATAATATAATTTCAAAAACTGATGAAACTTTAGCTTTCCTGACTGACATACAAATAGCCTAATATGCGATAAAAATTTTAAAATGTCATGAGACGTCATTATATTGAAGTGATGTCATCAATACATCACTCCAAAAGCTTATATCCAATTGAGGACTTCAAATGGTAAACCATGAAAGTGCCACAAAAAAAAAAAAAGTTTTTTAGTACGACTGAATGTATGTTCCAAGCTGAATAAAATGGTAAACAGTGAATGTGCCCAAGATTATAATTTCAGTTTATATAGATGTCGACAGGTTGCGCTGCTTGTGTATCTACCATGTTGAATAAATTAAAGAACAATGAATGTGCTGCTGCTATTACCGACGATACCCGTGTTTTGTTTAGTTCTGGAACAACGTGAATGAACGCTTTGTGTCTGTGTCAGGAATGAGGATGATAAAAGACATAAGTGAAGAAAAGAAGGATTTGATAGTGATGGTCCCATCTTTGCCTGAAGACAAGCACAGAAAGTTTTATTTGGAAATGTGTGGGCACCAAATGGAGTTTGAAAGTACAGCCAGTGATGAGGACTAATAAAGAGATTTCTTCCCGAAATAGAGAGTTGAACTATAGAGCTGGTGTAAACATGTTATTCATAGAGTGTATTAAGTATAATGTGAATAAAGAAAGTGTTTAATATGCCAATAATATTGTGGGTTTTTAAGTTAAAAGTAAAGAACCTGTTCCAGTATCAGAGACAGAGACTTGAACTACAGACCTGATATAAACATGTTATTCATAGAGTGTATTAAGTGTAATGTGAATAAAGAAAGTGTTTAATATGCCAATAATATTGTGGCTTTTTTAAGTTAAAAGTAAAGGACCTGCTCCAGTATCAGAGCCAGAGAGTTGAACTACAGACCTGATATAAACATGTTATTCATAGAGTGTATTAAGTGTAATGTGAATAATGAAAGTGTTTAATATGCCAATAATATTGTGGGTTTTTTAAGTTAAAAGTAAAGGGCCTGCTCCGGTATCAGAGCCAGAGAGTTGAATTACAGACCTGATATAAACATGTTATTCATAGAGTGTATTAAGTGTAATGTGAATAATGAAAGTGTTTCATATGCCAATAATATTGTGGGTTTTTAAATTTAAAAGTAAAGGATCTGCTAAGTGTAATGTGAATAATGAAAGTGTTTCATATGCCAATAATATTGTGGGTTTTTTTAAGTTAAAAGTAAAGGATCTGCTAAGTGTAATGTGAATAATGAAAGTGTTTCATATGCCAATAATATTGTGGGTTTTTTAAGTTAAAAGTAAAGGATCTGCTAAGTGTAATGTGAATAATGAAAGTGTTTCATATGCCAGTAATATTGTGGGTTTTTTAAGTTAAAAGTAAAGGATCTGCTCCAATATCAGAGACAGAGAGCTGAACTACAGACCTGGTGTGAACATATCATTCATAAAATGTATTAAGTGTAATGTGAATAATGAAAGTGTTTAATATGCCAATAATATTGTGGATTTTGTGAAGATAAAAGTAAAGGATCTGCTCCAGTAACCATGTAAGTGCCTTTACTCTGCTAATAACGT
Source organism: Periplaneta americana (assembly GCF_040183065.1). Taxonomy (NCBI): domain Eukaryota; kingdom Metazoa; phylum Arthropoda; class Insecta; order Blattodea; family Blattidae; genus Periplaneta; species Periplaneta americana. The sequence continues at coordinate 87,398,943 of NC_091132.1, forward strand.
TTTTCTGTAAAACTGAACAATTTTGTTTTTGGCACTGTCATGGTTTACCATTTGAAGTCCTCAATTTATATGAAATGAAACTCTTCTGCATTTCATATTTCCTACAGTCCTGTCCATTACTTGTTTCTCAACCACCTCAGAAATTTATTAAAACAACTATTTATTCCTTGTAAAAAGATGCAAACAAAAAGCGTCTCATGATCAGACCGTTCTGAATCCTTCATCAACCATAACTGGTTTTGGATACAAGAATAATGAATAATCAAAAGTATCCAAAAATACAATCAGATAGCGAGAATAATTGTGGCCAATTTAATTTAGATTTTAGTTGCCTGTGCCTGCTGAACAATAGCTAATATAACATTACACCCATTTTGAGGCTCCAAGGAAGGAAGAACGAAAATATATTACTATGTGTAATCTTTAAAGCCATAGAACCTATTTAAAAAATAAAAAAAAGTGCATGTTCCCCATTCACTATTCATCTAAAACACCTTATGAATACTCTATAGAGGATATGGCAGGACATTTTGCTGTTTACATTTTAATGCAATATCACTCTTCAGTTATGGCACAAGAAAGTAAAGGCTATCTAGCCTATCCATCTTAACAAAGTTTTTAATTTTAACAATTCACTAGTGAATACAACTGCTAAAATTTAAATGCAAAGAAAACAACCATTATAGTTGGGCTAGTCAGAAGTGGCAGACAGCCGTTAGGAAATAATTCTCCTTTTACACATACGTATTGTGTATGTTTTTCTTTCTCAATGACCAATAAAAAATATTTCTATTACGCTAATTTATTTTCCTGGCTACTGTTGCCATGACATTACATCTCATATAACATCCACATGGAAAGGGTCACTTAAACTTGCTGAGATGAGAGCATACATGTATCTCATACAGAACATGGAGCATGTTACCCTCAACTATACCACCCTGCTCATGAAAATAAGAGTAATTTTAAATTGGATAAGGAGCTGATAAAGGAAGACAATTAAGAGGCAAAATGTGTGCAGGGATACCTCTTCGTTCATCTACCACTTCTGGCTTCTTGTAACTAAATGTGTTAAAAATTGTAATGCATTCTTATAAAGATAAGAAAATAAAATGCATGTTTAAAAGGCAAATATGAGAGCAAATCTTTGCTATTATTGGGAATTTGTAGCCTAAATACTATGAAAAAAATACATAACACTAAAGTTAAAGTAAAATGTTTCATAGTACAGTAGAACCCCAATTATCCATCACCCTATTAACTGACTGGCGGATTATCCGACTGTCTATTTCTCGCTTTCTTTTTCTTCAGAAATAAATAACTTATATGAAGTACTGTTTTGTACATCACATTAGTAGGTTCTGCATATGTTTTTGCTAGAGAGTGTTACTACAAGCCTTTATCATTACACAGAATTGTCTACTGTTCGAATTGTCGTTCTATAATATAACTTGTATATAAAATGTCTTCCACGGGTGTTAACAGAAAACCTGTTGTGCTAAGTATCGATAAAAATTGAAATAATTAAATGGTTTGAGAAAGAGAAACTGTGACTCATCTCACATCGGAATATGAGATTGGAGTTACAATTGCGCCATTTAATAAAAAAAAAACAAGGGTAAAATGTAAAAAAATATGTAAATCTACAACATGAGATCTCCTTTATTCCTATCTTTCCTGAGACAGTTATTACAAAGGGCTTCCTTGTCCCTTAAAAACTCATCGTTGACAACCAGACTTAAATTAGTGAACTTCTGATCCACTACCTAACGACTTAAATACAAGACCGTGAAGGAAATTACAAAATCTTTCATGGTGCGGATTATCCGATTTTTTTCGATCAACCGTTCAGTGCATCCCCTTCATTACCACGGATAATAGAGGTTCTACTGTAGTACTATTCTATCATAAACGGGAAATACAAACTGTTTTAATATTTGGCATGATTAGAAACAAGTTTACAGACTATGTTTCTATTCCACTTATATATCATAATATATCTGACTCGCTAAAGTTTTCAAATGACATTATTTTAAGCAGGAGACATATCAAATTTATTTCATGAAACTAAACGTGCGAGCAAAGAATCAAACTATATTGTTTTTACAAATCAGCATGACACATTCATTATATATGCCAGAAAATGAATCTTGTACTTTTCCGAAACCGTAACAGTAATATAATTTCGCCTGACTAGTATGCTTATTAGCTTATGACTAGTACATCACCTTTTATATTGAAGTGGCAAGTTCAAAGATAAAGATGCTATTGGACCACTTTAGTCTGGGATACTCCCATTTCTCTGCCATCATTCCACGTTTCTCCATTCAATTTATTTCATACAATTATATGCATGAACAGTTGTACTCTTAGTATGATATCCTCATAGATATAATGATGGCAGGTATAAGAATTACAGTACATGAGGATCCTCAGTGAAAATGACTTAAGGATAAGTCGCAACAACTGTGTGCACTATGTGTATTTCCATTTATGTCATACATGATAACAAATGCACAAAAATATGACAACCTCCAATAATATCACAAATTTTATCAAATTTCACCAATAATAGTATCAGCAAATTAAAAAACCCTTCCTTTTCAAGTTACCATGGAATAATGTTATGTAATGTACAGTGAATACACTTTATCTTTTTTTTATTTTTATTTATAGTCACTTTAACTGCTGTGCAGGGCCTGATTTAGGCAGGAGCCTATGGTGCCTTTACTCAGGGTCTCAAGTATCTGGGGGCCTCAAAATTCAGGAAGAAATTTTTTTAAAAGTGATTTATAAAAATTGAAATAGATAACAACTCTGACAACTGAAAATCAAAATTGAGGAAATAAGTAATTAATTATTAACAAATAATTACGTAATTAATTAGTATATTATCTTAGAAACAGCATCAAAACTCACTTTATTGTTTTAAGTTTAGAGTGATAAGTTGACTATTTAAATAATCATAAACGCAACAGTCAAAGTCAATAACATTGTCAGTTTTCTTTGTAATGAGTGTTGAACCATGTGCCTAGTGCTGGTGTTTCTTGCAAGTTATCTAATTTATGTTGGTATAGGACCAATATCGATGTATAGTGGTAGGGGTAAAGTGTATTTGAGTAGCTTAATATCAAAGACGGACATCTGACCTCAATCGAAATTTAGGTAGCTGTAGTTTTTTATACAATTTTTCATGCTCTTTCCAGTTATAGTGAAACCATATGCAAACTCTAACACTACATTTATAAAATAAATTGTGTTAAATATTACAAAGAACACTGTGAATTAAAAAATTGCCTCTAGATCAAAACTATGGAGACAACAGATGTCCGTCTTTGATATTAAGCTACTCATTTATAGGGATATCCATAACTAAAAACTGAATTTCCAAGCAAATTTGAGTCAAGAGCCAATAAAAGAAAATGGAAAGCTACTGAAATACAACAGGAAAAACAACGTTCATCACTGAGCAAATGTGTTTCTTCAGATGTTACTAGCAGTAACTCTCCTTTACCCACAGAGTTTTTCAGTTACAAACGTTAAGAATATTTTAATATAGATTAATGAAGAAGATTTTGGCATACAAGGGCACCAATCCACCACAGCTACTAAACTGTGGAGAGTCAAAGTAAGCCAAACTCTGATTTTAGGGAACATGAACTTTCCTCTCAAATTTTTAAATTGTACTAGAAGATACAAGGGATAGTACTACAACTAATGCAATCAGCTTTGATGCTGTCTTGTGGCCTCAGTTAATCACTGATACCTTATAGGATCACTTTATTTTTAATCCTCCTACTCAAAATTGAGAATCTATAAAAAAAAAGAACTCGGGGAAATAAATACATCGTGAAAGGAGACAGGTGATAGAATCATTCTTATATCTTAGTATTAAATAATGCTAAGTAATGGCTTTCAAATTGGAATAATGCTATTTTTTTTAGTTGGTTATTTAACGACGCTGTATCAACTACTAGATTATTTAGCGTCAATGAGATTGGTGATAGCGAGATGAGGCCGAGGATTCGCCATAGATTACCTGGCATTCACCTTACGGTTGGGTAAAACTTCGAAAAAAAACCAACCAGGTAATCAGCCCAAGTGGGAATCGAACCCACGCCTGAGTGCAACTTCAGACCAGCAGGCAAGCGATTTAACCGACTGAGCCACGCCGGTGGCTAAATCATGCTATTGTCAGTTTCTTTATCTCATACACAGTTCTCTGCTGGTGCTAGATCATAAAAAAATAGTCATATTGGCTGTGCTATGGTTTCAGACTATGATAAAGAATTTAAATATTGGAGGCATGTTTCAAAAAGTGTTGTGGCTGTGATTAAGTAGTAGTAGTGTGACTTCGCTCTGTCAAGTCATTCGTTATGTTTAAATAACATAATATAGGCCTGGTTGTCACATGTGAAAAGAAGGGGCCTCATGAAGAAGATTATGCTCCGGGCCTCTGAAACTAAATCAGGCCCTGCTGCTGTGATCATATCGCGACTTTATTATGGATGTCATATTATCCTTCCATGCTCGCATATAGGCAGCAGCACTGTGCACTGCAGTTTCCACTCTATTTTCGCAAGAGTTGAAATATAAAATGTATGCACTGTATTTGTATGCTATATTTATGATCAATGATTAACTTTACAACTTCTTTACTGTGTTAACTTTTTAGGAAATTATCTGGCTGACTAGTTTCATGATTAACAGTTATGATATGAGTTGAAAGCTCTTTATCTATTAAAGGTACTGAGTTATTTATTGTATTTAACAATGTTACATGTCAGCATGACTTTGCGTCTAGCATAGGCTTGTAGACAAATATTATTCAACATCGCAAAATATATTCGGGTCCATGAGTGTAACACTACCTAAATACGGAGCTGCTTATATACCATCTGGAACACTGTTGATAGTATTAAAAGAAATATACAATGAAAGTACAGGATAAGTTTATATGGAAGAAATGTGCGTAAAAGAGTTATAATTGCACCTTAATAAAAGATACCCAATGTTACAAACAATTGTACAATACAATGTTCTGGAAATAAAAGAGATATAATAAGTAACCATACAAAAATCGGAGGGGAGTGGCGTGGGTGATCCATATTATGTATTATCCTTTTCTAACCCCTACTACATAGGGGAGAAGTTGAGTGCCACATTCTGGAAGCAGTTTTCGAAATTATTTTGCCCCACAACAAAATTTATTATACTAACGTAGTAGCAGTAGCAGCAGCAGCAGCAGCAGTAATAGCAATAATAATATTTTTTTTATATACTCGTACAATAAGAAACAATACGAAAATTGGGGGGCGTGGCATGGTTGATTCATATTATGTGTTGCCTATTCTAACCCCTACTATACAGGGGAGAAGTTGAGTGCTACGTTCTAGAAGCAGTTTCCGAAAACCCCTACTACATAGGGGAGAAGTTGAGTGCCACATTCTGGAAGCAGTTTTCGAAATTATTTTGCCCCACAACAAAATTTATTATACTAACGTAGTAGCAGTAGCAGCAGCAGCAGCAGCAGTAATAGCAATAATAATATTTTTTTTATATACTCGTACAATAAGAAACAATACGAAAATTGGGGGGCGTGGCATGGTTGATTCATATTATGTGTTGCCTATTCTAACCCCTACTATTCAGGGGAGAAGTTGAGTGCTACGTTCTAGAAGCAGTTTCCGAATTATTATTTTGCCCCAAAACAAAGCTCGTTATACTACGGTGGTGGTGATGGCGGCGGCGGGGGGGGGGGGAGGTGTGGTGGTGGCAGTGGTAGCAGTACCAGTACTAATAGTAATAACAATATAGCAAAATAATATCTTATTTTTAAGTTTTTTACAGGGTGTTAAAAAGTATTCAATATTTTAGGAGGTGATAGTATGTATCAAAACAAGAAAATAATGTTTAATAAACATGGGTCCTACAACACATACTTTCTGAGATCTGAACACTTGTTTATATCTGGTGCTCAATTTGACGTCCATTCATGACAATGCATTTTTCTGCCCTACAATACAGCAGACTACCAGATAATCATACCGTAGTTGACACCCCTGACATGGAATAATGACACGTTACGAGGAATACTGAAAACAAAAGTTTGGTTGCGGATATGAGCGGGGTTCACCAGAGATGGTGTTGTGAATTTTCGTAATCAGCATGTGTGGGCTGATGAAAATCCCCATGCAGTTGAAGAAACAAGGCATCAGCACCGATTCTCAATCAACTTACAGGCAGGCATTCTTGGTGATAGATTAATAGGGCCATACGTGCTACCATAGAGATTAACTGATGATCATTATCAGGACTTTCTTATTAACGTATTAAAACAAATTTCAAAGAGTGCGTGATTCCTTACACCGAAAGGCAGAGGAATGCATTGCCATGAATGGACGTCACATTGAGCACCTCCTATGAACAAGTGTTCAGATCTCACAAAGTAGTGTTGTAGGACCCATGTTTATTAGACATTATTTTTTTGTTTGTATTGAAAACTTTTTTTAACACTCTGTATATGGGTACTTACAGTAGGGAAAGTACCTCTGATTGAGGTTTTGGCTGATATGTATATCTATCATGAGGCAGTACATCTCGCTTGACAATATGTGTCAGAGGAAGAACAATAATTGTTTGTATACATTTGAAGTCTGATTAGTGAATTATGTAACTAGTCAGAGATGTGTGCAATGGAAGGGGAAAGGAACTGGCCACCTTACCCCATTATCTCCTGGTCTAGTTGCCTCATGAGTCATGCCTTGTTGGTGTCACTGTGGCGTCCAGATCTGTCTTCGGACAGTTGACTAAACAATAACAGTAGGAAAAGGGCAGCTAGTCTGGTTTCAGTGAGTGTTTCGTAGATACATGTGTAATTTCTGGAGAGCTCAAATTGATCGTTTTGTTGATTCACTACTACTGGCAGAAATTGTCACATTAGTTCACTAAGTTTTCCCATGGCATGCAACTCTTGCTGAAACTTGTAGATTGATTTCGGAAAGCAGAAGATGAATATAACAGAGTTCATTTTTTCAAGCGTATTATGGAGAATTATCCATATGTTTAAGAAACTCAATGAAGGTATCTTCTGGGAAAGTTTCCTGATACTCGACATGTTTTTAACAATTGAGCAATAAAAAAAATGGAAATTGCCCAATATCTAGAAATCTGTTAGCCATTTAGCTAATTTATAATTACATCTCGTGTCATTAATCACTCTTATGGCAGGTACTACTGAAAGACAGTTCTTTACTTCATGATCTAGAAATTTCGTTCTTTTAAATTACTTCATAAAGAAATGCAGATAATTCTGTTGCTGTTTTTGAAACAAATATTTCACAATGTTTCAAAACTAAACTTGTAAGCATAACAATGTATAAATATGGTATCTTTATATTTTCTTCTAATAATAGATTGCAAACTGTTGTGCTTGTCAGACATTATGACTGATCCGTCACAAGTTTGTGCCACAAATTTATCATCACATTTGAATTTCTCCATGTAATCCAATCAATGCTTGGACAAACTCACTGCTATGTACTTACTAGTTAGGTACATCACAAAAATCCTAAAAATCTTTCCTTGATATTGTCATCTGACATGACATAACAAAACCGCTGATAACTGGGATTTATTGGACACATAGGTTGTTCCATCTATTATAACAGAAATAAACCTTGCTTCTCTTACTTCTTTTTCGTTTTATTAATTGAAACACTAAAAATATACTGAATTATATCATTTTATATGCAATTTAAGGTACCGGTACATAAATGAAAACACAGTAGAAATCTTAAGATGGTGTTCTAATCTGTCATCCATATTTGAGCAAGCAGGTGTGAAAGTTCTACATAATTAGATGTACATCTGTTATCTGACAAGTAAGCCATCACTGCACAGCACATATTAAATGACACACACACTTGTTTTTATTCCTACATTGTAGCCTATCTTCTATCAATTTTTTAAACACTAAACTTAAGGAAAAAATCGATCATTTTGCCAGACCATAGTAAAGATACAAAAAAATGAAGTACCGGTAAAATTCTTAGAATTTTCATGATGAACCAGTAAGACGTGAAGGCTTCCTATATTGTTGACACGATCTCTGGTTTATGCATTTTTCATTCGGAAGAAAAAAGTTTTGATAATTTTACACTAGTACACACGAATATTCAATGCACCATTATCCGGTAAAATGTATTTCGAAATCTGCATGTGACTTTGCCTTTGAATCTCTTAATTCAGGGGTTGCTCTACCTCTCAAAACAATCTCATATTTTGTCATTAAAAACACGGGACTCCAAAGACTGTGCATTCTAAAACACAGTCACAATAATAGGCTGAACCTTCAAGCATGAATTTTGATGCCATTTTTTCTTATCAGCAACAAACAATCTTTCTTGTTAACATATGCATTATGCAAGCACTCACATAAAGCCTCTCAAAGTATGCCTGTTGCATTTACCATTTAGACAAGAGGAAACTTTGATGTATGATTTGAAAATGTGGCTGGAATCAATGGCGTATAAGCTGCCTACTTTGTTGATAGAATATGAACTATGAATTCTGTCTTTTTTAATTGGTTATTTAACGAATTATTTAGCATTAATGGAACTGATGATAGCGAGATGGTATATGGCGAGATAAGGTCGAGGATTCGCCTCGTGTTCATCTGACATTTGCCTTATACAATAGTTGGGAAAAACATAGGAGAAAATCCAACCTTGTAATCAGCAAGTGGGAATCGAACCTATGCCCAACTGATGAACTGTCTTTATTTATTTATTTATTTACATTCTTTGTGTTTCTGATAGAACAATGGTAACATGGATGCCACATGCCTGACAAAAATATAAAAACTTCTCCATTAATTGGCAAAAATCTAGAAACAAATTGGAAGAATATGGCATTTTCAGTGCTGTAGCTTACCTGTATGTACACTTGCTACACTGGAAGTTGATACATGCACACACAAAAAACAGAGCAGGGACAGTTTTAGATGTTGCACGGGCTCACTCAAAAATCTTTCATTGTTATGAATATATTTTACTGAAATGAATGAAAGAAAACGCAAACTATGCTCAAATAAATTCTTATGCCTTACTGAAGATGATGTGATGATATTCACATTCTGTTTGTTAAAAACTGAGTAGACATAGTTGAAAATATGTGATAATTTCATATTTTAAGCTAGGCGCAAACAAAATATTTTTCCTAGAATTACCACTGCAACAGAATACAACAATCGTCACTGGACAGTTGATAAATTATGCACTTTGATGCCAATTATAACAAGTCAAGTATAACAATGCTCCAAACACTCGATATTTATGTTATACAGAGTCTTCTGTATGTGACGCCATGAAGCGTAGAGAAACATTGCCTCCCACAGTGCACCTGTTGTATACATCAAAGTTCAAGGGCTTTTGTCAGGCATTGCATGCGTGCAGTTTACCTTAGTCTGTTGTGAACTACTGAAGGGATTACTATTTGTGCGTAATGTAGTGTAAGTTATTGGTTTTTTCTAATTTTTTTTAGAACAATGAAGGGATTGATTACTCATTCGTGCGTAGTGTAGTGCAAGCTTGAGAATAATGTATAGCATACTGTAGTGAGTTTTTGTAGTTCTAAGTTATTAAAAAATTGGAAGACAATATCTGAGAACTTACTTCGAACATTTCACAAGAAGAGATTAGGGTATTTCAAGACAATCTTCAGAGATGTCAAAATTATATTGAAACAATTTGAACATATTTTGTGATGCAAGTGCACTTGCATTCATTTTTAAGTTGTTTATAAACAATTTTTTCTGCTAAACAGGTTCTAGATATTAAAGCTACTATCATAGAAGCAGCAGCTGACTTCACAGTAACTGTGTGAGGCATGTACCACAAAATGTTGCTGAACTTATACTGTCAGGGAAGCATCATATATGGAGAACTCAGTATTAATGTAATTATCACTTTTGAATGTAACGACACCAACACTCTGCAGAGTTTTTTTATATCTAAGTACGTGCAGTATAGAAAATAGGAAATTCATGGGGAATCCAAATGGAATTTCTAGTGCACAAAAACATTGTTGTGTGATTTTTGTTGGATACTCCTGTTTTCCGTGCTATTTCTTCATTAATGATTTTTGTAACATAGATCCACCTCAGTGTGGTGCATTGCAGATAATGTTTGAGATGATGAACTAATTTACAGTTTTGATAGAACTACCAGAAGACGAAATTTGATATGGTGTACACAAATTACTGGAACTAAAAATTGCATACAGATCTCAAAAGAAAAAAATCTACGAACATACACCAATTAGAGTCAAGATAGTAATAGTCCTATTGAATAACAGAATAATCGACCAAACAAACAGTTTCAAACATGTAAAACGTAATTCAGAAGTGAAATTAAGTAAATTTAGTATTTTTTGTAGGACACTAGGGAAAAAATTATGCAAAACTGTAAGAAAAGAAACATTATTGAAAATAACCAAAGAGACGACTTTACTTTGATTACAATAGACTGCAAATTTTCGAAGCTAAAAGGAATTAGCCAAGATGTACAGAATCTACAGAGATGAACTTCTTTACAAGAATAGTGGAACAAAAAACCTAGAGAGAATATAATGGAAGAATCGATAATCAAGTACAGAACAACTTAAAAAAATATTGTTTTACACATGGAAAATGTAAGAATCTCTAAAGGTGCAGTTACATGGTTCAACTTTTCTTTCAACTTTAAACATTCAAGCAATCCATGAAAGGGTGAATGAAACGCATTCAACTGTGCATGCCTTTTTCCACTAAAAATTACAGCACATGCAGCAATCGAAAGCTATGTATTGTCAGTGGGGATCTTGTGCGTTATTTCGTTCAACAGTAGCATGTAATAAGCAGCTGATTGTTCTAGGTGGCCGAGAATAAACTGAAAATTCTTTGTTTGGTGATGGTAGACCTTTTAAGCTGAAAATGGTGGCAAGCACGATTATCCTTATTGAAAATTATCGCAAATATGAGTGCCTGTGGAGTGTTCACCCACAATTTTGAAAATCAAGCAAGCCTAAGTATTGGACTGATATTTAATATACATATATATTTGAACGTGCATTTTCAACTTGATTCTTTCAATATTCTCCCTAGATTGTATGCTCATGCGCATCACCCACAATTTTGAAAATCATGCAGCTTAAGTATTGGACTGATATTTAATACTAAACTTGATTCTTTCAATATTCTCCCTAGATTGCATGCTCATGTGCATGAAAATTTGAACTGTGTAGATGCAGCTTAAAAAGGCGAACTGTTACAACATGCAAGAAAAAAAAATAGACTGTGACAATTAAATATAAGGTAACAGTAAAACAGTTCTAAGGAATCAGAATGTACAATTATGTCGACGTGGATGATGATGATGATGATGATGATGATGATGATGATGATGATGATGATGATGACAACGAAGAAAATGACCGTGATGGTGACAGTGACGACCTTGTTAGCAATTGGAATGTGCTATATGTCGAAAATTAAAAAGTCGTCTTGAAATTATGGAATTCTGCCCTAAATTTAATGGTACCAATAATAAGGATCATTACCACTGGTTTCTGTCACTAGTACATAAACAGGGCACCTCTAAACTTGATCCAGCTGACAGCATTTGGACCTACACCCTGTTTCTATTACAACAATTAAGTTCTAAATTAAAACAAAACGCAGTTCAATTTATTAGTGAAAGGAGAAAATAATTCCATCTTCACCATACTTCTGTAATACAAACAATGGCAGTGAATTTCAAAGTTCATAATGATTCTTTACTTGGCATGTATAGTGTGTTCACGTATATCTATAGTGCATACATTTTATCTTTCATGCTCACAGATGTAGAATGGACATGGCAGTGCACAGCACACCTGTACACATGTGAGTGTGAAATAATAAAACGTATGCACTGTATATCGAAGATTAATTTTTATCACTGATTTCATACAGGCACTAACCAAAAGCTTACAATTACTTTGTACTAATACTATCTTACATAGGGTAAAGGTTGGTAATATTGTGATACTAATAATATTACGATAATACTACTTGAGAATTTTTTACAATTTTTCTGAGCGAGAGATAACTGGTTTTGTGCAGAAACTTGTCCACGAACATTCCCTTAATACGTTGATGTAAAAAACTGATCTTCCTCTCGCTCAGTAAAATTGTAAAAAATTCTCAAAAAGAAAAAAGAACTATAATATTATTAGTATCACAATTTACCAACCTTTACCCTATAAGGTTTTCTTTTACATTTCATATATGTAACCCTAACTTCATCTGCGACAATGTATGAAATGTAACTAAGATATGTGTTGATCATTTCTGTTACTATCTTACAAGCTATGCTCTAATTTTCTCATGAAGCTACTATAAAATCATTTAACAACTCATCCAATCAGCACAAAAGATACATACAATGAAAGTGATTTTCGTTTCTTTGTAATATCTATAATAATAAATTTAAGTTTTATGGAAGCTGTACTCATGAATGTGCGTCAATATAATTCGTTCGTTTTCTAAATGAACATGACAGATTTTGGTACTAATAATGTTGCGACTGCTGTTGTGTACCTCAGCAATGCTTGACCACACCGCATCTCTCGACTTGCAGTTCTAGGCTTCATTCACAATAAAACATCAATGCTCCAAGCTCAACTGCACTTAGAAAATGAACGAGTAATAACTCTGTCATGATTATATCAGTAGTATTAGGCCTACTACTTTTAGAACAAGTATGCAACTTTTCGTGCCCAAGAGCACAAGATCAGACTACTGATTAAAGATAATAAATAACTCAGTCATTAAGAACAGTTTGAAAGTATTTGGATTAGGTAGGCCTACTGGTAATTACTTCTATGTATCATAAGTAGTTACCGATACTAGTTGGTATTCAATGACTTCAGGTGCTGCCAACTATGACTCTTCTGGACTGCTATAGTTTATGTCACGAAAGAATGTTCCTGATGTGAACACATGGGTTGAAAAAGTCTTCTATAATTACGCCTCATAATTCGTTAAAAGGAACAAGTACGTTATTGATGTCAGTAATTTGTGTATGTTTGTTTAGTATGGTTAACAACAATAAATGTGATGTTCATAAAAAATATAGAGATGTTGTGTAACTCCTGTCAAAACAGCTACACAAAAAAGGCTTTCTTTTCAGAATCGAAAATAATAAGTTTTGTTATATTGCCTCATATGAGAGCTGCAGTTGATCTACGTATTGGGATTGTCGCAGTCTACCAATCACGTGTTATTCATACAGAATGTCAAGTTTATAGAGATAATAGGGAACTAAATAAACACTTTTTCGTATTGGCTAAAGGGTCGCAGGGGAGCGATTACAGTGTTACAGAGATTTTAAAGTCTGTAAACCGCCTAGAATATTGTATTGTATTTATTTACATTCCATGGTATTCGTACATTGCTTCACAGCTAGAATATGGAACATGTCAAACGAAAAAAAAAAAAAAAAACTTAATAGTACTACGAAGTCTTAATTATAGTCACAGTCTAGTTGAAATATATACAGAAGAGTTTTACAATATAGTCTACTAGTACAACACAAGTTTTAGTATCAATACTTAATACAACACAGAAATATTCATGAAGTGTTGTTGAATGTCATGAATTCACCTACAGAATAAAAGGCGTGAGAAATTAGGTATTTCTTTAATTTGGCCCTAAATAATCTTATGTTTTGAGTTTCATTTTTTATATCCATAGGGAGGCTATTAAAAATGTTCACTGCAATATAAAGCACTCCTTTTTTATAGCACGATAGACTTGCCGATGGAGTATGAAAGTCATTTTTTGACGCATATTTATGCTATGAACTTTTGAATTAGTTGCAAAGTTTTCACAATTACATACGAGGGAGATTATTGATGAAAAAATATACTGACAAGCCATAGGCATTATTTGTAGTTTTTTGAAAGTGATCCTACACGATTCCCTAGATTTGGCACCCACTATTATTCTAATTACTCTTTTTTTGTAGTAGGAATATACTGTTACTATCTGTGGAATTTCCCCAGAATATTATTCCAAACTCATTACTGAGTGGAAGTATAGACAGCTCATATATATATATATATATATATATATATATATATATTTTACATTGTTTTAAGTACGAGTGTTTGGACAGCAGTGAGTGAAAAAACTGTGATCGGCCAAGGAGTGCAGATACATGACTAATGTTTTTCAACATAGCTATAACTTACGTCAACATGCATGCTGTTCTCTTCCTTCCCTCTCCTGCCACTGAATATGCTAAGAAACTGACTCACTTCACACAATCCGTACTCAAATGTTTGCGCTTAACACCGACCAAGCTATCTAAACAGAACAGTACTGTGTTGTACATTATGCACCACAGTTAGGTGTGGGAATTTTGAGCATTTTCTCTGACTTGAACTGGTACCTATAATAAAAAAAAAGTTGGAAACTAATAAGAAAAATAAGTTCCATGATTATGACACACACTTCTTCATATATTATATTTTACAAGAATTTAGTTCCTCATCACGTTACCAATATTACCAATATTATCAGTTTGAATGTTATCATATTTTGGAATTTCATTTGAAATATATAGAAATGAAATCATATAATATGCATGTAAATACGTAAATGAAATGTTCATGAAATAGATATATGCAATTACTTTTGAAAATATTTCTATGATATAGCTTCTCGTGCAATGTATTCACTTCTTGTATTATTTTGCTGTTTACGAAAACCATTATTAAAATGAGACTTGAATGTAATATAGAGTTCAGAAAAGCTGATGAGCAAAGGCTGACGACAGCGGAAATGAGGTTCATGAGACGAACAGCGGGATGCTCTTTGCTGGAACACCGTAAAAATGTGGACATATTGCAGGAACTCAAAATGGATCCTAAAGTTAATTTTGTTCAACAATATCGACTTCAGTTGAAAAAACATGTCGAAAGGATGGATCGCACTAGATGCCCTAAACAGATTCTTACTTATGTACCAAGAGGAAACAGGAAATTGGGAAGACCACGAAAGCGCTGGCATGAGACCGTAACAGATCCTGTAGGGTCTAATACATGAGGGATATGATGATGATGATTATTAAAATGGAAATAAACATGAAAATATACCAGTTGCTCATCACAGATCTATGTCACTGAAGGAAAATTTTCAAGTGAAAATAATTTATGGGCAGTCCCCCTCAAATACCAAAATGACGTTTACAATTGACTGTGAAAAGCAAGTACTGGTAATCTTTATTCTAGTGTTCCTTTCAATTGACTATCTTCCCTGGATTTTAAATTATTTGTGGTGTGTAACAAGTTCTCATTGAATATTTTGTTCAATTTCCATAATGAGTAATATTACGTCGATTTTGAAAATTCGTATAGACATTTTTATGCCCTGAAACTTTTGTCTAAAGACGTTTACAACAAAATTGGGGATATATTTCCATAGACACTGATTATTGGTAATTCACTGTCGAGGAAACTATAAATTTGTTTTGTATTCTGTTTCTGTAATGTCTAGGATTACATTTATTTTTCAAAGAAATGGCTCACTTAAAATTTCAACTTATTTGCATCAAAAAAGTTTCATTTTGGAAGCATAATTGAAGACCTCCCCGGAAAAAGGATGTAACATCAGATTAATGAAATATGTGACTTAAATGGAAAAAGTAATTTTTATGCATTCATGTATAACAATAAATTATTGCATCCAACAGCTGAATAAACTTCTATCCTTGATTAGTCAAATGGTTCTGCTAGAAAATAATAGGCCTAACAAAATATGTCCTTCAAATTATTTTTCCATTTTCGTATTATGAATTTATCACTTTACACCTTTAATCTAGGGAGGTCTTCAATTATGTAAATAATAATTAAATTAAATCCGTGGCATGATGGCCCATAGTAAGCCAAAGTGGATCAGACAACTGCTGGCCTCATATCCACATACCTTAGCAGAGAACAATCATCCAATCAGTATGAGATGGTGATCAGTATGACGATCCACTCCTCAGCTGTTATTGCAGTCATTATGGCTCACTTACAAAACCATATTTCGCTCTCATTTTGGCTCACCAAATTCGTTATGATGGTGAGTGGGAACCAATCTCGTACACTGTACATAATTTCATGAGAAAATTTCTCCTCCCATTAGAACTTAAACCAGTATTCATACCATATCACTAATCCAAGGCATGACGCCAGAGATTACACAGCTATGTCACTGAATAATAACAGTTTCTATAAAATATGAAAAAATGCTGTCTACATTGTTTCATTTATCACTTTATTCTATGTATGACACAAGAATTTAGAAAAAGTTCGAATGACAGCTACTTTCGAGAAAATTGCCATTTTATGTTACTTTTTTTTTTTTTTTTAAATAAAGACATTTGCGCTATTTTTCGTAAAATTGTTTATATTTCAAAAACATCATTTACGGTTGAAATGACTCATAGATAATATAAATGGCATCTGTCGAACAGTAACTTCTCTCTCACCGTTCATGGGCAAACAAACAACATGCTGATGACTAAAGTATGTACTCTGTGGAAATCTCCAAATGGACATTCTGTAGTATCACAATACTTTTTCTTTATACTATGGATAAGGAAAAAATAAATATTATAAAAGATATAACTTTCTGAATGTAATTTATACATTTCCCAACCCTAGGAACAAAATTTTTAATTTAACATAGCATCATGCAAAGAATGTAATTGGCAGTATTGCAATGTTAACAAATTGAGTTGTGTGCTTGTTAGTTGATCTGCCCACTTAAAAGATACCATCCACAATCTTTTGATCTGCCCACTAAACAATACCATCCACAATCTTTTCATGACTGTAGCACCATAACTAAGCTTTGGTGACTTTATATTGGTTTACAAAATTGTTATCTGGGTCCACTGTACAATGTATAAAAATATGTTAGTCTAGTTTTTTTTTTTTACATCTGTATATATTCGTTTGTAATTAACAAAGCTACAGGTCAATGTCAATATAAAACTGAAATACGAATTCTTATTTGATAGCACTATTTCTTACAAGTACACATCAAGTCTGTCTCCAGACAAGAAGGGAGAGAGTGGTAACCGCCCCTTCTCTTTGCTTACATCAGAAACATTGTTGCATGACATGCTCTTAGCCAAGCAAAATTGAATTCAATTTCTGATACGAGGTATCTAGAAAACAGAATGCATTAGTCCTAATAAGATGACAAAAGAAAATTATGACTAGCTTTGTTGAATTTTAACACTGACCAGATCAGTGTTCAATTCAGACATTTTCTTTCCACAGAAAAAAACGTAAGTCCACAGAGAGGAAATGACTAGCTTATGAAACAAGAGTGAAATGATCGTAATAAAAACAAGTAATGAACTTGATGAAAATATTTTCATCTACAATTTTTTAAGCATATTCGTAAAATATACTAAGGCTACTACATTTATCCGAACATGTTTTTTTGGATAATCCATGGATACTATTTTCGGTAATGCACTAACAATTGCTGAACACCTACAGAATCACAGAAGTGAATACACGCAGCATCAGTTGTCACCTCTCATTTAGCAGTAACTGGCTCCACAATATTCTTGGGGTAGGGGCAGGGGGAACATAAGGTAAGTAAACAAAGAATAACTTTCATTTGATGGAACCAACTTGCAGGTCGCTATGAACAAAATTTGGAAAAATCACATGTACATAAAGGGTATCTATCGGATACAGGGGGGAGAGCCATTAATCCTTCCCATTGAAGGCTTTAAGGAACCAACCTGGACAAATACCCAATGTCCCATCCCTACCTTCCCGTGGTGCAGCTGTTAGTAAGCATAATTTTACGAGCTGAACTAAAGGGAGGGGCTACTCATCAATTACCACGGTCAGCTTGATGAGTTAATGACTGAATTTGGTATAATTTTCCTCTATTCAATACCTAATTCCCTCTTTACCCTTTCCTATCCAGTCCTCTGACTGAACTCTTACTTTCTTCGACCCCGCGGCATTAGAGCATTCTAGGCCTAGGGGTTCATTTCACTTTCCTTCCTCCTCTTTCTACTTTTCTGTTCCTAGTGCTGACCTGCTATGGCACTAAAATCGTCCTCCAGTGGCTTAAGGAGGGAAAGCTGATGATCAACAAGATCTCCCAGCTAGGTCCAATGGACCCATCGACCAACAGCAGGTGTGGCCTTCCAGACACTCTGGGGGTTGTGTGTGAATGAAGTAGCCACCAAAACGTTAAAAAATGGTGTTCACTTAAATCGGTTACAACTTGCCATTTAAGTACCTACATAGAATTGGAATATATCAGTCCCCTACATGCCCATTGTGCAACTCAAACCAAGCAATGGATTCGGAACACCTCAAAATCTGTGCTTCATTGGCTGACCATGATAATATCTTTGAAAAATATTGGAGTGCAAGAGGTCAAATGACTTTATTGTCAAACGCCTGATATTAGAAAACAACAACAAAATATAAGTGACTGAGGAGGTGGAAAACAGATTTCCATATCTACTGCATTCTTTAAAGGGATTCACCCTTACTTGTAGCCTTCCAGTGGGGTGAGAACAAGGTGGTAGCTGTCTCACTGCATGAATTGACAGACTTTCGGAATACAAGACGCAGTTATATTTTAGACAGTTTTTTGTTAAGAAAAAAGTGAGTCTTATGGTCCAAAAATAAAGTATGTACTTTTACTCCATGATTTCGGTTAAGTCAGGTTTCAGTTAAGCAAAGTTCGGTTAAGTGGAGTTTTGCTGTATTCTCAAAGCAGAACTAAATCCATCAGAAAGTGTAACCTACTACAGTAATTTAGTTTACAATCTATATTCAATCTTGTTTACGTGTAGTTCATATTTCTTCATAATTTCAATCAATTTTGTTATTTTCTTTTTAATAGTTTCAATATATTCCGATCATCATCACCACCATTATATAACCAATCATTCCAAATTCGGAACATGGGTAACCTCTGATGGAGGTGTCAGTATCTACAAGGAATTAGTTATACTTATTTGCCAACAGGAAGCAGAGGGACAAGTGGTAAGCTCATCGCCTCAAATGCTACTAAGTATGCAACTAAGGTATTAATAGGATGTTAGAGGAGAGAAATTTAATCCAGAGGCTCTAATTTAGACTTGGAGGTCTTTAATATGCTGGAAAACTCTGACATGGGACACATAGCTTAAAGTCCCTCCCAGAGGATGTGCGCTCCGAATGAAAAGTATACAGTACTGATTTTTTATTTGTGCAAACAATAAAATTATAATACATTACCAAGCTATATTAAAAGCAAGTATTTGATTACAGTCCAGTATAATCATATCTGAGGGAGGGTAACTTCCCGGAGCAAAATTTCTCTTGAATTCAACACAGCAATAAATGGCCAGTAGATTTTGCCTTGAATGTTTTACAGTTTAGAGAACGAGTTCTTTTACATGTCGCAAATCAGTAGGTGGGGAAATAGGAAAAGAGAAAATTTTTTTAAGTGGTGGATACTTGTCTAAATGGCAATAGTATTAAGTGATAAGGATAATGGCAGTTTACGACAGACAAATCTATGACAGTTACCCCCGCTTTTATTTCCCTTTTAAAAGAAGTCATGTTAAGAATTGTTATCGTATTTTTATTAAACCCAACACCCTCAGTCAAGTGTATATTTCTGTTGAGATCTCACAATAGTAACAACAAATAATAATTATGAACTCTTGTTTTCTCAGAAGATGATTATACTCCTTTTCATGTGACTTAGTTCATGAAGAGTGCGACTTTTTAGCTGCCCAAAACAACTCGAGCCATTCGCGCTCAAACAATGTTGCCTAGCTGCACTGTTAAAATTCAATCACTGCTAGTGGTGGTAATAGAAAAATTACATGCGCCCCGACAAAATACTGTAGCCACGAAGAAGCTGAGACATATGAACTAAGTCACATGAAAAGCATTAATAGTTACTACGCATGATTTCCTTCATGCCTCACTATACTCTAGAAAACATGACTTTCTTATGGCAGTAATGTGAACTTAACAAACACTCTGTCTCAGAAGTTCTCAACAGTATAAAAATACTTGTGGTAAATTTTCCCTCCGTATTTAGTATACACATGCACTATACATATAGATGAAAATACGACAATCACTTAATCCTGATACTTTCTATAATATACAGGGTGATTCACAAGGAGTTACCGCCACTTGCAGAGCATATTTCAGAAGTAATTTTGAGCAAAAAAGTAATATAAACATGCTGTTCTCAATATTTTCAGAGTTACACTAATTTGAAGTTTGTAAAATACCTTTCTTCTTTAGTTGTAAGGGTAAAAGAATATTACAAATTGAAAATGAATTATTCAGAAGTATCATTTCTTTAATTGGATAATATTTTCAAACTAAAAATGTGTTATCAATTCCTTAGTTTCTTTGTACAGAAATTTTTACCAATTTTAACTACAAAATTACATTATTCTTACACACTTATCATAACAATTGTTATAAATCACACAGTATCTAGCAACTTGGTTCCTTACAAATCAATTTTTCATCCTAATGTACAGTCTTAAAGAATTTACAAGAGTGGCATGATTTGTAACAATCATCATGATAAGTGCCTTCAGAAATAAGCTCTGTAAGTAACAGTAACTCCTCGTGCATCACCCTGTATATAAATGACCATATCCCATTCACCCAAAGTAAAAAAGTAAAAATAAAAAACAAAATATAACTGTACACTCTTTGATATCATTGCTAGAACAAGAAAATAGAACAATATAATGTTATACATTGCCTTCTCAATTACACTGTGGAACATAAAATTTGCCCCAACTCAAAACAATGTGATTTTTATGTTTTCGTGCACACTGAATGCGAAAATGAATTTATTTTTCTTTCTTTATTTCTCTCTCTCTCTCTCTCTTTTTCTGCCCCTCACCGTAACACCTAGGCTTTTGTTGTAAACTAGAGTTCTTTCTGGTAACCATCAGGGAACATCTGCTGTCCACTGAACCTGTTTCGTTTTGTATGTGGTAAATTTACTACAAAGTCTCAAAGAGGAAATATTTCTTCTTTAATTAAAAAGTGGGTGATCAATACAAAAGGATGGCACTCCTTGTGTGTTTTAAAATATATTTCTTGTATTAAGAGGTTGGTTAAACAGTATCCATCCTACCATGCCATTCGATGTTCAGATGGAATGGAGAGAGAACAGAAAGACCATACCTCAGATTATTTCTGTTTAACGCGAGTTTCTGGCTTTTCTTTTAAAAACAAACATTCCACATTGCATTCAGATCTGACTTCAGCCATAAGACCTGTTATGCATAGTGATTCTCTTCTGATTTCTACAGCCATCTGTGAAAGGGGTCTCAGATAAAGGAATTCCGAACTCTTCTCCTAAGGCTGACTCTGATCCTGAGCTAGAATTCGGAAAGCTCCATTTAATTTCACAATTAGAACTGAACAAGTTGGCAAGAGACCTAAATCTCACAAAAAACAAACTGAACTATTAAGTTCTCGACTGCAAGGCATCATCTACAACTGTGCATTAAAAGTATCAGTCTATCAGAAGCATCCTAACAGTCTGTGATTGTATCAGTGGCGTATACTGGTTAAAGGGTTTGGGCTACCACTGACCCTATTATTACACAAAATATATCTAACAATTACTTTAATTTTAATTACTATGGTAAAACTAATAATACAAAATTATTACATTATGTTATATTATAAACTTTTTCTTTTGTAATTTCCTTGGGCTACCGCCAGTAGCCCCGGTAGCCCGCAAAATACGCCCCTGGATTGTATTTTCTAAAAAAAAAAAGATTAATTCGTTTATTGTAATGATGTAAAGGGCTTATGTTTCAGTTAGAAATAATCCTGATGAATGGCGTCTATTCATAGACTCCTCTAAGTCAAGTATACATATAAGAAACATTTCTTTCTTGGTGCCAGTGGCTTATTCTGTGATTTTTTTTTATTTTATTGGGTTATTTTAAGATGCTGTATCAACATCTAGGTTATTTAGCGTCTGAATGATATGAAGGTAATAATGCCAGTGAAATGAGTCCGGGGTCCAGCACCGAAAGTTACCCAGCATTTGCTCGTATTGGGTTGAGGGAAAACCCCAGAAAAAACCTCAACCATGTAACTTGCCCCGACCGGGATTTGAACCCGGGCCACCTGATTTCGCAGCCAGACGTGCTGACCATTACTCCACAGGTGTGGACTATTCTGTGAATATAAAACACATCAGAACATGGATATTCTCTTGAAAGTTGGAACCATTCTGAACAGAAATATGTAGGGACCTGAGAGTCATTGGTCTCTAACTACATCCAGAATACAAAACAGGATACATTAAGTTTTGTTGTATTTTTATTCAGTGGGACAGTCAGGATAATCATCATTACAAAATCAGAGTGGCCTTTGAGAAAATGTTTAGCATCAGCAGAAAACAGGCGTGAAGTAGGCCTACTACACATGTGCAGATACAAATAAAATTATTCTACCACCACTCCATATCAAGTTAAGCTTAATTAAAAACTTTGTTAAGGCAATGGACAAAAAGGAGACTCCATTTCAAAATTTAAGAGACAAGTTTTCGAAGTTGAGTGGAAGAAAATTAAAAAGGGTATTTTCATTGGTCTTCAAATCCAGTCACGGAAGAGACTTTGTTCAAGGAAAACTCACCAAAACATAAAATATGGCATGGCGTATAATGCATTCAAAGATATGTGCTAGTATTTCCTTCGAAATTTTAGAGCAGAAAACATATCAAACTGGTGGAAAATTATGTTAAAGGAATTTGAAGTAATAGGCTGCAATATGTCCCTGAAAATTCATTTTCTGCACTCCCATCTGAATTTCTTTCCATCGAACCTTGGAGCAGTGAGCGATAAGTATGAGAAGAGAATCCATCAGCATAGATCTCAAACTAAAAGACCATAACCACGCGTGCTTGCTGATTTTTGTTGGTTTCTAGTGAGTTTTGAGTCCAGCTTTAAATGAAACTCTTTCAGAAAATCATTTTAAAACTTAAGTAGAATTATAAGTATTTCTGTAATTACAAGCTTGCAAAGCAATGAATTTTAATGGCTGAAATTCTGTGATGTCATATTTATGTTTTGCATATCCTTTCCAGCTTAAATGGAATGTTTAGAATTTTTTTTTTCCAGAAGTGACAATATATACTTACTGTACATGAAAAAGAAGTATGTACCGTACTATTTTAGAAAAATAAATACAATCTCATTTCTCAGAAATGGTGAGTATTTTTGATTCAAAATTCGGATCCAGGGTACACGAACTAGTAAGAATGATTCATTTTATTTCGGGGGAAAAAAACAAAAAAATTAATAAAATGTATTATTCAGCATTACTGTTTCCATTCTATTAATCCTTCGACTACATACTGGCCTTGTGTAGTCAAGAACGATGTATCCAAATCATGGCTAAACCCTTGAAAAGAAAGAAAAAAAATATATTATAAAACATTAATACACAATATCTATCACAAAATAAGACAAAATATACAATAGCTATCAATCTCTCAGGGCATCAGAACAAAGTAATGTATACATAGAATTTAATCCTTATTTATCTTTAATTAGGTATGAAATGTCATCTAACAAAAGGTGCACTTATTCTTGAATCGAATGGGAATCAATAGACAACCAAGGTTTAAGCTAAAATGGAGTCACTACCAAAACTGTTAATTTTTACCATTCCATTTCTTACATTTTTTCCTATCTAATATAATGTGCAAGGTGCGTGCGCACACACACACACACACACACACACACACGCGCACGCGCACGCACGCACGCACGCACACACGGAGTTTGATTACGTCATTCAGCATTTCTTCTTTTCTAGTTGCCGAAGTCTCTTACTTTGTCAAGTGTTTTCTTATAGGTTTTTGCCTCTATTTAAAAGTTGCTTAAAAGTGGAACTGCCGTCAGTGCATTTCTGAAAAGGATATGTGATAAATATATTTAAAAAAGTAAATAGGACAAAATGCCCAAACTATCGTGACAACATAAGTTTAAGTAGTACTGGAAGATTATATGGAAAGATCTGAAGACAGATACAGGTATACTTTGTAGAAGTAGATAATCAGGAGTGGATTTAGAGCAGGTTGATCTTGCATCAATAACATTCTTAGTATTCGTCAGGTCATGGATAAACAATTGGCACATATACCAAAACACATTAAATTTAACATTCATCAATCTAAGAAAGATTTATGGGGGCATACCACTATCTAGATTTTTGGAAGTCATGAAAAGACAAAACATCAAAAGCTCATGCATTAAGGAGAAAAATACTGGACTGCAAGACGGCTGATGGCTTCATTGCCATGATATCAAAGCACTGGCTACCAACCAACCAACATACATTAAAGCAATTAGATATCTTTGCAGTCAGGACACGAGTTATGGAAAACTTGGATCTCTTAATTTGCAGTATCCAAAGCTTCAAGACAAGGATGCTATTTATTTATTTAAATGTGATATGCACCCATGCAGCTGCAGGAATCTGTCCTTCCTGTTATTAATCACGTGCATATTTACGCTCTCTTCCTAGCAGGGATGCTGCAGCAATACAGATCATTACTGCATGTTCATCGTTCTGTGTTCTAGTTTCATACCCGGTATCTACAGAACTTACTGCTTTTCAAATTTTCCTGCTAGATAATTTCTTACACGTTTCTATTAATTCAAAAATGCGTATAGAAAGTAAGTTCTAATTGGCAATAATTTTTTCCAATAGTATTTTATTATCGAAAAACTACATATTCTATTACCTATTTCTCCATCACCTTCATATTGAGGCATTTGTCATATCAGAACACAAATCTTGTATGTGCCATTAGTTGAAATTTTCATCTGCCAAAAATTCTAAAGTCCTGCACCGCAGAATCATGGTCTAAGGCATCACGGCTGAACTTGCAGTCCTCACGCGGAAGGAATTACACCATGAAATTTCGGCCAGTGTATGGAACCAGGGCCCATCCAGCATTGTGATGAATCTGGGGAGCTGCGATAGGTAGTGAAATCTGGTTTCGAAAACCACTTTTAATGACAGGGGAGATCATCATACTAACCACACATTACCCTGTTCTAATTGGATGATCATTCACCTCTGCTGAGGCATGCGGACATGAGACCAACAGACAGGTGGTCTCCCTTGGCACTTCATGGGCTGTATTATTATTATTATTATTATTATTATTATTATTATTTAAAACTCTAGAAGTTGGAGAAAGACGAAAATCACTGAGTGCAAGATATCGTGAACATGTGACGACCAATAGCAATGATATAAAAATAATACGTGAAACTCTGGGTCAGAATACTGGGGAGAATGGATAGGGAAGATTCCCAGACATTTTCCCGAATCCGCATTCCCGAATATCCATTTTCCCGAATAAAATATTCCCGAATCCACATCCCTGGCAGACATTTTCCCAATTTCTTTGATTTCAATTTTCCCGAAATTCCATTTTCTCGAATACAAAATTCCCAAATCCACATTCCCGATTTCTTTTATTTCCATTTTCCCGATAATACAGTAGTTTATATTACCACACAATTGTATTTAATATAGTTATAGTATAATTAATTACACTTTCTCTTTACAAAGTGAAATAATGTTCAAGTGTCCTCAGGTAATTCAGGTGTCTGATATCAGCTGCATAGGTGTGATAATCCTGCACAATAATTCGTATTCGTGTTTGAAGTTGTAACCACTCTCTCTGCGGCTGGCCCTTCCAGTACTTGCAGGTTTTTACGTCGTCCAGAAGTAATCGCCTGCAAAGAACATCCTTTGGAACATACTTTTGCACAATCCTAGTATATTTTTCCTTCAGCCGCACTCTTGCTTTTAAGTACATATTACCTTCCAGCAAAAACTTTTTACCTCCTCACGCTGAAGTTATAATATTGTAGCTTCATCTACCATATTTCTCGTAACATTCTTCTTCTTCTTCTTCTTCTTCTTCTTCTTCTTCTTCTTCCCTTCAAGTATTAGGCCAAATGGCCTGTTACGATCTCATAGTTGAATTTTCAATCCAGCGCTTCTTTGGACGACCGAGAGATCTCTTCCCGTTTGGACGATAGTGGAGCATGACTTTTGGGATTCTATCTCTATGCATGCGATGCAGATGATTTATCCAGTTGTTCTGATAATGTTTTATGTGATTAATTACAGGTTCTAGTTGTAATTCTTCCATTACATCTTCATTGTGTTTGTGATCCCATAACATAAATAACATCTCATAACATAAATTTAATAAATTTGTTTGCCTAAATTAGTTTTTGTAATTTTTTTGTTTCCTGGCAACATGTAGTGATTGTCAGTTCATGTCTTTTACTGTTCGGGAATTTCCAGCATAATATATTCGGGAAACTTGAGTACTAAATGAAATTCGTGACCATGGTTTCGGGAAAGTAGCATTCGGGAAAATGTCCATTTGGGAATGCAGATTCAGGAAAATGGATGCAAAGAGATTGGGGAGTATAACTAACAGAATGTGTAATAATAATAATAATAATAATAATAATAATAATAATAATAATAATAATAATATTGAAAATGCTGTTATTTCATTCATACATTGCAATTCTAAACTTGCTTACTTTTTGGATGCGCCTTGAAGTTTTTTCAGTACAAAAGACTTTATTTAATTTATATATTTTACTTCTCTATGTGAGGGGTTCACAACTAGAGTGCACCAAGTCCTTCTGGAATAATTTTGAGAAATTGGGTCTTAAAGTTCCTGGCTCATGCATAGCAACCTTTACCTTCCATAGGAAATGCTGCCCTCTGTGGAGTAACAAATGAGTTATGAACTTGGTTTGTTATGGCAATGAATAAATCTAAGTTTTCTTCATCCAAAATTACATTAATCCACAAACTGACCACTGGTGGACTTGGTCCACTCTGGTTGTGAGCCCCTCATATAAATAATCACAAGAAATACTGCCCGCAAAACATTTAATATACTGTATAATTTACTTACCTATGTATGTCTTTAAGAAATCCAAGATTAGAAGGTTACTAAGCTTGGTTCCAATGATGGGAGGAATCTTTTTCATCTTCCAGTTTAGCCAATATCCCACTAGGTGCGGAGTGTCAGAGTGGGTTTCATGTGTTGTTCCTCTATATGTAACAATTACTGTATATCAGTTTATTAAAGCTTACAATACGAGATAAGGACACACAATAATTTTATAAACAATATGTAGGTAATCTTTAATATTTTAAAGAAACTGATAAGTTAATCATAAACTGAAAATGTACTTATTCACTGATTTATAAATGAATATTCATAAAATATTAAAAAGTAAAGTTCATGTTAATGATTAACAATCCATCTTCTCAATTTAGATGAATATTTTTATTATTTTCATTTAACTTGTGCTTAACTTTTTATTGCGAAATTTATACAGTAAAATAGTCTTTCTTCACCAAAACAATTTTACTTCTAGATCTTTTGCTACAGTCTTTCAATAGCTGCTGAAATCCCTGGTAAACACAAAACAACTTGTACAACTTTTGGTAGGAGATAAGAGGGAATATTTTTATGGTTCATATTTTGTGAAGGTGGTAACCCAATACTCCGAAGTTGGGACAGTGCTCTGAATACGTTTTAAAATAACTCAATGACATTAACAATCACTAGTCTGCTT
Organism: Periplaneta americana; assembly: GCF_040183065.1. NCBI lineage: Eukaryota > Metazoa > Arthropoda > Insecta > Blattodea > Blattidae > Periplaneta > Periplaneta americana. Next base: position 87,426,689 of record NC_091132.1, read on the forward strand.
GCGATGTGGTAAGCTTGCAAAAGTATCACACTGACCGATGTAGAATCAGAGAATGACACAGCTACCTGAAGAGATAGCGAAGTACCAATTATTTGCTTCTTACTCAAGATAGACTAAATAATCAATACTTTTTTAATTCAACCTAAATGTTATATTTAACTACTATCCTACGATGCTCATTCTAATGATCCTTGATAGTATTTTACAAATTGCATGTGGGTGGAGGGGTTTTGAAGAGGTGGCAGGCAAAACCAAGAAGAGTAAAAAAGAAGGGATGGAGCTTAGAAGTTAAAAACAATTCATTTCTTCGCTCTTCCTAGTGAGTTTACATACGTACAAGGTCAGTAAACTTACATTGTCATATACCATCAGAATGTTGTACATGTTTAATTCTTCAACTTGCAAAAATATTTGGAAAACTGACGGGACAGACAGGACAACATAAAAGAACAGGATGTATGGTCATCCTAAGCATGACTGTTTTGTAAACTCAAAATGTATTTACATGTAAAACAAAACTCTGTTGCTGTAAAGGCTGGCGATCATTCCATAAGATGCTGGTCCACACCAAACTTATGAATAACTCGTCTGGTACTCGTTGATGGATCATCTCTGAAGTGGTGTAACACCTCTTCGTCAAATTTCAGTGTATGAACTGTCCGGATTCTACCTGCCTTATGTAGCTTAGGCATCACACATCCAATTTTCTTGAAATGTCCATCAAACTGTTGGAAACATTCTTGAATTCAACAGCCACTGACGTGGATAACTTTCCTGGTAAATTCTAATAGCCTCCATGCATTATCATCAAATGCGTTGTAGGCTAAATGAATGCCAGTACATACCATGTGAAATCATGGGCCATGTCACTGCTTTACAATAACCTCAAAGTACTAATATAATTGAAGACAAGTTGAGCGTTCTTAAACTATTGCGTGTTCAGTTCAAAGTGTGTCATGGCTCGCTGTATGCCGTCACGTGGCTAGTCGTTGAGCCTAGAGAATTCAATCTTCCTACACTTCCACAGAGGCGTATTACTTATGTGCCAGAGAAGTTGCCTAGCAAGTACGGCGTTCATTCTGAAGAGTACTTACTGATACGTATGGTAACACCTGTAGTGGCAGGAATGTGAACTGTTTGGAAACACGTACTGAGGTGAGTTTTTTCTTACTGTCGGGATATATGGAGAGGGTTAAGACGATTACTTACGTATTTGTTGACATTAACTTCGACGGTCAACATGGACACGGAGCATTTGATTTGTACTGTGGAATGTTGCCATACGCAACCGATGATAACAAATACCCTGCGTACGACTTGGCCGCGCAAAACACAGTTCGAAAGAGGTTATGGTAGCACACAGACTTTACAGCCATCTGTTGCTACGACGTTCAAGTTATACCGTGGACGTTCTCAAGTTCAGATTGAACACCTTGATTAATAGGCAACTTCTCTGACATAAAAGCTGAAACTCACTTCAAATCGTTGACTCACAACAGTGACGTCATGACACACTTTGAAATGAACACCAAGTATATTATCTAACAGTCTTAAAACCACAAATACTTCCATGAAGACTTGTCACACTGAGTGCCAGTAAGTGGCCTGTAGTCAAGCTGATGTACATTATGTCTATGACAGTATCTTGACCAGTGAGTTTTGTTTCCATTTCACTAATCACAAACATATTTCAAAATTGGAGCTTTAAAGATGCGCCATAATGAAGTGTCTGCGATATTTTATTCCTATCCTGTAAATATGTACTCAGTTTGGTTCGTCCTTTTTACTTTCAAATTTTCTTTAGGCCTATATATTTTTCCAACACTGCATAAATCCGAGATTTTTCGTTGCAAAACATGTAGAATAATATTTTTGGCACGATCGTGTTTTTTTTGCTGTATTTACAGCTATTGTTGTCAGGCCTTGAAAGTTAGAATTTCCACACAGAAACTTGTTGCTAGGGAAACCATTCTTCATAACATAAAACTTAATATTGAAATAGACCCATTGCAGTGCATTTATTGTTACTTAGTTACCATTACTGTATAGTTTTGCGAAGGTTTTGGAATAATATTGCTCTAAATTTTCAATGCAAAATAGCTATATTGCATTTGCAATTTTAAAAATGATTGTGCAAAAAATGTTGTACAATATACGTTTGTGAAGTGCATTACTTGCCCTGCTCGTTTTTCAAGCTTTTTCTCGATTTTGTCAAAAGCACTTCTCAACCTCAACCTTGTATCATAATATACTATTTTATGGGCATGAATGTGGCACTTTGAAAGAACAGCGTAAAGATTTGGTTAACATTATTTTTACTTTGTTATTAACGACACTGTATCACTACTAAGTTATTTAGCATTGATGGAATTGGTGATAGTGATATGGTATTTGATGAAATGAGGCCGAGGGTTCGCCATAGACTACCTAACATTTGCCTTACAGTTGAGGAAAACCTCGGAAAAACCCAACCAGGTAATCAGCCCAAGCAGGAATTGAACCCGTACCCGAGTGCAACTCCAGATCAGCAGGCAAATGCACTGCTGCCTGAGTCAAGCCAGTGGCTGGTTAACATTCGGTCAAGTACTTTCAATAAAGAACGAAGTTTTCTTGATTAATTTAGTGGTTTTTTTAAATAACCTTCCAGAAAAAATATCAGAGGAAACGCTAAGGCCAGGTACACACAGAATCAGATGCGGCACGGTGTGGCTCTTCTCGACGCGACATTTTGTTTTTATAGTGTCTCACAATGCCTAACGACAGCTTAACACTGCTCGCAACATCATCAGCTGGTTGTGTGGGTTTGGAAAACTACACTAACCTAGAAATGGCGTCAATGAATGAGGACTGTCCATATTAGAAAATCTATTGTATTTGATTATTATTTCCTAAGCACGCCTAATATGCCTAAAAATCTACACAACTGAAAGCATCTTAAAATTAAATACTACTAATGTAGTACACAAACGTCATTTTGTGTGTTTATGGTTACTTCATGAGCCACAATAATGAAAAATATATTAAATCAATAAAGAGTGATAGTATAGAGCAGAGAAGTAGAACTACTACAAATTATTATTAGTTATCATTCACCTGGTGCTTTCATTTCATTTGAAATTTCCTCCCATATTTTTAGAAACCACATTATTGTCGTGATATTGCTTCAATTTTTTATTTTATTTGGTTACTTTACGACGCTGTATCAACATCTCAGGTTATTTAGCTTCTGAATGAAATAAAGGTGATAATGCCGGTGAATTGAGTCCGGGGTCCAGCACAGAAAGTTACCCAGCATTTGCTCATATTGGGTTGAGGGAAAACCCCGGAAAAAACCTCAACCAGGTAACTTGCCCTGACCAGGAATCGAACCCTGGCCACCTGGTTTCGCGGCCAGACACGCTGACCGTTACTCCACAGTTGTGGACTATTGCTTCAAAGTTAGATTGTACAGAGGATACGTTTCCTTTATTAAAACCTCTAATTTAGCCGCATTGAGCTCCATTCTGATTAAGGTGGACTATGCAACAATAGTATCTGTCAGTGTTGCCAAATGAAGTGTACAGAAGGCGCCAAACAGTAGTTAAAAAATCGCTAGATTCCTTATTATCCATAGAGAAATATTTGAACAATCGGAAAGTTAAAAGAATTTGTCACCGAAAAATCAATAAAAGTCACCAGATTTAGCGACAAACTGGCAAAACTGGTATCTGTAGATGGTGGAATCGTGCAATCGTGAATGTGGCTACTCACGCATGCGCAGTGCACTGCAGCCATCAGATAGTCTGCTCACGACCAAGTTCAAGCAGTCATCCATTGTTGTCTCCCCATGTCTCCTTGTGTCTGCTAGCAACTGTCTTGTTCATATGATTCTGTGTACATCCATCATAAGAAATCAATGGAACTCAAGTACCATCAGACAAAATGTTGCGTTGTGCCACGTCTGATTCTGTGTGCACCCGGCCTAACACTCACAATTCTATCTGCATTTGAACAGATTCACTACATGTACTCTAACTAAAGATGACTGGTGCTCAAACTTTTTGTTTTTACAGTATACCCTAAAGTAACTTTAAAATATTTCAATCATACAAATAAAATCATAAAATACCCTTAACTATATAACAATATGATATGATTAAAATGTTAAATGTTTTACTGCATGCATATTATTACACAAGGCATGTGATTATCCTTCAGGTCATAATGCTATTCCCATAACACAGTTAACAGTGTTCTGTTTGGAATTGGTGAAAAAGTCACACAGATTTGTTCCAATGTTTGAAGTTCAGCAGTAGAATAGCAAATTAAATTGAAGAAATCATTAAATATACTGCAATGTCAATAAATATGGCAGCATTCTGTGTGAATGCTGTAGGCTGAAGAAATTTTTAATTTTCTGCATAACTACAATCAAATAAGAAAGACACGTTTTAAAAACACTGTCAGTGAAAATGTGTTCCATTTTCAATTAATAAATTAAAACTACCACAAAATCGGAAAATTCGAAATTTTTTGCAAAGTTTATATACAAAATCCTGTACATCAATTGTAACTCCTTAGTGCAAGGAACGAACTCTATTCATTTTATGTGATACTAAAAAGCAATAGTTTCTTAAATGAAATCTTTGAATGCATGACCTTGTTACATGTAAAATAAAACTTAACATACTTGAGAGTGTAGACAGTTCTTTTGCCACATCCTTCTGGTGTACAATCAGTGTATTTTTTGAGAGCATTGTAGTTTGTTGTTATATGAAATGTCTCTGTATTGATGAATAACAATGGTTGTTTAACAGTGTTCCATAGATTTGGTTCTTCCTTCAATGGGAACATCCAGGGATCCAATATCACACCATATCTGAAAAAGAAAAAGAAACAGAAAATTATATACAGCATCCCATATTTCCCACGTTTAGAAATTACAATGGAGGTATCAGGAGAAGAAAATATTTACCTAGAACAGGAAAATTTAAAGAATATATTAACAGAATCAGGAAATGAATCATTAAGTAAAAAGGAGGAAATATGAAAGTAAAAAAAGTCTGAGAATATGGAAAAAATTACTTTCATATATATGACACTTTCGTAACACGTGCATTCTGGAGAAGATAATCTTTTATACTGACAAAGATTAATTTTATCATAGAAGCTAAATCAACAGACATAACAATCGGTACAGGAGGAAATAAAATTCACATACTATGCAAGGGATTTTCTTATATGACCTGCAAATATGGTTTGATGTGCGACCAATTCACTCTGAATAATAAGGCCCATGTTTCAAAAGGAGAAAGTGAATTCTGAAAAATACATTAAAGACATTACTGACTCTATTCTTTAGTGAATTTACAAAATAAAGCAAATTTATATCTATTACGAGGAAGATGACGAATAAGTACTCACACTTCAAAGTTCTTAATGAACAAGATGAGGAATATTATAATTGTATGATTGGTAGAGGATTGCAATCGCTTTGATATCCTGATTTAAGTTGAGAAGCAAACAAAAGATAAAATGTACATAAAAATACTCACACAATATTCTTGTTGAAATTTATATAACTATGTACCAAGAACTTTCTATATTCCTTTTACAAGATATGAGACATATGTACATCCCAAAAGAGAAAGTCATTTTGAAATTCCAATGCATATTAAAGTTAGCATACGATTTTTTTATGTCTGGAAAACTGAATTAGGGTACGATTTTATGTCTGGAAAACTGGGCAGCAGTTCACTAGTTAATGGCACTGAGATCACTGGCAATCAAGAGGTGTAATCCACGTAACAGGAAGACACTGTATTTTAATATCGCCTTGTCTTTAAATTACGAGCGACTTTATGAAAAATATATGTAACATAATGTAATCAAGAAACTGACATTCCAAATTGAAGCCCTAGGTTCGTATCCTGATAACTTTACGTGAAATCTTTAGTGAATAAAGCTAAAGTGAGACAGATTTTCTCAGGTGTAATTCCGCTCCTCCTGTTATCTTCCACCATTTCACTTGTTGTGTGCTCGGTATGATTCTGAGGATTTTCCTCCTCCTAGGAAGTTTGACGACCTTGTCACTTTTTGTAGAAATGAAGACCTTGGTCTGGTAGCCGGGTGCAATACCAGTTATCATGAGATGTGGGATAGCACTAATACCAATGCGAGGCAAGGCTCTTAATTTCTTAAGCACAACGGATTTGGAAATCCTGAATAGTGGTGAACCACCTATTGTAATGATAGAAGGAAGTCATAAACATTGCATCAGTATTTTGTCGTATACTGGATAAAATCAGTGGTTGGAAGGTCTCTAAAGAAATTTCCCTTTTGAACCACAGGCATATTGAATTTCAAGTGGCAGGCTCCGTGGAGGAAAGGACCTATAGGGACCACAAGAGGACCAACTGGAACTCCTTTAGGGCTGACCTGAGGGATAAAATCGATGGGGGACTGTCTATGAATTCATCTAGGCTACAAAAGAAGGCTTGGAGGCGAACATAAATATTTTGTGTTCGGTTCTTAAGTCTTCATATGAGGATAACTATCCACTTAATCTAAGGAGGATGGTTAGTAGGAAGTTTTGCTGGAGCTCAAAATTGAGCTATCTTTGGAAAAACACTAGTCAGCTGTATAATAAAGCTAAAGACAGGCAAGATACCGAAAGCTGGGATCAGTATAAGGATTCAGAATAGGGTAAGGAAAGGAGTTGAAGAAGACTTCTAATGAGTCCTGGAGAGACTTCTGCAAAATACAAAACATGGTATAGACATGTTTAAACAACAGACGGAAACAAATACAACATAATGGGTATATACAAGATCATATGCAACAATTGTATTATGATAATAAATAACTGAAAGAATTTTAGTTTCGTCCTTTAAATGTGCAGAAATTTGATCCGAACAAATGTAACTTTCCGTTCTGCAAAGGAATTTTACAATGTTACATTTGTTCGGATCAAATTTCTACACATTTAAAGGACAAAACTAAAATTCTTTCAATCATTTATTATCATAATACACTGCTCTCTTAAACTGACTGAGCATATTGCTAATGAAATCAATGGCTTTCCCTAAACACACTATGAAATGTTTCGTATAAAACAATTTTTATTTCGAAAAGGAAGCAAAATCGAGCAAAATTATATTAATCTTTTTTATATGAAATATGTCGAAGAATAACCCCTTGAAATTAATGACATTACTCACGGTTTTTCCTGTATATATTATTTTCATTTACCTCTCTCAAATACATAAAATAACAAAACAGGTTTTAGCTAATAAACATTATTTCTTCAAATAATTATTGCTACAGAATGCTATTTTTTTATTATAAATACGAAAAATTAAAGCTATAATTTCACACTTCTAACAATAAGATAGACTTTGAAGGATTGTTAGGGAAAACTGTATAATTAAAATAACTAGTAAAGTGAGTCGGAAGTATTCTAAAACAAGTTTTAACTGCACTTACAGTATTTGTGTGAAGTGGAGGGGGCATTGGTTAACAATGAGCGGGTGTTAAGCCTACCAAAACCCTCATGATGGCACCAACTCTGTTCTAGCGTGACGTCTATACAAGGAAACTGTGGCTAACGAGAAACACAGTGCAAATCGAAGTCACATGGTTATCTTGGTCTAGTCATGACCATCGTAACAATTGCCTAATACGGTAAAACCGCCAATAAGATGCTGTTCAAGGGACTGCGTGTAAACTGCGTATTAACTGGGACTGTGTATTAGGCGGGTATACTAATTTTGACTTATATACAGTATCTATTAGCATTTTTCTTTTTTGAAATACATGATTCATGAAAAGTAATACAGTATTACTCCATTATGTAATTACTGTACTGTACGTCAAAGACATTTACAATATGTAGTCCACACCTATGGAGTAACGGTTAGCACGCCTGGCTGCAAAACCAGGTGGCCCAGGTTCAATTCCCGGTCGGGGCAAGTTACCTGGTTGAGGTTTTTTCCGGGGTTTTCCCTCAACCCAATATGAGCAAATGCTTGGTAACTTTCGGTGTTGGACCACAGACTCATTTCACCGGCATTATCACCTTCATTTCATTCAGACGCTAAATAACCTAAGATGTTGATAAAGCGTCGTAAAATAACCTACTAAAATAAAATAAATAAAATACAATATGTACTGTACTTTCAAAAAAGAAAAAGCCATTTATAGTTGTTTGCCATGTGCTTGTACTCCAAGTCCTCATGTTTACCACACTTCAGTTTCTGCGATTACATCCTCCCGACATTGCAGCTGTAGTGATTGAGTCGCGATTTTTTATTATCGTTCTTAATGTCGATGATGGGATTCCTAATGAATCAGAGAGTTGTTTCTGAGTAAGAGTACTGTTCTCATCGTAATTTGTAAGAGTTCCAATTTTTCCGACACAGAAAGTGCTTTTCGTTTAACACTCATTGTAATCACATTCACAGACACTTCAATACACTAAAGGACAACAAACTCCCAGCAAAAATTTCCAGAATTTTATTATGGCCGAGTGAGGAATGCTGTTTGAGAGAGAGAGTTAGCAAGAGGGTGAGGTATTGTAACTGTATGTAGGCTTAACCACACAGATAAGGAGTTGAATAAGAGAGCATAGCAAGAGGGTGAGTTATAAAGTATGAAGGTTTAAATGCGCAGGTAGAGGGTCGAATACCAATACTTTTCAGATTAATAGCACCAGTGAGTTCAATGACCAAGGTGTTTCATTGCTCTTACAGTACATTGCTGAAAATTACATCGAAAATATTCCACAAAATCAGAGTATTATGCGGGACTTGAGCACAACAAACAGGGTATTTTATAAAGACGTTATACATGAAATGTGCAGGGACCGGACAAAAAAAAGCGTATTACATGGGCTAGCGTAAATAAGCAGGCACATCTTATTGAGGTTTTACTGTATAAATATATGTTCAAAGTTCTAAAAAACAAAGAAATTGCTATATTAAACTCGTGTTAACATGCATTTATATATAAACTTGTTCACGTTGGCCATGTTATGACTAAGAATGTGATGTCGCACCGTAGCCTGTCTTTCATGTTAGCCACAAAGCAAAACATGTAATGCTAAACTATAGAACACTGAAAATGGAGAGCTGTGTCACATAATCTTACTTTAATCGAGGCTCATTTTCAAGTGTTAGAAGAGCTGTAGCACCTCCAAATGAATGCCCCATCATGGTAAGGTTTTCCAGGTTCAATCGACCCTACAAAGAAGAAGAAAAAAGCAATACTAGTTACTCAACATGCCACGAGTGATTTTTGTGTGTGCACATCTAAACATTTTGACATTTGCACCAGTGACGTCGCCAGGATCAGAGCAAGGGGGGTGCGGATGGGGTGCGAGATTTAAAAATGGGGTGCGAGCTGTAAAAATGTGGTACATAAAAATCCAAAATGTTCTTTCATGCATTTCAGCGCATACTATACATCTGTTTATTATTATTATTATTATTATTATTATTATTATTATTATTATTATTATTATTGCTCATCACATCCATTACGATACACTATGGGACGTAGTTGTTTTTTCACATCCAAGAAATTGTTTGTTTTTGTTCTTTAAAATAATTTATGCCTAGTATTTTGTTAATAAATTGCCCTTTGGGGTGCGGAAAGGGGTGCTCCGATTTTTATGGGGTGCTTGCGCACCCTTTCGCTCCCCCCCTAGCGACATCCCTGATTTGCACTATTATATTAGCTTTTACTAGTTGGATACTCAGATACAAAGTCTAGTGAATTCAAATGGAATTTAAAATGAAGACAATGATGCCCAGGTCAGATTTTATAGGAATGTTCTCTTTTTCGTTCCATAATTCCACCACCTCTAGTTATCATACTCATCTTCCTCTTCCTCCTCCTCCTCCTCCTCGGGTAAAAAAAGAGGAAGAAAGTATCAGGTGATTGATTACTAGCGAAAGAATTCCAAAAAACATATTGTTGTTTTATAAAGCTAACTGTATATTCCGCAACATTCTTTTGTACCTAGTTTCTTAGTAAATGTATCAAGATTCTTCTTTCCCCGTAAGTCCTAGTCAGCACAATAGATTTACTTTATTAAATACATTCCTTTCTTCTTTGTAAATATTGTATTGGATATATTATGCTAAACCTTACAATAATCAAATCCTCTGTTCTGCAGTTATGTCTTGCAAATAGACGGAATTGAGCAGTTTTTATGCATAGGTCATTCGAAAATTAGTGGCAACACTGCTAGTATTCAGATTCTCTAGCAGTGACTAATATGTATAAGCTGGTAGTATAAGATGAAGTGGTGCCTTACATATATGTGTTACCTGTAAGTTATAAGGTAATAATCTCACATATATTTTATATGCAGTGGTTACAATAATAAGACTGTTATCTGCAAAGTTCTAAGGCCAAAAAAATGTGGAAAAGAGCAGGACTCACTCAAAGTTATATTCATTGTTGTTCATGATTATGAAGTTGTATTAATCACTCATTCTGTTCCAATTGGATAAACACTGAAATTTTAACAAACAGAACTATAATGAATTGGACCAAATTCTGCAGAAAGGAACCAACCCACAAACAAATTTAATGTCTCAATAATTAAATAATTCCAAGGATACACATTTTGGGCGAAGATATTTCGTATAATATGCTTTTGGTTAAATAAACAAGTATGTAGTTATTTTTAATTGTGAATTTATCACTCACGTTTAAATTTAAAGTGCATTTTTCTCAGTTCAGGTATCATGTGGGTTAGTTCATTTCTGCAAAATGTGATCCAATTACCATTTGGAAGTTTAGTTTAAATAAAATTGTAATGAAATTTGTACCTTGAGCTGCGAAAGCTTAAAATCCTTAGTAAGGATATTTTTGATAGGAGATCCATCATTTATTTTTTCCAGTAAGTCTAATAGTCTTCGACATTCTTCTACTCTCTTTGACACCTGAAAAAATACCAATGTAGTAACTTTCATCATATTTTTAGATACATTAGTTTTGGTGGTTAGGGTTATTAATTTACATTTTTATGCATTATTCCTAATGCCACAAAACTGTCCAGTAGGAACAATTTTATATTCAGTCCAGGTTTCATTAAATCTCAAAAAAAAAAAAATCTATAAAATAGTTACATACGCACATACATATATATCAACATACATATATACATACATAAGTGTTCTGCCCATGGGCAGGTCTTTCACTGCAAACCTAGCATTCTCCAATCTTTCCTATTTTATGCCTTCCTTTTAGTCTCCACATAATATGATCCACATATCTTAATGTCGTCTATCATCTGATATCTTCTTCTGCTCCGAACTCTTCTCCTGTTCACCATTCCTTCCAGTGCATCCTTCAGTAGGCAGTTTCCTCTCAGCCAGTGACCCAACCAATTCCTTTTTCTCTTTCTGGTCAGTTTTAGCATCATTCTTTCACCCACTCTCTCCAACACAACTTCATTTCTTATTCTGTCTGTTCATTTCACATGCTCCATTCTTCTCCATATCCACATTTCAAATGCTTCTATTCGTTTCTCTTCATTTCGTCCTAATATCCATGTTTCTGCTCCATACAATGCCACATTCCACACAAAGCACTTCACTAATCTCTTTCTTAGTTTCTTTTCCAGAGGTCCGCAGAAGATGCTCCTTTCTCTATTACCGGTAAATGCTTCCTCTGCCACTGCTATCCTCCTTTTGACTTCCTGGCAGCAGCTCATGTTACTGCTTACAGTACACCCCAAGTATTTGAAGCTGCTCACTTGCTCTACTGCCTCATTTAGAATTCGCAAGTTTACCTTCTTTATTCTTCTTGCAACGACAACAATGGTCTTCGTCTTTAGGAGGCATATTTTAACAGTTTTTCTGTTTACATTTTTTATTCACATTCATTATCAATTTTCTGAACTTCAAAAATTGTATAGAATTATCAGACATTGCTTAATAACACCTCAGAAATTTATATTTGCAGAAATTACATATATATCTGAATTGTAAACTAAGTCAGAACAAACTCTTGCACATTGTTCAAAACTGTCCCATGTATAGGATACTTTTAAACAGGAATGAGACACTTTTGAACAACATCCAAATCACCTATTAAAGAAATAACTAAGAATGTCATGTAAAGAGCACTCTATGGTTACATTATTTTTTCTTAAAAACTACTGAAGTCCATATCAAAGTGTTTCATAGTGCGAGCACTTTCTCCTAATTCTCCGGTTGTGTGAATTTCATGACAATATCATTTTTCTCCGTCTTACTGCGTCTTCAGCTTTAGGATGTGAAAAGTTCCACGTTTGTTGAGAAACCTCTGCATAAATCTGACATTGTCCAACTACCTCTTCCACTTGTCCAACTTAGAGAACTTATAGTTTCCTTTGTATTTGTTGCCACTAAATTCAATAACTCACTTTCTAGTTACAGACAAACATATCGAAGTCTACCTCAGGGCGCTGTCCTCAGCACAACTTTATTCAATATTTATATAAATGACTTACCCTCCCTCCTAGAGGAATCAAACATGAAAACAGCACTATTTGCAGATGATATAGTTTTGTGGACTTCTGGATCTTACAGACATAGAGACAAAATTCAAAATTCTGCTCTTAAAGCTCTAAATCAACTACATTAATGGAATACATCAAATTTGATGACACTCAACTTAAGCAAAAGTAACTACCAAATATTTTCACTTGGTAAAAAAGAAAGAGAATTCAATATCCAATGCAATGGCCAACACCTTCCTAGGACTTATGAATCCAAATATCTTGGAGTTATTTTCGATAGTAAGTTAACATGGAGCAACCATTTGAAATACATTTCTGAAAAAGCTCGTAAAAGATTCTCCCTTCTAAAAAGACTAGCAGGAAAGAAATGGGGATGCTCTAGGAATACTTTGAACACTACATACAAAATGTTTATACAGCCAGTGCTGACATACTGCGGAGAAATTTTAATTACTTCACCTTTCATAAACGAAATAGAATATGTTCAAAACCAAGCTCTCAGACTCATTACTGGTGGAATCAAAACAACTCCAATAGATTCTATGAGATTCCTCACTAATATTAACAGCATCAAAATGACAATAGAAGAAAAAGCACTGATTCAATATGAAAAACTTATCAGATTACCAGGAAACAATTGGCATTCATACAGTCCTCTCTGTAGATTGAAAACTCAAAAAAGTTTCATATCCATTGTTCAAGAATTAAAACAGAAAATCAATATCCCGAATTTAAAAGAAAACCTACAAATTAAACCAAACCCTTTAACTCTATTAAATATAGAAAATAATCTAAATTTAACAGAAGAAATACTGAAATCAGAAGTAAACACTGAAATACTAAAACAATTGTCTTTAGAGACAATTAATGTTAGATATCCTCCACAAAACTGGCTTCATTTATACACTGACGGATCCTTGATCTCCAGAGAACAAGGTGCCGGTGCAGGTGTTATGTGCTGTCTCTTCTCACTTTATAGATCTCTTGGGTATGGAACAACAAGTTTTGATGGAGAAATCATTGCAATAAGTGAAAGTCTCAGGAATCTTCTATGCCACATCAGTAAATTTAGGAATGCAGTTATATTGTCAGACTCCAAAGCAGCTATTCTATCAATAGTCTCTAAACACACACCTTCATCTCAAACAGCAGAAATAACTAAAATGCTCTCTCAATTAATATCATTGTATTCCTATGGATACCATCCCATTGTGGAATCCTGGGAAACGAGAATGCGGATGCTTTAGCAAAGAAGGGCAGCACTGCTACTTACAAACCTGTTACTAAATCTACGTATTACTCTGTAAAAAGATTTATTAAATCTACATACTTAGACTTCAACAAACAAAATTTGATAACACAATCCCAAGGGAAAAAATGGAACTCTCTGCATCAAAATCCACAGTTAATTCCCGATTTACCACGAAAATCGTCTGTAGCTGCATTTAGATTGGCAACAGGCCATGATTGTTTGGCCAAACACCTGCATAGAATTGGAATATATCAGTTCCCTAACTGTCCATTGTGCAACTCAAACCAAGAAATGGATTCGGAACACCTCAAAGTCTGTGCTTCAGTGGCTGGTCATGATAATATCTTTGAAAAATATTGGAGTGCAAGAGGTCAAATGACTTTATTGTCAAACGCCTGGCATTAGAAAACAACAACAACAACATCAGAAAAAAAAAATTTCCTCAGTGTCATTTCTTTCTATGGCTACTATTTCTTATAGAGTTTCACATAAACCTGACATTGTAAATATAGCTCTCGCAAGACTGGTGTTCTCAGGTTTTCTCATTCTGAGTTGTCACATAGCTTCATGAAGCCCTAAAGCAGTCAATTCCAGCAATTCTGCTTCAATACATTTACAAGCTAAAGGACGAGCATAATCATATGCTAATTGACGTATATTTGTGTAAGTCATGCCATAATTTATTTAGTACATCTAGTAATATAATTAACTAATTCGGACTCCTGCTCTTCACTGAACACCTGTTGGATCGTGTATCGCAAACCATATTTTCCACCTATGTCATCATCTTCTTAAACTCCTTCATTTGGTAAAATAATGAGTTGTGAGACATGTCATACTTTGAAGCTTCAGCTCTTAATAAAAGTTTTCCTTCATTGTCGACCTTGCCGATCAAAATACCCCTCATTTCTCATGAAAAAAAAGAACTGAAAAGACTACAGTGGACTATAGTGGACTTTATGTTGTCAGCAAACAGGTGGATACATTAAGAAGATTGACTGATTGTCAGACGTTGCTGCTTCCTGAATAACTTCATTGGATAATTCATGCTTGTCCTTTTCATTATGTACGTCTGAACAATTTTATGCACTAAAAATAAATATATCATCAATAAATTCGTTATACAGTAGAATTCCTCACATCCAGCAACTGTGGGACAAAGCCAGTGCCGGATAACTGATTTTGCGGATAATTGGAAAAATACGTTTATAGGTTATGTAAAGATGTACTGTACTGCACAAACATTTTTTTCCATGTTGAAATTTAGTAATTTTCATATAGATACTTAAAAATAAAGTTTTGAAATACGTACAATGTTTATTTTTAATACTGAATACGGTAACGTACATTCATCAGTTCATAATGTATTGTAATGCATAACAGCATAAAAAATACTAAACGTTTTTGTAACCTTCTTATGACAATTTTAAATAGCGGCCATGTGACGTGAAGAGCAATGTAGTCAACATCGCAACTATGAATATGAAGTAGCGCTCGATGATTTGAACCTCTTTAACATATCTCTAATGTCTTCTTGTTTATATACACTTTCTATCACTCGAATGAAACTTTTACACGCTGTAGGAACAGAGAATTTCACACTTTCCTATTTAGACTCGTCCAACACCCTTTCGAACAGGTGATTTCAAGTGGTAAATTTAAAGATATCGTCTCTGCGAATTGTTTGCAAGGCCCAAGTGACAGCTTACCGATCTCCAGGGACATAACGGAGTTTTCTGTCTATGTTTTCACGTGTGAACAAAGTAAAGATTAAACAGTATGCGGCATATGTGATCCATGAAAATCACTCACATCTTCATCTGACTCTTCCCTTTCGCATCAATGACTTTTTTTTTTGGCCTAGCCAAAAGTGCTGTTGTTTTGGTATTGCTGGTTATCTGGGTGCTGGATACGAGGGATTTTACTGTATTAAACTTTTAAAACGTTTTTCACAGTATTGTTAAATTAATGTTGTGGAGCAGTTTTGAACATTGTTCAAATGCTCTCTCAAGGAATTGTTCAAATGTACACCACATGACCTATCAAAAGACTATTCATTAAAAGGAAGAAGTAAATATTAGAGATCTACAATAATTTTTGAAAAATGAATTCATTAGGTGCTAATATTAAATAATGAAACTCACCTCTGAAACATTCATGTTGTCAGAATATCCTTACGAAGTTCGAAAAATAAATTCTGCTCTCTAAGCACTTCAACACAAGTGCACTCACTGAGTTCACACCAATAAATTAAATGGCATGAAAATAGCAGCCAGTACATCAAAAGGGCTGGGTTCTGCTGTCAATACCGGCAAGTTAATGAAAATTATGTGTTGAGGTGAGAAATTCAATCTGTTCTAATGTGTCCCCTGTTCAAATATGTCCCCCTTCTCCCCTTTAATGATAAAAAAATAAAGTCATTTGTTGTTGCAACTTACCTGTTTGCTCCGCTCTGGGAAGTGCCCAGAACCAAAACATACTACTTTAAAATTTACCCACGAAGGTGTAGAACTGGCTTGCCTCTCTTTAGATTTGTAATAGAATGAAGCAGAGGCTGACTTGTCCCTGTGAAATTAATAAACATAATCAAAATTAGAATGGAAATAAATTCTTCTAAACATGATTATAATGTGATATAGTACTGATATTACTTATTTCATTGTGAGAGTAAATAGCTTCCTTGTGAAGTGGTTATTAGAGGAGAAAAATTCGCTCTGGCGCCGAGAATCGAACCCGGGTCCTTGGTTCTAAGTACCAAGTGCTCTAACCACTGAGCTATGCCGAAGTTCAATCCACAGCACCAGATCGAATCCCCCTCCTCTAGTGTTTTTCCCTTTGTGAATTGTCACGTAGCCACATGAAGCCCTAAAGCAGTGGTCGTCAGCACTCACTTAAATGGATAGAGTGCATAGAGGGCAAGGAACTCTGCTCCATCGTGCACAAGGGATCGTTGCTTACGAGATTATATACAAGCTGGCGCATAGCACAATCGAGAGTGGGTCTCTGAGCGCCATGACAATTTCTGCAGCTAGGTTCACCTCGCAGTCCTATTAAATGACGAATAGTTCCATTACTAAACATTGTGTATCGTAAAAATTCTTTGATTAATTCTGCATTACTGATCGAGTACGAAGACTATAAACATAACAAGCATATTACAGTCTTATTTGAGATTTATCGATGACTTGTTAAATATCAGTATGCAGATTTTCAGGTTATTTAATGGAAATTACAATTTTGTTTCCCGAAAGTCTGAATTTGTTGAATAAAAAATGTTGCTTCCAAACTACATTGTTCATCTGATTCATTTACTTTGGCAAGTTGTTTTCAGTTCCGTATTTTTCCTTCAGATTTCGTTCCCTCTAATTTGTTATAATTGCTGGAAGTGAACTACCGGTGTCTTCTACTTTCAGACATTATTATTATTATTATTATTATTATTATTATTATTATTATTATTATTATTATTCACACTTATGGCTTTTAAGAAACCCGGAGATTCATTGTCGCCCTGACATAAGCCTGCAATCGGTCCCTATCCTGAGCAAGATTAATCCAGTCCCTACCATCATATCCAACCTCCCTCAAATCCATTTTAATATTAATTATTATTATTATTATTATTATCATCATCATTATTAAACTAGTCTAGTTCCTAGCTTGTCTTGCCTTAAGACAATCAGTAGCGTTATTCGAGGAAAAGAGTATGATTTACCATCATCATTACTGCTGAATATTGATATATACGATTTGCATTATTTAGGATACAACATACGCAGCAACGCGATTAATGTTGAGCATGCCGAGTTTAGTGTAACATACTCCCCTCATCCTCCAAGCCAAATCAAATATTATTACGACATAACGAGTAATATATAAATAATAATAATTACTACAATTATTCATTGTGATAAAGTACAATCGGTGTACCGAAGGTTTTAGTTTATGTTTTCATTAAATTGACATGTCATGAGTGACGACAGAAAACAGCAAATCAAAGTTTCTGGGTAGCTTAGCTGGTAGAGCATTAGTACATTTAACCAAAGGTCCTGGGTTCGATACCCGGCCCCAGAACAATTTTTCCTTCGAAATTATTCAAATCAACTTTACAGGGAGTTATACCTGAAAGCTTGATTTGCATAATACCCGTCACTGTTCGTCAACCAAAAACCACAATTTAAGTCACACAGAGTTAGTGTGCACTCAATGTTGGTTGCTTGACGATTGTCAGCCCACTTTGAGGTCTGTGGATACAGAGGGAAAAATTGGATCGGTGTCTGGTAGAGTTCCCGGGTAGCTCAGTTGGTAGAGAATTGGTACGTTTAACCAAAGGTCCCGGGTTCGATACCCGGCCCTGGAACAATTTTTCCTTTGAAATTATTCAAAGGCATGTTATGTTTTGCGGAGTTGCTAATGACATTTGACACTTCCCTCATATGAACTGCAATTTTCTTCTTGGAGATACAGCATGTCTCAATTTAACACTGCATATATTTAATATCTGTATTATGATACAGAAAGAAATAAACTGATTTAGCTGTTGAAATCTGTGTGTTATGAATATTTAATTCTCTGGTTATAAATTTATTATAAAGTTGTAATGTTATAAAAATCACGAACTAACATTATTTATTTTTAGATACAATACAACATACAGTATTTAGTTAGATATTAGTCTATAATTCGTATTTTTAAATTAAGAAATTTATCAAATCTTAGAGTAAAATGTAACTGTAATCATTATATACCTATGTTCAACTGCAGCAACCAGGAAGCCATGAGATGCAAGTTCCACACATATTGAAGAATATAAGAAACGAGAAGCCCCAAGACCATGGGACAATATAACAACTGGTAGTTTTGCTCCTTCTTTCCGAACATCTGCATTCCACACTACTGGAATGTAGCAGTTGCCTAAATAATTTACGAATTAAAATAAACACAACATTAAAAGGCGTCAATCATAGAATTAAATTTAATATATGCTAAAGCAAAGATTAATTCTTAACAGAAGCAATACCAATATTATTCAGTATTATACTTAAACTAACCAATCTTAATGGGCTTACCTGCTAGTAACCAGAAAAAAAACTTCAACACAAATGTCCATATTTGCAGGACACGGGAAAACCCTTCCAAATATTTATCATGTGCAACCCAAGGAATCCATCGAGATGAATGTTTCTGTAAACAGGAAATAATAAATCACCACCTGGTTCGATGAGTAAACAACATTTACTTCTAGACAAATTTCCAATCATTTTCTCATCTTTTTCTCGACCATTTAAAATTAATAAATTATCCATCTTGATTACACAACTTTAACACCACAACAACAACGCACATACACAACACATCCGATCACCCAACACAACACAAACATGCTGCATTTCGAGCAATGGTACATAGACTACTCAACATACCAATGAGTCAACAAGACTACAAAGAAGAATGGGTAGAATGGAGAAAAATTCTCTCAGGCACCGGGACTCGAACCCGGGTTTTAAGCTCTACATGCTGATGTTTTATCCACTAAGCCACACCGGATTCTAGTTCCGATGCCGGATTGAATCCTTCTCAGTTTAAGTTCTATCTCTCTGTTCTCCTTAAGGGCTGGCTTAGTGGATAAAGCGTCAGCACATAGAGCTGAAAACCCAGGTTCAAGTCTCAGTGCTAGAGAGAATTTTTCTCTGTTCTACCCATTTTTCACTATATGATAATACAGAATTCCTGCATGGAAATATCATATCATATGTACTTCGGTACATCACAGTAATACAAAGAAGAGTTAAACATAATCAAATACATAGCACAAGAAAATGGGTACAACCCTAACCTAATAGACAACATAATAAAAAATACAAAACATAATTACAAAAAAAACATAGGAATAAAACACACTAACATACGAAAACAAAACAACACATACAAGATTGCATCCTCATTCACGAAATTAAATTACAACATCGCATACAATACTGTACACAAAATATGCTACAAAAGTATCTCAACACACAAACAACACAAACAAATACAATCTCATAGGTGTATACAAACTCACATGCAATAGCTGCAACAACTTCTACATAAGACAGACAGGCAGATCATTTCAAACACGTTACAAAGAACACATCACAGCCATAACCAAATCACAAAACACTTCCACATACGCAGAACATATCACAAACGCCAATCACACCTACAGAAACATAGACACAGACATGGAAATACTACATATCCAACCAAAAAACTAGAAACTGAATACACTAGAACAATACGAAATAAAAAGACACACAAAAACACACCCACATCAAATCCTCAACACATGACTCAATTTCAGAACACACACACTATCTACCAAAAACCAGAAACTGAACACACTAGAACAATACGAAATATACAGACACACAAAAACACAGCCACATCGAATCCTCAACACACGACTCAATTTCAGAACACACACACTATCTGACTCCACACTACACTACACAAATGCATCCCCCATAGGAAACGGAATCAGAAGGCACAAAGATCACACAGTTCTGAAGATGGTCCCCAGGCCGAAATTAGTCAACAAGGTAACCTAATTAATTAACATGTGAAAGCATAATATATACGGTACTTTACTTTATGTTCCGAAGTAATAAATTATCAATATTAACATATTATATTATTATGATTGGTTGGTAGCCAATGCTCTGGTATCATGGCAATGAAGCCATCAGCCATCTTGCAGTCCAGTATTTTTCTATATTATTATTATTATTATTATTATTATTATTATTATTATTATTATTATGGCATGAACATAACAAAATTGTCATACATTCCTTCTACTTCTATTTTCCCAGTATCTACTAATTAGTGTCTTTTTTGTTAAAGCAGGACAGGACATTAGATGGTTTCTTTCCAGTTGATCACACAGCATGCATAGTGGGCTTGGTATTATACCAATGCGATACAGGTAATGAGGTAGACAGTTATGGCTGGTGAGGAGGCGGAATTCTGCAATGGCTACACATCTTAGGGAATCTGGGATACATTTTATGATTTTACTCCATTCTTTGCCTGAAGCTCTTGTTGATATATTAACATATTATATTATGTTCATACTTCATAATTACAAAAAGTGAGACAAGTAGGCTATATCTTTGTACAATATTCTACACAGTATGTGTAGGTTACAGGTTTGTCATGCATCTATAAGTAGGTATCAGTAGTCATTCATTCATAGTTTTCTGCCCAAGGGCAGGTCTTTCACTGTAAACCCAGCATTCTCCAATCTTTCCTATTTTCTGCCTTCCTCTTAGTCTCCGCATATGATATATCATTATTATTATTATTATTATTATTATTATTATTATCATCATCATCATCAATTTATTTAGCCATGTATGTATGTATGTATGTATGTATTTAACCTAACACTGTAATTGGGTATACACCCAGTGGCAGAAATATAATATAATATACGATAACATTATAACAATTATAGCAATAAAATAACATAGATAAATTAAACGTAAAATTAATTCTAACTATAAATAGGCTAAACAAATTCAATAAACCTAAGACTATAAAGAAAGACTAAATGCTATAAATAATGCCTACTATCAGCATATCTCAGCAAAAGTAAACCTAACTTGCAAGTACAGTATTTCTATTAGACTCAACTATTGTCAACTTAAGTAATTACGAGTCACCTTAATTACATATAAACTTAATTAATTATATGGTAGAATAGGGACAGTTAATATATACAATATACAGTAAATGTTAAAAAATAATAAACATTAAATAATATTAAAACATTCAAATAAACAACTCTCATTAAAATTTGTCTCAAAGAATTCGTCACTGACTAAAATAATGTATTATTATTATTATTATTATTATTAACAATATTACCTTACGTATTCCAACGAAAGATATTAGAGCCCACAAACTTTTCTATAATAGAAATTTCTTTTACCAGTCTCCAGATGCATTAAAAATGCCAACATGCATGGCTGCGAATTCGATCCCTTCAATGTATAGACTTAGTTTGCTCTTGGCAATGATTTATCATTTATGTATTCTTTCGGGCATAATACTTTTATCATTGTATCATCACTATTATTCTCATAGTATTCTTAGTTATTTGTCCATTCATCGTCATTTGTAATTGTATTTATGGGTAATAATTATTTTTTGCACTTTTTTTTTAATTATTTTGTCATTATCAATTTTGTCATATTGTAATTATGCTTTGTGCTGAACTGTTATTGGCCTCTGGCTGTTGTACAGCACAATAAATAATAATAATTAAATAAATTATTATTATTATTATTATTATTATTATTATTATTATTATTATTATTATTGTTATTATTTATAGATACACAGAAACCCTATTGCACCATGTTAGGATTATAGTTTTTTACATATCATAAGAGAATACAAATGCATGCATGTAGGATAATAAGTATCTTATTATAAGTGATAAATGCAATGTTAGTCTATTAATTAATTAAGCTTCCTTCATAAAAAGGTTGCTAGGTTAGACAAAGTGTATTATACATAATTTGGAAAACAAATCTAAAAGGTAAAATGATTTATATTTGAAACCATTAGGGAATAGAATATACGAAACATAAAAAAATGTACACCTAAGTAGCGTATATGCTCATTTGCAGTTAAGCAAGGGATAGTAGTACCGGTATCAGAAATGTTAGAATGATTTGAATGCCATATACCGCGAGAAAAATAATATCTACGGATTTAATGACATTGATATCTACACTTATTAAGACTATGTAAACCGATGGAAAGAAAATACGACTGACACTGATATTCTAATAGCCTGCCACACTATACAGTTGTGAAGTAAATTTCACACATTTTTGTGGACTTAAACTTTTGTTTCTGTGTTGTGACAGTATATGGTGCAAAAAAAGCAATAGAGCACAATATTACATAACAACGTATGATTAAAAATAGTATTGCTTCAAGTAATACTTGAGTCGAGTAATATGACGAATACCTTCGAAGTCCAAGGAAGGCTGTGCCTCCGCTAATATTTTATCAGAATACAATATCAAAGTATTTATTCCAGCTGAATTAAGATCATAAACAATTTATAAGCAATTGACAGAAATGTTTTCTTTCAAACTAATGAGTATTACTATTCAATATGAGTAAGTTATATCAAGCTGACCACATCCAGTAGTTGGTAATGCCTGCTCGGTATATATAGTACAAGTAATTTGTAATGATAAAAACCAGAAAAACCTCAATCAGGTACCTTGTCCCAACCTGGATTTGAACCCAGGCCCGCCCGTTTCACGATCAGACATTACTCCACAGCAATGGAGAATTTCACGTGAAACTAAATAAAAACTTATAATAAAAAAATAAATCAAGGCATGAGTGGGACTCAAACATGCATGGTAATTTTGTTTCGTTGTCAAGTATAACACCAGTGAAGGCTACCATACAGTTCGACTACAAGCCTTTACCAACGTTCTTTCCACATATATGCATAGTGAATATTATGAGTATTTGGAAAATTATCCATTGTTAATTTTGTGTATTTGGAGATTTCGTGAGTTATATCTAGGGTTGTCAAATAGTATGTTATTCCCTATTCTTACGTGTTCTTACTTTAAATTACGTCTTCCGTAATTTTAGGACTATCTATGTTTTTTTTTTTTCTTCACAATATAATTATTTTCAATATGGAGTCTACCAGACCGATTTGTAGAGATTTATTTTTTACAATGCTTTGGGGTGCTATTCATAGACATTGCGCTAGACCGCACTACGAGCGTGCTAAACTAGCCCGGGCTATCGACTGGTTACTTGTACAGGATTCATATCATATCTTATCGATAACACTGGTTTATGAATACGAAAAACGTTAGTTTGCTGATCATCCACCGGAAGCCTGCGCTAAGAATGTCTATGAATACGGCCCTTGAAGTTTAAGTGGCCAGCTTAAGAAATAAGTGTTCTGTTGACTTGATAAAGGCTGAACTAAAGCATTTCTCAACTTCAGTCAGTCATACAGAACATTTAACTTAGAGAATAAAAATAATACAACATTACTTCAGTTACATATGTTAAATATGAGTGATGTCAGCAATGCTTCATGTTTTCCTAGGTATGAATGGTTTCATTAGACTTATACTGAAAACATATATATGTAGACCTAACATATAGGTTCTATAAATGTATTTTATAATGTTAAGTAACTAAAATAGAGTTAAGATTGGTAATGACCTTACACCTTAAACAATTAAACAATCAATTGAAGGGTTAATAACAAAAACCGGACAAGTCCAAAATATTAATTTTTCAGAAAAAAAACTGTCCTTCACATTTCTCATACAATAAAATAATCTGACATATTTTATATATATATATATATATATATATATATATAATTGAAGCGTCCAATTCCAAAACTGTCTAAATCGATTTTTTTTAAAATTGAGATAATGGCGGTTTCATCATCTACCTAAATGTCTCTAGCAATTTTCTAATGAATGTTGTGCCTAAATTCCCTCTTTCCTTCCATAAATAAGCTTCAAATATGACGAACACTGCAAACAATGAAGAAAAAAGTTATCAGTTTGTGGCGTTTCCTGAAAATTGTTAAGAATGGATGTAGACAGTTTTGGAATTGGAGGCTTCATATATACACCAACGCTGGTAAAAAAGTTGCATAGGTTTAATGGAGCAGGTTCTGTGAATGATGTGACATGGGTTTTGTATTGACAAGATAGGCAACACTACCAGCAGCCACTATGTGCAAGAGGAGTACCATATGTTATTATTGTAACACAGTGCGTAAGTTTTAGTCTGGTGAAGAGTTGTGAGTTCGCAGATGCAAGCAGCGGGAGAAGTGGGGAATTGCTGGTTGGCTGACAGAAACACCATTAACTTTCCTGGAACTCCCTGTATTTGTTTCATAGCATTTATTGTTAATTAAACATGCAACAAGTAATAGAATATTGTTTATCATTTATTATATATATTAAGAATATTATGTACAAACAGAATGAGTAGCACAACCCAAACACACACTATGCTCCTTCATTGTGGCAAGTCTGGAGCATGTGTAAGTTACATCAAATTACTTTACCAGAGAAGGGGTTGTTATTGACCAGCCAACTCCCATGCAGAAAGAACATCCATAATGGATGTTTCGACATTTTATTCATAATATATGTTGCTATTTAACAGAACTTCAAGATGTGGGTATTATGTTGTGATGACAGAACCTGCATATGAATGAAAATAAATGAGTAAATAAGTAAATCAAGATAAATAAATAAAGGAATATATAAATTACGTGTAAATGATTAAGTAAACAAGCAGATAAAAAATAAACACAGACTAATTAATTAACCAATTAACAAAACTGCAGTCGCCCTGGGTGGCAGAGTTGATATAGCACTGGCCTTCTGTGCCCGAGTTTGAGGGTTCGATCCTGGCCCGGGTCAATGGCATTTAAGTGTGCTTAAATGAGACAGGCTCATGTCACTAGATTTAGTGACATGTAAAAGAACTCCTGCGGGACAAACATTCTGGCACACCGGCAACGCTGATATAACCTCTGCAGTTGTGAGCGTCGTTAAATAAACAATTTTTTTTAACAAAACTGCATTAATCTCACATCATGTGTTCACCTATTTATAAGGTCCAAAAGCTCAAAATGGGCTAAGTGGAACTCTGACATTATGAAAGTCCTCGACAGATGGGTAAATAAATATGTGAAAATATAAAATAAATACATCTGAGGGGTCAGAAGCAAAGAAGTATAAGTGCACTTCAGTTACTTTAGACAAAATGTGATTGAAAATGATTAAGCTTTCGTAAAGTTCCAATTTTAAATTTTAATGTATGATGTCGTTGAAAGATATATCCTTTGTCACTAAAATTTGTTACGTTTTAGCTTACCTTGGATGCATTTAAATCATTTTTAAGAAATGTCACTTTTATCTCTTTGCTTCCGACTCCCTCATTTGCAATATAAACTATTAATTTAGAAAGTAAAACTATATTATACCATGAGATAAAAATGGTATTCAAATCGTACCTACATGTAGGTGAAGGTTAACACACACTGTTCTGTGTTCACTCTAAAGCGACATTATTTCACTATACACATTTTTTGTTGTCCATAATATGCATATATACAGACTGTCTCATAACCTTTGGGACATTCCCATAATTAGCATATTTTAGTGTAATCTAAAAATAGTTATGTATTTACGTTATAGAATTCACCAAAGCCTACCTACCATTTGGAAAAGTTGGGAATTATACAGGGTGTT
The DNA here is from genome assembly GCF_040183065.1 of Periplaneta americana. Lineage (NCBI taxonomy): Eukaryota > Metazoa > Arthropoda > Insecta > Blattodea > Blattidae > Periplaneta > Periplaneta americana. The sequence continues at coordinate 87,452,754 of NC_091132.1, forward strand.
AAAGAAATATGTAGTAATAAGTGTAAGTTAGTTTTCCTTTTAAGTGGGGCATCCTATATTTCATTTCATAAATTTGTTGCACTCTTCATTCTAATTCAAATGATATAAGCATGAAGTACAATAGTTTTGTATTCAGGTCATTAACAAAACAATTTAAAGATCATGTGTACATTTTTTGCTATTTCGTGAAAAATATTTTTGAAAATGTGCATAAATTTCAAGACTATTAATTTTAAAACACAAGCTGTAAGCCAGAAACAAAAGCAGAAGAAGAATATACATATAAATAAAATTATACCATATTTACCCAAATGTAAGTTGACATTGAATCTAAGACGACTTTGAAGAAACATCCTAAGAATTTTCTTTATTCACTTACAAGTATTACGCTTTTCCTCTGCAGCCCAACTATATACTATTCAATGTAAAAACATTGACTTTGAGCGAGCATAACAATATTCCTTAATCTGTGATTTTAAGAAAACCCCAGATTTTTGGATTCGAGGATTCAGAAAAAACTGCATGTTATATATTTCGGTAAATACAGAAGTAATGTTTAAATATCTGGTATGAAAAATATTAACTATTCTCGAATTCACCCTTAGAAATTACGCTAACCCCTACCTACTTGCAATGGTAGTAATCTTATGGTTCTTCTTCAGTACCAACAGTAACTTCGTGGGTTAAACAAAAAAATAAAACTGTGAAAAAGACATATTGTAAACACTGAATGAATATGGAAAAAAAATCTGTTGAAAAAGACATACGTATTCACCCTGAAGAGCAATGTCAGTACAAATCACAAATTACATTTGTTGTATGTTATGTAACCAAGTGCACTGCATTATTGTTACTAACTGTGCACCATTAACTGAACTATTGTTATCCATGCATTAACTAACTACCTTGATATGGTCTAAGGAGGTTGGGTAGTAGAATCTTACAAAACATCCATCACGAGAATATTCTGTCATCAAATCAGCACATCCTGGGACAAAAGGCCCTGCAATGGAAAGTGCATGTGACAAGGGAGTTAGAAGAAAGGTATTAAAACTACAGATTAATATTGTATTTAGACATTTTGTTTCTAAACTATTATGACATACAATGTTGAACATATGTCTGGAACTTTTATGTATCTTTTTCAATTTACTTCAACAATCTTTTGTTTTTTCATCTATGATTCACATATCAAAAAGTATTAAACTGGTTTTTAAGCATCTCACTGAAGAGATATTGTAACCTAGTCACTATGTAAAATGAAGCAAACATCCACCATAATTATAACATTTTCAAAGTAAATTTATTAATTATTATACAGAGAGGTTAGTAGCATTCAAGCCTGTCAGACTCCATTTCATGCCTGCACTGTATCTCACATTGCAGCCGAGAAAAGGGAGCCAACATTGCCACTAATAATAGTGCATTACTGAAAGCATAAATTATTTAAAACTGGTAATAATGAGCATGAACCTGTATTACAGAATTGTTGAAAATGATTTTCCTTAGGTGTGATTAAAATAATTTCCCAACTGATATTTTCTTTTAATTCACCTACTGTATTGTGTGAGAGTTATTCTATATACTTGGTCTTTTTAAGTTCCTTCACAAATAAAAATCATACGAAGTGAGATCGGGACTACAAGGGGGTCACAACCCAGTTCTTCTTCTTCCTAAATAAGGGTGTAGACTGCTACTGAAGCACTTAAGTACAAATGGCCCATTGTGTTCCCCATTAACTGGAAATCAACCCAGAAGACCGCAGTGTGTGACCAACTTTGCGTCATGAACCAGTGCTAATAACTCTATCCTCAGAAATCTCTGAAATAAGATCCAGTGATTCGTAAGCAGTGTGTGCAGCAGTAGAATCCTGCTGAAAGAATGACTGCTGGCATTGAAAGTCTTAGTATTTCTGCTTGATATCGTGCAGTATTAATAATTTCTTAATAAAAAGTAGGCCCCAATATTCTGTCTGCATTAAAATTACACCACACACCAACCCTTTATCATATAATGGAACTTCACAAGCCAGATTTTTTCTGCATTTCAGTACCAGTACTGGTTATTTTGTGGAATGACGTGGCTATGTAATTCGACCATGCTTCATCCGAAAATATGATTAATTCATGATTCACTCTGCTATCAGAAACACTCTCACACTCACAGTTACAAAATCAGATGGTATTCGTGTAACCAGAAGTAGCAAATTGTAGACCACTGTAATTTTATGGGCTTTTACTTTAAGCAGTTTAGTGGCACATCTTTGTGAGGATTTTGATGTGGTCGTTTCCTGAGCAAGCCAATGGAGAGATTTTTTGATTCCAGTTGTTCATATTTCATAGCTATAATTTTTATTCCATTCTAATAGATAATTTTGCGCTCTTAAACCACAGACTTCTTTGTGCTTTTTCTCCCACATACATGTTGTTACACAATCAGTGTTGTCAGATTAAAAAAATTCGGATCATAACGAAAAAAATGACATATAACAAGCAGAGATTAGTGAGATTTTTCTTTTTTGTGAAAATGTCGCATTTTCATGGAATGACCCTGCAACTGTTCACAAATTATACTTATTTTTGACAATTGGCAAGACATATTCAAAATAACAATTTATAAATGAACATAATAAAAAGGACGTATCTCACATAACAACATTTCTCGCATATCATCAAATAAACCCAATTACAAAAATGAGTCACTAGTAAAATTTTTATCATGTTAGATATGCTACTTTTGTATTTATCAATATAACATGACACTGTTGAATCAGTTTTACAATAAAAAAAACCTAAGATTTTTATGGCTCATATATTGATGATCCTGTTAGTGCAGAAGCTTAAAGGAAGCAAAAAGCAGTTATGGGCTTGCGTAGAATAATATTTGTACCTGATAAGCAAAATTACCGAGAGGGAGTTCTTGCGGTAGTTTTCCATTTGGTCCCGGCTTCGACTCTGACTAATATGATCGCCTTACTTTGTAAGGTTCGTTCCTACTAAGAGAATGTACCACTTCTCCGACAAAGACATAAACTTCATCTCAAGTTAATTTTTTAACCGTCACATAACTTGTCTGGGATTCACTCCTCCTGATCTATAGACAAAAATAAATCAAACTTTCGAAATGATACCTATTTACAGAAATATTCATAGCTGAGACATAATAAAAATAAATTAAGACTGCTCCATTGACAATCACCTTGAATTAATCACTCCCATACACTACATTACCAATCAATACTAATGTACACTAGCCAAAAAAGCACATCAAGGAATAAATGAGTGAGATACCTACAGTATAACCATTAGTCATTTTAAAACATTACTTAAAATTTAAGTCAGATTGTATACAGTCATATGTAATTATATTTGTTACAGTAGTACTGTCCAGTGGACTGGTGAGTTCACAGTTGGAGTTAAACATACCCTTAGATTCACTGTAATCTCCCTTGAAAAATCCTCAGTCACTGCTGTTATAATCTGTCCATGGATTCTGTAAAGCAAACTGACACATGATGTCACTAGGGAGAGGAGAGAGCCTGCTCCCTTTCTTTCTCGCTACCAAGCTAACAAGTGAATGGGCAACAGTTCACATAGCATATTGTATTCCCTCTCCCACACGTCCTTTCTTTTGTATCCTGACTACTCATTGGACCAACCAGCTATGATGCCAGTCGCTTCTTTTGTGACTTCTACTCTGCAGATTCGTCTTGCAGAGCTTTTCTCCTGCTTGGCATACAATGGGACCTTAAATGGGGATGAGTTGTGTGGATATAAAGGGAAGAATTGTGACGGTGTCGTGTATGGTTCCTGGGGTAGCTCAGTCAATAGAGCATTCGTGTGCTATGCGAAAGATCCCAAGATTGATACCCGGCCCCGGAACAATTTTTCCCTTGAAGTTATTCAAGTGAATTGATACTTTACTTGATGATCAACAAAGAACTTATATCAATAAATACAACGAAGGGGTAAAGAAAAATAGAGCTATATTAATACGAATCATTGACGCTATTTGTCTTCTAGCTAACCAGAGCCCCCTCTACGGGGACATGACGAATCAGATAGTTCTTTGAACAAAGGAATTTTTTTAGAACTTTTTAATGTGTTAAAAAAATATGGTTTACTTTTAGAAAACCATCTAAATTCTTCCACAGTGTTTCCAGGAACTTCTCCATTGATTCAAAATGATACCATAAAGCTATTACTGATGTAGAAAAAGAAGAAATAAAAAATGAAATTAACTCAAGTTTCATTTATAGCTATAATACTTGATGAAACTTCTGATATTGAGAACAAATCCCAACTATCTACAGTTCTCCGCTATGTCTATGAAAGATTCTTGAGCTTTGTAGTTTTAGTGCTGATAGAACAGCAGATGGTTTATTTACTCATGTAGCACGAGTAGTTAATGAATTTGAAATTTCTACTAAACTCGTGCGACTATATCAGCCTATATATTTTTAACAGAACACCCATACTCCAGGTTCAGCATATGCCACTGATCTTGATGCATAAGAATGTGTACCCTCAGTCTGCTGACAGCTGATCATAGGGGAGATGGAGTGTCAGCAGGTGAGCGATATGTGCCTGTGGCCAAGACAAGTGATGTGTGGCTGTGGCCAAGGCATTGCTGAATGCGGGCCCAGGTAAAATGATGGCTCTGCAAACCATAGTGATAAACACGTGGTTTTAGTTAGTAGTCACTAATACTTCCAATATAATAATCAGTTGGATTTACCTGTAGGCCTACATCCTAATGCACTATTATTGCCTCTCTCACTTGTTACCAACATAAACACTCTAGAGGTCCAGGATGCAATACTAGGGAAATGGACCATTTCTATAGTAATTCGACCTGGACTGTCCAATATTATGTTGGTAATTAGTAGAGGAGGAAGGGAAGTTCTTCAGAACCACCAAAGGAGGCACATTTTCCTTCCCCCCTCCCCTAATTACCAACATAACATGCGAACGATCCAGGACGAATTATTGGTAACCAGTGGGGGGAGGGGGGTCTACAAATAAATATAGGCTACAGGTAAGTTCAAACTATTTTTATGTTGAAAGTATTTGTAGCTGCTAACTAAAACCACGTTTTTTTTTTCACTACATAGTTAATCTCATAGAAGCCGGCGCAAAAAATAATCATGTCTTTTTCAGTGTAGTTTTTATGGAGAATCACCATAGTGAGTAGGCCTAATAATACCGAGTGTTATACTGTGTTAGTGAATGAAATATTGTACAAAACGATATGAATATGAAACTATAAAAACGGCATATGTCACCGTCGCGGATTCAGCTTTCTAACCTAACATTTAATGGTCTATTAATTCCAACGAGTTGGTTAATTCAATATGCAGCTAATTAATACATGGAAACTTTTATAGACTATTTGCATAGCTGTTAGCTACTTGTATTTCTGCTACCTGTGTGACGTCTACAACAAACCACTTAAAACCAATTCCTATTCTGGACCACTATAGGCCTATGATTTTTTAATTTGGTTTGCACTACAAATTTATAATCTAAATAACTTAATATAGGTATTTATTCAAATAAAAAACATCCAAGAACATTGTTATATTAGTATGGCCTACGTAAAAATATAGGTTATGCAAGATAATCATTAATGCAAACTTGCAAATCACTCTGTTAAACTGGTAAAATGAAAAAATGTACCTACTTTACGTTAGTTATTTTAGATAATCAAAATGGAACATAACCTTGCGAAAATGGCAAATGATGAGGAATTTTACTCTTCCACCACCTCATCTTCAAGCGTTTTCACAACTTATTTTGTAACTTCTACACGTCTGAACACCTGCCGGAATGACATCGATAATCAACACGCACACACATTATAAGCCTATACACGAAACGCTTCTTCTTATTTGCACGGACAATGGTCAATTGGACACACCTATGTTGTAAAGTCCAATCGTTATCGTAATAAGGTCCAATCAATACACAGCAAATTGGCACTTGTCACGAACCAGTGAATATGCATTTGCATACAACCACACTACTGGTACTGTGATATATATAACTAAAGGAAATTACTGTGTAAATATGGAATAGACAGTATATTACGATACAAGGTTGGGAAGTCCTTTCTACAAAATCGAGGAAAAGTTTGAAAAACGAGCAGAGCGAGTTTTTCAATTTTCGGGATTTTATAATGCATTTCATAAACTTGTACTGTACAAAATTTTTCGCAGGACCATATTTTTATTGCAATTAAGCCTATACAATAATATATTTTGTATTGAAAATTTAGAGCAATATTATTCCAAAGCCTTCACAAAAATATATTGTAATGGTAACTAAATAACAATAAGTGTACTGTAATGGGTCTATTTCAGTAATTTTAAGTTTTGAAAAATGCTTTCCCTAGTACCAAGTTTCTTTGTGGGAACTCTAACTTTCAAGGCCTAACAACAATAACTGTAAATACAACAAAAAACACTATCGTGCAAGAAATACAATTACAGTAACTACTGGTACCACAATAAAAAATTTAAACACTTTAAGATTTTTTAAATACCTAATTACATTTGAAGTTATAAAATCTTGAGAAGTGATCTGTTCTGTAAGATTATTATGTGCATATCTTTTAACTTTACTATTTTATATAATTTTTATATTATTCATGTTTCCTGTACCGTTCTTGTTTTGTATGGTACAGTATACCTTGTCTTTGGCAGTCACTTTTTAGTGAAAACTCAATAAAGTTATTCAGATTGAGTCAATATAAAGACTACTTTGAAGTAAAGTAAAGTAAAATGTGACAATAAGATCATTTTTAAGAAATCTTGTGAGTGTTACATGCGTCATTTCTTCTTCTTCTTCTTCTTCTTCTTCTTCTTCTTCTTCTTCACAGTCCTTGAAGTTTGACCTAAGACTCCCTTGAGCTTCTCAACAATAAGATTTTTTTTACAGAGGTAGGGGTATTAACCCCACACTCCAACTCCCAACCAGGAGAGTCAGGGACTCTGATATCAGGGTTACCATATCTTGGCTGAGAGGAGTCCACTTTCGGGTGCTACGTACTCACCCTCACCCTTTCCAAAATGGGATAGGATTTGCTGGTTACATTGACAGATGGTCTGTCAACTAATGCACTTCTAGAGCTTGAGTGGTTCACTTATTCTACATCAGTGCAACCCTCAAGACAAAATAGCCAGCCATTCATGTTTCTCCTTTATCCAGGATTTGGACTGGCATTAAGAAGTACAGAAATACCCCTTAGCCGATGGAGTTTGTGTCAATTGCTAGATATTAAAAATTTTTCGTACATTACATAAATAAAACAATCTTATGGCTCATGTTATATTCGTATTTAATAACTCTTCTCCTCCCTTGGCGGTGCTACAGTCTTCTAGAGAACCTTGGCATCTTCAACGATTTTCCGTCTTTATAGAAGTTTTCTTACCAGTACGATTCTGGGTTGTTGATATCCAATTATAGCATTCAAGCTTCTTCATTGCGTCCTTTACTCCATCATTCATCTAGTTTCGGCTTGTCTTGGTTCCTTTGCCCTCCAGGATTGTCAGATAGACTCTTGAGTTGTCCATTCTACCATGTGTCCAACCTTTGTCAGCCTTTTATTTGGTTATTTAACGATGCTGTATCAACTACTAGGTTATTTAGCGTCGGTAATAGCAAGATGATATTTGGCAAGATGAGGCCGAGAATTCGCCATAGATACCTGACATTCGCCTTACAGTTGGGAAAAATGTCGGAAAAACCCTACTAGGTAATCAACCCAAGCTGGAATCAAACCCACACCCGAATGCAACTCTGATTCAGCAAGCAAGTGCCTTAGCCGACTGAGCTACGCTGGTGGCTCAGCTTACCTGCCCTTAACTTATTCGTAACTGGTGTGTATGTGTATATATGTTTAACTCATTGTTATAACGTTTTCTTCATATGGCATTTTCACATGTTGAGCCAGTTATTCCGTGGACTTCTCTTTCAGTAATCAGCTCCTAATGCAGCACCAATCTCATCCAACTTCTCCTCTGTCAGTACTCGCCTTCGTCTCTTTGGCTTCAACACCAAAACCTACCTAAAGAATAAACTTTATTCACTAACCTATAAATTTATTAGGAATGGAAAATCAGGATATTGTCGATATCATGTCAATAAGCAATAATTATAGTAATTAATTTGTCTTTCCTCCTTGCAAATTGTAAGGCTTGTTATATGTAACACACCATTTGTATTTCCACAACCAGTGAAAATTGGACACATGTTTATATATTACGAAATTTTAAAATCATTACTTACTTTTACTTTTGAGGGTATTTCCACTTGTCAGCAGTTACCCTGTATTCCCATCTTCCACACTTCACTGTCTTGTCAGTCCCCTTCCTTCAGATTATGTTGCTTCATCATTTGGACTACACAAGACTTCCATGATGCTCTCGGCCGTCCACACCTTCTTCTTCCAGAAGGTGAGCAATAGAGGAAAGTCTTAGGAAATCTTTCACAGTCAATTCTATTGACGTGCCCATATCATTGTAGAGTTCGTCTTTCAATTCTCTCGATAACAGATTCCTCCATTTCCATGCTTTCCATGGCCTCAGCACTAGAATGAGGTGGTGTGATCAGCACCACGCTCTGACCGCCTTTAACCCCCGGGAAAGACCCGGTACTCAATTTTATAGAAGGCTGAGTGAACCTCAGGGCCATTCTGAAAGTTTGGCAACGAGAAAAATCCCGTCACCCCTTGGGATCGACCCCCGGACCTTCCAGTCCATAGCCAGCTGCTCTACAAACTGAGCTACTTGGACTGTCACATATAGGAGGTTTCATAAAATCAACGAAGAAATGCTAGAATTAGGATAGATTTTTTTTTTTCAGTTGTATGATTTTTTTTTTTTTTTACATTTTTATTCATTTTTGTGCATTTAACTTCAAATATACAAGCTACCTCTACCATCCTAGAGGTATAGAATAAGGAAGATGTTATAAATGAGCTGCAAAAGTTTAATTAAATTGCACGTAGCAGTTCTTGAATAAATGGGTCATGAAGTTAGCAAATCTAACATTAGTGGGATAAGTCATTCATACTCCCCAAAAGATATGGTAACCCTACATGAACTCCCGAAGATAAAAATCACGAGAGGTTAAGTGGGGGATAGAAAGGGCCACAGATTAACACTAAATTATTCTGTCCTGAAACATTTAATTAATTTGCTGTAGAGAAAAGTTTATGTATGAGTACTTAGTGGTGGAATCCTGTTGAAAGAATGCATAATTTCGCTCCATCTCTGCCAACTCTTGAAAAAAGTATACATACCTATTATATTAGAGTCACATATCTATTGGCATAAATTGTTTCTTTAAAAAAAAAGTTATCTGGTAATTCTTTTCCCTCTTATGGCACATCATACACAAACTTTCTCATGAATTTACATAGCCTTGTCGAAGAAAAATATAAGATATGGATCTATTTCTCAATCCCGTACATTATTCAAAACCTAATCACAAAATTTACGCCTTTTCCAGAATTTCCCGGATATAGCTCATGACACACAATCATTTTGTATGGTTTGAGTTTCAACAACTTTATAGCTCTGTGCGGAGAAGAACAAGAAATTCCTTTGTTGGCAAAGCTGTGTAATTGATTTTTATGGAAATTTTTCAAGAGGTAGTCAATATCCAACAGTTTTTCCATCAAAGTTCTTTTTCCCTTTCTGCACTTATCTGTAATCTTCACACCAGGAAATCTTTCTGCAAATAGTCTTCGAATTTGACAAGCAGACATTGTACCTATTAGAGATGAACAAAACTAACTGCCGCTCTCGCTCACTGTGTTCATTGCATTTGTCTTTCGAGTCTCGGCTCGTCATTCTCGTGCGCTTTGAGTCTCGCTCGTCATTCTCGAAATAGCATTTGGTCAGCGTGGAAAGATTTCGTAACTATGAATAACATACATCATTGAAATAAATAGCATAAATGTTTAAATGATACAAAAAGACAAAATAGAACAGTAGGCCTATCTTAGTTACCAAATGTTCTGTTTCTATTATATGATATTACCTATGGTTATATAAATAGAAAAAAAAAACAATTCTCAAATAAATTTGCATTTCTAAGAAACATAAAACATGACATTAGTATCTTTTTACTTGAGATTGCACACTTGATCTTAAACATATGAAAAGAATATATATTATTTTAATGTACCGAAGTACATATGATATTTCCATGCAGATATTCTGCGTCATCATATGATGAAAGAGTAATGGAACAGAGAAAAATTCTCTCCAGCGCCGGGATTTGAACCCAGGTTTTCAACTCTATGTACTGATGCTTTATCCACTAAGCCACACTGGATACCCACCCCGGCGTCGGACAGAATCGTCTCAGTTTAAGTTCCAACTCTTGGGTTCCCTCTAGTGGCCGCCCTCTGCACTACATCATAGATGTATATGAACGTAGGACTGAAGTCCACACATGTGCTGAGGTGCACTCGTTATGAGTGACTAGTTGGCTGGGATCCGATGGAATAAGCGCCGTCTTAAATCACGAAGTGATTTACGCATATCATATATATTATTTTAATGTACCGAAGTACATATGATATTTCCATGCAGATATTCTGCATCATCATACGATGAAAGAGTAATGGAATGGAGAAAAATTCTCTCCGGCGCTGGGATTTGAACCTGGGTTTTCAGCTCTACGTGCTGATGCTTTATCCACTAAGCCACACCGGATACCCACCCTGGCGTCGAACAGAATTGTCTCAGTTTAAGTTCCAACTCTTGGGTTCCCTCTAGTGGCCGCCCTCTGCACTACGTCATAGATGTCTATGAACGTAGGACTGAAGTCCACACATGTGTTGAGGGCGGCCACTAGAGGGAACCCAAGCGTTGGAACTTAAACTGAGACGATTCTGTCTGATGCTGGGGTGGGTATCCGGTATGGCTTAGTGGATAAAGCATCAGCACATACAGCTGAAAACCTGGGTTCAAATCCTGGTGCCGGAGAGAATTTTTCTCCGTTCCATTACACTTTCATCGTATGATGACGCAGAATATCTGCATGGAAATATCATATGTACTTCGGTACATTAAAATAATATATATGGATTTAAGACGGTGCTTATTCCGTCGGATCCTGGCCAACTAGTCACTCATAACGAGTGCACCTCAGCACATGTGTGGACTTCAGTCCTATGTTCATAGACATCTATGACGTAGTGCAGAGGGCGGCCACTAGAGGGAACCCAAGAGTTGGAACTTAAACCGAGACGATTCTGTCCGACGCCAGGATGGGTATCCGGTGTGGCTTAGGGGATAAAGCATCAGCACGTAGAGCTGAAAACCCAGGTTCAAATCCCGGCACCGAAGAGAATTTTTCTCCGTTCCATTACTCTTTCATCATATATGAAAAGAAAATTCCTAGCCTTTTAATAAGGGCCTAATTAAATAAAGACTGGGAACAGATTATTATACACTGAAAGGTAGAGATGTTTCATATAGGCTACTTGATTGTTTATACATATGAAGAGTCCACTGCAAGAATGATGGATGTCACTTTCTTGTAGGAAATGAACCAAGACTGTCAATGCATAGCTTAAGACATATAAAATGAACATAGAGAGTTATATGGCATTAACACTAATAGCCATTGTCCAGTAATGATCGGAAAATCACAGTTAAGCTTTGAGCGCTAAGCATTTCAATCTTTCAATTGCTTCTCCTGAAAAATGTGTTCCAAATGACATCAATCATTCTTGCATTGGACTCTACATATGTAACAGTTGCCAAAGTAGATAAAAGTTCGGTCTGGTATAAATAACTGTGGCGATTGAAGGCTGCTTTGGAATTTTGGGAGATGATCAATATCGAGTCTCAGAAGACCCGGTAGTCTTTACGTCAAGGACGCGACATAATACAACATTGTCGTGCGGGTTTTCGGCTTTGCAGGCGCTGTTAGTCTCGCTTTTTCGATCGTTGTTCGTCTCTAGTACCCATATATCACTAAAGAAAACCTATATGCACATTATTAGATTATTATGCATTCTTAAAGAAATACTGCATTCTGAATAACACACTTCGTGTTATAAGAGTTGAATGATTCAGAATGGGTTAAGAATATGTCACACATGTATGATGTAGTTTGACGTTTATATGCTAGGAACCAACCAGTACCAAGACACCCCGTGTGTGGCCCTCATTTGACTGACACACCCAGCAGAATTAGAGAAACAAAGAATAAGGAATATATATTTTAAGAAACATGGGAATATTTTACTCTGTATTCATTTGCAGTATATTTTTTACATTGATAAATGTGAAGACTGAAGGGCATGAATTAGAAAGGGTTATAGAGATAGAACATAAAGGTCAATAAACTGTTACAGTCATTTTACAAGTGAAGACACAAGTTACCACGATGTCTACAGTGAAAATGTTATGGTTGACATTAGTTGTACATACGCGATACCAGTATCCCACCCCTGAGTGGTTACATATATACACAGACGGATCTCTCCTAGACAAAAATACAATGCTGGGGCAGGAATCTACAGCAATATCTTCAGTTTTTATATCACACTGGGTCCATTAGCAACGCACTATGATGGAGAATTACAGGCAATTAACACAGCACTTCAACAACTCATGAGCCACAATAACAAATTCACAAAAGTTGTGATACTCACGGATTCCAAGGCAGGACCACAAGCAATAAGATCACTACACCCTGAAAATTCTAATAAGAGAAATACACAACCTTGCAAAATTAATTCAAGCTTTACATAAGGAACTTGTAATCCAATGGATACCAGCACATTGCCAAATTGTAGGAAATGAAGCAGCTGACCTTGCAAAAAAAAAAAAAAAAAAAAAAAAAAAAAAAAAAAAAAAAAGGAACAGCCATTAAATAAACTGCTAATCCTAAATCAGTGGTCGTCAGCACTCGCTGAAATGGGTGAAGGGTAAGCAGAGCCATACCGTATGCCCCATCGTGCAGCAGGATGAGCTAGAGAGCATACCCGCTAGCAGCTACAAGTGCACCATAGTGCAGTGTGTTCTCTGCGGGTAAGAGACGCTAGCCCCAGAGTGCTCTGTGCTGATGACCGCTGTCCTAAATTATCCTTCCAGAATGCTAAAATCTGACTCAAACCCAAAGTTTATCAAGCCTGCAGGACAAGACATTCTGAATATAGCGAGAACAAATCCTGGAGCATACTGCTGAAGGACAAATCTATCATTCCTGATCTACCCCGGAAGAAATCTGTGGCACTGTTTCGCCTCACTACTGACCTCACTGCTTGGCCTCACACCTGCATAGGATTGGTATATTCTCTTCGCCACACTGTACTCTCTGCTTGGACGTGAACTCTATCATGAATAAAGGCCACTTACTGCAGTGTCCAGCAATTACGAAGCATCTCAGCTTACAAGTTACTACTGGGACGCCCATAGGAGAATGGAGGAAATCCAAGTTGCATAAGCATTGGCAACAACAACAACAACACCAACAACAACATTAGTTGTAGAAACAAAGTATGATGTTGAATAATTTCGAGGGAAAAATTGTTCTGGGGCCGGGTATTGAACCCGGGACGTTTGGTTAAACGTACCAATGCTCTCGGCCCCGGAACAATTTTTCCCTCGAAATTATTCAAATCAACTTTACAGGGAGTTATACCTGAGAGCTTGATTTGCAAAGTATGATGTTCTTTTTAAATTATGAATTCTTTTCGGTACTGGTATAGTTTAATAGGAAAACAAAGAATATGAGCTACTTTATATGCATGGATTTAGCTTAAATGTTAAGCATCTACTGAAATTTTTTCTGCGAACAGACAACATATATCATCATCATCATCATCATCATCATCATCATCATCATCATCATCATCATCATCATCATGGCAAGCATTGAACATAGTGATCTGCTGAGTTCCCAAAACCACATTTAGGCCAGAGCTTTGCATGATAACATATATCGGTACTGGTATCGAAAAAATATTGATAACTTTGATACAGTATTTGGATAGTTAATTTTTATACAGTGAGAATGTTTTTTATATATTTATCTCCAGTTTGAAGTCCTTTGTCAATATAGCTTAGGTTAGTATAAAACATGGTCCTTGCTAATGACAAAGCTACCAATGTCATTCTTGTCTATCTTATTAAATTGTTTTTCTTTACCATATAAGCATCGTACTTTATGCACTATAGAATTGTTTCTTCTCATTCATCTTCATTTTTTTATCTATGTGTTGATATTATTAATCTTTGATCCTACAGAATTCTCTCCAGTGCGTAGAACTGGGGGCCCTGGGTTCGATCCCCAGTGCCGGAGCAAATTTTTCTCCGTTATTAATTAATTTTTTAAATAAACATTAAACTCTTAATGAAAAAATTAGTTCGTGATTTATTAATTGCTCAAAATCACATAATCAAGAAGGGAATGGTCAATATATATATTATTCCTAAAGCTGTCAATACAAACCTTCTTTGGAATGAGCTGAGGGAACAGTTTTAAGAAAAAATATTATTAGTCTATCTTATAAATTTTAAAGAAAATTGGTATGGTGTCATTAAAGTTACTAACAATTTTCATTTATATTTATACATTAGCAGTGATAACTATAACAATATCGACAAGATATAAATCTACTTTGTTATGTCAACAATGTGAGTAACGTTTTGAACGATTTACCAGCCCATTTGAAAACTAATTACTTAACCTTAGAATCACATTTACTATTCCATGTATTTCAAGGTAATTAATTATAAAGAACTACAAATTTTAATAGTCCTTATATAATAGAAATAGTGCTGATAGCACTGCTATGTGCCAGAGCTGTCATCAACTGAGAAGCACTTGCCATATTTAGCTATTCTTAGTAATACCCTGTTTAAGTGCTGATTTGTTTTAACTCAAGTGTTTTGTAAATTCCAAAAACAGCGGGCTTAAATTGTATATCGTTGCTAACTTTTTGTCATTTAGTATATTTAATACAGAAAACATATACATGGTCAGTTGCTATGTAAATTGACGTATAATGTACTATTTCGAAATGTTTTCATTCATCATGTCTGGAGAATATATTATATAAATAATATATATACATACACACACTCCTTTAGCACTGTTTTGGTTAACACTTCACGTTCTATGAACATATCTTGAACACTAATCAGGGGATTACTGCACACTGATGGCACTAATGGCTTAAGTTAAATTAAAAAATAAAGAACCCAAAATATGAAACAAAATACTACTATAACATAACAGTCTGTCACATTTTTTTTTTCAAGACTTGGCTGACTCATTTTTTAAACTAACACAACCACTGCATTCAACACTATGCATATACATATCGACAACAAATGTTCTATTAACACTATAATATCAACAGGTCTCAAATTATATGTGTACATATAAAATGACATTTAAAACCTATAATATGTTTAACAATATGTTATATATCTAGTGTGTTTGTAACACCTGTTCTAAAGTAACAAAGGACATTAGCTTCATAGGAAGACAGATACAAATCTTTGTATTGAGATTTCAAAAGAATATTGTTCTCCTGGATTTACATGTAATTAGCCTACTTTGATTTCGAAAATCTTTTCAGTGTTTCTGTATTAATCCGTAAAAAGTCTACAATATTTTTGGGTAAAAAGGGAAACTAAGTGACTAACCTAGAGATTATTAAAAATTCCGATAGCATGTTTATTGCCTGGAAAGTTTTTATTAATGTTAGCCTATGCTAACTGCTATACTCAAGAACTGGACAGTGTTGCATTTTATACATATTAATCTACATTCTTCCCACATTAATGTGCTAATTATAATCTTTTTTTCTGCAGTCTTAATACTGTATAAAGTCAATTTGTATTTGTTCCTAAAACCATCTCCAAAGTAATCTAAGTTCTTGACTATATATATTCAAAACTGGTTACTCACATTGTTGGATTTTGTGGATGATGAAATTGAATACTGTACTTAAAGTATGATACATATCTTTTTTTTACAAAAACACTCTATGGAAGACAACATGTATATATAACATACCACTCAAATCTTGTGCAAATATAAAAGGTACAGTCAACTTGTTTACATTTCTCGGAATCACACATTCTTTCACATACACACACAGATTTACTTAATAGAACCAAATTCTCAGTTAAATATTAAAATTATATTTGACAAGGCATCACAAATGACACCTATGAAAATAAACATAAAGTATCAAAATATTTTATGCAAGTAATATTATATTAAAAGATACAAAGTAATAGCATAGTCACTCCCTAATTTTCACACTGTAATGATAGACCAACTGCAAAGACAGAGTTTTCATTGTTTTCACTGCACTTTTGAACACTGTTAATGCCACCTATATTGGTCCAAACAGGTCCTAATAAAACTCGATTTTGGCAATCAGCCTAGTCGCGGTACTGTTGTACACAGAATTGTAGTTAAAATATCCACATTAGGTCCATATCTTATAATAAAGTTGCTTGAGCATTTTAATGACCAGAATAAAGATCCTTGTCATCTTCATTGGTTCTTAAGATCTCACTGGCCTTCGCTGTCACTGTCACTCTTATCTGAAAAGATAGCAATTAATCAATATGCATAAAAAATTTATTTTCAAGTTTAACAAAATTCATATGAGGCACACATTCCAAAATCCGTCTTATCCACTTTAGGAAATTTTTAGCAGTAGTTTCTGATTCTACTCCCTTTTCTCTATCATTCTATTGACACATGAGTTTGCAAACTACGATATAGCCCTTTTATTTTAAATGTTAAAAATCTAAGACTGTTCCGAAAAACTTCTAATCCACTAATGTGCCTGTTCCAAAACTCATCTTGTTCATGTTGTTTCCATTAACTGCCTCATCCACATGCAATCTTATTGGATTTAGACGATGATGTTTCCATACTACTCTCTATCATTTATATTTTGTTTAAGAGAAGAATTTGGTTGGTATCCAAAAGTTTATGAATACATTCCAATATTTTTTCTTTTATCCAATGCCACCAGGTTGTCTTTCGACATTTCTGGTCTTCTCTTCTGGCTGTGGCTTAATTGTAACCCACTTCTGAGGTTGGGGCGCCTGGAAGGCGGAGTTACATCACCCCGATGATGTGATAGGATGATTATGATAATGTAGTGCCAGGAGAGGTCTTAAATCTAAACTTAACCTAAATTCCAGACCATGGACGAACATAGGAATAATCCCCTTTAAGGAAAAATTCCTGTGCTCTAACCGGGAATCGAACCCGGGACCACATGAACTATAGCCAGAAGCTCTGACCACTAGACCATGAGGCTGGTCATATATACATTCCAATATTGAATACTAAATCAGAATGAAAGATATTTTATTTTTATAACTAGTCAGCATTGCGACTGTTACAACATGGAGCTTAGGTTGCTTTTCTGCCTGGCATAATAAATTTTTTTGGTGCTTCATTGTAGTTTAATAATTCAGATTTTGAAGACCAGCACCATCGATTTAATATATATATTTTTTTCATTTAATTTTTTTTTCTGTCGTCATCATCAGGCTAATGGCTTATATAACTTGGTTTATGATGTCGAAATAATGCAATTTAATTACTTTTTCAGTACTAATGCAACTACTATTTTTCAGCTTAATATTTTATAAGACTAAGATAAAAAACCGACATAAAAGTAGCTTTTTTTGAAGAGAGAAGATCAGTTATTTGTTTTGGCCCCAGTTGCAGTTCCAGAACCTGCATTGTTCAGTGTACGGTTTCAATTAACATCTTATCCAAAATATTACGCCTTATTTCTTTGTCATCCGAGTTTGAATCATGAAAGACTGTTTTTTTTCTTTTTTTCTTCAAATAAATTTCCCCCCCCCCCAATCGCTGTTATTTATACTTGCTTTAACATCTTTGGTCATATCGCGAGTTAATTTTTTTAATTGGGTTATTTTATGACGCTGTATCAACATCTAGGTTATTTAGCGTCTGAATGATATGAAGGTGATAATGCCGGTGAAATGAGTCCGGGGTCCAGCACCGAAAGTTACCCAGCATTTGCTCGTATTGGGTTGAGGGAAAACCCCGGAAAAACCTCAACCAGGTAACTTGCCCCGACCGGGATTCGAACCCAGGCCACCTGATTTCGCAGCCAGACGCGCTGACCATTACTCCACAGGTGTGGACTATCGCGAGTTAATCTTTTGGTTGAAATCTGAAGGACTGTGTAGTATTGTTGAGACAGGTTCTAATGTTGTGAACTAGATGATTACTGTATCTGTATGACTGATTTGTTATGAATATGATTGCGGTAATGAATGAAACCAGTGATATTCAGGGATGTTGTGGCCCGAATTTCCTGGCATTTGCCTTACGCTTGAGGAAAAACCCTGAAAAACCTCAACCAGGAAATTCAACCCGACCTGGAATCGAACCCGGGCCCTCTGCATAAGAGACCAGCATGCTGACCCCTACACCACAGAGGTGGTCAATATCGCAATTAATACTGCAGATATCTCTGAAGGAGGTTTTGTGAGACTCACAAAGTAATGAATAAAGTAGAAAGACGTAGAATACAATAAACCTTCAAAGGCAGGACAGCTTGAAGGGCTTAAAATTATAAATTATTTCGATTCTGAAGATTCCTGAACTGTTCTGTGAAGAAAGAGAATATGACAGACAAAATTCTTCTACTGAAAATTGAGGTTTTTAATTTCTGCAAAATTCTGTATTATTTTTCTATTATCATGATGAAATAAATTAATAAGCAATCCATGATGTGATAACCCATGAAGGGCCAAGGCCGGCTCCTGGACTCACGCCCACATGTCCCAGTAGTGGTGAACGATCGTCCAACTAATGCAAAGGTAATGTGTGAGCAGCACAATGATCCTTGTAGGCATTGTATCAGGTTTTTGAAAACGGATTTTGCTACTTAGCACAGCTCCCCAAATTCATCATGATGCTGGATGGCACCGGTCTCATACACTGAACGAAATTTCATCAGAAATTTCCTTCCCTATGAGATCTCAAATTAGCACTCATTCCATAACTAGAGTTCATGCATGATGACTTCGACGCTACTGCATGGGATATCATGAAATAAACCTGACTAAAATTAAACATCCAAGATGCCACTTTCATTCATTTCATTTGCTAATTTTCTAAAAATTAACTATAAAATTAAAAATGTCAATTTGAACACAAGCAAAAATTAGAAATGAGAGATTTCGTGGTCAGAGATTGACAAGGAAGCACAATGAATTAACATCACTACTTTCAGTGTAAAGAATCTCTAAGCAAAACGTGAATTTCTGAAAGATTGCATTTTTTTGCCGGGAAACTTTTCTCCCCCTAGCATCTCTTTTTACCCAGTGGAGTTCGTTCATAATGTCGTAAGGCTGTAGCCCTTGAAGTAATTTTAAGAAAAATTTATCTCAACAAACAAAAAATGTCATTAACTATCGGCTGCAGTTTTTCCAGGGCAGCAAATCAAAAACTTTATCGATGAGGAATGTTTAGACACTTATCTCTACTTTTTAGCATTTGGCATATGAACATACTGAATGTTCCTTGAAACAGCTATGATTAAAATTTGCAAACTGTACAGAAAGAAAACAAATTTTATATAAAAGGATAATGAGATGATAAGTAAAATAATGTAACTGCGTGTTCATAATCTATTACTCAGGTAAAACATTTGCATACCATACTTTCGTTAATGATTTTACTGGAATGTTGGGCTAAAGTTTTGTAATGCTTCTATTTAAAGTGTTACATGTAGATGATATAATTTGCATAAATCTCAACTCTCCTACGATAAAGTTCTATTAGTCGCCACTGCTGTAATTCCGACTAACTTACAAACATAATTTGTGATGTTATTGCTATGGTTTAAGTCCGATGTGCTGTGCTTCCAGAATGAGAATTATATAAATTCACTTAGAGATGTAATGAAGTTAAGTTACATGGGTTAAAGATTCATATTAATGGGTAAGTGATAGATTCCTTATTCGAATTATTTTCACTAACTCTTAGTGAAATTAAAAGAAAAATCAGATTCTTTACTGAGACTAAAAGTTTAAGTGATTATTTTCCGATTATGTAATTGAAAGATTTCACACCAAACATTAATATCTCACAAAATCACAAAAATTAAGTTCCTTATCTTAATCACACCTTGTTATCTTGATGGAACAGACACGCGACACTAGATATGGGGTGAAACAAAAGAGCCTTGACAATACCTTTCTTTCCTGGGTAAGCATGGCGCTTTAGTCTGTCATAGAGGTCTTCCTTGTTGCCATAGATGCTTGCATTGGAGCGTGCTAGACTGTTCATTTTGCCCCCATTGTGCAGACTCTCTAAAATGTGGAAATAAAAGTATGATTTTGAAGTATACATTTGCAATATGATTAAAATGGTTGTAAAAATAAGAATTGCCAGTCCAGTGAACTTTACATGATGAAATTGGATTCTGTATGATAACTGTTGTTAGTTAATATAAATGACACTCGGGAGGAAATTAAACGCAGAATAAATATGGGAAATGCGTGTTATTATTCGGTTGAGAAGCTTTTATCATCTAGTCTGCTGTCAAAAAATCTGAAAGTTAGAATTTATAAAACAGTTATATTACCGGTTATTCTGTATGGTTGTGAAACTTGGACTCTCACTCTGAGAGAGGAACATAGGTTAAGGGTGTTTGAGAATAAGGTGCTTAGGAAAATATTTGGGGCTAAGCGGGATGAAGTTACAGGAGAATGGAGAAAGTTACACAACGCAGAACTGCACGCATTGTATTCTTCACCTGACATAATTAGGAACATTAAATCCAGACGTATGAGATGGGCAGGGCATGTAGCACGTATGGGCGAATCCAGAAATGCATATAGAGTGTTAGTTGGGAGACCGGAGGGAAAAAGACCTTTGGGGAGGCCGAGACGTAGATGGGAGGATAATATTAAAATGGATTTGAGGGAGGTGGGATATGATGATAGAGACTGGATTAATCTTGCACAGGATAGGGACCGATGGCGGGCTTATGTGAGGGTGGCAATGAACCTTCGGATTCCTTAAAAGCCATTTGTAAGTAACTGTTGTTAGTTAATTCTTTGATGCCAGTGGTTCTGATATGGAAATGTACAAAAATAAAATTAGTTTAAAATAAGGAAAAAAGAAACTAAAAAAATGTCATTCACTTGGGGAGGAACAATCAGAATTTCGTTCTGGAACTTTTTTTTTTTTACACAAAACTGTATTAGATTTGTTTTCGTTATTAATTATTCACTGTTACTTACTTACTTACTTACTTACTGGCTTTTAAGGAACCCGGAGGTTCATTGCCGCCCTCACATAAGCCTGCCATTGGTCCCTATCCTGAGCAAGATTAATCCAGTCTCTACCATCATATCCTATCTCCCTCAAATCCATTTTAATATTATCTTCCCATCTACGTCTCGGCCTCCCCAAAGGTCTTTTGCCCTCCGACCTCCCAACTAACACTCTATATGCATTTCTGGATTCGCCCATATGTGCTACATGTCCTGCCCATCTCAAACGTCTGGATTTTATGGTCCTAATTATGTCAGGTGAAGTATACAATGCGTGCAGCTCTGTGTTGTGTAACTTCCTCCATTCTCCTGTAACTTCATCCCTCTTAGCCCCAAATATTTTCCTAAGAACCTTATTCTCAAACACCCTTAATCTCTGTTCCTCTCTCAAAGTGAGAGTCCAAGTTTCACAACCATACAGAACAACCGGTAATTTAACTGTTTTATAAATTCTAACTTTCAGATTTTTTGACAGAAGACTAGATGACAAAAGCTTCTCAACCGAATTATTCACTGTTATCATTACAAATTAGAAAATAAGTATCAACATATTCATCCAACACAACTGGTCAACCGTATGACAAAAGTTGTTCAATATCCATCTTCATTATTTGGTGTTAACTTCTTCCTGAACTTACGTAATCAGAATAACAAAATAAATAATACTGATATATATAAAATTAATTACAGAAAAATATCTTTCAATAAAGTTGTCTTTCTAATCTGTACAAAGTAAGAAAATAGTGACAGACAGTGAAGAAATATACTGAAAGTGAAATAAATTATTAATATACATTAAAAAATCTTCTCAAAGCATTGAATGTAAGCCTTAACTCAAAGAAAGTCTAAAGCATGCCGAACCAAAATGCACAAATTAATTAAAAAGGTATCCACTAAATACGCCATGAAGATGCTTGAGAGGCATGGAGGTAGAGCTCCATGACTTCTTGGCCTCAGCATTAGAATGAGGTGGTATGGTCAGCACCATGCTCCGAATAACTTTTTACCCCAGGGAAAGACATGGTACTCAATTTGATAGGAGGCTGAGTGAACCTTGGGGCCGTTCTGGAAATTTTGGCAACGAGAAAATCCCATCACCACTCGAGATTGAACCCTGCACGTTCTAGTCTATAACCAGTTACTCTATTAACTGAGCTACCTGGCCACCACAAGTTAATTAAAACAGACATACTTCCATGCTTTTCTTAAAGTTGTCGTCATTGACTTCAGACATAAATTACACGACAATAAATAGTTTATGTACTCGTGAAATAAAAATATTTTCATTGACACATCATGACATAACATTTTAGGGCTGTGTACTGTTATTTTCAAAGTTATTATTTTCTGGCAGCACACCATTATCATAAATATTCTTCATTGATAGAATTCCTCCCTAGCACTCTAATTCTTGCAATAAAATCCACATTTTAAAATCCACAGAAATGATTTGTTTCGCCAGAAAATAAATACTATTTACTTACATGCAGGTTTTTAAATAACTCGTACTATAAAATGAGTATAATTCTGTGCCGTAACATAAGGTGCAATTAAGAAATATTTCAACTACAATATTATACATATCCTTCTACACACATTATAGTACATGCTACTTATTCAAGATACGTGAATTATTACGTGGTTGTTCGAAGTGCTTAGAATACGATCTAGAACTAATGAAAATATTTGGATAAATGTGCCTGTATTTCTATACAAAGAAGTCGAAAGTATAACTGTGAATTATTAAGGAAAGAGGAAAATTGCATGTGAGTGAAGCTTCCTATAATTATTATACCCAACCATGTCTATTGTGGAACTGCACAGACAAGTCACCAAGCAACGTCAAGGTCTGCAACTAGTTTCAGAAAGACAGCAAAAATGATTTTATGAAGCTAAAACTTGGTGACTGGGCATTTCAAAAGACAAAGCATGTTTACTTGCTTGCGTTGCAGAAGCATACTTCATTCCGTCTGAGTGCAGTGTAGCTAACAGGAAGGCTGTGGGTTGAAGAATGTACTGTTGTTTTTGTAAAGCTGAGTATCTGCCAAGAAAGTACTCAGTGTTCAAATCTGTGATTGGTAGAAACTAGTTTCATGTACTTGAAGTTTACAGTTTAATTTTTCAATTTATGATTTTTAGCACACATTTATTAGGTACCATACGTTAACTCACAAAAAATTTTACTTTTTGTTCGTTAGTACATTAAAAACTGTAAACTTCTTATATCTCTCAATGAGATTACGAGATAATTATTTTAAAAAATACAGGTATTATGGAAAGAATGCTGTTAAATTTTGTCTTGATGCATTTATTTAAATTCAATACGTAATTTTTTTAGTTATCCTGTACATTATTTTAGTCCCCATGTATTGCTACGCATTTTAGAAGACAAAGAGTGCATATTTAGTTACTTTTGCTTTTTAAAATATGTTAACGAAAACATAGTTTGAAATTATTCTTAAACTTAATTATTATACCATATAAAATGTTAATGGGTTAATAGAATTCAAACATTACTGCTGGGATATAAGTGATAAAGCTAGTTTAGTTAAGAAATCAGTCTCTTGTTAAGAATAATTATTTATGACAGATCAGAAAGAAACTGTGTAAGAGGAAAATAATAATAATAATAATAATAATAATAATAATAATAATAATAATAATAATAATAATAATAATAATAATAATAATGTGATCCAGTTTTATTATTGAAGTTATTTTTACTACAAACCTGTTGAAAACTTCTGAAGCTGTGTTGTTAAGCGAGTGTATTTCTTTTTCTTCTATTATTCTGTAGATGAAAATATTTCATGTAAGTCTACAGAGCATTCCATTAAATTATTTTCAAGGTGGCTGTTCAAGTGAGACAATAATTATACTACATTCTCAAAATATTTAAATTACGACATTCTGAATTGGAGTGAAAAAATAAATTATACAGTCAACTTTGGATATAGTGAACTCGGTTATACTGAATATTCGGCTATAGTGAACCCAAATGGTTTGTCCCAACCCGCATACATTAAAAAGTACATTAATATTTCCGTTTATAGTGAACCCTCGCTTCAGTTATAGTGAACCTTAAAAATTGAAGTTACAAGAGTTGTATCCTGACAAATTCTTATATGAAGTCAGACCTTCTTGTATAAAATTGAAAGAATGTGTTAAGAACAACATCCTAAGTTTCTTACTCCTTTAGTCAAAGGACATAGTAGGGTTAGTGACTTCTAGGCAATGAACTGTACTGAAAATCCAGGCAATCTGTGACGACCTTGCCTCACTCCACCATCGAAGGTTTGCCATCCTGTTCTCAGGCAACTACTCTACTGTTATTCCTAATCCTCCACCGTCGAAGGGTTGCCTTTTATTCTCAGAAACATTTCCATTGTGACAGATATCATCGAAATAACGGAAAATGAAATTGCCTTCTTTTATTAAAAGGGGACGGACATTATCTCCAGAGCATAAATGAAGGTTAGATTCCGATGACTTTCAAACTCCATCAACCCCCTCCCAGTTTCCATTTAGTGACCCGGGAAATTTCAAGACTTAGTACACAGTCACACCATAACAGCGTTTGTCATTTCTACCTGATCAGTCTGTTTCTAGTGTTCCAACATTGAATGTACTGTATAAAAATGTCGAATTGTAAAGTGTTTTCTTTGAAGATAAGGCAAATATTATAAGTGACATTGAATGTGGTCTTTCGCAAGCAGACGTGAGTCGACAGTATAGTTTAAGTAAACCAACTTGAGTAACAGTATACAGTGTAATCCATTCCACAAAAATAAAATGAAATATTTTAATCACCGTATAGTATTTTATTTTCTTGTTCACAATTTCATTCATTCTGTCATTTAACCCTAAGGTTAGGGGAGATACACTTCGGATTTAGTGAACCTTGGATATAGTGAACGAAATGTACAAGTCAGTAGAGGTTCACTATATCCAGAGTTGACTGTAATTTTTGCGTTCATTAACTTAAACAATGAATAATATTAGTACAAACTTCTTGAGTAAGTAATAACTGAAAAAAAAAAAAAAACAGAATTCACTTTTTCTGTAGTCCTTGAAATTAATGTTTTATTTTAAAAAATTATATTTCAATTTTTTTTTTTTGTAAGTGGTATGTCTTCATCTCAACTAACTGGTGAGATATGATGGTTCCACTGTGTGAGAAATTTTTACTGAAAATTTAATTATGTTTCCTTAGGATATGTATTAGATTTCTATTGTATATTCTAAGAAAGAAAATTTTATTGAAGTTATTTGAACATCTTATGTGCATTAGGATAGACACACTTGTCTTTCATTTCATAACGGAATACTCTGCCGACTATGCTTAGAAGTAAGCACATAATTAACTCAGATCATTCAGACTACTTTCTTCACTTGTTAGAATATTAACTTACCTTTCATATAAGTTTCGTTGTAAAAGTTTGGCATTTCCCAGCCATCTTCCTCATCATCATAATAATGTGCGTATGTTGAGTGATGAGAGGGAGCAATAGATTCTGCATATGGTGTTGGTGCTCCATAGTAAAAGTTGACCTGAGATCCATTTTGTTCTGTGGCTGCAGTGAGAATCTTCTTTGGTTCTTTCCTACGTGATGACCTAGTTAAGAGATAAAATAATTCACTGTAAATATGTTTCTTGTTTTCCATTTGTATCTCGTACCTTTAACAAATATCTTAACATGTTATTGTTAAAAAAACCAAAAATGAAATGAAAAATGAAATTGCAGTGTTAGTTTCATTGAATTCATTGTACCTGTAATTAGGTTAAATACATACTGTATGTGTTTTCCACTATATAACATACAATTTTATCTTCCAGTTTCCTTCCTAAATATAAGTAACCACATTAAGCAGATTATTATTGCATCCTGACATATACCAGTAATTGGTATTGGTTCCTTTTGTGTATAAAATAATTTTGTGAAGACTGTAGTCATAGTTGTAGATAGTAATTGACATTTTTTTCCCACTCCTAATGTCGTAAGTATGCTGCCACTTCTACCCCCAAGAAAATACTCCAGATTCTCATTTCTGTTAAAGGCCGAGTAAATTCCATTGGGAATCGAACACGTAACCCTCCGGTTTGTACTTCAATGCCTTAACCGCAATGCTACCGCACCCTAAATTTTAAGTTATAGTTATTAAAAATATAGATAATAAAAAATGTTTAATATGATAATCATTTTAATCTTCAATATTTACACGTTCCAATATTGTTTTTTCGTTTACGTTCGCGTTCAGAAGACTCTTCCTTCAAAGCCATTGACGTTGGATGTGGTTTTGTGGTGTACAAATGATCCTCAGAAATTGCTGCAGCCTTTTTCAAGCTCTCCCTACGTTGCTCGGTATTCTAGGCGAAACTGCTTGCAATACAAAAAGTCATGAAGTGTTGTAACGCAAATGTTACTAGTGCCTGTATCTACAATCAAGCAACTTTACAAGTTGTCGACGAAAAATTTAATTTAAATCTTATTGCTTTCGAGATTATAAATCTACTATTAGAAAACAAAAATCATATCTGCTTGCCTTGGGTACGACGTTATACTGGTGTATGAATAATATCATAAAATGATAATGGCAAAATCGGCAGATTCAAATCAACACTTTCATACAATTTATGCTCAATATCATTCTTCAAGAATCAAATGAAAAACTACATTACACAAAAAATGGAATACTGGATAAATTGCACAAAGATTCGTTAACAAAAGAACTTATTCTTTCCTTCAGTCTTCACCAGAAAAAAATGCTGTAACATATTACTTTCTAACTTTATGCTGTCACAATTCCTTACAGAACATGGTAAATTTGGGGAGTACCTCCAAAGATTCTATATTAAAGGCAATGCAAACTGTCCATGTTGTGGAAATTATAATCAAATTGGGGAGCATATTCTGTTTGACTATCATTATAAAGGGAAGGATAATAAATAATATCACTACTTGACACTACCTATTCACTGTGAATTTAAAAATACTGTACACCAACTGACTTATTTATTTTAGAAGTGTCATTCAAGTATGTTTGAGATGGGCAGGGTATATAGCATGTATGGGCGAATCCAGAAATGCATATAGAGTATTAGTTGGGAGGCCGGAGGGAAAAAGACCTTTGGGGAGGCCGAGACATATATGGGAGGATAATATTAAAATGGATTTAAGGGAGGTGGGATATGATGATAGAGACTGGATTAATCTTGCACAGAATAGGGACCGAAAGCCGGCTTATGTGAGAGTGGCAATGAACCTGCGGGTTCCTTGAAAGCCATTTGTAAATAAGTTGTAAGTGTCATTCAAGTTGTTCACATCATTTACAAACAAAATTTATTCAAAGCTGCAGAGCATGTATTGATTTGACTGTAAAATACTTTTATAACATTAAATATTCGTGTTTCATTGTGTTCTAATTTAAATTCAATTTTATAAGATGGTGATTGTCAACATTTAACGCCACATCTAGTGTTAGTGTGCTGGTGTTCCATCCAGGTACCCCTAGTTCGATCCCCAGTCAGGTTATTATGGAATCTGTGGTGGACAAAGCAAACGTTGCAGAGGGATTTTTTGGGGTACTCTCGTTTTCCTGTATCATTCCACCAACAATCTCCATCTTTCATTTATCATAGTTAAAAATAGGCTGAGGTGAAGTCTTGGAGGGGGGGGGGGATAGTACAAGTTTGCGATACTGATATAGGAAAGGTTTGGGGCTCTAGACTCTGGGGCTTATTAGGCTATTCGTCTGAGAATGGGACCTGGCTCTGAAAGGGGTGAAACAAGATGGCCACCTGTCAGGGTCGGATT
Organism: Periplaneta americana; assembly: GCF_040183065.1. Taxonomy (NCBI): domain Eukaryota; kingdom Metazoa; phylum Arthropoda; class Insecta; order Blattodea; family Blattidae; genus Periplaneta; species Periplaneta americana. Next base: position 87,480,903 of record NC_091132.1, read on the forward strand.
CATGTCACCCAGGCCATCTATTTAACTATACTGTCACTGTATATATAGGGCGCATAATGGGCCAAATTAAGCATAAGTACAAGGAGCGTTCTGAGTTCAGCTCTTAAAAAAGCCATGCCATGCCAAATAGGCTTAACATTTAACACTAATATACCGTACTATCTTCGCATGAAATGGGATTTCCCTTACTGGATAATAAATAAGATATAAACAGAAATAACATTAAAATAAAACTTCCTAAGCCAGCACTAATGTTGAAATAGAGAAAATATTTGCAATCTGTGCTTAATATTACCTATACTGTATCTTTATAACATTACTGAAATAGAATTGGGGCCGTATTCATAGACATTCTTAGCACTGGCTTCCGGTGGATGATCAGCAAACTAACGTTTTTCGTATTCATAAACCAGTGTTAGCGATATGATATGATATGAATCCTGTACAAGTAACCAGTCAATGGTCAGGGCTATAGTCCCGTCGCACTTATTTCCGGCAGCCAATCGCGTTGCAGGTCGGCTACATTTAAACATGTGCGTCTTGTGATTCGTGATTTGCTGATGATGTTATTCATTTCTTAAGGCTCGATAAATACTTAATATAATCGCCCGCCATTTTGGCTCTTTCGTTGGCCTTCGCAGAAAGCACACGACGTTATTTGCCACTCAATTATTTGCTGAATTACAGTGCATTTGATTTATTATCATAGGAGCTATGATATGATAATGTTTAACGGTGTGGCAAATAGATTCCTCGTATGGTAGCTCGGCAACGAAAGAACAAAAATGGCGAACGATACTACCTACCTAGGCTTTATAGAGCCTTCACTTCCTAAGACGTAAGCAAAGAGGAGGAGTCACACCAGGAATAACAGCGTCGCGACTATAGTTTAGCACGCTCGTAGCGCGGGCTAGTGAAATGTCTATGAATAGCACCCTTAATGTTTTCTTTATAAAGGAGCATCGTGCAATTAATCTTGTTACTGTATGAGTAATTGAATTTTGACCAACAATTTGTATTCTTCTTAAATTAAGTACGCTATCTGCTAATTTCTTCTCTATCAGATTTACATTTTTTTTTTTAATTTGCGTCTTCATTAGGAATAAACAAGAATTTTCTTCAACGAAATGTCATAATTGCGTTATTATTGTATTATATTCTTAGATAAACCAAATTCAAGGAAGGAGTTCAAAATTATTGAAATATACGATATTCTTCATTAATAAGCACTCAGCTTGTTTTTAAAGTAGAGAAAGCAATAGGTCCAAAGAAAATCATGTTAAAAATTGCCACCTAAACCAGCTATACCTAAATATTGTTTAATCAGAAATAAGTAAAAAAAAAAAATTAATCACTCAAGACAGGAAATATTAAAACCAACCTAACACAGATCATCCAGACAAGCAGTACAATGATGATGATGAAGATAACAGCTCCAGCAATACCACCAGCAATGTATGCAAACTCTGACTTCTCTTGACAGTGTTTTCCTGTGAAACTGCCAACACAGCGGCAAGATGGCTGGCCTCTAGAGTCCTTAATACAAGTTCCTTCATTGTCACAATAACCAATGCACATATCTGTGAAAAAAAAAAGTTAAGGTTATTTCACATTTATCATAAACGGAAATGAATGGTGTCACTAAACCAGATGCTGTCTTTCATAAAAGTTCTTACCTTTACATATATATCCTGTGGCATTGTATCCTGGTTTGCATTCGCATCTGAAGTCATTTGTTTCAGGACTCAATAAGCAGTAAGCGTTAGGATCACAGTGCATACCTGGTCCACTCTCACACGGATTGCTGCATTCCGATTTGCTTGTCTGTAAGAGACAAATAAATTTAATTTTAGGTCTTAGATCTGAATCTATGTTTCCTCAGTTTCAATCTTCAAGATTTTTCCAAGACAGCAAGCGAAATAGGAAAAGAAGCGTCAAATTTGAACCATTTCCAGATTTACTTCCATCAATAAACAACCAAAAATAACGAGAACCTTTATCTTATGAAATGGACTCTAGACTGATCAAATCACCAACAGATACGTACTAGTATATACTGTATTTAATCATTTACAAAAGTCTCAATAATATCTCAACTTACAGTAATGTAAAGCTGAAAGTTTAAACTTCTTTTCAAAAGAAAGAAAGATTATATTTTGATAAAATTGTATTTATTTTGTTAAAATTTCAGTTGATGCTATATGTGTATGTATTACGTCCCCAAGTTAAATTTGCATCTCGTGAATGCAAGAGATGAGTGCTAGTAGTTCTAATATTGCTCTTGTTAGTATACAACCTACTGTTTTGTCTGTGAGTGAGGTCATGTTACGAGAGATAATGCAATGAGTGAGGTAATATATATAATGTATGTAAGAAATATTGTGCATAATTTTTCTTTTTACCTTGGCGATTTAATTGAAGTGAATTTTTATGGCAGGCAGAGTAACTATCTCATGCCCCCATGTTTTAAATTGCTACCAGTGCACTTCATTATAACCAGGTACCCAGTTTCGAAGCCGTTAGCCCTGTGAACTTACAGTAACACTTTCACAGTATTTATATGGGTACAACACTTTCAGCACCTTCTATTATTCACCACTATCTCATACAACTCGCTGGCACGAACAGTGAACACCTCTTTATCGGCTTAGTATTTACTCATAGGTCACAAAAGCCAGAGGGAGAGGGAACGGTGATTCATATTCTTTCTGGATGCAGATTTAATTGGGCGCGTAGTAAAGTTTTCATTAAAGAGAATAAATTACTAGAGAACTCGTGCTGCTATGCAGCATTCATTTGTACAAACTCATAGAACTTCTTTCTATATGACATTTGCTGTGCACTTGCCCTTTGATTCTCTTTCAACCTTCAGGTCTTTCAACACTTTGCTCGGGATAGTGCGACATAAAGCTGTCCATGACAATTCAGATTCTGGTAAATAATTGCCTACCTACTTGATCTAATGTCTGATCTTGAGCTTTATTGATTGCTATACAAAATGTCAAACGTACTGGAAATTACTTTCTTTTGAGCGAAAATGGCAAAGAAGAATCTGATTGTGTTAGGTCAATGCGAGGAAATACAACTCTTTGCTAAGAAGTATGTTTTCACTGACAGAATAAATAGGTAGTTATAGAGAATTTGGAAAAGATTCCTGTTTCTCAAATTCTATAAATCCATAACGGACAATGAGGTTTTTCCCTGCAAAAATGATTTTAACTGAATTAATACTAAGAAATTAGATTGTTTTCTTTTTGAAACTATATAATTTGAACATTTCCCATTATGTCAATAGTATTTTGAGTTTTGCGAAAGCCTATACCACAATTGGTACTGTACGCATTCTGCAGAACGGAATCACCCACAAACAAATTTAATGTTTCAATACTTAAATATTTCCAAGGATCCATTTTTAATCTCTTTCCTTACTATATATTTTACCAGTTTTGTGAAAAAAAGTATCATTTTTTTTATTTTCGTATAGAGGTCATTTAATATTACAGAATCACTGTACATCAGTAATTTTCTTACATACCTAAAATATCACTGTGAAATAGACATACATTCATACCTGAATTATTATCCCGAGTTATCTCGTGCACTTTGATTCCAGCTCTGGTAGTTGTCCCACTTTGATTTTCTCCTGAACTAATTACCAACTTATGTTTTTTTATGGATTATTTTATGAGGTACAATACCAGTGCTTTATCAAGGCATTAAATGTTGCTTGTCGTGTGATAGACTCGAAAGCAGGGTATTACACACAGTGGCAGATTGCATTCCGGACAGTAGTATCTGCTCTTGTGTCGAATTTGATTGTATTTTGAGTCTCTCGCATGAAACACTGTCTGGTTGGTTGTTCTTCTTCAGAGTTCGTGGAATAACTTCTGGAGAATGTCTACCTGTAAGCCGAAGTGGGTTGGGCGATTTTCCTGGCCATCCTGCCTTGAGTGATAGGACATTCGGGGTGTATTTTTCGAAAATCTTACGAATTACCACCATTCGATAGTCCAAGGGTGTCTTCCTGCCTTCAGATATCGTATACAAAACGTAGGAATTCCACAAGGCCAACTCGAGAAGATGAAAGAAGATATTTTTATAATATCGCTTTCCACTATTTCGCGGGGCAGGATAAGCTGCCAAGTGCTGGTCTACTTTGTCGACTCCTCCCATTGAGTTGTTATAGTCGACCACCATTTTCGGCTTCAAATCATCCTTGATGACGACCATCTCAGCGCTGTGTATTGTGCTAAGAAGCACCACATCTTTTTTATCCTTCAACCTGAGGGTAATGTTCTTGTCCCTCTGGATGGAAACATATATATTCGGGATAATAATCCTTAGCAACGAAGATGGGACTCAAACGAGTTAACTTGGGTTAATAAATTTTGTCAGAAGTTAGCAACCCGAGTTAACTCGGGTTAATCAGGGAAGTGGTTAATCAAAGATACTTCGTACAATACACTTTTGGTTAAAGCAATAAGTATGCAGTTATATTTTCTTGTGAACTTATCACTCAGATTTAACTTTAAAGTGCATTGTTAGTTCCTTTCTTCCAAATGTGGTCCAATTATGGTACCAAGTCTTTATTTCTGGTGTATATTTTTGGAATTTTTAGTGCATGTAATTCTGAACACTAATTATAAATATCACAAATATAACTTTAGTTCTTACCGCAGATGTGCCCTTAGTGCTGGTGTTGGGTGGACAGGATATGCAAGTAGTTTGCTGTGGATCTGGTTGGTATGTGCCCTTCTTGCAAGGTATACAGCTGTTCTGCGTGCCATTCAAGAAGGTTCCAGGCTGACACACAGGCAAAGTACATTCCTCCACAGTTGCAGCACCAGGTCTGTGTGTAGTGCGGCCAGTTGGACAACCTTGACAAGCTGCTTGGACACCCATTGTTCTGTATGTTCCTCGTGGACATGGTTCACATTTACCCTCTACTCCCAATTGCCTTCCAGAACCACATTCATCTCGACATTCCTTAAAATTAGACACAGGATATGAAAGTAAATAATCGACAATATGTATGTAAATTAAATAATTTATTATTAATTTCCCAGAAATAACTTAAAAGCTAGGTAAGATTGCAGGACCTTCCAGAGTCATTGACCAGGGTATGCCATAGAAGGCTGGTCTAAGCTCTTCCTGCGATGAAATGAGATCATGATAGAGATTTTTTTCGGTTGCCACAGAAAAACTTGAACTCTTGGAGAAAACCCGTGTAACTTGAACCACGGGCTTGCCCAACATAAGTCATAAATTGGGGAATATTGCGAATTGAAGGGGGTCCACAGGATTACGAGTCCAGCACTCTACACACTGGACTTCTGTGGTGGCAGGAATAATCTATTCTATGTCTGTTTTGCAGTTCAAGTGATTATCTGATTCCAAACAACGAATTTTGTGCTAATAGATTCCTTGAGATCAATTTCATTTAATCTACTACTGTTGGAAAACTGAGCACTATTATGTGTACTAAATTTGATTACACAAGTTTATTAGCACTAAACCAATCATTCGTTAATAAAATATATATAAATTTCAATCATAAGACACATCTGTTTTGCAAATGTTTATTTGCTATATGAATATGGAATATATTAATGTTTTCGCCTTATTGGGCATCATCAGATATAATAAAATATGTAATCTGAACCTTGATCAAATTGAGCAAATAACAAATGAGCAATGTATTATACATGGTGTTGGATCTTCATGAGCTTTATGTATAAAAGTATAAATAAAATGAAGGATAATTAATTTCAATGTGATGTAAACTTTTAAAATTGAAATTGAAATTGATTGTGTATACATATAACTCATGTTACAGTATGAATACAAATTAATCAATTAGAATTATACGATTTATCAATGATGTTAAAAAATTATGAATAAAGTGAATATATTAGCTTAAAAATTAAAATTCACATTGTTCGAAGAATGTCCAATTCAAGAAACCATACTCATTATTACAGAAAAACTACATAATTTACAAATACCAGAAACTAAAATTCAACAAATAATACGATTGTTAAATACCGTCACTTCCCAAAATTATTTCACATTTAATCAGAAAATATATAAACAAAACATCGGCCTAGCTATGGGCAACCCCCTATCAGGAACTCTTACCGAAATCTTCTTACAAAACATAGAAGATAACAAAATCAACGAAATTTTAAATAAACATAACATTAAATCATACTATAGGTATGTAGATGATACAATCATAATTTATGAAAATACGTCAACAGATAATTCCATTCTCGACTCATTTAATAAATTACACAAAAATCTAAAATTTACAGTTGAACATGAAATGAATAATTCTATACCATTTTTAGATCTAAAAATAATAAAACATAAATTTGAAGTGAGTTATGATATCTACAGAAAACCAACACACACAACACATAGTATACCTGCAGATTCAACACATCCCCAAAACCAAAAACAAAGCATGTTTAATTACCTAACAAATAGATTAACACAATTACCATTATCCAAAAACAAATACAAAAAAGAAGTGCAAAGAATATTAGACATCGCAAACGAAAATGGATACAGTAAAACTCTCATTCGGAAACTAATTCGGAAAAAAGAAAACAACATACAACGACAGACAGCCACGACCTTAGTAAGATCCAACAATAAAAAAACAAAATTTTGGTCAACACTCACCTACAACAAATACATATCTAATAAATTAAAAAACTTTTCCAATAAAGAAAATATAAATATAGCATTTAAAACAAATAATAAATTAAATAACAATATCCATAATACAATAAACACTAAAGATAAATTAAATAGTAAAGGTATATATATGCTCAAATGTCACACATGCGAAAAGAAATACATAGGCCAGACCAAACGTAACATAAAAACAAGATATAAGGAACATGTCAATGACTTTAAGAACAATAGAGAAAAATCAAAATACGCGGCACAATTAATACAGGACACGAATTAGGCCGTCAGAACACATTAAGTATCCTAAAAACTTACAATAATAATAATTTCATAAATGCAGCTGAAGAATTTTTCATTGCATATTACCACAATAAATATAAAAATATAATTAATGAAAATTTATTAAACTTTAGAAATCCGCTTTACACAATTTAAAGTAGACCCATCCACATCACAAACGACCATGATACGCCGTTCAAATAGTTCCCTTTAAAATCACTGCGCCACTACACAGCTGAACATATACGATCACCCAGTCTTTAGTTCACTTCAAACTACCAACACACTTCTACAAACATCAAGACATATACATATGTAAGCAATCGAAAACCGTTATTAATATTATAACAAACTCTTAGTATTCCCAAATTTGCATTTGTTTCTTAATAATTACTTAATAATTCTCATATTTTTTCCCTCGTTCTTAAAACTGTTTAAACAGATTGAGATAAAATAGTAAAATTAACATTTTCTTATTTTTACAGAAATCATCTTCACATATACAGTCCCTGATAAACTTTGATTACACACAGAATCTGTATGTTATTAAAATCAGATGAATATTTTAGATCTAAATGATCAATAATAACCACTATTTGTATCAATGTCAGATAACATTCAGTTCACAAGCGAACGTATACGTAAGTAATCTTATAACAATTTATTACATCCATCTCTAAAATAAATAACTTTACATCTTCTCTATTTCGACTATTAATTAATGCTTATATCAAGTACAACTAATACGATTTACAACTTTGATTCCCCTCACCTTTGTTTTTCAGTACATGATTGAAATTCTACATGTATAATTACAACCAATCGACAACATAAGATCCATCAGTCACAACACAACATCAATATTGTATATAGTACCCTAAGACATTCTTCGAACAATGTGAATTTTAATTTTGAAGCTAATATATTCATTTTATTCATAATTTTTAACATCATTGATAAATCATATAATTCTAATTGATTAATTAGTATTCATACCGTAACATGAGTTATATGCATACACAATCCATTTCAATTTCAATTTTAAAAGTTTGCATCACATTGAAATTAATTATCCTTCACTTTATTTATACTTTTATACATAAAGCTCATGAAGATCCAACACCATGTATAATACATTGCTCATTTGTTATTTGCTCAATTTGATCAAGGTTCAGATTACATATTTTATTATATCTGATGATGCCCAATAAGGCGAAAACGTTAATATATTCCATATTCATATAGCAAATAAACATTTGCAAAACAGATGTGTCTTATGATTGAAATTTATATATATTTTATTATATTACTAGGCATATCTGAAAATACAAAAATGAATTGTAAAAAAAAAAAAAAATCAATCATTCGTTAGATTTAACATTGTACCATTTGTAAATTATATTATCTGCAATAATATTTATGGTTGAGGCTAAACTAGAAACAACAATGGACCTAAAATTGATCCCTTGAGAACTCCATGTTGAATATTTCTAAATTCTGAGTGAGTAACTTCGTAACTGTTTGGTATATTTATTTTTGTACTTTTTGTTTTCTATTTGACAAATAAGATATAAATTAACTGTGTCATCTCTAATATAATGAAGCTTTAATTTATCAATATATTACATTATGGCACTTTAGCGAAATTACAAAATACTTTTTCTCCATATAATTTTAAGTTTGAAGTTCAATACAGTTGACAGCAGCTGGGAAGGTGGTCGTCTGCTAACGTTTACACCAAGAGAGGCAGATAGAGGGAGCAAGGCAGTGTACAACATTGCCACATTGGACTTAACACATGCATGCAATACAAGCAGCTCAGAAGAGAATTTAAATTCTCAAAAGACAATAATGATCTTAGTTGTTGATTACTGTGAGCATGGCATCAAACAAACCCTATTTCCCTCACTAACAATTCTTTGTGCGGTTTGCAAACCCACACCACATGCTTCTGCAGTTGTTTCTTGCGCATTGGCAACGTTGCAGCCAGCACTATGATGGCTGGCAGCATTCTGCTCGACAACATTTTTAAAACACCTTTACACCTTAAACACTATTTCCCCTGCCTGCTTCCCCTTCTATTTATTTATCTTACAGACACACAGTATATGTTAGTTTAACTTATTCCTTGTATTGAAACACTCACACGTGAACAAACGAACTCGGGAAGCACTTAGTTATTACTGACCAATACTGATTGGTTCTAGAGTATAAGCTTGTGACGTCACATGTCATAAATGCTACTGCGCATATAGCAGACAACTGGCTTCCCAACTGCTAACGACTTTAGTAATGGTGGTGGTGATGGTGGTAGTAGTAGTAGTAACAGTACTGTAGTAGTAGTAGTAGTAGTAGTAGTAATAGTAGCAGTAACAGTACTGTAGTAGTAGTATTAGTAACAGTAGTAGTAACAATAGTAGTAGTAGTAGTAGTAGTAGTAGTAGTAGTAACAGTACTGTAGTAGTAGTAGTAGTAATAACAGTAGTAGTAGTAGTAACAGTAGTAATAGTAGTAGTAGCAGTAATAACAGTAGTAGTAGTAGTAGTAATAGTAGTAGTAGTACCACCAGTACTATAGTTGAAGTAAAGGACAGAGAAGTAGCAGAAAATAAGTATGAGATGGATGAAGAGAAAAGAATACATGGAATGAAGAGGGATGAAAGAAGAACAGAAAAAGGAAAAAGATAAAAGGAGATATGACATAGAAGAAAGAAAAAAAAGGGAAGAAAATGAAAAAGAGCAGCAGAAAAACAGCCATTTCATATTCGAAATTAATTAAAAATAATTAATTGTAAGTTCCTGTTTTCAGATTTACAATGGAATATGTTCCGGATTTTAACATTGTATTACTGCAGTGGCCGCCATTTTATACCTTCAGCTGTTCTACAGTGATCGCAACAAAGCTACCTAGCTCACTCATCTTGTATGCTAAACCTGGCAATGCAGGTGAATGAACTAGAGGGTGGAGGTTGGGAAGTAGCATTCTACTTGTACTAAATGTATTACATTTGCCAACTACTGTATTACTGTATGATTACTGATAAAATATTGTTACGTTAGCAATATTACCTCTAGTGATACAGCTTCTGTGGCTCTAGTTGTCTTGCCGAGCCCACAAAGTAAGCAGCTGAAACTGCCTTCATTTGGTTGGTAGAAACCATGACCGCAGCTCCTGCATAAACCAGCTTCATCGTCAAAGTACTTGCCTGCTGGACAACGCTCTGTAACATAAGGTTTTAGAATTCAGTTTTCACAATTCTCTAAGCATTAAATTTGATTTCATGTCTATAGATATACAAATTGTGACTTCACCTTTACAATCATTTGCACTCCTGGCTCCAGGAGCAATGGTGACACCTTGCCGACCTGCGATAAATGGACAGACTGTACACTGCAACTGACCAGATTCACTCTGGTAACTTCCAAGAGGGCAAGGTTCACATGTTTGAGTTTCTTGACGATAGTAAGTTCCCACGGCGCACGGCACTGGAAAGAAACAAGGGAATGTGTCTTGAAAATTTTATTGCATTATAAAGTAATGATAATGTAGACAATTTAATGATAAAAATACTCAGAAATTCTATCCCGAAAGTAGAATGTAATATTATTGCTGTCTAATGCCTTCATTTGATATATTTGTTATCTCTTGATTCTCAAGACACTTTATATCCTCTGATAAGATCTTTCATAACTGAGTAATTACATAATATAATATGTTAATGTTATATCTCTAATTTTTTATATATTGAAGATAAATTATTCATTCATTCATAGTGCTCTTCTCAAGGGTAGGTCTTTCACTGCAAATCCAGCATTCTCCAGTCTTTCCTATTTTCTGCCTTTTTCTTAGATTCCATATAAGATCCATATATCTTAATATCGTCTATCATCTGATATCTTCTTCTGCCCCGAACTCTTCTCCTGTTCACCATAAGGAATGGTACACAGAATTTCTTATAGAAACAAATCCATATCAAACAAACGTCACCTATAATTATGTAAAATACTTGTATCTTCTCTAGTGAATTACTGATGAAGGATGACTGACTTTTAGCACAAAAAATCCAAAGAAAATCTTCCATAGGAAGGGTAGTGAAACTAGGGTTCTATCTTAGAGACTAAGTTTGCAGTATATAAAAGAACAATACACAGCAGAAATTTTGGACCTAGAATATATAATACATTAATTAGAGCTTACCCTGAACTAAGTACACTTAACACACATAGATTTAGGAAACAAATTAGATTAATTATTTAATTGTTTTGTATTTATTTTAAGCTGAGTTAAAAATTGATACTCATATACTCACGTACTTTTGTATTTTCTATTTGTATGTATTATTACTTGCTGTATGTATTTTACTATATATTAATGTTATTGTGCTCAATGAACTCTCTTAATTTTGTGATATATTTTATATAACTGATCTGAGCTGCGCCCGAGCACGAGCTTCTGCTCTTTCGGGCTGCAATGCCTAATGTAGTTCAAGTGTAATGTATTAAATAAATAAATTTGAATTAATAATAATAATAATAATAATAATAATAATAATAACAATAATAATAATAATAATAATAATAAATCTAATGATATTGTAAGCAAGTTCTCAAAACAACCTTTGTATCGTCTATATACAGACGCTACTGAACTACAAGCATCTGGCAAGCCCCTAATAGATATCTAAAAGTAGAAACTATATTATAATTACTCTGTCAGTGTCCTATCATGTGTGCTCGCAACTGCAGAGGTTATATCAGTGTTACTGGTGTGCCAGAATTTTGTCCTGCAGGAGTTCGTTTACATGCCAGTAAATCTACTGACATGATCCTGTCGCATTTAAGCACACTAAAATGCCATCGACCTGGACCGGGGTCGAATCTGCAACCTCGAGCACTGAAGGCCAGTACTATACCAACTACGATACCCAGACCGACTGCATAATGAATTTCGTCTTATAAGTTACTCATTTAAAAAATGGAATTTCAACATTATCAGATTGGTCTTAGTCTACCATTTTTGAAACCATTGGAAGCTTTTTTTTTTTTAATACCGTACATTAACTTGGGAGAAAAGTATAAAAGTGCAATGGCAACTTACCACAATCAGGAGCCATTACGACTTGTCCCACCGGACAAGCATAGTCTGACTTGAGTTGAAGTGATGCTGGATCTGGCATGGTGTTAGGCAGAATGTCGTGGACATCAAACTGATCTTCTTCCAAAATTAATTTCTCAAGAAGACGTTGTACACTGGATCTTTCATTAGAATTAGAGTTGATGACAGGGTCACTGAAAGATACAGTGTGGAAATATAAGCAAAGCTATCCCATTAGGCTCTTAGGGTGGCGGAAATTTGAGGCTTCTATCTTACGAGACAATCTGCACTATTAATGTAATATAAATATAAACTAACATACAATTTCAATAATAAAATGCTTTGTGTTCGGTACTTTTTTGTTTTTAATTACGTTGTGATTATTTCCTGTATTTTATACGAAATAAATCTTCCAGATTATTTCATTATTTGTCAGCAAATATGCATTTGTATGAAATCTGGTTTGAAAATTTTACGATATGTGGCAACTAGATTCTAAAAATAACTTCACAGTAACACAAATAATATATGATGAATCAGAACCATATGATTGTACAAGATGAACTTACTTATGGCTTTTAAGGAACCCGGAGGTTCATTGTCGCCCTCACATAAGCCCGCCATTGGTCCCTATCCTGAGTAAGATTAATCCAGTCTCTACAATCATGTCCCACCTCCCTCAAATCCATTTTAATATTATCCTCCTATCTACGTCTCGGCCATCCCAAAGTTCTTTTTCCCACCGGTCTCCCAACTAACACTCTATATGCATTTCTTGATTCACCCATTCCAAGGCTTATTTTGAGGTTTCATAACAAGCTATTACATGAACATGTTCGACATATCTGTGGTATTGTCTGAGTTATATCAGAACAAACAAATCTGTAGCTGATAAACTAATGTACAACCTGCGTATGCTTTCTTTGGAAAAAAATTAATGTGCGAAATTTTAAACCATTAATTATCATCATCATATTCTGTGAACTGTGAAACTGCAAAAGTGTTGAGAGCAGTTTATGCCATAAAAAATTCTAGTATACTTGAGAGTAGAGTTCCCAGATGAAAAATTTAAAAGCACGACATTTTGCTGAAAAAGCAGGATTTTCCATATAAAAGCAGGACATAATAGACTAACTTGGTACTTGACATGACGCTTTTTTCAGTATGTTATATAATAAGGTAATTTGTTAGTCTTCATACAATAAAATTGATACAACTATTACGAGGGGGATCCAGGAAATAACGACCGTTTTGTTGTAATAATAAAAAAAAAATATTCATTTGAAAAAACAAAGTCTGTTACATAACTGAAGCTTCCTTTACTTCTCTACATAATCACCACCTACATTTAAACATTTGTCGTATCTGTTCACTAGCTTTAGAATTCCCGTGTTATACTCCTCTGCTGCCAGTTCATTAAGCCAGATGTTCACTGTCTTCTTCAACTCTTCATCACTTCCAAAATGCGTACCACCCAGAAAGTCTTTCAGCTTAGTGAAAAGGTGAAAATCGCTAGGAGCAAGGTCTGGACTATAGGGCGGATGATCAAAGATTTCCCAACCGAATTGATCCAGCAATTCTCGAGTTGAAGCAGCAGTGTGCGGGCGGGCGTTGTCATGAAGAAGCACAACCCCTCTCGAAAGCATTCCTCGCCTCTTGTTTTGGATGGCTCGCCGTAGTTTTCGTAAAGTCTCACAATAACGATTTGCATTGATTGTAGTGCCTTTTGGCATGAAATCCAGCAAAAGAACACCTGTGCGATCCCAAAAGACAGTAGCCATGACTTTTTGTGTTGAGAGAGTCTGTTTGAATTTTCTCGGTTTCTTGGGTGATGAGGGATGATGCCACTGACGTGATTGGCGCTTGGTCTCTGGGGTGTTGTGAGACACCCAGGTCTCATCACCAGTCACAATTTGATCAAGAAAGGCGTCTCCATCTGTGTGATATCGCATCAAGAATGTCAATGCTGAGGCCATTCTCTGAGTTTTGTGTTGGTCACTCAGTTGCTGTGGAACCCATCATGCACATATTTTGTGATAGCCAAGATGTTGCGACACAATTTCACCAAGCAAAGAACGAGAAATGTCAGGAAAGGCAATATGCAATTCGTCGAGTGATGTGCGCCTGTCTTGCAAGATTCTGTCGTTCACTTTAGTCTTCAGGTCTTCTGTGATGAGTGATGGGCGTCTGGGTCGAGTTTCATCGTGGACATTTGTTCGCCCATTGTTGAACATTTCGCACCATTTTCTCACATTTCTTTCAATCATTACAGTATCACCATACACTTCCTTCAATTGCCGGTAAATTTCTGCAGGTTTCAAATGTCGGGCATTCAAAAGTCGAATCACACTCCTCACCTCACAGTCGGCGGGATTATCAATCACGTCGTTCATTTTGAAGTAACACAAAATGCACAATGGCGACTTGTTGCAACCAGTACTCACAACATTATGAGAACACATGTAAAGGAAGCCAGTTGACCTTCAAAAAGGAAGGGGAGTCAGTTGTGCGGCAGGTATGCGCGAACGGTCGTTATTTCCTGGATCCCCCTCGTATCATGAATTAAATTAATTAAATAAATTACAATGATTGTAAATAAGCTTTTACCTTGTTTAATTTTCTGATTGTTAATACTTCTCTGATGACCCAACTTGTTTGAGCAAGGAATTTTTTTTAATTCAGTAAATACTTGTGAAAATCCATACGCCATAACTGTCTTGAATTAAATTTTACGAACATAATTCCTCTAATGGACCCCAGATAAAGACGGTTTCTCTCTTTGGTACATTGAGAATTAATATTAGGGGAGAAAAATTGTTACTGTAACAGACATATTCTGTAGGACCAAAAATTAATCTTTACGTAGAACCACTGAGAATTGGCAAGAAAGAAAAATAGGACAATTACTGATTTTTTACAATGTCTGACCAGACGTAGGACACACACCTAAAAAGCAGACAGAACATGTCCGGCGAAATCCGGACATCTTGTAACCCTATTTGAGAGGCAGAAGATGTTTCATAGGCTTGGGAAGACATGAGAGACGGGGAAAGAAATTAAAATGACCAAACTCTCATAGAAGATGTGAAAATCTGAAAATAATGAGTTTCGGCTGTCTATATCAGATGAAGCTGTTCACGATAATACTCTGCACAATAAAATGGCTATACCCAAGTTTCCGGTTTAAATATCAACAATAAAATTGGACCATTATTTGTATCGCAGAATCAGCGAGCTTGGACTGTTTCAAAATGCCTGAAAATTACGTAGATATTCTGATATTTCTAACATAAAATATCGTGTGGCGACAACTATATAAAGTATTTCATAAAACAAGTTTCAGAGTGTTTTCAACAAGGATAGCATCATCTAAGTGCAGTGCTATGTAAGAAGATTATTTTGATGGTGAAGTAATTAGAGATAAACGAAGACAGCTTTTGTGTGTGCATTCTGAGAATTTAGGAAACGTAAAAAAGAAGTCCTTCACTGGTCTCCTTAAGGTTTTAGAAAAATAGATTAGCACCATAGAAGACTTGAGAAGAACTCAAGAAGGGGAGGCCTTAAATAAGGGAAAGACATGGAAAGAAATAAAGACAATGGCAAGAGTAGAAAATGGAGACATTTCACGAATGATCTGTGTTCCAATGAGAAACTATAGAAAGTTATCTTTGTATAGCACACTCAAGCTAATAGAAAATCCAAATGAGAAGACGTAAAACTACACTAATATTCACATGGTCAATCTCAACAACCTAATCTAGTCTACACACATACGCACTTTCAGTAAGTTTCTTAATACTAAAGCATAGTTTTAGAATTTTACAGAAATCTCGTAGAGATCAATAATGATACAATACTAACAGTTATTATTCATTAAGTGCTAATAGACAAAGAGTTTCATGCTACACTCATAAATTCAAAAATAAAATTATTATTACCAATATAAGTTACCTTACAATTATATTTACAGTGAAACCCCGTTTATCCGAATTAAAGGAAATGGAGCTGTTTCAGATAAACTGATTTTTCGGATAATTCATGGTTACTATTTTCTGTAGTGCACTTTGTTTTATACCTTCAGCATCATAGAAGTGAATAGACGCGGAATCAGTTATCTGCAATTCAGCTATAATTGTCCCACAATATACATCCGTTGGCCACTACTGAACACAAAACATGGAAACTGAGGATGTGAAAAGCAGATTTCTCTTACTGCATTCCCTAAAGGGCACTCACCCTCATTTTTAGCCTTGCTTTGGGGTGAGAACAAGACGGTAACTGTCTCATTGGTATGCATTGACGAACTTCAGAACATAAGATGCAATTATATTTTAGACAGTATTCTTTTCAAGAAAAAATACGCTTTATTGTCCAAAAATACGGTATGTATTTTTACTTAATTGTTTCTGTTAAGTGAAGTTTGGTTAAATGGGGTTTTACTGTGCATATAACAACAACATAAGTGATAAAATAGTATGCTTACTTGACAGCTGGGAAGGAGATTTCCACACTGTAAGTGTCGCTAGCCTGGCGAGATTGTCTATCCAGCCTAGAGAGAAGGCATGAATAGCATCACATGCAGTGCCATTTTAAACAGAATCAATGCACAAACTACAAGTTATTGAAAATATGAAGGTGCATGTACGGAATGAAATCTACTTAGATGAAGTGCAAGAGTGCACTGAATACAAGCTACAGTCAATATATGTACGTTTGCTCATGCAGCTACACTGTAATTTCTAAAGCAGATTAAATTTAAATTTAAATAGACTGCACAAGATCAGTAAGACAAGAAATATACAGAAAATTAATGTTTTTGCAGTGTCAGTGTTCAAACTACAAAAAAATATGCATTCGATAGCTTATGGCAATTTCAAGCATTTCAAATGAATACTTTGAAATCTACACAATCATTAAGTATCGCATTATTAGCTTAATATTGGAAAAACAGTTAAAACATTGAGCTCAACAACAACAGATGGTGATGGTGATGATGATTATGATGACGACAAGACGACAATGATAAATCTTTTATTCATTCTTGATTCACACACTTTTAGCATTTGTATATCACTAATAATACTAATAAAAACTTGTTAAATTAACAACTTTTGAACTGCACTGCTTTAACTTATTAAAATGTAATATGGTACTTTACCTTAGTGACTATTTTCGGCGTGATTTATCGCCATTTTCAAACCTAACTTGTTAAATTAATAACTTTCATCTTATAAATCTCGCTTTTTAGATAAAGCTTTAGATATGTAAAGCTGACTTGAATAATTTCAAGGGGAAAATTGTTCCAGGATCGGGTATCGAACCCAGGACCTTTGGCTGAGCGCTCCAACGCTCTACCTATTGAACTACCCAGGAAACAGAAAACCACAAATTTAATTCATACAGTAAGTGTGCACTCAATGTTGGGCTCTGACAATCTGTCAATCCACTTGAAGTATGTGAATATAAGGGGAAAATTGAGTTGGAGTCTAGTATAGTTCCTGGGTAGCTCAGTAGGTAGAGCGTTAGGTCTCGGGTTCGATACCTGGCCCTGGAACAATTTTTCCCTTGAAATTATTCAACCTTTATCTTATCCTAGTGACATAGTGTACTATTTATCGAACTGTTAGCAACTGTCTAAGATACCATTATTTCATATGTGAAGTGATGAGTTATTTAGGGCAGTTGTTAATAGTCTAATAAACAGTAGGTACACTATGTCACTAGGATAAGATAGAAATTGTTAATTTAAGAAGTTTTAATTATCATTAGTGAAATCTTTTAATCTGGTTATTAAACTTATAGATGTCATTGTATTTACTTTAAATTGTAAAAAATCTTTACACTCTGTCTCCTTTTGAATGTAAAAATTTTTGTAATGAACAGGTTTCATCTAGATGTAGTTGAACTCTCAAGTATTTTGCATATAGTGGTAATAATAAAACAGAAGTGAATAAGAAACAAAGCTGTAACTACCAGTCTGCAAGCAGTGCAAGAAGAATAATTCTCAGAAAAACTTACTTGTCTGCAGGGAAGCTGAGATTCAAAACATAAGTTCCTTCAGGTTCATCTGTTTGTCTTGTAGATCTGGAGCGATGGTCACATTTTACATCAATATTCAGATCTTTGCATTCCCGAGTTCCTAGAAAATTTAATTTCATATTAATATCTCATATCATAATATGATATATTATAGGCTAATCATATTGTGTATTTATTGCGTTCTTATTCAGGATGATTCACGAAGGTCACAACTTTAAGATAAGACTGACCATACATTCCATTTTGGACGGGATAGTAGTTTTTTTTTCATATCTCCCAGCCATCCTGTCTTTTTTATTAAAAATCTCAATTTTGCCCCTTTTAAAAATAATGGGTGAACGATTCTTTGTGTGCCTACACTTTCATGGCTTACGGCTAGCTGGTGGAACCAGCTGCTAACCGGTTATAAATTCCCTGCCTCTAAAACACAGTTACTCTTTAACAGGTCTCAATCACATTTAGACACTGAAAACATAAAGTGCAAATTTTCTGCCTAACAGCTACGTAGGTAATGTTTTACTTCAGTCGAAGACGATGTTTACAGTAGATTTTCAAATGTACCGCCTCTGCATCAATAAACTTTGGTGCTCGTGTGTGAATTGAGTGCATGTCTTAAACCATCTCTTTGTGATCGTCCCTTACGCATTCTTCAGCATCTAAAATGCACTGGAGTAATGCTTCTCTTGTTTCCACTCTTGACTGGTAGACCAGATCTTTTATTCAGCCTCACAGACAAAATCTAAGCGACTTGCTTACATTTGGAGACCTTGGCAGCCAATTTTGTGGGCCATCACGACCAATCCATTGTCCAATGAAACACTCGTTCAGGTAAGTTCTAACTGCACGGGAAAAATGAGAAGCATCGTCATGTTTGAAGTACATATCACGTCGTGTTTCTAAAGGTATGTCTTCCAAAAGTGCGACAACTCATTCCACAGAAATAAAATTGTAGGTAGCTCTGCCCTGTAAGACTATTCTCCAAAATAAATGGGTCGGTCAATCAGATTAGCAATGACCATACCACACCATACATTCATACTAAAACAATGTAGGAAATTTTATTGCTTTCCACAGTTGCATGAAATTTAACTGCGACTACACATATGGATTTCAGCTATGTAGTTGTGGGTAAATTGAGCTTCATCAGTAGGGACGAGAATTCCATGTAACTTACTGTAAAATCCCAAAATATGTATGCACTCATGCACTATCAAACTATGAAACATGCACGATCAAGAAAAAAATAAATTAAAATATGCACCTTCATTTTTGTTCCAAATTTCTTATTTCACTTCACTTTTTTTCGCACAGTTAACAACTAACAACATTTCTAAATTGGTTTCTATGAGGTTCTTGCACTTGTCAGTCAATATGTTTTTGTAGGCAGAGAATG
The DNA here is from genome assembly GCF_040183065.1 of Periplaneta americana. NCBI lineage: Eukaryota > Metazoa > Arthropoda > Insecta > Blattodea > Blattidae > Periplaneta > Periplaneta americana. The sequence goes on from NC_091132.1 coordinate 87,500,407, forward strand.
ACCTCTCTACATCGCAAAAAGTTATGGGTGCAAACTTGAATGAACTTTTTCCTCTTATTTATTTTTTTTTTCCTTTCCCTTCTTCAATCCTGATTTCTGAAGCTAAAATAAGGGATATAAAAATCGAGAAACTGAGGTGGCAAAACCATTAAAACATGCATTTAAACTGAATATAATGTATATTATAATGCATGATTAAGCTAAAAATTGCTTAAATATGCATGTTTTTATCCCCAAAAAGGCCAAAACATGCCAATATGCGCGGAAAAAGTGCATAAATTTAAAATCGGAAAGTAATGAAATGGATAAGTACTAAGTTTGAGCTATGTCCTATGTTCCTATAAAAACATACATTTGCATGGAATTCTCGTCTCTATTCATCAGTAAACTGGATGTAATGATACAACTGTGACCACCAATTAGCCAGTTACAGGATTTCACATGTAGGGTAGGATCTCTAGATTCAAGGAGCTGAACATATTGTACGTGATGTGGATATGTTCCTCCCATGTGCAAAGTTCTCCACACTCGTTTCTGGAAACACCAAGACGCCTAGACATCCTTCCAATATTAGTCCAAGGACTATGTTGAACCATGAGAACAATGTTAATTTTGTTGCTGATTAATACTAGAAGTGAACCTATGTCATGCAAAGTTTGAAAAAACCTGATAAACACTCTTCGATCTGAAATTCTCCTGTTCAGGAAACATTGTTTATTTCAGTGATAACAACAACTGAATTTCCATTGCAAAATTCATAAGCAAGTACCATATCGACATATTCAGCATTATAAAGAATCTAAAAGGCATCTTGAGGGTAGAGCACTCAACTACTATTCACTTTGAATCATGATACATTTTGTGTATTGGTAACGTCACTGATATTAATAATTTAACATTAATTTGTCCTTATCCTTGACATCCAGTGTGTGCGAGTATAGCTCCTGTTATTTTATTTCAATATTATGCCCTCCCACATACATATGACTAGAGCCCGGATTTCCATGCACTATCAAATCTTAAAACATGCATACATTCATGCACTATTATATGACAAAACATGCATAATGAAACGGGAAAACATTAAAAATATGTATACTATCAAAATTGAGTTTTATATTATGTTACATATTTATTTTATTTTGAAACAATGTATTACAACTAATTTCTCAGATTTTCTTCACTTAAACTCATGTTTGTTTGAAGAATGTTCTTGAACACGGAAAATTATCTTTCTACGTTACAAGAAGTGACAGGTGCATACTGTACTTAAGCGAGGAAATTTGGGAAAAAGTGAGGTCGAATTGTCTTTCGCATTTCCTCATTGGGAATTGAACCTGCGACCTTCATACTTTGCAGTGTTAAACTGTAACCGCGGCACTATCACACACCCCTAAATACAAAAGTACTTACGTCTTTATTACAACAATCACAAACTACATCACTGTCCGTCTTCAGAAATTCCTTTCCCTCAATCCATTTTAACACAAGATGTCTTCTTGCAGTTCTAAAAGGAACTATAGCAATACTTCATAATTCGACATAAAATTATACTACATTGCAGTTTGCAAGCACGCTACTTTTGCCTTCCTTTCTTTCAGTATTTTGACCTCCAGTTTGTAACAAGTGAGAGTGAGGGGTTGGAAATTCCAGTATAACAAAGGGAGGATTTAGTGGAAAGTCCAAAGATTAGTTGTCAGGTAAGATATCACAAAACCATATTACGAATAGCTTTCTTTTATTTTTTTTCTCAATAGACAAACAACGTGGAAATATCAGATTCTACGCAGCAACATTCATAAAAGGCACTATTATGCAAGTTAACATGATATATGTACTAAAGCCAGAAAAAGGGGCATAATATGCAATATAAAAGTCTATTTATGTGCTATTAAATCTGAAATCTTCAAAATATGCATTATGCATGAATCTAGTCCCAAAAAAAGGCCAAAATATGCAAACATGCACGGAAAAAGTACGGTTATTTGGAACTGATAAGTCATAAAACGAATATTTGCAAAGTTTGAGAAGTGTAACAAGCTTATATAAAAACATGCATTTGCGTGGAAATCCGGGCTCTACTTATGACTTACGAGAAATGTTTGAACAAGGACACAACACAAGAAATCATCATGGTAGCGTGAGATTCAGAGTGAGGCATTCATCTTTAGCACGTAATTGGCCATAGCTTCTTAACTATTCGTAACTGAACCCAGGATCATATAAACTTTCTTACTCAATTCGCTTCAAGAACTATATTACAAAAATTATGACTTTTCGTTTTGAAATGCCCTGTATATTATATACTAGGTACTGTAGTTTCATTGGCCTCATTTTCAGTTAGACTACTGGTAATGTGTTTACAGCTTATATGTGTAATAAGCAAATACATACCTTCAACAGAATACGAACAGAAATTCCAGTCCCGGTTCAGTGAATTGACTGCATTGCGCACCTTTTGCCTTAGAACACCCTGGCCAGCGCTGTTGCAGAGTACAGAGCTAGGGAACAGCATACTGATCTTGAAGACTCTCTGTGCAGGCTTTGAGGCTGTAATTGTTACAAGCACGGTGAAAACATTTCAATTATGGAAGTAATATTAACTTTAGAAGCCAATCTTGCTTACTTAATTATGTTTTTTGTGAATTTTTAATACAGATTAATACAGTAATACTTCACAAAACCATGGTTTATCTTGGAATGTGAAGAGGCAATAAAATTAAGGAAGAAGGCTAAAAATAAATTTCTAAATGTAAACACAACAACTAATGAAGATGAATATACCATAGTAAACAGACAAACTAAAAAAATATTAAGAAAAGCCAAAAGAAATTACTTGAATGGAAAATTGGAAGAAATGGAAAGGAACAGATTAAATAATAACATCAAAGATTTCTTCAAAACAATAACATTTTATAAAAAAGGTTATACTCCCAAACTTCTAGGAATTAAAGATGCATATGATAATTTAATTAAAAAAAAAAATAAATCCCTTGTTATTTGGAAAAAATATTTTGAAAGGCTATTAAATCATCCACATATTGATAATGACAATTTTGATCATTATGATACATACGATGTCCAACCATTAATAGACGAACCGGACCTTATAGACATTGAAATTGCTGTCCAACATTTGAAATCTGGAAAAGCAGCTGGAGAAGATGGAATTACTGCTGAACAAATCAAATAGATGATTGGGAGTTTCAAAAAGTTCCTGAATTTAAATACTTAGGAAATATAATTAATGAAACAGGTTTTTTTGGGAAAGAAATTGAACATAGACTCGTTACGGCAAATAAGTGTTACTACTCCCTTCATAAATTGCTTAGTTCTAAACTCCTTTCTAGATTATCAAAATTAAGATGCTATAAAACTATAATCCTACCAACTCTCCTATATTGCTGTGAAACTTGGGTATTAAAAAAAAAATCCCTTTTTATTTTGAGAACAAAATCTTGAGGAAGATTTTTGGTCCCATTCAAGAAAATAACACATGGAGAATTTTGAACAACAGAGAACTAAGGGATATTTATAAAGATCCGGACATAATAGCCTTAATAAAAAGTCGAAGACTATGTTGGCTTGGACATGTTCTACGGCGTGATGAAGACTCTCTTCTACGAAAAACTTTCGACTATTCTCCAAGATGTACAAGACCTCTTGGTAGACCTCATCTCCGTTGGCAGGACCAAGTATATGATAATCTTTCTACAGTGGGAGGATGACAAGAAGATGCAGAAGACAGAGATGATATGTCGTGAATGAGGCTAAAAACTTCTTAGGTTTTGAATGCCCTAAATTGATTGATTGATTGATTGATTATAGACTACTGTATGTTATGTAGCTCAGCAAATAATAATAATAATAATAATAATAATAATAATAATAATAATAATAATAATAATAATAATGATGATGATGATGATAAAAAACTTACAATATTTCGTAAGTAGCTTTGTAAATTGTATTGAAATAATTATTGACTTAAGTTACTGTACACTTCTTTCAGTTTACAGATATTCTTGATTTGTATTGCATTTAGGCCTACTCATCATAACTTTTGTCTGATTAAATTTGATGTTAATAAACAACTAGGCCTAACATCGATAGTCAAAGTTGAAGATTAGAATGACGTGGAAAGAAAAGGATTAAAGACCATTACTTATTTTCTTTACACTTACATGTGCAAGCAGGGTAAACCAATGGTAGAGTTGGGTTGTTGGTTGGACGCCAGAAGCCTTCAGCTCCACATGTGTAAAACTTCGGCACTGTCTGCGAGAATCTTAATCCAGAATTACAAGAAATCTCGCACACCTTGAACTGTCCACCTGAACCCCAATCTTTACACATCTGAGTTCCACCAATTGGATCGGAAAGTTCAGGACAGAAGTCGGCTGCAAAAGAAATTGTTTTGAAATGGATAGATGATATTATTGATCCATTATTACTCAGTACCGTATAAAATTTGAAATCACTTGTAATTAAATGATAAACTTATTAGATCTACCCTTACATTTTACCTACATTTTACTTTCTTATTATACCCAAGTATACAAAAGCATTGTGGTGCTGTGAAAAATTTATTTCTAGATTTTAATGGAAATATATATAATTTCAGCATGTCCAATGTCAGAAAAATAGGTTTTTTGCATGTCATTTGCTTGCCTTCTCTCCTTAACTATTGAAGAGATTTTATTCATATTTATTTACGCATCAATTCATCCAGGGAGTATACATATCATATATAATAATTTTTGGTACCTCGCCTTAAAAAAATGAGAAAAAATGGACTCTGACATTTTTTTTTTAATTTTACAAGCAGTGCTAAATGAAAAAGTAATAACCGTAAATCCTCAAACATACTCTTATTTGATTCACAATAATAATTGAGCATGCAGCAATCACATATGCCTATAGATTAGTAGGCAAGGTTACTGAACTCTCTAGTTCTCTCGATCAGCAAATGGAGGAGGAAAGCATGTCACTTAGTGTAGCACTCTTTGTTATTACTATGTGGTGTATATCTTGTGGTAGGAATTCGAGTTGGTGGAAAACTTCCGCAGTGAAAATTTTGTGACTTGCTAAATGAAAAATTTGGGAAATTTACTCGAAATATTTTTTAGTACATGCTCCCTAAAATAGTTGCTTTTCGGACTGTTATCAGTATTTTCCTTTGAGTGTATGAATCTTGATGTTATGAAAAATATAACGTCAATAAAACTTCAAATCTTTATAAAATAATTCACTTCTTTAAAAATGATGGTCTACATGTATTCTCGTTCAAATATAATTTAACTTACAATACGAATTAAGGTACGAGTATATGATTTAATACATAAAACACGTTCTTAAACCATATAGTGTCAAAATCGAAATTTCACCTAGTGCAGAAACAGAAGATTTCTAATGTGTGTGTGTAAAAGTCTACACTGCATCAGTACGAGTATAACATTGCTATTTAAAAAAATAAATATACAATTAAGTTTCAAAATCTTATCTTCGTCACAAGCATGCAATGTATTTTTTTTAATATAGCCTACACATAATAGTAATAATTTATAGTGTAAGGCAGTAAAATAGGATTTTATTCATGAATGGAAAGTTTGGTGGCTGTGGTACCTACTTTCTACGAGAGAATAAAATTGATTTAGTCTCACATTGCATAAAATATTTTATGCATTACTCATATCTAAACCAGTGTATATGAGAAAATATTAATTTTAATTATAAATTGTAGGTCTATTCTTGGCAATGTGTTGGTTGCGAATGAATGAATTTTATTGTTGATAATGTGTTGCCTATCAAGGAGAGAGTGATTTAAAAGTTTTAATAATGAATTAAAACTTTTATACATCTTGATTACACAACTTTTAACACTGTATCACTTCGGAATATGTATGATAAGAACTTTGTGTTAAATTTTAACGTACCTTGTTAACATGTTTCGACCTATTTTCGGTCATCAGTTCCGAAGATGACCGAAAATAGGTCGAAACATGTTAACAAGGTACGTTAAAATTTAACACAAGAAAGTTCTTATCATACATATTCCGAAGTAAAACTTTTAATTTGCTGTTAAAAAATAAACTCACTGTTAGGTTGCCAAAGACTATAAAATAAAGAGCAGTTTAGATATTACTAATGTATGAAATATTATTTATAGTATCAAATATTTAAACTCCTTTCCTTAGTATTACCAGTATGTGACATACTGTTATGTTAACACAAGCCTTTCATATGTATTACTGCTTCCAACTCACCAAGCAAATAGACTTTGAATGAACAAGTTGCTGAGTTTCCAGCCCGATCATATGCCACATAAGCCACTGTGTATGTTCCCCACATGAGAGTTTGACCAGGGTAATGGTTATCTTTCTTTTCTATGCGGACGATGCCAACATTGTCATTAAATACTGGTTCATCCCATTTTATTATCGAGGAACCATTTTTGGCAATAACCCACAGATCACCAGGGCAATATTCGACAACTGGCGCCACCTGTAAGAATAATATAACATATATTAATTTCCTATTAAGTCACTGCACCACATACAATTACATGTATGGAAGAAATCAGTATTTAAACAATGCTAAATGTATTTTTAATATTCTATTATTTGACTAGACTTTGGACAATAAAGAACAAGACTTCGAAACTAGTCAGCTAAGGTAAATCTTAACCTTAACACAGTAAAGAAGTTAGAAATTTAATCAGTGTTTTATTATTTGCTGACTACGCACAGTGGGTTAAATGGGGGTTTTATGGAGCAAAAATACTATTTTTTTATCATCGATACCAAAAGACTTGATTAACATAATATGTTATAAAACCAGGCTACCATAGAAGTCTACGGATACCGATCGATCTCTCTTTCTGTGTTTATTTTGTCCAAACAAAGTGAGGAAATATTTTATTGTGAATCACGCGTGGCCTAATTTCTTCTAAACAACAGTGGTTCTTCGCTGTGTTCCTACATTTGTTATTTTTAAAATTAGATATAAGATAATCAAGTTATATTATTTATATATAAGAGTCTTTACAGTAGCTTTTAAAAATATTTGTTTTTGAGCGACTCCAAATTTTAACTTGAATTATAAAAAAATATATGCAATTGTACACAGTAATATTAAGCTATTTTGATTAGTATAATGATTAATGTAATTGGTGGTGTAGGTTTCATTCACGTCTGTTCACGGCTTTGGGAGATATTTAATTTTTTAGGCAGTGTATCTAGGGCTATGCTCTTGAAGCTGTTAAACTGTTGAAAAATTCAGGCAGAGTAAAGTCCTCAGAATGACAGATACAATGAAAGCTCTATACTTAATACTAGAAAAAATTCCCTAACCTCTCCCAGGCCTTTCAATTGTCAAGATTAAGGATGAATCTTACCTTTTGAATTTTTTACTACATTTGAAAAGGTGGTGTAAAAATTAACAGCACAGTAACGAACTAATTAAAAATGATTTACAATGGCTTCAACAATGCATTACACTTCAAATTCAATCAACTGATGTCCCACCATTTCGTCTCAGTACAAGTAAAGGTCGACTCTGCAAATCCCTTCACGGATCTTCAAAGAGGAACAGATAGAGAAAGAGCAGGAAAATTCTTGGAGGAACATATTACGGATGAACCAAGTTATGTCACTTGAAAAGCTTTAAGATAGAAAAGAAGAAGAGATGCTTCTGAAATATTTAAAAATATAACAAGACACCAACTGAAACCCGCAACAAAAATAAAGCAAGCTTATGTGTCATCCAAAATTTCCAAACTAGCTTTAGTTATTGAAAACAAATTAACCAAGCATCAATATCTGTCAATTAGAAAGGAATACAAAATACCAACTATATATATCGACTAGTATGGCCCGTAAATGTACACAATTTGCTAATACATGCTGCAGATGTGATAAAATTCTTCCTTGTTGCAACAGGTAAACTATCAGAAGAGGCGTAGCAATCTATATAGGAATAAAGACTATAGTGAGTTCAGAAAATCATATTCTAGGAAAAATCCACGAATTGGTACGAATAAAGATTTAATTCACAACTCCTTTGTGTCACCTGATTCTTTTATCGCAAGCTTAAGAGCAGTGCCTAAAAAGAAAATGAACAAGCTCTATTCTGAAGCTCAAGCTCTCTTTACAATTTGTAGAACTTGAGGTAGAAAGAAAAGATAGTATTGAGGAGACGGAGACGAAGAGTAAGGAAGTGTTATACAGCTAAATAGGCTGCAAAGTTTGTTTTATATACAGTAAGTTCCGTATTAATTTATTTCACATTTTTGCGATATCTATTTTTATACTTTATGCAGTAGAGTAGCTATTTTTAGACTACTTAAAATGCTATATCATCTGCTCCCAATACATATGCAAGCACTAGACACTAAAACATGAGGAAATGCCCTTGTAATGTGAAAATAAAGTAGAGTTACCTTCTCAAGGAAGGAAGTTCTGGTAACTGAAATCGGTCTATTAATATGAATGTTTATTATTGTTATTTTCAAATATTTAATTAGTTTGATTTCTATTTAATCTTAGGAGGTGTTTTTCTTAAAAATCTGAAGTAAAATTTTGTACAATACAAAGGATACACAATAATCAGTGGGAAGAGATGCAACTCTTAACACAGACATCGAAAATCGAACCCAGAATCTCTTTATTATACCAATACCTCAGAGAGATGTGATGTTGACTATGACTAAGTTGTTTTATCCTTTACATAAATAACTTATTCTAACTAACTGCCATTTCAGGAAACTTTTTTCTTATTTTTGGCACCTCTGTTAGCCCACTGTATGACATGGTAATATTACAAAACGAAGAAAACAGATTATGAAAATCAATTCACATGATGATGATGATGATGATGATGATGATGATGATTATGATGATGATAATAGTGGTAGTAGTAGTAGTAGTAGTAGTAGTAGTAGTAGTAGTAGTGGTAGTAGTAGTAGTAATAATAAGAACAACAAACTTTCAAGAGTTAGGACAAAAAGCCCGTTCTGGCTCGAAAATGTAATTTCAACTTACAGATGACAGATCTGCCTTTCAATAAATCTTTCTTGACGTTATGGCCTTTGAATTTTTATGTAATTTATAAAAAAAAACCCTTTCATTATCCATACCCTGAATATGATTATGCTACATTTTTATCATCTCCTGCTTTTTCTCTGTGTGTAATGATATTTAGTACAGTACTTTGCAGATTTTAGAAACAATTGGAGGAACATTTGAAATCGACTTTCTGAAAGGAGACACGGTAAGAGGATGGTGATGGTGATGGTAATGGTAATGGTAATGGTAATGGTGGGTGGTGGTGGTGGTGGTGGTGGTGGTGGTGGTGGTGGTGGTGGTGGTGGTGGTGGTGGTGGTGATGATGATGATGATGATGATGATGATGATGATGATTATAACTACTTTGCAGATTTGTTCATTTTTCTTTCCTATATTAAATAACATTTGTAAGAGTATCACATTGACATCTTGTAATAGAAGACTAGAGCAATGTAATTCTGCAGCAATATCCAGCAAAGGAAAAAGTAATTTCCAATATTAATATTTAGGAACAGATAAAAGTAGAAAAGAAATTATTATATGCCATTATAAGACTCATTTCGTACTTATCTGGGCTCTTAGGAAGCAAAATGAACGAAAAGTTCAAATTAGTGAAATTTTTTAGAAATAAACACAGTTGCACTACATCATGAAAGATCAGTAATTACATATCTCCTGTTAATGAATAAATGAAATACCTTAGGCCTACTTAAGATAAGTGGAAAGAACATACTATTAGAATGTACGAGAAGAGACTGACAAAACAATTCCATAGGGTTTTGAGAAAAAAGATATAAGAAAACCAATACAGTGGAATACCAAAACATGCCATTAACCTATTTCATGATCGGGTGATGATGATGATGATGATGATGATGATGATGACGACGACGGCGATGAAGGTGGTAGCTGTGAAGAAGAAGAAGAAGAAGAAGAAGAAGAAGAATAAGAAGAAACACAATGGCTTAAGATACTAATTTTAATAGTACAGTCAACTCTGGAATAGTGGAATCGGTTATAGTGAACATTCGGCTGTAGTGAACCTAAATCATTGGTCCCAACCCTCATACATTAAAAAGTATATCTGTTTATAGTGAACCCTCGCTTCAGTTATAGTGAACCTTGTATCCTGACAAATTCTTTTTTGAAGTTAGACCTTCCTGTATAAAATTGAAAGAATGTGTTGAGAACAACATTCTAAGTTTCTTATTCCTTTAGGCAAAGGACAAAGGTAGGATTAGTGATTCCTAGACAATGAGCTGTACTGTAAATCCAGGCAACGCGTGACGACCTTGCCTCTCTCCACCATCCAAGAGTTGACATTCTGTTCTCAAGCACACTATTCTACTGTTATTTCTAATCCTCCACCATCAAAGGGTTGCCTTTTGTTCTCAGAAACATTTCCATTATGACAGATAGCAACAAAACAACGGAAAATAAAAGTGCCTTCTTTTATTAAATGGTAACAGACATTATGTCCAGAGCATAAATAAAGGTAAGATTACGATGACTTTCAAACTCCATCAACCCCCTCCCAGTTTCCATTAAGTGACCCGGGAAATTCCAAGGCTGAGTATGCAGTCACACCATAACAGCGTTTGTCATTTCTACCTGATCAGTCTGTTTCTAGTGTTCCAACAGTGAATGTAGCCTACTGTATAAAAATGTCGAAGCGTAAAATGTTTTCTTTGGAAGATAAGATGAATATTATAAGTGACATTGAACGTGGTTTTCACAAGCAGATGTGGGTCGACAGCATAGTTGAAATAAATCAATTGTGAATAACAGTATACAGTATAATCCATTTCACAAAAATGAATTATTTTATTTTCTTGTTCATAATTTCATTCATTTCTGTCACTTAAGGTTAGGGAAGAGACACTTCGGATTTTGTGAACCTTGGATATAGTGAACAAAATATGTAAGTCCACAGATGTTCACTATATCCGGAGTGGACTGTATTTACAAAGTGCACTAGAAAATTTAAATTTCTTCCATATTGAACAATTTAACCATTATTAAAAACTTGCTTTTCCCTAATTCAAGTCTCGTAAATGTTATTTTCCTTACCTTGTCTACTTGCAACTGTTCACACCGAGCTCCACCATAACCTGCTGGGCACACTCTCTGACCACAATGTGATGGCACGACTCGTTCCACACCACCTACTGTGTCTTCATATCCTGCCCAGGTCAATGCTAATGCACGGTACAATACAGGCTCTGTACGGCAGTCTCTGACCTGTAATAAACACAAATTATGTAAAACAATACGCAATTGTGCAAAATATGCAACCTTTCTTCTTTCTTTCCCACCTATTGTTGAGCTGTTTATCTGAAGAGTACTCTTAACTTCGATTTGGAAAAGTAATGTGGTGTATTACAATATTGTGACTTTTATTCTCTTTAACCACCTCATATCAGACAACAGTGTGAATTTATTTTTAATAATTCACCCGACAACAATAGGTATTCGACTCAACACAGCAACACAAAAGTCGTTATTACACTCCACACGACGACAATGACAATGCACGACGAATATTATTGAGAAGAACAACAATGTACTCCTAATTTCAATTAATGTTCACAATGCATTATGTGCAGAACAAAACTGTCAGCTTTCAGTTAACTGTTCGCTTGCCTTGGCTAATTCTTCTAGCTCACTGTTCAAGTTCACTGCACGTCGAACTCAGGTCTTCCGAGCTGCGTCACACTCGCCTGGTGGACATGGTCACAGTTACGGACTCACTCACTCAAGTTCACTGCACATCGGACCCACGTTCCCCAGATGCGGTCGAATTAGAGTCTTCCAGCTACAGTCCACTGCATGTCGAACTCAGGTCTTCCCAGTTGTGGTCCACCACACGTCGAACTCAGGTCCCCGTCGCTCGCTGTTGTCCAAGACAAGACTTGAAGACTTCAGACTGACTTCTGAAGACTGACTGTTGGCCACTCACGTTTTTATTCATTAAACCACATGTTCGCGAATCAAAGATTCGCGTGGCTTTCAGAATCTTCGAGAGAGATCTGCTTCCAGATGCTTCCTTACTTCCGCCCAATCACCATAGCTTTTCTCCTCCCCTCGCTCTGTACCATGCTACCGAAGCTCGAGTTTCCGTTTCCCTGCACCTTCCTTCTTGCTAGATGCACGCGCACACTCCTGAGGCAACCAAAACAATCCAGACTGGTGCCACAATACTACTGTAATGAGTTAATATCATTTGACGCAATACATTCCGAAAATAGGCATGAAGGAAGACCTACTTGCAGACATAACTCATAATTATTAACTATGCCCAAGGAAGCATTACCTACAGAGTTTTTCACTTCAATATCCTCCACTTGTCACATATCACTATGGATACAGGTATCAATTTGTGTCAACAAAGTTATTTTCAATACGTGAAGTTTTTAAATCTCTGTGCAATATATCTGTGTGTGTTTTTTATCCTCCAACATGTTCCATTGCACAGCGTAATACTACATGCCTTGGTTTTCTTATAAATGCTTTTCTTAATTATGTACTATGCAGTAATAATAGTTAATGTTCTGAAAGTTTGGACAATTTTATAGTTTATTTTGATAAATAATATTGTTGTAGTCAAGAAAATAAAACATAAGCCCATTCGTTATCTTATTTGATAGTACCAACTTATACACTATTTCCGAATTACAGAAACACTAAATGCTGTATACTGTAACAATAGTTGAAGAAAAGATGAAAAGAAAAGCATATAATTATAACTGTGGTGTTTAGGTAAAGGAAGATAAGTCATAAAAATGAGTTTTGAGTTAAATGAAAATTAAAGATTGAATACTTATTGAAAATAAGTTTCTACATAAATAAAACACATCAATACTAGTATTCTTTTGTTTTTTGCACACTCACTTGTAGAATTTAACTTGTGTACTCCCCTGGGAACAAAACTCCATTAGCACAAAAAAAGACATACCCCTTTACTCAAACACCGCAGAATACAGCCTGACCACATATAAGGGAATAGCAAATATTACAGGAACAGTCACTAAACAAAACTATTTCCCATGCAATAGCGAATACTATATACAAACTGAAGGACTAAAGATCACTAACATTCACTATAGCTATAAGAGGAGATATTCCAACTATAAGACGAGGCCGCTTTAGCAGTGCCACTAGTGGCTCGTTAGTGCACTGTGAACATGTAGTGTGTGTAACTAACAGGAAATATATTATAAATACCTGTTTCTGAATTTCATTTGTAACATCCAATGCTCTACTCCAAATTTGGACTTTGGTCAAATGTCCTTGGAATCCAGCCTGAGTGTAAGCTTTGGGATTATCACTACTTGGCTTTCCCAGTGTCACCCAGCCACTGTAAAACAGAATATATAATAAAAATTAATCTTAAAATGACATAACATTATTAAAATCCTGTACGTGAATTTAAAAACACAGTTAGAGTGGAAATTCAATAATGACGAGATACTGTACAAGAGAGTACTTATCAAGGACTATATACTAAAATGGTAACAAAAGGTTTACGATGAGGAATAAATTTATTTATCATTTCAGAAGTATTCTTCTTTATTTCATTCTTCTGGACCTTTTTTCATAGAAGTTTATCTCCCACTATTGATATTGGATCTCTATGACCACCTATAGGTATTCATCCCTTTAATCCCTTACAAATGCCCTTATTAAATACAGCCATTCTACTTGCATTAGGAGCCACTGTAAAATGATCCCACCATGAGCTTCTAGAAAATAATTATACTCACTGTTGTGGAAGTTTTCTGCCACCACCATAACTCTCCACTTTGCTGGCAATGAGACCCTCTGTGATCAGTGTGAGTTCTCCTCCTTTCTCTCCATCCCAGACAACAGCAATGTGATGCCACTGACCATCATTAATGGTGGCGTATTCACGGAAGCTTAGGAACACGTCTTGCAGGTCTGGGAATAAGGAAACTTGAACACCATTGCTTTGGGCCTGCACCATGACGCGACGCTCACTTGCCACATGTGCAGATCTGCAAAAATGTTATTATGCATAATAGCTATAACAATCCACTGTTTAATCTATTATTACAAAGCAATGCATATTTGAAGACCCTTTGAAATATAAGAACTTTAGGGATTGACAAAGCCATGTTCATTGTTTTTCGAAGTTGTAACCTTCGTCATGTTATAATTGATTATTACAATAAGAGAAAAGCAATGTCCTATTGATGTTACTTCCACTTGATTGATTGATGCTTTTGAAAATTACATAACAAAATATTTGGCTACGGTACAGAACTTTACAAAGTGAGACATAAAAATAACAGCACTTTGCTAGAACTGTGAACATCTTTATTGAATTCGAGAAGAGTGCTAATAATATTTAAATTTCTTGTTGGGTTGTAAAAGCGTATGCCATTTTAAACAAGAATGGATGGGGCGTCTGCTTTTGCTTGTGATTATCAATTAACAATGGATTTGAGCAGTCGCAGACCAAAGCAAAATTAAGTATGGATATAATAATTAAATTCAAATTAAACTGGAAGTAAGACTCAAAATTAAAATACTATGAAATTACCGATTATAGGAGATCAAAAATAATTCGTAACTACAAATTTTCGGAACAAGGAGCGCAAGAATGCCCATCCTAAAAGTGGAATGAACAATTTTAAAGAGAGGAATAAAATTCTATTAACAGTTTCGTAATTCTATAGTTTTTCATTTAATAAATTTACAATTCCCCAATTTTATAATTTATTACCTTAATTTATAACTTTAAAATGGCATTTTACTCATAGGGAATGGAAATCATTTGTAACCTAAACAAGTCAATTGCTTAATTCGTGATAATTGATGATGATGCTGGTGATGTTTATGATGATGATGATGATGATGACGATGACGATGACAAAATATTCAAAGGTAGTTTACTTCGTCTTCGTATTCTTCTTTTTCACTTTCTTCAGTTTTTGCTCCCATAAGCTTAAATATCATGCACAGTTCCTTCGATAATTAAGGTTAAAATTTCATCTCGACTTCTTGCTCCAGTAGTATTAAAAGTTAATTGAATGTAGTATCTATTTTTTCTTTTCTTTGTTTTACGAGAACGGGAAGGGGCAATCTTATACCGTAATTAGATAGCGAAGAATCAATTATGCTAGAATGAATTTTCTACAAAAATAGTTGTACACTGTACAAATTATTTATTACGGAACTTGTGTACAATAATTAAAGAAGTCAGTAAGATCCTGTTTTCTTCACAGTTCATCTCCAGTTCTTATTGTACTGGTACAAAGGGAAATAGTAATGTTAATACAGTGAAGTAGTTATTATTTATTCAAATAACTTAACGGTTCATCAGTGGAAATAGTAATTTATAACAATCCCAAAAAACAAACGATTGCAATTGACTTAATGTAATGGACTGTTGTATTTAGTGTTAAAAAGGGAGTAGAAGACCACGGAACAGCTACTATAAGAATTAGAGGAAGACTCTGGGTATGGGAAGTGTTGGAAAAGAGGCAGAAGAAGGAGAGGCGAACTATAAGAAAGGTGAAGATCCATTTCAGACTACAGAGTCGACATTATACTGGTACTAAAATTAGGTCTTGAAACGTTTGCATTAAGACTAAAACTTGTCTTGACTCAAACATTTCAAGAGCGTAATTTTTGCAACAAAAATAAAATATAATGTACTATAATAAATAAGTTACTACGAAGAAATTATTTCTTTATTCTTAGATACACTCTTAACACTAGTTGGACCTCACTAGGTTCGGAGAATGACGGGCACCACGTCGAAACTACTTAGCCAGGTAATTTACTATAATATTAACATAGTAAAGCAGTTATTACTTATTCAGAAATTATTTCTGCTACATTTAGTTACTTACGAGACACTGTAAAGAGTAAAGAAGATGCCTCCTTCGTCCTTCTGAGTAAACTGGACCCACATGGCAATGGTAAGACTAGATTTGGCACCAAGGAAGAATGGCACAACTAATGAAGCACTGCTTCTTGTTGGATCACTGAAGTATAGGTCATAATCCACTTGAATTGCTAGAAGAAAATATTTTTATTGCGTAATCCCCTTCACTACGTAATGTATCCTGTTATAAGAATGTCAAATCATTTCATTATTTGTGTTACTTTGTTAACAATGATACACGTTTCAATGAAGATATATCAACGACAAGTGAATGCATTAGGTAGGAAACACACATAATGCAACATTTTTATTTTTGTGTTCTGTATATTTTAATGTAATATTAAGACTGACAATTTTTTTTAGGAATTCGGCTTTAAGATAGAATACAGTGATATTTTACTTACTTTTCCTGCAATCATCTCCAGTAAGATTGAAAGGACATTGGCAGTAGAACTTTCCTGTGAGATCAATGCATGTTGCAGAAGGAGGACAAGAATTCTCTTTGCAGTCTATGATATCCTCGTCACAGTTTTTACCTTTGGAAATAAAATATGTGGTAAATTAATTACCGGTATGACATAATATAAATATCTTCTAACAAAAACAATTTCCTAATGAGAAGAAAATTAATTGAGACAGAATAAAGAACACAGAAAAGATGTAGGCAGAAAAAACTGGATCATATTTCACTCCACTTCTTAATGGAAGAACAAACTGGTTCACCTGCTGAAATTTCAAATATATTAGAAAGCATTTGCATTTGCCTACATTCATATGCAGCTTTATACACCTGAATACAGTCTTAACTGTTTTTCAATCACCTAACAAACTGAACATCACCATGCCTAGGTCTCTACCCTCCATATCCTGCTGTATTCCTCCATTCCTACCCCTTATGTGTCGCCCTAAAATCATTTAATGAACAACTTTCTTCGCTCATGCAAAGTACATGATAAATCACTTTAGAGACCTACATTACCCTCGATTTACAATACTTCTTCCATACCTATTCACTTCCTTACATCCTTATTCCGGACTGTCCCATATTTTAACAATCAATAGTTCACATCAGATGCAATCACTCGTCTGTCTTCGTAGTGTGTTTTACTTTTTCAGTTTCATAATAAACCTACTTATTATTTATGTCGAAGTAGCGACTTTGGAATTAAAAAAATTAAATGATTCAAAGCTATAGGCGAAGATTTTTTTTTTAACTATGACGGGCACTTGACTTGTGTCACTCACTCAAGCATCTCCATCTAGTGAGTGGCGTGTCAAAGCTTGTAGTTCTTTCAGCTGTCATGAAAGTATTGCCCTTGGTGCACCATAAGAGACTAATTACATAACACTGTATGACGATGATGATGATTAATGGAGAAATTGTGGATTGCCGATAGAGAAAATGAGAGTACACCATGAAAACCTACCACCAAATTCTATCTTTGTTTAGCACAAGTTCCACAATTTGAACCCTAGTCACCAGCGTGGAAAGTCGATGCTCTAGCCATTTGCTAATGCAGGGGTTCCCAACAGGTATGTCGCAGCTCCATGGAGTGTGTCACGAAATTTTGGAATTGAAAAATAAATGTTATTGCATCCAGAAAGTCTCTTTACAACGCATTTTTTTTATTTGCAACAAAGTATTTGATATAGTACATTTTATTTTGAGACAGACTTTACCAATGAAACGTGAATACCTGCAACAATGCTCATTTCAATTTTTCAACCATATGGCCACATATAGAGAAACTCTGTGCAACCCACCAAGCACAGACTTCACATTAATTTAAATAGGCGAGTTTTCAAAAACAATAATAAAAATCTTTTATCGGACATCCAGCATAGATAGGTTGGGATTTTTGACATATACCTTTGTTTTTTCTACTGCCACTCAAATTGCTGTTTGTTCTTTTAGAATTTTCAATTGCGTGTTAACATCAACCTATCTACAACACTGGATGTCCCACACTACATAGAAGTGCTTTCTTTTTTTTTTCTGGGAGAATGTGCTGGAACGGCATTCCGGCACCTTTTTGTTGCATTTTCATCATGTAACCGAAATATGTGTGAATATATTTTAATATAATTCTTCTTTGAATTCCGCTTAGATCTTGAAAGTCTTGTTTGGACGAAAAGGAGGTTAAAAACGAGAAAATTCCCGTGTAGTGAACAGTAATCTCTTTTGATCCTAAAATTAGAGCAGAAGTTTAATATTTTTCAAATAGTTCAGGACTAATTTTGAAAATTTTGACACTCCATTTCCTCGTCCACTATAAAAAAATATTCTACACAGAGTTCGACCATCTTTTCCTCCAGAAAAAAAGTAGTGGTTATTATATTTATTATTATTATTATTATTATTATTATTATTATTATTATTATTATTATTATTATTATTATTATTATTATTAAAAACAAATAAGTTTGTTGCGATATCATGGACATTCAGTAAAGTGTGTCGTCAGTCAAAAAAGGTTGGGAACCACTGTGCTAATGGTGCACCTAGCAGATATTATGTGAAGATCGATTACTAAAATCCAATGTAACTGTAATAATTTACTCACCAGTGTATCCATGTGGGCAGATGCAAGTGTACCCTGGTCCATTGTCAATGCAGGTTGCTCCATTGCGACATGCTCCTGCAGCACAGGCATCATATTCATACTGACAGCCAATACCAGTGTAATCATCAGGGCAAGAGCAGTTGAGACCTGAACCAAAGTCTCGGCAACGTCCGCCATGCATGCATGGATTACCAATGCAGCGTTCGGGTGCTGTCTCACACTGTTTCCCGTCTGTACCAGATGGGCAGCTACAAACAACAAAATGACGCCAATAGATGAAAGTTTTTCCCTCAGTTTCTGAATTTTTATTTTTAGATATTCAGTTTAAATATGCTGTCCATACTGACATGTAGAGAAATTATAGTTATTGTATATATTTTTCGTATTAATATTTATTATCATCATACGGCTTTCAGGTAGTGGTTTCCCTCACATTTCTGCATATGGTCCACCACTACCCTTGATTACATTCAATCACATATCCTAATATATTTCTCCTATCATCTATATCTCCTCATATCTTCCAATTACATGAAGTTAAACCCTATTTCTGTCTATTTCTTCCTCCATCTTCTCTGATTTACAGTATTTTCAACTCTTCACCTTCTTTATCTTCCCTCAATCCCATTTTCGAATACTATGCAATAATGTCTACCTTACTCTTGTTTACAAAAGTTCTCGACTACAATCTACTCAGCCATCTCTACTACTATCATTGCCATCTTTCATTACTGTTATCCCTAATTTTCTGTTTATCTTAAAACCTTTTTATCTCTGACTAGTATTCACTAATTTTTCTACTTTCTCATCTACATTACTGTATTATATTATTTGTCTCACTTATTGTTCCTATGTTATAATGTTTGTAATACTTCCTTGCTATTACTTGTTCAATTCACTTATTATAAAATGGCTCTTGCCTGTTTGTAAATATCACTGATTACTTCCTCTTATTCAAAATTCTTCATATTTGAAAGTACAGTATTTTCTTTCCATAACAGTGTTATCACTAAAAAAAAAAAGTACTTTTGATGGTTCGAAAATTCCTATTTTGTACATGTGAAATGTTAAATAATCATATTTGTAATCTAAAATGAGATAGGACGTATTTTCTCTCTAAAGTTCTTGTATCATAGTGGACTTATTGAGCATTACAGATCAGGTTTTTTGGCAATAACTCCGTTTTGCTCATTTAATGCTTATAGTTTCTATTTATTCTAAATTTAACTGAACAGAAGGAGATTGCAGTGGTTTACGTCTGGCTCATTTTCTCTGTCTTTTTATTTCTACATTAACATATATGTTCTGTCATCCAGAATTTACTGCATAAAAATTGTTTTTTTCCAATATTTGTAGTACAATAACGATGTTTCATTTTGTTTTAATGATTGTGGATTATATATGTTTGTAATGAAATTTTGTTAATTTCTGCATTTGGGTGTTGGATAATGTTAATAATGGCTCTATTGATTGTTTTTGCATCTCGTATTTAATCGGTATTGTAAGTGTAGTCATGTTGGACAGTGACAGGTATTATCCTCACTGTTCCACTTATTAATATTAAGGCATTAGTCTGTGCTCATTCCAATGTGGCTACTATTGACAGTTACAATTTTGCTTCCATATTTCATAATGGGCTTGACGTACATTCTGCCCAAGGACAAGTCCGAAGATGGAGAATGCTGGGTTTGCAGTGAAGAAAGAAAACATAACTATTATAATAATATTATATAATATTTAACGCGTCTTGTGTGCAACTTCATTTCACACCTGCTAACCTTTTCATCAGACCAATCCGTTTGTTAACTCTGATCACTGTCCTATCAACTCGGTCAGTCCAATTCAGTTTGTTATCAAAGACAACATCCAAGTATTTAGTATTGGTACCGTACTTGTAATTTTATCAAGCATATCATTCTCTATCTTAAGTTGAAAATCCGCATTATCATGTTGTAAGGGGAAGAATTGGTAAAGAGTTTTCCACATAATTAAGAAATTTCATTTAAGGATTGAAAAATAAACTTTGAGTCATAAGAATAATAATTTTAGAAATATTACTAGTTAAAATCTGACAAAACACAAAACAGTGTTGTTGAAAATGTAAGTGCGAAATGTTATTTTTAAATAATAGGCCTACTTACACGCAGAAGAAATCTTGGAATAAGTCTATACAGTTGGCGTCGTTCAGACAAGGTTTGTTCTGACAAGTGCCTATATCAGATTCACAGCGGGAACCTGTCCATCCAGGTGGACACTCACAACTGAATCCACCAACTTCATCTTTGCATGTTGCTCCGTTCAAGCATGGCTCAGAAGCACAGTCATCCATGTTCACCTGTTAAAAAGTGTGAAGCGTGAAATGAGTCTCTAATATATCTGTTTAACAGTTTCATCATTGATGTATTTACGTTGTCCACATATTTATGGCATTTAAGTTTGTGTATTAATCTTACCTCACAGAGTTTTCCAGTATAACCTTCATGACAATGACACAAGAACCTGTTGTCGAGATCAACACATTGTTTAGTTCCTTCTGGATTACAGGGATCACTCAAACATTCATCAATTTCTGCTTCGCACTGTAAACCTGTGAAACAAAAGGAATAATGTAAAAATTTAACAGAGTTTATCAAAACCATGTAATTCAATTCAATTCAATTTATTAAGCCATTAGACATACAGTGATAGGCTTTGTCACAAATACAGAAGGGAAAAAACATACATTTGAAAATACACATATAATTGCAAACAGTAAAGTTTAATTAGAACAATTAAAAGACAAAATATTTTGAAACACTAAAAATTAATAAAAAACACTTCACTCTTAATATAACTAAATGTAATAACTTTATTTATTAAAAAACAATTTCATATGACTTTATGTTAAGAAACTCATCTACAGACTAGAAATGATTAATTAAAAGCCAATTATAAAATCTAGTTTTGAAACTATTGGGTGGTAACTTATAATATTGACTGAGAAGCTTATTATGTAATTTCATTCTCATGACAGAAAAATTTGTTCTCTTATGTAATCTACAGTATGGAATATTAATTTGTTCATTATTTCTAATTTCATGATCATGTATATTGGCTATTAGTGAGTAATTGTCTAAGTTATGTCGAGTGTAAAGGAGTAGGTCGTATATATATAAATTTATGACTTAATATCTGTGATTGCATTGCAATATATATGGAAATGACCAGGCCGACATATTGGCTAAAAAGACGTCCAACCCAGATAACACAAACAACGAAACAACAAATACCTTATTTTACAGCTAAATTAAATATTAAGAATGTTATCCAAGAAGCTTACACGCAAGATATTAAGAGCAGAACACAAGAGAAACACTGGGAAAGGGACATCTTAGAAATACCAAATAGACCAAGAAATGAAACAGTCGCTAAGTTCCGCTTATGTACTGAGCATGACTGTCTAGCTCAACACCTTCATCGTTTTGGCTTACTACCAGACCCAAAATGTACCTTGTGTGATCTACAAGAAGACATTAACAGGGACCACCTACTTCGCTGTCCAACCTTAACCAAAGTGAAAGAGTGTGACTGATACTGGGAGGCGAGGAACTTAATGAGACAATGAAGGACATTTTCTTCTCCTTTTGCATTCTATGTCTTTTTTTTTTTTTTGTTTTTTTTTTTTTATATTAAAGTTGTGTTTAGGTCAAAGATGTAAATCTCAGTACCTGTCATTGGAAAATAAATAAATATCTGTATTATTGCATGAAAAGTGGTCGACAATGTTCAAGACAGTTTGATTGACATAGAATTCTAATGGGTTTCTTTTGCAAAATCAAGACACTCCATATTTTGGTGTCATTTCCCCAGAAAATTAAGGCTATCGCATTATCAACTGAAAAAACAAAAAGTAGGCACATCTTAAATAATTTTGAGAAACGCAAGTCACTAATTTCTTTAATAAATATATAACTCTTGATAACTTTGTGCATATATATATTCGATATGTTTTTCCCATGTTAAACTGGAGTCTATAAAAAGTCCTAGAAATTTGATATAGTTTTGTATGTTGTCCTTTTTTTATTATAATTGCCTCAATACCCATTAAAAAAGGGTTAGTTTTATAGTCTTAATACTTATTCAGCTCAAAACAGTTGGTCACTAGTAGCTCAATTTTTTGTTTGTTTTTTTAATAATCTGATCTTTGACTCTGTTAATCCCGAAGGAAATAATTAGCAGAATATTAAATGCCTATCCCATGAATCAAGAATAAAATATTATTATTTCTAAAAATTTAAATTGATTCGAGATAATAATACTCGTTGTCTTTTTGCACTAGCTATGATTACTTTTAAGTTAAGATCTCTTCATGTACTGTATATAACGAAACGTGATTAACGTTCCAATCTTTAAATCAATGTTAACGTTAAAATTCCGCAGAAAAATGTATGGCATAACACCAATCATATCTAAACTATCCAAAAACCTTACCAGTATTTGGAAATTAAAAGGAATTATCAAAGAAGATTCTTTTATATGGGAAAGCAATCATACATGATGGTCTTTTAGATATTTAAAAATAGTGTTATTTCTTTCGGTTACTTACCAACAAAACCTGGCCTACACTTGCAAACGAAACCATCCAATTTGTCTTCACACGTTGCTCCATTCTGACAAGGTTCAGAGGCGCAGTCATCCACAGTGTGCTGACACTTCTTGCCTGTGTATCCAGGCTCACAGGTACATCGGAAGCCATCAACAGTGTCCTCACATTGACCATCATTCTCACATGGCGAACTGGCGCACTCATTGATATTTACATCACATGCAGGACCTGTAGTGTAAGACATGTATCAAAGTACACTGCACTGTGTGCAGAAACTGAAAACTTAATATCAATATATCATTTCTGCTTACCAACAATGTATAATATAATAAAATACGTATATACAATACAATATAATATATAAATTCAATGCCTGTTTGGGCTTGGGTTCTATTCCTGCTTAGGTTGATTAGCTGGTTGAGTTCTTTCGGAGGCTTTCCCCAAGTGTAAGGCATTATGTACGATGAATTCTCGGTCTCTATCACTAATTCCAGTCCACATCTATGGAGTAACGGTTAGCACGTCTGGCCGCGAAACCAGGTGGCCCGGATTCGATTCCCGGTCGGGACAAGTTACCTGGTTGATGTTTTTTCCGGGGTTTTCCTTCAACCCATTACGAGCAAATGCTTGGTAACTATTGGTGCTGGACCCCAGACTCATTTCACCGGCATTATCACATTCATCTCATTCAGACGCTAAATAACCTAAGCTGTTGATAAAGTGTCGTAAATAACCCTCATACTAATTCCATCTATGCTAAATACAGCGTCGTTAAATAGCTAACTTAAAAAAAAACTGTAACTTATAGCTTTTGACTTGTTCCATAACTTAAAGCGTCAATGCTGGTGTAAGATATGTGAAATATAATAAATGAAATGAAAAAAAAAAAAAATTAGAATATTTAAAGTAATAATTAGATTAAATAATGCAGAAAAAAATTATGTTAAAGAATTAATTGATATTGATATAAATCATTAATATCAGCTTTCCTTAAACTTGTTTCATTTAATGAAGTCGTTTATATTGAAAAAAATATGGTATCTGTTCATAGCAATTTTATGCCAAAGAAAATTACATATACGAGTGCAAGTTTTTTTAAATACTAATGGTGGATGAAATGAATTGAATTTAATGGAGTGGACACTATGGCCCAGCACTGCGACCTGTTAAGATCTATTGTGCTAACCCTCTGGCGATGCATTCTCAAACCCACACCAGCTGACCACACTAAGGTTCTCTGTGTGCCCAGGTTTCGAGCAGACACCCCACTCGTCCCTAGGCCAGCACCCTCCATGCTTTGCCAGCCGGCATTCAGGGAATGCTACAGAATGATAACGAAATGGAGAAATGGTGACGGAATGAGGTAAATGCCTAATTTGGGGAAAAACTCCAACTGCGACCTTGTTCATCACAAGTGTCACTATGGATTTTTTTAATGAAAAAATCCCAGACCTGACCAGGAATCGAACTGGGCCGCTTGCATGACAGTCTGAAGGTCTGACCATTCAGCCACCGCAGACTAATGGCGTGTACTTCACTTTTCTTCATTCAGCCATAGCAAGTCAGTTGTGTATACCAGTTTACCGACAGAGTTGTTGCCCATGGTGCACCACAGGAGGCTGGTCTACGCTACACCCGGAATGTAATGAGATGATAATGGAGATTTGTTGGGATGCCACAGAAGAACCAGAGCTCCTGAAGAAAATCCCTACCTGAACCATGAACTTGTCCAATACAGGTTATCATCATCATCATATCCTTCACATATTAGACCCTACAGGATCTGTTACGGTCTCATGCCAGTGCTTTCGTGGTCTTCCCAACTTCCTCTTTGCTCTTGGTACATAAGTAAGAATCTGTATTATTCATCCAATTCTGGTTTTTACTCTTAATATCATTAGAAAAACTAATAAGGAATTATTTATCTCTCTGCACTTTTTAAATATTAAGCTCGTTCTCATAGAAGTTGTCACATAGCATTTTCAATTGTTTGCTTTCATATTTTCAAATCTTACTGTTCCAATTTTGTGCTATCTTATTATTGTAGAAGAACAAAATTTGAGTGGGGAACAGTCAGTTATTGTCGGATGACAGAAGGTATAAGATCGGTTAGCTAGAATGCCTAAATTCAGTAAACCATTGCAAAGTAAACTTCATGCTTACATTAATGAATTTGATGCCCATGTGTTTTCAATGATGGAACAGTTTTGTTATGTAAGGTTTGTGAAAAGACAGTTAATCACGAAAAAAAAGTATTTTATAAGTCAACATGTGTCAACTACGAAGTAAAAATGTGGGTTTTGTTGATATAATTTAAATTTATTGCTAAAATATATTATGCCTTTTTAAAATTTATAATTCCTTTTTCAAAATTTATTGTGTCTTTTTTACGTTTTTATTACCTTTTTGCCTGCCTAATTTAACTGTTATAAATGCCTAAACATCTGGTTCTAGTTGTATTATTTCATATCTTACCTGTCCAGCCTGGACTGCAAATACATTGGTGAGAAAAGAGTCTATCGACACATATGCCATGTTTGCATGGATTGGTAATGCAGAGATCAATCTTAGCATGACAACGCTTTCCAGTGAAGCCCGGAGGACATGCACAACTGAAGTCTGCTACTAAGTCAGTACAGTTAGCACCTAATAAACAGGGTCGTTCCGCACAGTCATCTGAAACAATGGATTTATATTTTTCAGTAATATTTCATACACAGCAGCCCTCCGATTTCTAAAAATGTTTCACAAGAATTGGTGATAATGATAAAATATTTTATGTAAATCTTAAGATACCATTTGGGTGCATGCAACAGAGATAAGCGACAAGACAGAAGAACTTGTCACTTCACACAAGTTAATACGAAATAAATACTGTATATGACTACAGAAATACTTCTAAAAATTACTTGGAGAAGAAGAAGAAAAATAAGAATAAGAAGCTGATGATAATGATTTTCTGTGCTATATGTTGCGAAAGAAACAAAGTTCAATATTCGAATCAAGATTTGAAGAATGATTTTTTGTTTCTTAATAAATTAATCATTTATCAGTAGAATAAGGTAAGTTCAGATGTTATTTCAGATGAACTCAAAAACTGTTTGATTATGTATTGAGTTTAATAGAAAAGAATATACTGTACAAACATATGTCATAACATAAGCACAAGAAGTACTGTCAGTTTTGTTAGCAGTTTTGTTTAATTTCCCAGCAATATCCCTCCAGATGTTATTGCGAATATTCTCATCCTTGTATGATTCGTCTTCAGGATCAAATAATGGCGGGGTTTTCCGCTACTATTCTACAAATTGTTCGTCTTCTTCTCTACTGAATTTAATTTCTGGTATTTTAGTATTTTACTTCACAAAAAACACGTGCTGCGTACTACTGTTGCAAGACACTACTGGTCTGAAAGTAGTCTCATGCACTTTGTCCGAGTTGTCTGTGACTTTCTCATGAACTCTAAGGTACTTCATATAATTCTATAGGAATCAAATAGGAAGTTATTAGTCTCGGTCTTCAGTTTCTGACTTGGCCGCTTGTCTGCCTCATGCATCCAAATGATACACTGGATTCCATTAATGCCATCTCATTCTTTAGTTGTACTCACAACGAAACTGCGTCTTTTACCCCCACCCCTTCAGTGCACATGCGACTTGACTTGCCTATATTGTGTATTCCGGTTTTCAGTAGTGTTCATGCTAGAGTAGCAGCAGCACTGTCATCACAAGTTAGAACTCGTTTGCAATGTATGCAACATTTCAGAGGTGCAGTAGCACGCCACTACTTATAGAAATGGCTATATCTGTGTCTTGTATACATTTTTAATGGCATAGCAGTGGGAGGGGGATGAAGTACTGAATGTAATCACAACTTCAAACGGTGAGGAGATTAATGGAATAGATTGTACCTTTCCATCATGTTACGAACGAACTTGAATACCAACAGAAAAGCTTGAATACTTGTAAAAATTGCTTTAAATTTCAAATCCAAAATGGTGAAAGATAGAAAAAAAACAAACAATTAAGAAAAGAAAAATACAAGAGACAAAACAAAAGAAAGAAAGGAAACAAAAAAGAAAGAAAGAAAGAAAGAAAGAAAGGGATGAACAAATAAATTAATTAAAGAAAAATAAAACTTCAATAAACTGAATAAATAAATGAAAAATTAATAAACATATAAATAGGCATAAATAAGAAGAGAGGGAGAGGCAGACAGAAATTTAAAAAATGAATGAGAGAAGAAAGAAAGTAAAACGAAAGAAACAAACAAACATAAACGAAAGAAATTTAATTTAATTGTACGTACTTGATTCACTTCAGAGTTTCAAATCTTATCATGAATCTTTATCATGTGAATGATAAATGTGTTACATGACAACATAAACAATTATATAGAACTATCAGCAAATATATATCAGCATATTATGCTTTAGTTTTTGAATATTACATCTATGAAATATTTTTAAATATTAAAATATGCTAAATGTATTCATTTCCAATTTTCTAATTAGTAGATACCTGTATTGATTTCACAATGCTGTCCTTCCCATCCAGGCAAGCATTCACACTTGAAACGTCCTTGTTGCAATGCTACACATGTAGCTCCATTAGCACATGGATTACCATTTGCTGTGCATGGGTTTATCTGTTGATAATGAAATTACATTCATATTAGTATGTCTTCAATTAACTTTCAGAATGAGTGAAATTAAATATGTGCTGTTAATTCTGTTACATTACCAGTCAAATTCATTGTTCTACGAGAGTTATAAAATATGTTTTCAAATTTAACAAGCTTTTCATTTGTCGGTTAAATACTTTCATAGATGGACAGCACAATTGAAGAGTCCAATGCAAGAATGATGGATGCCATTTGGAATACATTTTGCAGGAGAAGCAATTGAAAGTTTGAAATGCTCGGCGCTCAAAGCTTAACTGAGATTTTCCGATCATTACTGGACAATGACTATCAGTGTTAATGCCATATAACTCTCTATGTACATTCTATATGTCTTAAGCTATGCATTGACAGTCTTGGTTCATTTTCGACAAGAAAGTGACATCCATCATTCTTAGAGTGGACTCTTCAATTTAGTACAATATAAATGACAGAATCACATTTTGAGTCGGGTAAGATTTAACCAAGGTATTTATTCTAGCCACAAGTTGATTTTGATCCATTCATTCAGTAGTTTAATTAACATAAATTTGAAGCTTTTAAGACACTTATGTTTAAAGAGTAATTTATGAATGTAACAGTACCGTAACATCACAGTCCAAGCCAGTGTATCCAGCTCGACAAAGGCAAGTATAATTGTTAATTCCTGGTTCATCTTTGCACATGGCTCGCTCTGGACAAGTATTATTTCTACAATCTGACTGTTCCACTTGACAGTTTATTCCACTGTACCCTGTAGAAGATAACCAGAAAAATATTATATATCAATACGTAATATCAATAAAGAACATGATTTTGTATTTATTTGAGGTAAATACGTTAAAATAAATTTAAATTCAATTTCTTACAAATTCCTGAATCCGGAAGTAAGGAAATATTTTTCATGTTTCTTAATTTGGTTATTACAGTCATAGTTTGTTTATTTGTATTCACATCTAAAACAATAAACACTCGGGACAATTAATATATGTACCAGTACTTGTAAAAGTTGAATTATCTTACTCTATGTTACAATTCATTATGACTTAACATTTAAGTTTAACATTTAACTTTAGCTTATGCAGACTTTCCTCCCACGAAACATTATAGCTATTTAAATTACTAATTTAAGAAATTATAAGAGTCATGAATACAGCAGATAGTGCAGATACCTATATGTAGGATGAATTAAACAATACAGTTCGTATTAAATATAGATAACAGTGTGTCTGAGCCATCTAGGTCAGGAAATTGATTGGCTGCTCATCTGATAGATTCCCACTTGTCGGCAGCTAGGATGGGATGCGTACATTCAAGAGTGACCGTGTTCATTTAGCTGTGATAGAGTTCGTTCTATCAGTTTTTTGTGTGGCAGTGATAAACAGATACTATTTACTAAGGAATTTATGAGTATATACATATACAAAATGTACATAAAAATAGGAAATTGTATAGTACAATCACGCGAAAATTCAGACGTAAATATCCTGAGAAAATGGACCGCACATACAGCATCTTCTGTGAGCAGGGTGAGTACAGAATGCTGTTGTATTATATACATTACACCAAAGATTTCAGATGCATTGTAGTATGGACATGGAATACAAAGGGTAAAACAACATGGAAAGGAAGGATGGTGAGAGATGGAATGAAGATGTCATGAAAGCTATCTAAGGAAAAGTGAGATACAAAAAGTAAATAACAAGATTTGAATTAAATTTAACGGAGAGGGGCATTATGGCCCAGCACTGCGACCTGTTAAGATCTATTGCGCTAACCCTCTAATGACGCATTCCCAACCACTCTGGCGGACCACATTAAGGTTCTCTTGTGCCCAGGTTTCGAGCAAGCAACCCCTCTCGTCCCTAAACCAGCACCCTCCATGTGTCATCAGCCGGCATTCAGGGAATGCTACGAAATGATAACGAAATGGCGAAATGGTGAGGGAATGATGTAAATGCCTAATTTGGGGAAAAATGGGAGAACCCCGGGAAAAACCCCAACTGCGACCTTGTCCGCCACAAGCGTCACTATGGATTTTTTCATCCCAGACTTGACTGGGAATTGAACCCAGGCCGCCTGCGTGACAGCCTGAGGTTCAGACCATTATTCTGCCACTGCAGAGGGTAAGAGACAAGATAAAAGACAATATTATATAGGTGTGGGAAACAGCTACAATAACCATGAGGAAATTTGCTCACAAAAATTGACCAACTCGATCCTGATAAAGTGTATGTTTTTGCCTTGCCTTTTATTTGTCTAGAATAGTCTTCAGTGGTGGCGTTGTGCAATATGACCACATGATGATGATGATGATGATGATGATGATGATGATGATGAACAGAAGAACAATTTAGAAATCTTACTTACCTGGAGCACACTGGCAACGGTATCCTTGAGGTAGATCGACACAACTTGCACCATTGTAACAAGGTTGTGATGAACATTCGTCGATATCAATTTCACATCGACGTCCAGAGAAACCAGCTGGGCAGAAACACTGGATGCCATGGCCTATTGCAATGAATAACTTAAATTAACTGCAATACAATAACACCTCTTTAAATTTATATTTTCAGACTTAAATCTCGCAACAGTCAAACCATTGTAATATGCATAAGTTTTATAGGCGCATAATTTAATTAGCTGAAAAAATAGGACATCAGTTAAAATAAAAATTCAAATCTCAATAACTCAAAGTAAAAATTATTGTAGGCAAAGACGATTTTGGGTATCATTGCTAATATGATGGTAGGAAATTAAATCTCAACTCTTATGGATCTCAACAGAGAACATTTTTTTCATTTCATAGAGCAAGTAACTATCAAGGTTACTAGAGATCATACACCAATGTTTTAGTATTTTCAGATTTCTTAACTTTGATCTTCTCTATTAGGTTTGGTTTGAAGTTCATTTTTAAGCTGTAAGTGAATTTCCGTTAGAATTGACTGAATGTTAAATATTACCCTTTGGCGAACAGAGGCCTCCATGCTGACAAGCATTCTCTGTGCACTGAATGAGCTCACACTCTTCACGACCAATTGCACCAGGTCCAGCTGTGCGCATGTCAGCAGGACACTCAAAACAAGTAGTCTGGCCAGATTGAGGCTGGAAGAAGTTGCGTGGACAAGGAGCACAGGGAGCAAGTCCAATGTCTGAATACTGCCCAGGTGAACATTTCGCTGAAATACAAATTCAACATTGGATTTACAATTTATATTTAGAAGATACCCATTTATTGCAGATTATGTTACTTTACCATATTTATAATCGTTTTCGTATTAGTATTTTTACCACATTTCGTAACTGAAAATTCAGTTCCTGTAAATTATTTTACATTTCGTATAAAATAAAAAATTTGTGTATTATCATTCATACATAATGTTTATGTTCAAAATCTTCTTCTGTATCCTATAAATTTTGTGTTCATCTCTTTTCTACACATCGTTCATAATATTTTGATTCGTTTTCAATTTTCATATTTTGTCCATTTACAGTATCGGTATGTTATATATTTTATGAAAAAAATCTACTGGGTTATATTATTATTATTGATTACAACTGGTGGTCAATAACACGAACTAGGAATGCACCTTTATTAAGTACCAGTACAGGTATTCTTCAGCATAATCGGAAACATCTTAACTATGGTACTGTATGTGCAATGTATCGAGTATGAAAGTTTTCTAAATTTGGGGAAGCTGGTGTTTCAGTTTTAAAATTTCTAATTGTGGATAAGAATTCCCGTAAGTATCCTCGTGTTTAATATTATTAATAAATGGATATGCATTGGTTCTATTTTCCACAGTTGTTTGATGCCCTCTGTCAGTAAGAAATATCTATTAATTTTTATTTACAGCAGCAGCAGTAGTAGTAGTAGTAGTAGTAGTATAATGGTAGCAGTATAAGTACAGTTAGTCCCAGGGAATGTTCCTGGTGTTTCTGTTGGCCGACAGTGACAGGTACCCTCACTACTGCCACTGCTTACATTTGCGAACTCACAGCTCTTCGCCAGATTAATAGATTAAAATTTGCATACTATGTTATATTAATGACATATATTTGACCATAGAATTATTTATTGCTAGTTTTCCAAATCTAACATCATGTAATTTTTATTTCTGGGGAACACTGAAGAATAAACAACTAATCCTAATATGTTAGAGGAACTTAAAGAAAATGTTCGAACAGAAATTAATTTTATTAATGCACAAGAACTGATGCATGTGAATGATAAGTTCTTATGATGATGTCAATTATATATCACACAAGATGGGCAGCTATTGTGAGGTGGATGAGTACCGAATGTTATTAGTATAACATAGTACAGTAAAATCCCTCGTATCCGGCACCCAAATAACCGGAAATACCAAAACAACGGCACTTTTGGCTAGAAAAAAAAAAAGTCATCCATGCAAAAGAGAAGAGTCTGACGAAGATGTGAGTGGTTTTTGTAGATCGCACATGCCACATATTGTGTTTACTCTTTACACTGTTCACGCATGAAAATATAAACAAAAAAAACTCGTTATGTCCCTGAAGTAGAAAGTAGCACCAGTAATCTGTTGATACCTTTTAATTTAACACTTGAACTTGCCCGTTTCGAAGGGGTGTTGGATGAGTCTAAATACGAAAGTATGAAATTCTCTGTTCCTATAGCGCGTAAAAATTTCATCTGAGTGATGGATAGTATCATGGCCATTACCGCTAAGCCTGCTGTTACACAATGGATTCCGCAAAACACAAGAGAAATGTTCTTATACTCAAACCATCCGAGCGCTACTTCATAATCTTCATAGTTGTATTCAGTACTAAAAATAAACACTGTACGTATTTCAAAACTTTATTTTTAATTATCTATATGAAAATTATTAAATTTCGACATGGAAAAAAATGTTTGTGCAGTACAGTGTGTCTTTACATAACCTGTAAACATATTTTCCAATTATCCGGCAAAATCAGTTATCCAGCACTGGCTTTGTCCCACAGTTGCCAGATACAAGGAATTCTACTGTATATGAGTTTTTACCTGGCAAAGCACAATGAGTTCGCAGATGTAAGTAGCAGTAGTGCCACTGGTCAGATAACAAAAATGCTGGGAATGTTTGCTAAAACTCACTGTATCAGCGACAGTAATAATAATAATAATAATAATAATAATAATAATAATAATAATAATAATAATAATAATAATAATAATAATAATAATAATTTGATGGTGTGTGGTGTGTGTGCTTGCATGTGTATGTGTGTTTGCGCACACGTATGTGTTTGTGTATGCATGTGCATTCACACGTATGTTTTACTGTACAACACTGTAAAATATTTCGAATGTTACCTCTGCACTTGTCTTTATTGCCAGCTGCAGGCTGATACGTATATGTGCTGGCAGGGCAAGCCTGACAATCCTTGAAACCGTCAGTTGGAGGCTCTCCTGTGTAACTGTTGCGTGGACATTCCAAACACGGCACCAGACCTGTTGGTGAGTACGTGCCATACCCACATACTGGAACACAGTCTGCTATGCTCTTCGAACCTAAAATAGAAGTTTTAACTCTAATATACAAAACATTCTCGATATTTCTTCTGACATTTTGTAGAATCATGTTACTATTATGTCTGTAAAAATGAAAAATTAATTCATCACTGTTGATTATACATATATTCAGAAAACAGTATCAAGAAAGAAAGTAAAAATCTAACAATCTGACACGGAATATTTTATATATCAGTAAAACGTCCGAAAAATTGTAGCTATTTAAAATTTGAGATGGACTTCAAAATCAAAATAGCTGCAAATAATAATAATGTTTTATTTTCGCTGGCAGAGTCAAGGCCATAAAGCCTTCTCTTCCACTCAACCGGCCTTAATCAGTACAATACATATTTAAATTACGAATATTTACACTACACTTAAAAGGTTCTCCAGCAATATTCTTCAGTTAAGTTAATGACTAGTAGACTACATATTTATTTAAATTTAGATAAACCTATAAGGTAAAGTAGTAACTTAATTTATGAGCTAATTTAATTCGATCAATTATAATTAATTTGAGATTTGAGATAGCTAGTAAAATGATGAAAATTAATTTAATATAAGCTTACTAGAACTATGTTACAGGGAGAAAAATATATATATGGGATAGGCCTAAATTAAAAATAGGAAAAACTTTTACACGATTCAAATTTAATTTCAAATTATCTCAGAAGATCACTCAGTAGCCTTACCAAATGTTTTAGTTTCTCAAGAGTATTACTGTTTTGCAAAACAAATGGAAAATTGTAAACTAATGTTTTCAAAGTGTGCGTTATGAAAACAGTCAGAATAAAATAATGAGTGAAGAAAATATCAACATTTGTAAAGCTCCAGCTATCAGCGAAAATACTATAAAGAAATATTGAGATACCAGACAGTAAATGACTTAATTGTCACAGACAAGAGCTTCAGATAGTAAGAAAGAACGTAAGTCTGTAAGAAACTGAAGGCTGGTTCACAATAAACTGGGAACGGAAACGAGAACGGAAATATTGTTAAAATAAATGTATTTAAATGTGAGCATTCACAATTGACTATTGTGAACGCCCACATATAGATACAATTATTTTAACATTATTTACGTTCTCGTTCTCATTTCCGTTCCCTGTTTATTGTGAACCAGCCTTAACTGTCTGGCTGGCTGACTGACTGTATGTTGGACAAATTAAATATTCATGCCTTTATTATATGTCTCTTACCTTCTTCACGAGTATAGGTACCCATTGGACAGCGAATGCATGAGCCTTGGCGATCTCTATTTTGATAGAAGCCACGGGGACAATGAGTACATTGCTGTTGTTTCTCTCCCGCATATGTTCCTGCCGGACAGTGCACTGTAAAATATATAAAACCCTTAAATACACGTGAATGGAATGAAATTATTTATTTTATTACTCACTTGACAAAACAAATGTTATCCTTCATTGTTGAATAGTTATCATGCTAACATTAGACTCGAGATTTGTGGATTCAAACCTGATCTAAGATCATGACTTTTAAAAATGTTAAAATTTAGGAACACTCTCTTTGATGGAAGAGTGAAGCGAAACGTCTCGTATCAATTTTAAAGCATGTAAAAGAATTTCTGCTGGCCGAGATGGATCTCGACAAAATTCATCTCTCATTTCTGGCAAAAGTCAAAAGTGTTATAGAGAGCCATTCATTTATTTAGCACTACTGCCGGGCTAATAGCTTAATAAAACACAAAATTATTTAAATAATTCAGGACCATTCATTGGTATGGTGCTTGCTCGTGGAAGTAGAATGGAGGTGGCGTTACACAGAACCAATCTTGAAAGAGTTGTGTTTTGGTGCGCGCAGCTACCTGATGCCACCACTACTCTGTGACCTGGAGCTATGCCATACAAACAATGGCTCTGTATGTATTCCTCAATTATCATTTTATCGTAAGGAGTAATTAAATCTGCTTTACGGGTGCCTCCACGACAAAAATTAAATTATTCACCTCTGCCAAGTTAGCATAAACTAAATGATAATAACCAGAATTTTACATTCAGGACTAACAAAAATGTTATATTCTTAAACAATTAGGAGTATCTGAAATGATAAGACTTTTGTCAAATATCTGAGACTCCTGTTAAACCTCCAATAGTAAATAGGAATACAAATCCCAATGATCATGTGACCATGAAACGTTTGACAGATATGTGTGCAGACACATGATTTTAATATTTATTTAAGAAATTAGAAGAATCCGATGCTATTTGTAATTTTTATTCATGTTTATATGTACCTGTTCAATAACTTCTTCTGTAACTTAAACTTATTCACTCTTGTCAGATGCTTCTGGCTTTGTGTATACGAGACATCATAGCACTGTACAAAATATTTAAATGAAAAAGTAGGTACTAAATTTGCGCTAAAACATGTCTCAGATGTACATACATGTTTCTAAAGACCAGAAGAACAAAAATACAATAATACCAAAGCAAAAAATAATTGTCCCAAATAATTTCTCAAGAATAATTTTATTCTATTATGTTGCCAACAAAATCATCGTTTATAGTTTATTTTCCAGAACTTTATTAATCAAAAGTCATACATAAATTTTATTAGTATAGTTATTTTTGCAACTTATGTGTAAAATGGAGCTTTACTGTATGAGTGGAGGATTCTGAGCATGAGCTGTAGGCAAATTCTGAAAATACACGAGCACAAGAAAGTCCACGCCACACACAAAAATAATTATTACCATAGAAACAGAATGCTATTACTATTGATATTATACACCGTGTCCCACTTAAAGGGATCGAGAAATAAATGCTCACCATTTAAAATCAGATGAAGATATAGTTGTGATTTACATCTGACAAGATAGAGAAACTGTCCAAGTTTATGCACCAATGATTTGAAAACAGTTGCATGTTCATGTGTATGCGCACTAATGTTTATTGTGGTAAAAAAGAACATTCCGTCATTGGACCATTCTTCTTCATCGAGGCAACAGTCACAGGGAATGTGTACCGGTATCTGGACATGTTGCAGAATTTTTGTTGTTGATCAACTCCCCTCAGAATCGGTTTTTCAGCAACATGGGGCTCCACCCCATTACTATGGAGCAGTGCGTGGCTTCTTGAATGCAAACTTTCCCAATAGGTTGATGGAGAACCCTTGCCTGGCCACCTAGGTTAACCGACTTGACGCCCATTGACCTTCCTCTGGGGCTTTGTGACAAGTGTTGTGTACCAACGTGATACAGTTGACACTTTGGAAAAACTGAGACAACTCATTATAAATGCAGCTGCGCTAATCACCCTACAAATGTTATGGAACACTTGGCAAAAGATTGAGTACCTTTTAAATGTCTTCAGGGTAGCTCGAGGCACACACATTGAGTTGCACTGACCATTCTCCGAAACTCAGAGTTTTTACATCAAGTTATACAAAAAGTTATGTTATAAAACCATTATTTATACTTTAAATTAGCACTTATTTCTTGATCCCTCTAAGCGGGACACGGTGTATAATATAGTGGTCCTGAAGCCTGTGATAAAGTTATTTTATCCATAACTGGTATATAATCTGATCTTTATTTCACTGTCCTTAGCAACCTAAACAATAGCTTTATTCACAGCAGTGAATTAAAATTTTTGAATCACTCTCTCCTTGACAACCAAAACCTTAGCAACAATAAAATTCATACATTCATTCATTTATAACTTCTTCAAAAACAACAAATTATAAAGAAAAGGCCTACAATTTAAAATTAAAATACTAGTAATGAATATAATCTATACTAATAATAAATCTGTAGCCGAAATTTTTCTGGTAATTTTCGCTTTTCCAAAAATAATTGGTGTTAACATGTATAATTAATCATCCTGAAACCGAAAATCGCTTTTTTGAAATTTTTGTTTGTATGTCTGTCTGCCTGGATGTTTGTTACCTTTTCACGCGATAATGGCTGAACGGATTTAGATGAAAATTGGAATATAAATTAAGTTCGTTGTAACTTAGTTTTTAGGCTATATGCCATTCAAAATATTTTATTTAAAAGGGCCTGAATTAAATAAATCGAAATATCTCGCTTATTACTCATTTTAATGTTACATAACAAAAGTTTCTTTAAAAACGATTTCCAATAACTTTTATTCTATGCAAAATTTTGATAGAACTGATATTACTAGGTTCTATGATGTACCGAAGTACATAATATTTCCGTGCAGGAATTCTGCATTATCATAATATGTATCTGTTTTAAAATAACAATGCTTTTATATCTTGGCCACGTGAGATTAATATACGACGTTAGCCACGAATTGACTCTGCATTTATTTAAGGCAGCCTTGGAATCCTTGGACAACAATCGGATTAACATACGGATGATGTGATACTAAATATTATTATATTATAAAGAGAGAGTGTTTGTGTGTTTGCATGAGGCAATCTCAAGAAACTATTTAATAGATTTAAATAATTCTTTCATCATTGGAAAGTGTAGTTCCTTTAAATGGTATCATTTGGTGACAAAACCTTCTTCCAGCTGAGAGTGACAACCTTCAATTCTTTCAAATGTATTTTATTTCAGACACTGATGAGTCTAACATAATACCAAGCTTAAAAGTATAATTAATCGAACAACTCCAGAAACTAATGCATGGTAATAACAGTTACCAGTACATTTATAGTTCTAAATACAACTTTGATAGTAATTCAGGAGCAAACGATTTATAATTGATAATAAATTAATTATTCACTAACAATAACAAAGCTGTATTTGGAAATATAACAGATTTAAGTCAATGATATTCATTTATAACAAGTGCAGCAAAGCGTGAGGGTACGGCTAGTTTAAAATAACTCTATTTTACAGCATTCAGAAAAGGCCTATTTTTCATATGCAAAACTGTTTAAAAACCTCTACTTTTTATTATGGTAGTGTATAAAATGACATAGGCTATATATTGTAATACGAATTTCAGCATAGCATTTAAAAGTGATATAAATTTAAGTGATCTAATTTAGATTGAGATAAATTTTAAGTGATCTAATTTATATTGAGATTCTAAGAACAATATTTTCTTTACATTCAAGTAATTAGCAGTAGCCTACTGTGAATCAGACAAGGGGAAATAGTGGAAATAATTATTTCTGTGGACACACACTCACGCAAACAAGGAAGGATTAGAGTCAATGACCAATAATCCTTTAATAAAGAGGGCCATATTGTGTCTACCTGCGTACCTAGTCTTTTGTGATGATTCTTCTGTGCCAAAGATGGAAAGTGCTTGTAATGAAATTGCAGAAAAAACTCTGTAGGTACTACTTAATACCTATGACGGAACAGTTTTATTGATGGCATCTATAGTGTTACATTTTATTTGAAATAGCCATTTTATGATGTTGGTTCAAATAAAAACTAATTTATTATCTCACCATAATAGAGTATGGTAAATTATGTTTCATATGTAACCCAGATTAAATGATTCTTACCTACTGAATGTGAATGAAACCCTTCCAGAAATAGATAGGCAAGCAACGTC
This sequence comes from Periplaneta americana, assembly GCF_040183065.1. NCBI lineage: Eukaryota > Metazoa > Arthropoda > Insecta > Blattodea > Blattidae > Periplaneta > Periplaneta americana. The sequence goes on from NC_091132.1 coordinate 87,539,230, forward strand.
ATTCAAATATTCGCTTTTTCGGCAATAGAATGATGAAATTGTGTATTTCCGTAAAAATCTTGAAATCGATTTTTTGCAACATCACAATACATTTTACTTTTCACAATGAGGAAATAAAAACTAAAACTTTTTATTTTTAACATACCTAGAAATACTTATATAAAAAAATACACTAGTAACAGCTCTGTTACGATTGTGGGTTAAGTACTATACTTACAGCAACGAGGTACATCATTCGTGTCCATGTTCAGAACCTCTCCAACATTGCAGTCAAATCCTCTTGAGATATTTGATTTCAGAGCTCGAATTGGAGGACAGAGATTTCCAATGGCAGACACATTAAGAAGAGGTTCTATGACAGCACTGGCATATGGCACCGAAAGGTCGAATATTAGGTTCAGAGTCGAACCACAAAGATCATAAAGTTGAGGTTGTCGCACTGCAGGCACAATGACCAAGACGAAGTCCATCTGCAAACACAAATTGAGTCCTCCTTGAACAAAAAATTCGTATTGTTAAATAACAGCAGTTTTCGATGGTTTATGATTTCCGTTATATTTGAGGTTTGTGGGTTTAAACATGGCCGAGGACAATAAAAATGTTAGCATGTCTTTCTTTAGAAGGTTGGTAAAGTTAAAAATCCTGTGTCTTAGATTTATAGCTCGGGAAATAACTTTGTTTCAAATAAGAGCTCCAGGCAAAATTTAACGGTCATTCATGCTCATCATAAAATTCAACTGTAGTCAACACCCTTGTCTAACATCCTGACTGCTGGTTAATGATTTCCGTCTTAATGTGTCTGTACTTCGGAAATGTCAACTTTCTCAGATTAGTCGAGTGCCAGGAAGGTCTGTGGGATCATATTTGGAGGCTTCAACAGAATTCACAAGCCACTCACCATATTTTGATAGCCACTTGATAAATGCAGGCTGTTCTAACTCCTTTGCCTTTAAAATATTATTCTCTTATGAAATACATGAATCACGTTGGATTTCTAGGTTGATGTTATTGCAAAGATTATGCGATTCTAAGTATTTTCGAATATCGTTATTAGAAATTTATTACTAGGCACATTTTTGTTGTTTTCTTCCTGTTCTTTATATTCAATTTTGGTCACTTTTGCTTCTTCTGTATAACTTTATGCCTCCAAGAATGTCGATCAGTCTTCTGTTTCTTAAAAATGTCTAATATCCATATTTATGAAGAAATCCTATCGATTTATATTGCAAAAAATAACTTCAGTTTACTTAATTCTCATCCATCACACTTAACAACTGACTCGACAATTGTATAAAACAATCATTGAACTGTACGAACTCCAACCTAATACAAGCGACTTTTATCATCAACTGATGGCTTCGACATTAATAGTAGACGTGCTCAATTTATATCCAGACAGTTTCAAACAGAGTGGTACCTTCATATATGTATGATTGTTAAGATGTTTAGTTCTAATTTTACTGACGATTGATGTATACTATAAAATGCAAATAGATATCACATTTCAGCATTTGAAATAACATCGAGTACGACCTGTTTTAATTCGACTACTTCAATAACATAAGATTTTTGCAATTAGGCGTACTCCACGTGCAGCAGATGAATTGGTCTCATATAATATCAACATTTGCTGCCTGGGTATGAAGTGTTCGCACCTATTATTTATTACTTAGCAGAGATATTTTTAGCACGACAATAGTGAACAAAAGATAACATGACAGAAGGGAAAGAATTTTTTAATTCAGTGTGAAACTGTCGGACTAAGGTTTTGTAAAACAAAAGACCACAAATGGTTTCTCGTCTTATGGTGGTCAGAAATCTGTAATAACAAAAAGTTTTTACTTTTTTTTACCAAATTCAAAATATTTCATATTGACTAATGAAGATCCTTAGGACGAGGTACAGTTGATTGAAGATAAAGAAACGTGGAGGGTAGGAACTAAATAAATAAATAAATAAATATGAAATCAAAGGGGGGAGGGAAACTGCCCCCTCACCACTTCCCTGCGGGCATCCATATTTGATCTTCCATAAAATCAACATGACAGTGTGCTTTCTAATTTCTTCTATAATATATGATTTCATTAACATTTTCGATGTTTAGATCTTTTCTACCCTCATTATACTGGGTGTCCCGTTTGAAGATAGCAGCCCCGATAACATTCATTTTCTGTTGCAAATATTTAAAGGATTTCTACAAAAAGTTAGTAGAGTATGAGGAAGTATAGGCAGCTCTATGCTCCACAGCCATTGAGGAAGGAAGTTGGCAACATGAAAAGAGACAAGTGTGCAAGCTGCTTGCGGTCACGTAGTCAGCCCTGATTAAATTTGTCAAATTGGTCATTCCCATGTTATGAAATGATAACATAAAATGACAACAACCACCAGTCTCTTCACTACAGAAAAGGCATTTTTTTGGTAACAAACGCTAGATGGAAGTACAGCTGCTCCATGCAATTCCATAAAGGTTATAAAGTGACTTCTTTTGCAGTCGTTAGATGGCACCATAGTGAAATTGATAAAAGTGGTTGCCTTGAAAGTCCATTAGTGTGATCAGTCTGTTACATGTGATCAGGGGTAGTAGGTTAATCGTGAGAGGTCATGCGAGGTGCTTGCTTGCTTTCACGTCGTAGTGAAGATGTATTGATACTCTGTGGAAGAGTGAGTGTTCATTGTGAAAAAATATTGGATTCTGGTTTCATTAAGAATTGTCAGAGGAGGTTCACTGAATAGTTTGGTGGCCAAAACTCGCTGTCCAAACGCTGTACGTATTCAAAATTTAATGAAAAGGCTTGAAACTAAAGGAACATTGTTGCATCTGCATGTTGGAGGGAGGCCAAAATGTCGGAAGAAACAGTGAATGACGTAGCAAACCGATTGTTAGCTTCTCCAAGAAAGTCCCTCCAAAAAGTAAAGCAAGAAAGTGAATTATCAAGAAGCACATGTCAAAGAGCTGTTGAAAACACCGACTTGCATGCTTACCAGTTTACAGTTGTCCACGAACTTAAACAGTAAGATTACAATAAATGCATGATATATTGATGAGAATCCAGGAATATTGGACTACACATGGTTTAGTGACAAGGCATGGTTTCACTTGTCCAGATACTTGAATTCCCAAAACACACGTTTTTGGGGTAGTGAATACCCACTTGCACTGTTCGAGGAACCCCTCCAATCCCAGAAATTCTGCCTGTTTTGTGTGCTATCACAGTGGCGAATAATTGGGCCCATTTTCTTCGATAACAAATGAAGTGAACATTGAAATTTTTCGGGAGTTTTTAAATCAATTTGATGATCGCGAATTCACACTCGGTTATTACCAACAAGATGGGGTCACAAGCAACACTTCTGGCTTGAGCATGGCTGTAGTCAAATCATTTTTCCCAGGTATAGTAATTTCACGAAGATTGTGTCCTCCAAGGTCATCAGATTTGACTCCACCTGACTTTTTCCTGTGGGGTATTGTATTGTATTTATTAACATTCCATGGTATTCATACATTGCTTCACAACTAGAATATGGAACAAGTCAAAAAATTTAATACTATTATAAAGTCTAATTTATAGTCACAGTCTAGATGAAATATATACAGACGAGGTTTACAATATAGTCTACTAGTACAACACAAAGTTTTAGTATCAATTTCATGAAGCATTATTGAATGTCATGAATTCACCTACAGAATAGAAGGAGTGAAAAATTAGGTACTTCTTTAATTTGGCGCTAAATAATCTTATGTTTTGAATTTCATATTTTATATCGATAAGGAGGCTTTTAAAAATTTTTACTGCCATATAACGCACTCCTTTTTGATAGCACAATAGACTTGCCGATGGAGTATGAAAGTCATTTTTTTACGTGTATTTATGCTATGAACTGTTGAATTAGTTACAAAGTTTTCACGATTACATACGAGGAAGATTATTAATGAAAAATATATACTGACAAGCCATGGGCATTATTTGTAGTTTTTTTTAAATAGTCCTACACGATTCCCTAGATTTGGCACCTACTATTATTCTAATTACTCTTTTCTGTAGTAGAAATCATCTAAAAGGACGTGCCTACATGAACAAACCACGCACACTTGATGAGTTACGAGAGAACATTCGATGTGAGATCCAGGCGGTGACACCAGGGGTTCTGGCAGACAACTTCAGAAACATGCAATGACTTGTTCAGTTGTGTATTAAAGCTCAGGGAGAGCATTTTCAGCACCTACTGTGACAACCTAATTTCATACAGGTATGACATGTAAATGTATTATACTTGTGTACTTTTTTGTACTTGTACTTTCTTTAAACTAACAGGGATACCTTAGAGTGGGACAACTGTACTTTCTATTCAGTAATGCATAGCCTTAGGATTAATGTTTATGCTGCTATTCAGCATATTAAATTATTATATTTACCTGAACAACATTCTCTTCAATCAGTTTTGGTTTTGAATCAACGAATGATACACTCATGTTGACATTAACAGCAGAGCATCTCTGAGTAAGGACATTATTAAGACTTGAATAATACTGAGCTAGAAGATCTGTATACTGATTCAGACATGGTGCTGCCACTGCTCCATTAGCTCTGTACGTTACAGATGCCACAACATGGTAATCAGCTTGTTGTGTATCTGTAATTCGAAATATACAAGAAATATCACGTCTCTATAATAATATATCCAACTTTTAATTAATTATGGTACTGGCAAAAGTATGAAGGGATAGGTGTAGACTGGATTTTTTCCATTGCTGGTGATGTAAAATGAAATCACATTGTTTCATTATCAATAATGGAAAAAGTCCAATTTACAACTATGATATCTCAAACAGTTCACCATTCTCATTTAGATCAATAAGTGTGGAAATTTATACTATTTACTTATGGGATAACGAAAGTACTTATATTTTGCTATGTTAAAGCATGTTGAAGTTAATGAAGGAATAAATTCGTAGCATGTTGATGACATGTACATTTCATTCTAATATTACAGTCTACATTCTAAGTAAGTTAATACAATGAAACTAATGGGTATATTTTATGTCAATTTGTATTTATGTCAAACAGAAATCTTTGTTACATGACGCCTACTTCCTACTCTAGTCTCCAGAAATCACTTTAAATGTAACTAAAAGAGATTAAGACTATCGGTATTAAAAATTACGATATTTCTTATACAAACACTCATTTTAATAAAATTATACCTTCTGAAACGCAATCAGGAACAACGGCAGTTGGCGTCCAAGGACTCTTCTCTTCACAACTGAATGTTTTTACTGGTTGGCCATCAGTAAATCTGCAAGTTTACCAACATATGTATATTAAACTTGTTTTTATGTATGATCATGGTGTTTTATGATAGGAAATACTGGAGTGGTTAAATGGCAAGTTTTAACAAGAAAGAAGATAGCCTACCTTGGCAATATTTATTCAGTTAGCATATGACTCTGTTTGGAGAAATAAATTATTACTAAAACTCCAGAAATTAGATATCTCCAGCAATATGTTCAGATGGATATCAGAATTCCTTAGTCAAAGATTCATTGCCACTAAATTCAATAACTCACTTTCTAGTTACAGACAAACATATCGAGGTCTACCTCAGGGCGCTGTCCTCAGCACAACTTTATTCAATATTTATATAAATGACTTACCCTCTCTATTAGAGGAATCAAACATGAAAACAGCACTATTTGCAGATGATATAGTTTTGTGGACTTCCGGATCTTACAGACATAGAGACAAAATTCAAAATTCTGCTCTTAAAGCTCTAAATCAACTACATGAAATGGAATACATCAAATTTGATGACACTCAATTTAAGCAAAAGTAACTACCAAATATTTTCACTTGGTAAAAAAGAAAGAGAATTCAATATCCAATACAATGGCCAACACCTTCCTAGGACTTATGAATCCAAATATCTTGGAGTTATTTTCGATAGTAAGTTAACATGGAGCAACCATTTGAAATACATTTCTGAAAGAGCTCGTAAAAGATACTCCCTTCTAAAAAGACTAGCAGGAAAGAAATGGGGATGCTCTAGGAATACTTTGAACACTACATACAAAATGTTTATACAGCCAGTGCTGACATACTGCGGAGAAATTTTAATTACTTCACCTTTCATAAACGAAATAAAATATGTTCAAAACCAAGCTCTCAGACTCATTACTGGTGGAATCAAAACAACTCCAATAGATTCTATGAGATTCCTCACTAATATTAACAGCATCAAAATGAAATAGAAGAAAAGCACTGATTCAATATGAAAAACTTATTAGATTACCAGGAAACAATTGGCATTCATACAGTCCTCTCTGTAGATTGAAAACTCAAAAAAGTTTCATATCCATTGTTCAAGAATTAAAACAGAAAATCAATATCCCGAATTTAAAAGAAAACCTACAAATTAAACCAAACCCTTTAACTCTATTAAATATAGAATATAATCTAAATTTAACAGAAGAAATACTAAAATCAGAAGTAAACACTGAAATACTAAAACAATTGTCTTTAGAGACAATTAATATTAGGTACCCTCCACAAAACTGGCTTCATTTATACACTGACGGATCCTTGATCTCCAGAGAACAAGGTGCAGGTGTTACGTGCTGTCTCTTCTCACTTTATAGATCTTTTGGGTATGGAACAACAAGTTTTGATGGAGAAATCATTGCAATAAGGAATCTTCTATGCCACATCAATAAATTTAAAAATCTAGTTATATTGTCAGACTCCAAAGCAGCTATTCTATCAATAGTCTCTAAACACACACCTTCATCTCAAACAGCAGAAATAACTAACATGCTCTCTCAATTAATATCACTCAATAAAAGAATTGTATTCCAATGGATACCATCCCATTGTGGAATCCTGGGAAACGAGAATGCGGATGCTTTAGCATAGAAGGGCAGCACTGCTACTTACAGACCTGTTACTAAATCTACGTTTTACTCTGTGAAAAGATTTATTAAATCTACATACTTAGACTTTAACAAACAAAATTTGATAACACAATCCCAAGGGAAAAAATGGAACTCTCTGCATCAAAATCCACAGTTAATTCCCGATTTACTACGCAAATCGTCTATAGCTGCATTTAGATTGGCAACAGGCCATGATTGTTTGGCCAAACACCTGCATAGAATTGGAATATATCAGTCCCCTAACTGCCCATTGTGCAACTCAAACCAAGAAATGGATTCGGAACACCTCAAAATCTGTGCTTCAGTGGCTGGCCATGATAATATCTTTGAAAAATATTGGAGTGCAAGAGGTCAAATGACTTTATTGTCAAACGCCTGGCATTAGAAAACAACAACATTTCTATATAATATGCTACATACATTGTGACGTGGACATAATACATATTAAGTTTAATTCAGTTGTAGGCCGTCCAAAAAAAAAGGTGGACCGAGAATGACTCGCTGAGACCGTAACAGGCATTAGATCTTATACTTGTTTGGATGATGATGATGATGATGATGACTGTAGATGAAAGAATTTCACATTAATATATAAGGTGAACAATCTAAACTGAAATACTAATCAATTTTCTACCTATAAGTTGTATTTTTATATAAAATGTCTAATTCAGAAAATGTATTTATATCTATATACAATCAAATAAATAAATTCCTGAAATTTTACCTGAAGCCAGGACTGCAAGTAGCAATACACTGTAATCCTTTGTCTCCTGGAAGACAATTAAGGGCACCATTTGCTGGAGGTCGTAATTCCCAATCAACACAAGGAGTTGCCTGTACTGCCACCTACATGAATATGAGAATTATAAAAATGTATGCTTCGACAAACAATTAAAGTTACTTTAAAAATTATGTACTGGTACTATTTATATTTTCTGAGTGATGAAGATAATAAATTTCTAAGGTATCCTATAATATATATATTTTCCTATATTGCGATTGCAAGATGAATAAGCAGAACTGCAACACTTCTTTGTAAACATTATAAAATGAAGCATTTTCTATTTTCTTATGGCCAAATAAAGGCCTGTATTTTATTCTTACTCCTCAGCTATGTTAGATACGAGTATTACTCAACATTAATATAACTGGAACATTATGTTTAAACAACAACTAAACTATGCTACTTTTAAAATTTGTGGATGGTATTTTTTTATTATCCTACAAAGAAGTTGTAGTACGACAATAATATATGCAATTCGGTTATTATTAAACAGCGTTCATTAATTTTAAAATTAATAAAATGCAATAAAATACAATAAACAATCACAACAGTTGTATGAATGCATGTACTTGTCAAGCTTTTTTAATTGTTAAAATCAGACATGTTTCGGGAATTGCATCCCCATCATCTCACCGATGATGGGGATGCAATGTATCTTCATGTCGGACATGATGTGGACTGACCTAGTCGTAAATCGTGATGTAAGTTGACCAACGTTTCTTCACTAGCCATATTTGACAATAAAATGCGCAATTCGGTCACTATTCAACAATGTTCATTATAGTCAGTCCACATCATGTCAGACAGGAAGATACAATTGATCTGTCTTTACCATCACTGATGATTGAGATACAATCTCCGAAACATGTCTGATTTTAGCAATTAAAGGAGCTTGGCAAGTACATATGTTCATTTATACGACTGTTGTGATTGTTTATTGTATTTTATTGCAATTTTATGAATTTTAAGTTGCAGTATCTTATAACTTCAATAATGTTATTCTTTCTTCTAGAGCCATAATACAAAGACGGAATATGAAAATTACATTCACATACTTTATTTCGAAATGAAATTGAGACAAGAATTTTACTTATTGAGGCTCAATGCTTTTACTTTAAGAGATTCAATACTGGTACCTTATTTCTAAATACAAATTTTTGTGGAAAACATTTCTACATTTTTTACGCATCAATAGCTTCATGCTTCGTGCTTCATTTAATTTAGGATATTCCCTGTTATTATTATTATTATTATTATTATTATTATTACGGTATTATTATTAATATTATTATTATTATTATTATTATTAGTATTAATTATTGGTATTATTATTAACTGTATTTTTAATTAATAAGTTTATTATTGTCATTATTGAGTGTAATTAGTTACCACTGCCACCGGGTATATACCCATTGCAGTGTGAATAAATACACACACACACTCATAGCAACATGTTATGCTTATAAAACTTAAACATGAAAGAAAACATATACTGTATATTACAATATAATGTAGTCAAGATGACTGGTGTTCTATTTATATGTCATAAAAATTCTACTTGCAGTTACCTTACTTTCTTTATACTATTGTGATTTTTACTCTTATGGTGTTTAAAGAGTGTAGGATATTATTAATTTAATCCCTAAAAATTTCCAAGAGAAACAATCTATATTTACAACAAATTTTCATTCCCTATATATATATTTTTATAATTAGCCTATTTCATTTGTACTCTCGAACTTATAACGAAAATTTATGACTAAAACGTTTTCAAATCATACCTGGAAGTGACATGTTGCTTGGTTGCCAGATCTGTCTGTAGCTACAACTGTTACATTCTCAAAACCTCCAATGGGAATTGTTGCTCTTTCGGGTATGAAGGTAACTCTAACATCTCCAGAAGCATCTGATGCATTAACACGTCGTCGTGTATCATTGAAATTGACAGCATAGCTCTCTTGTCGATCTACCAACTCAATGACATAGCTCTGAGGGCAGCTCAACAAAGGTGGAGTATCGTCTGGAAGAAAGGTATACTTTTTTAGCATTGTGTTAATAATAATGAAGACATATTTTTACATAAGATTAAATGGTGCAACATCTTCGAATAATGGAAGAAGATTGACTAACAGTTAATGTAGTTGTACTTTATAACTGTACATACCAAAACAAACAAGAGAAATGGAAAATACATTTTTTTTTCCAAAGTTGTACACTTTAATACTGGCAAGACACTTGCTGAAACAAATGGATTTCTAGAAGTATGCTGGAAAGGTAGTTACAAATACGAAACTGTGAGAAAGAAAAACAATGATCATCTGAAAAGAAGATGGGTAACATTTCTACTGAATCTAGCATATCTACAACCTCAAAAAAAAAAAAAAAAAAAAAGTCGTAGTGGTAGTGGTAGCAGTAGTAGTAGTGGTGGTGGTGGTAGTAATAGAAGAAACAAAAGAAAAATTGGAAAAAAGAATAGAAAACGAAGAAAGAGAGAACAATATTTAGAATAAGTATTTACAATACACTATAGCTATGTAACGAGAGCACAGGATAATAAAATAATAAAGTAGTTTATTATTATAAACAAGGCTGATTTTAAAATGTGATTAGACACTGAAAAAATGAGAAAAGAAAACATATTTCAATTTTTTCCCCCTACACCTTTATACAGAGCAATCCATATAAACCTTTACAATATTAATGGCTTATAACTTCTGAATTAATAATAGCAAATGGGTATAGTCTGTTCTGAATTACAGAGTAACTGTGCGAGATTCCTAAGAGTAAATGTAGAAAATGTCTTCCATATGATCCATACAAAACTGTACTCGTCACACCATATTCCGTGACATTCTCTGAAATGTATCCTCGTCAATGTTGCTGATTTCATTCCTAATGGCCTCACGGAGTTCAGCAAGTGGCCGAGGTATTCTCATATATTCTGTCCTTCAGGTAGCAAGAAGTCTGGAGAGGTTAGGTCAGGTGATCTGGTAGACCACAGATTTTTTGAGATTAGGCGTTCACCAAAGAAGCTGGCTATAAGTTTCATGGAATCGTTAGATGTATGACATGTTGCGACATCTGTCTTCTGGCTCAATTGGCACAGTGATTTCTTTGGTGAGTTCACTAAACGTCCTCGAACATCATCAACACAATCGTGATTCATTGCAGCTCTATGTTTTCCACTTTCGTTGAGGAGTGAGCCAGTTGTCTCCAGCTTTCTTGCCATTGATAAAATTGTTGGCCTGGTTGGAACATTGCGCACATCGAATTCTCTTCGAAATGCCCGTTGTGTTTGAATCAAGAAATTTTTCTTCCAATACATTTTCACAATAAAAACACGCTGCCGAATTGAGAACTGTGTGTTCGTGTTATGATTGCAAAACTAGAGACTGCGAACTAATTACTAATAGCCAACAATAGTTATAATAGTCAATGATGGATGATAGAGGTACACATACATAGAATCTCCCAGAGCCACTGAGATCTTTAAACTCAATTTCAAGTTTATAATAGCTTCCAGAGGAAAATTATAACTCATTAAAATTGTAAAAGTTTACATGAATCGCTTTGTAGAATCAGTTTCATATTATTTCTAATTTCACTTTAAAATAATATTTATGTTAGCTTTAAATGGAGCTTAAGAGAGAAATTTGTAACAGTAGTAAATAAGATAAAATATATGATTGGACTTACCTGGCACCGTGATGTTGATTTCGCAGATAGCTACATTTCCATCATAGTCGAAGGCAACATACTTGACGACCATGTCTTCAAAAACTTGAATAGGTGTTCGGAAGCTCTGGGGTTTGACTTCAAGACGAGCAATACTACCACTGTTGTCTACTGCAATTGGTTCTGTGAAGTTCACAGGTTCTAGTCCATTAGCACCTTTCTGTACTATGATTGGCTGCTGCGGGCAGTTTTGGAATACTGGTGGCTCATTATCTGAAGAAAAAAAAAAAGATATAATTTGCAAGTAGTAGATAAACAACTATTTTCCTCAGTTATGAAATATATGTATCTAAAAAATGTAATGTTTTATTGATAGAATCGTTTCTTTCCTCACTTGCGAACACAATAAAACAAATTATAATTTTTCAATTTTTAAACAGAGAAACAAGAGATACTGGAACATATATAGAGATACAAAAACAGCGTCACAAATTCGTAAAGATGAAGAAATAGAAGAAGATGACTTACCAACACAGGGTGAATATCCATAATCATAACCCAATAATGGTTCTACAACAGGTTCTTCACATCCCATGAGTTCGAACTTAAGGCAAGCATTGTCCATGTAACTAACAATACCTGAAATTAAAAAATAACAGAATATTCGTAAATCATGTTGTTACATTTAACTTAATTTACAAATATTTCCACAATCATGCACTCACAAGGACAAACAATAATGTTTCCTTACCCAGAATGACGAACCTCGCTTGTACATATTTGGGAAGGGTGATCATGGCCAGTTCACCATAGTTTCCTGGATCCCTCATTGTGAGATTGAAATTAGGGAAGTACACAACATAATTCTCACTCTCCGCCTGTTTATAGAAGAATCGGATCTCTGTGGGGCGACCCACAATGTCGTTGGTGACCACACCTTTTACTAGAATTGCCTTCACTCTGAACACTTGGCCCAAATCTACACTCACATATGTGAATGCTTCCTGTTTGCCACACCAGCCTGTCACTGAATTCAATCGCACGTTACGAGCTTCATAGTTTGGTCTGGAAGAAAGAGAACAACCTTTCTTTATGCACCTGTTATTTAAAGACAGAGTTATCAATTGGAGCCTACTTATTTCCAATTAATTATGATATTAACCACCAAGTATGTATCATGCGTAAAAATCAAGAAACTGCCATTGGAAACTAACTGACCAACAGACCGACTAAGTTGAGTAAACTAAATAAACTAATTAAACTAATCAAATAACTATAACTAACTACCTAATCTACCCAGTGGCATACAAAGAATTTTGTCAAGGGGGAAGTCATTATTAAAATTGTTTACAATTTATATAATCAGTATTTTAAATTTTATGTATTATTATTATTATTATTATTATTATTATTATTATTATTATTATTATTATTATAAGGTATATTTATTAATGTTATACTATGTTCTAATAGAACATATTCATGAATATCCTTACAAAATCTTTGAAACGTAATTTTTAATAGCCATCCAATTTTTAACAAACAAGTTAAATTTCATATTGTATCAGCTTCATTTTATTACAAGGTCAGTACTAGGCTGTAGGTGTCTCTATAATAAAGATAGCATTGTTATAATTCGAACGTTGCATGATACCAAGCACTGGGATTATATCGAAAAATGCAAGGGGGGCATTCAAACCTAATAACCCCCCCCCCTTGCGTACTTCCCTGAATCCACCCAAGTACTAGTAAAGTTTCCTACTCAAAAATATTTTGTAAAGAATAGGATTTCTGAAACTCAGAATTCAACGTTTCTTTTTCTCTTCAGTAAAGGTGTTTCCAGAAATATTTTTGAGGAGGGAAAATTTCAAATTACAGTACATGAAGAAAACATGGTTATCATTGTGTTATTGTATTCTGAATATATATACTTTTCCATGTTCACTTATTACAATTTGGAATAGGTACTCAAATATAAGCTACATTATCTACTAAATTAAATTTTCCGTTCAGATACCATTCAATATATTGGACTAAACAGGTTAATGTCAGGGAACTGCATTATATAGGCTAATAGCACAATAGTTCGGGGGTAAGTATTCTTCTTTGGTTGGGTTGTGTATTTCAAAACTATGTGAAAGATTTCAAATGATGACTCAATTATATTCCAATCACCAAATAAATAGATGGGACTTGAAAATATTTCACTGAAACAATTTAATTCAAATACGTAATACAATACACAAATATATTAAAAATTCAGAAAATTAAAATTTCTCAATCTTATTTATACTACTGCTGCACATGTTAATAAAGCATCTTATTTTGAAATACACGGTCTAAGTTTCTTTTTCTCAAAATAGCTCAATAAGCTGGTATTATAAGTACTTCTAAAAACTGAATTTGAGTATCCCATAAAATAACACTATCATTAAAAAATTAGCTGAGCTCACAGAATATTAGCTAAAAGAAGTCGTGGAAAAATGTTTCTGACGGTCAATTTACCACACCAAAAGGTCCCCATTACTCAGCAGTGGTAATTATCCGATGTGTTAGCTTTGCCAAACATTTTTAAAAATTCTAAATTTTTACTTCATCAAATCGTGTTATATACAAGAAGAACATCCAAAGACTGGGAATTATTTAATAACATTAATATAATATAACGTTATTGGGTTGTAAGATGGAGGATGGCTTCTTTGCCAAATGATTGAACAGAAACCACTTATCATCTATTTCTAAGGTTAGAAACAAACTTAGTGAAAACAGTGAACATTACTTACTTAGAAATGACTTTTAAGGAACCCGAAGGTTCATTGCCTCCCTCACATAAGCTCACTCTCGGTCCCTATCCTGTGCAAGATTAATCCACTCTCTATCATCATATCCCATCTCCCTCAAATCCATTTCAATATTATCCTCCCAACTACGTCTCGGCCTCCCCAAAGGTCTTTTTCTCTCCAGCCTCCCAACTAACACTCTATATGCATTTCTGGATTCGCCCATACATCCTACATGCCCTGCCCATCTCAAACGTCTGGATTTAATGTTCCTAATTATGTCAGGTGAAGAATACAATGCGTGAAGTTCTGCGACAGTGAACATTATAAATAACAAATTAAATAAACTCATTTAATACGAATTTGTTTCACAATGAAACATTTAACACCAAATTATTTTTCTCACCTTTCAGAGGTAGCGTTTATAGCTGAATCAGGAATTGTACCAGAAGCAATACCAAGAGGTTTCACGACTTTGCATTCAGGCTCTCTCATGCAGGTGATGGGGCGAGGGTTGATGAGTATGTATCCAGGTCTATTGCACCCAAATTCCACTTCAGAACCTTGTTCATAACTGCGTGCTATTTGGAATCCGTCAGTTGGTCGTCCAGGGTCTGCACAAACTGGTCCTTCGCAGCGGAGGTCACCAAAATCCCACACCCCATTTGCTTGACACCTGTAATGTAATATTATTACAGTGATCCAGAACTGTTATTATAAAGAATGCTTATTGACATTTACCCTATATATTTAGAAGTCAACAAAATGTAAATACAACAGCATTTGAGATAAAAAGGAATAACAAATTAATTTAGAGAAATTGTAAGAGGCAAAGAATGGAAAACTAATTGTCATAAAACAATAGTTTTGATTCAAATATTATTAATTTATCAGAAATTCTTTAAAATATCAAGTCTTAGGCCATGTTCCAAAGCTACATTTTCAGCTGAAGTGAAGTAGATAGTTGTCTAAAAAGCCAGATATGATGTCAGAAGTCATGATCCAAAGCTACATAGTGCACAGCAACCAAGTCCGTAGTAGCTAGTAAACGAAAATGCTTGATTGATTGACGACGTGTTCACTAAACAAATATGGATACCTCATCAGCAATTGGGATTATGATATCTGAAGATGTTTTGGAAGTGAAATACTGTAAATATAGGTAATGTAGAACTGTAGAATAACATGTTAACTTTAAACATTGACATTGTTAGTACCTTCTTCATAAAGTTTTAAACATTACTGTAATATTTATTAGGCCCTTATCTTTTCTACGTAACTCGTAATGAAACTGCATTAGGACACTGCCTTCTTAATTGTGCTACACTACGATGTCATGGTTTTTTAAAAAATAGTCTATGAAGAAGACCGTGTTTCAAGCATACATGTCCAAAGCTCCCTAGTGTGTAGTTTACAAGTCACCTAGTTGCTACTCACTAGTGTGTAGTATGGACTTGAGTTTTGAGACACAGTCTTTAGTGTCTCTTACTTGTGTTTTTGATCTTTGGAACTTTTTGCTGCTTAACAAACATTATAATGCATCCTATACTAGGGACAGAAGAAATAGGCGGGTATGGCAAACCTCTCATTCACAACCCCGACTCCTACACCCCTCAGAACCTGCTTGGTGTATGGTCCTGTCCCAAATAACTTACTCCTCCATTCCCATGTTTTGCACTATAGGAAAACTTAAAAGAACAAATAAAATAATAACGTGATTTCTACTAATGACAAATACCTGATTTACTGAATATTGTTGTTTTGTTTAGTCAACTGTCCGAACACAGGTCTGAAACTCTGACAACAATAAGGCATCACTAATGAGGTAACTAAGCCAGGAGATAATGGGTTATGGTGGCCAGTTCTCTTTCCCCCTCCATTGCATTCATCGCTGAATAGTAACATATTACACCAATCAGACTTTTGATGATGTTATCATTTATAATATTTCGCAAGTTAGCCATTTCACAAATGTAATGTAAACTTAATATGAGAAATCAAATATTTAACATTACACACAATTAGTATTTTGTTTTTATGTGTTTTCAGAATATTGTATTGAAATAGTAACTACTAAATACAGTTTATACAGTTATTAACTTTATGAATCATGAGGAAATTAAAAATTAAAGAGCAAAAAATTAATATATTTTTACTGTGTGTAGAAAATGTATACGTTATTGTAATATGAACGAGTTTCATAATAAAAAAAATACATATGTATTAGAAGCACACTTAAGAATGGCTTAGCTTAACAAAAGAAATAACACAATAAGTACGACTAAAAAATTGTTCTGCACAGGTTCTCTTAACCAATCGTAGAGAAACACTACATGCCTTGGCAGTGGCTGTCTGTGTTGATGATAGGACACTTTTAATATCCTCACAAACTTTAAGTTCTTTCAAGAAACAACAAACTTGATAAATAACGCCTTTAGTATGACTTCTGATATCAGGGCTCGAGATCATTAGTATTTAAAATTACTGGTTATTATAGGTGATTAGTATTTAAAAATACTGTTTATCTTATTATAATATATTTTTTCGAACAAGCTATAACATAGTAATATCACAGACGAGCACTTGTCAACAACTAGCATTCGAATGCAGCGACAGGAAGGTCTCTTTGTTCAGGTCATGAACCGCTAGAGAAAGTGTGGAGTGAGTAGTTTCCGCCAAGACCAAAAACCTGCCTATTTCTTCTGCCTTTACTATAACTATAATTTACTGTTGTGTATTCTAATAATTTTCTTTTTTAATTGCTTCATTAATTGGAGAATTAATCTTTTACTTTCAACACAATAACATTTTAGATATAAATAACTTGTGAAATCTATCAATTTCCATACATTCCTGTCTTATATAACTCTCTATCTTTGTAGGAGAAAATTTTCTCTTTATTTTACTATTATTGTCATTGTTGTCATCATCATCGTCTTTGTCGTCGTCATAGTCATAATAAACATCATCATTGTCATCGTCATCATCATAGTCATAGTCATAGTCATAGTCATAATCATCATCATCATCATCATCATCATCATCATCATCATCATCATCATCATCATTGTTGTTGTTCTTTCTTACGTACGGTATGTAAACATTAGAAAAATGAAAAAGCTTCTGAAGTTCCTTGAAAATACATTTAAGTTAGGTATTAGTACTATTGTAAAAATAATTTTTTGTTAGAATATTGAAGTCTGATTTACCTAACTACATTGTCATGATGGTTGGTCTGGCCTGCCAATTTAAAGGTATCTTGGCAACCAAAAAAGAAGGATGATTGATATTTGGTGTCCAGATATTTTCCATATTCGGCTCCAGGTGTGGGGTGTGGCAAACCACAATCAACTCGAGGACACGCAGGAGGTAACCCTGAGAGCCAGTAGTCAGGTAGGCCCTGAAAGAAGTGAATATATTTAATTCATAGCTTTTAATATTAATAAGGAACTGTGAATTTAAATGTGTATGAACGAGAGAGAGAGATATTTTTATAAAATTACAATTTCAATTAACTTAATGTCCAGTGTTCTTTTACTCACAGGTTTGGGATCATAGACACACTGGCGGAAGCCCGAAGTTGCTGTCTTTCTGAGTATTCGTCCATTATTGTTGCAAGTGAGAGTCACATTTTCTCTAAATGGCACCAAGACGTTGGGTGTATCAGGACGTAGCACAGACAAGCCTTCTTTGGTATCGTCTGGTAGTGAAACACATTTGGCATCTAGAAGAAACAAATCATATTTTAATATATTACCATAGAAGCTTATACATTTAAATATTTACTGATCAACCTATCAAAAAACAAAACTGTACATATATAAGGTGAATCAAAATATTTTCCTCAAATTAAAGAAGCTTACAGAGAGTTGAGTACCGATACTGTATAACAATTTTACAATAGGAACTAATGGTCTAGAAAGTAATCCTGAATCAGTAAAAGTCTGTGAATGTCAGGAACTACGTGATGGACAACATACCAATGTATTAATAATAATATGTACAAAAAATTAAATAGATAAACATTACATGAACTTAACAATTAATTTTTTACATACATCTTGATTACACAACTTTTAACACTATATCACCTGGTTAACATGTTTCAGCCTGTTATGAGCCATCTTCAGAACTCATAGAAGCGATAAATTTAACACGAGAAAGACATATTATAATACATATTCCGAAATTAATTTTCTATTACGGTACACCAAAAGTTGTTGGGACTGGCGATCACCACATTCAATGGAGGCATTGCATCATCAAAGGAAACATTGGCACACTCCCAAATATCCCAGACACCACAACAAATGGCTGCATGTATCTAGCTAAAAGTGTTTTTGATTGTTACACTGGTGTCTCGCAAATGAGGCTTTGATACTGGTATGTTCTTGTATTTACTGAAACAGCATTACCTAACATGATGTTTTAAATAAGAGAATGAAATTTGAGTTTTCGCTCACACAACATTAAAACTAGGTATATGACTTTGATTGTAATAATTGTATAATGTATAATTCAAAATGGAAGTAAAATATATCACTATATATTGTTATAGTACGGGGCTAACCTAAAATGTAAATGTGTTATGTATTCAAGTAATGAAAGTTAATAATAATAATAATAATAATAATAATAATAATAATAATAATAATAATAATAATAATAATTCTTTATTTATACTGGCAGAGTTAAGGCCATAGGGCCTTCTTTTACACTCTACCAGGTCACAAAGTATACAAGCAGTTAAAATTTAACAAAAAGTTAAAGAACAGAATATTAACATATTACAAAAAATAATAATAATAATAATAGCATAATAAAATCAACACTAAACAACATGAAAATAATACCATAATAGAAAAAAAAAGAAAGTAAAATACATTGGAATATAGTGAAAGCAACTCATTTAGTACAAATGGTTAATATGGAAAAACGTAAGGAAGAATATATCAAAAATGGAATGTAATAAAATAGTAATAAAAAAGAAAAGAAATACAAAAATTAAATACAATTCACGATAAAAAGGCTATGATAATAAAATCATCGACTGACAAAGAGAACAAAAAGGGCAAAGGAAGGAAAAAGAAATATATAGCCTATATTTTTACAAAACTATGGCAGAGAAAAGGGGTTATAACTGAAAGGAATCTAATTCAAAAAGTGCAATTTTAATTTATTTTTGAAACTAGACAATGTCCGACAGTCTCTGACATGTTGTGGTAGAGAGTTCCAGAGATGAGCTGATGGAAAAGAGAAAAAAATGTTCGTTTTTATATTCCAATCATAGTGGCTATTAGATATGAAATAACTTATTTCAGAGTGCTTTTGGTCATGTAAAGCCACATACAGTACATGATTCGTGAACCAATCATCTATATTCGATTGTTAGACACTTAAGTGGCTTATCAACTGTGTTATGCTTGAATAGGTACTGTCATATACATTACTTTTGACAAGTATTATTTATGATTTGTATAACAACATTAATTATATTCCTGGAGTAACATGTCCCCTCTTCTCCTTATATTACTCTGTAGATCCCGATACCACTAACTATGAAGACGAGATAACTGGAATATCTGTAGTCTTTCGAAAACTTTTAAGACTCCCACCGAACAAATTCATGAAAGTAGTAATTTTCTCTGATTTCAAAGCAGCAATACAAGCAATATATTCAAATAACTCGAAGAAATCATTACAAATAAAGACAGCAGCAGTCTTTGAGGCTGTCCTTCCTTAAGGAGATTTAAGAATAACTTAAAAAGTTGTGTATAAAGTGTAAATTAAAATCAAGTTGACATTTAACATTTAATTTTTTAAGGTGACATATATTTATTTAGCCTGACGAATTACTCCCTTGGTTTGAACTGTAAATTATTTAAAAATAGCGTGTAAGAGGGTCTAGACTAGAAATGTTTAGCTTAAATGTAGTTCTGTTTATAAGTATGTATAAGAGTGTAGGCCTAAGTATTTGTCTTATTTGAGCTGTTGTATCAGTGAAGCGTGGTGAGTCAGTGAAGTTATGATTTTACAGTACAGTGAATAGTTCCGATCACTGATAATTTATAGTGTAAAGGAAATGTGTTCTATAGTGTCAGTGAAATGTGTCCTAAAGTGTCAGTGAAATGCGTCATAGCGTCACTACAGTGAGTGAGATGAGAGTAAAGTGAAAGACTATTATCAGAACCAATGTGAAACTTATGTAGGGCCTATACATATGTAGGTTGTACTGTAAAATTAGGTTCACTTATTAATTAGGTTATTTTATGTATTATTATTAATTGCAATTATTGTGTTAAATTGTATTGTGTATTCTTATTGTATTGTGTATATAATTGTATTGTGTATTGTAATTTTATTGTGTATTGTTTATATTGTGTATACCACTGCCACTGGGTGCTTGCCCACTTGCAGTGTAAATAAATACATATAAGATGATAGCTCAACTTCAAAAACTTCACAAAACAATATACTTTCAATGGATTCCAGCACATTGTGAAATTGCAGGGAATGAACTGCCTGACATGCTTGCAAGGAAAGGAACAGCAATATTACAAATAAAAAAAAGTCAATTTTCCATTTTCATCAATAAAACGGGTAATAAAGTCAAAACTCTCACAACAATACTCGCAAGAATTGCAAAAACATGCTGCAGACAAGAAATTGAACATTCCTCTCTCCAACCCAGATGCAGTTCCTCAAGGACCAAGAAAAACAGCAGTAGCAGCTTTTAGATTGCTTACAGGCCATGATTGCTTGGCGAGCCACCTCTACAAAATACGAATTCTGACTTCACCATCCTCCACTCTATGCAAGACTCGAACTGATATGAACAAAGAAAATCTGAAAATCTGCAGCACACTGTCTGGAGACAAAGACCTAATTCAAAAGTGCTGGAGAGCAAGAGCGCTAATGGGTTCATTGCCAGATGCCAGGCATTAAACAACAACAACATATTGAAATACATTTCTGAAAAAGCTCGTAAAAGATTCTCCCTCCTAAAAAGACTATCAGGAAAGAAATGGGGATGCTCTAGGAATACATTGAACACTACATACAAAATGTTTATACAGCCAGTGCTGACATACTACTTCACCTTTCATAAACGAAATAGAATATGTTCAAAACCAAGCTTTCAGACTCATTACTGGTGGAATCAAAACAACTCCAATAGATTCTATGAGATTCCTCACTAATATTAACAGCATCAAAATGACAATAGAAGAAAAAGCACTGATTCAATATGAAAAACTTATCACATTACCAGGAAACATATGGCATTCATACAGTCCTCTCTGTAGATTGAAAACTCAAAAAAGTTTCATATCCATTGTTCAAAAATTAAAACAGAAAATCAATATCCTGAATTTAAAAGAAAACTTACAAATTAAACCAAACCCTTTAACTCTATTAAATATAGATTAAATTTAACAGAAGAAATACTGAAATCATAAGTAAACACTGAAATAATGAAACAATTGTCTTTAGAGACAATTAATATTAGGTACGGTACCCTCCACAAAACTGGCTTCATTTATACACCGATGGATTCTTGATCTCCAGAGAACAAGGTGCCGGTGCAGGTGTTATGTGCTGTCTATTCTCACTTTATAGATCTCTTGGATATGGAAGAACAAGTTTTGATGGAGAAATCATTGCAATAAGTGAAAGTCTCAGGAATCTTCTATGCCACATCAATAAATTTAAAAATCTAGTTATATTGTCAGACTCCAAAGCAGCTATTTTATCAATAGTCTGTAAACACACACCTTCATCTCAAACAGCAGAAATAACTAAAATGCTCTCTCAATTAATATCACTCAATAAAAGAATTGTATTCCAATGGATACCATCCCATTGTGGAATCCTGGGAAACGAGAATGTGGATGCTTTAGCAAAGAAGGGCAGCACTGCTACTTACAGACCTTTTACTAAATCTACGTATTACTCTGTGAAAAGATTTATTAAATCCACATACTTAGACTTCAACAAACAAAATTTGATAACACAATCTCAAGGGAAAAAATGGAGCACTCTGCATCATAATCCACAGTTAATTCCCGATTTACCACGAAAATCGTCTGTAGCTGCATTTAGATTGGCAACAGGTCATGATTGTTTGGCCAAACACCTGCATAGAATTGGAATATATCAGTCCCCTAACTGCCCATTGTGCAACTCAAACCAAGAAATGGATTCGGAACACCTCAAAATCTGTGCTTCATTGGCTGACCATGATAGTATCTTTGAAAAATATTGGAGTGCAAGAGGTCAAATTACTTTATTGTCAAATGCCTGGCATTAGAAAACAACAACAACAACATATTCCTTAAATTCGATAGGTATAAGAAATGCACATTCATAACAAAAGTTACAGGAATAGCTGAGGCAAAAGATTTAGCTATTTCGTGATTATTAGCCAACTGAAATTAAATTGGCTTACAAAATCTATGTGATCACCAGACATCGGATTCTAGGGCAAATGCCTATTTTGTTTCTTTAGGAGAAAAGTAAAAATAATTATTAATATTTGTGTTTCATGGAAATTGAAAGGTATTCAAAGAGTTTTATAGTGCCCTAAAATGCCCTAAAACGGTTATTAGAGCCTAATTTGTTAATATTCGCCTAAAAATGCCTAACTCACTGTAAAGTTTCGCATTTTACTCTTACTTTTTATAATTTATACATGCATTCACTGCGAAATTTAAGGCATTTAAAAAGTGGAAAGTTTGCTTCACACCGGCCATGAAACCATTGATAAAGGAAACAAAATGTTTTGAATCTCACGACACTCGCAATAGATTTCACCGAATTTAACATGTTTGGAGGCATAAATGCCGACAAAGAACCAACCTTAGTTTTGAAGCAGGCAACAATCACAACATGTGCTGCTACCGACTCAGAGATATACTATACTATAAAAATGACTGTTTTCGGTCTGAAACCAATTAGCTGTACTGCCCTTCAGAGTGTCATAAAATCACAATTTTTGGAGAAAGAGTGTTTTTGAAATATTTATGAAAAGTCGTAAAACTGCGAATTAGTAGCGTAAACCGTTACAAAATATTTAAAAGAATGGCCCTCCTAGTGTTAACACTACCAGGAAATGCAACAATAAGTGGAACTTTGTATTTTTGTCCAATTGAATCTCAATAACAACGGTTCATTTGAATGCTCGTTAACAGTTGCTCTTTCCCTCACCTTATTTGTGTTGAGAAGTTTTGAGCGGTAGGACGTTTTCCTGTGAAGTTTAACGCGATAATGCCGAAAAATATAAGTGCAAAATCTACATTGATCCGGCAATGGCTAACAGAATATTCAGAATTCACTTATGATGGAAAAATAATATTCTGCAAGATTTGTAGCAAACAGGTATGTAACAATAGTTGAAATATATAAATTCTATTAATTTTAATGAGTAGGCCTATAATATTTATACATTGACTGAGCTATCCTGAGGTATAATTCTTTTTAAGACCACTACACTTTAACCTTTTAAATTCCGATAGTTAAAGTATTTGCAGGTCATTAAAACTTTGATTATTCGAACCCACTAACTTTGTGATAGAAATACGGCAATACAACAATTAGGATTAGGTGTAAATGTTCCAGTAAGTATTGATGTTTCTATTGCACCTAATTTAAAATTTGCGCCTCTCACATCAGTTTCGGTTGAAAGAAGTTTTTCTGCTTTCAAAATGATTCTCAGTGACAAAAGGCAAAGGTTAACTGTGGAGAATTTAGAAAAAATTCTGGTGGTGTACTGTGCAGATAATTATAATAAAGTCTGAGCATGGAACTGAATTTCAATAACTTAAAATGAGTAATCTTGATATCAATAATCATTATTTCATTAGTTTCAATATATTAAATTTGTGCAGCTCTGTTTATAAATATAATATAGTATTCTTTTTTAATGTTTAAACATACTTTTTTGTGCGTATTTTAGTGTATAACTAAAAATTTCAGTGAAAGAAATAAGTATGATACCTTGATGTGCCTAAAATGCCTATTTTCATTAAAATAGAGCCTAATTTTACAAATTTTGAGCTTATTTTAGGCGCCTAAAACTGCAATTTTTAGTGCCTAAAAATCCGATGTCTAGTGATCACAAACAATGATTCAAGTCCCATCTATAAATAATTGCCAGTGAAAATAGAATGATCAAAAATGCTTAAGCATCTTGCTGTAATTAAAAAGAAAGAAAGAAAACAATTAAAATTTATTTCATAGGATATAGAGCTCTGATGAGCAGATTCGATTCTAAATTCTGTTTTATTTTGTAAACTTTATCACTACAAAATTAGAAGCAACAAATTATAAATAAATTGAATTATAACTGTTAAACTTACAATGACACTCAGGTACAGTTCCATTCCAAGCGCCAGCTGATGTGCAGAGAAGAGACGCTGAACCAGCCATCACATAACCAAAATTACATTGGAAGCTTACCAGATCTCCAAAATGGTACATATCCTGAAACATCAATTACGTCCATGGTAAACTTCACTCTTATTATGATCAGTGATAATCTTTGAACAGCACAAGCAATGCCATTTCAGTTACTATCATGGCATGGGCAGGTGAATATCGTGGATTTTGTTGTTGAGCATCAAAAAAAAAATAGTGACTGTGATTGCAATGCTGTGGGAATTTTGTATCCATTTTAGAATATATCGACTCAAAAGAATTCCTGATAAGAAAATCCTATTGATATGGGTGAGTCGTCCGATAGATGTCGTAACATTCAGGCTCCCAAGAATATCACAGCAGTGAGGCATACTGTTATCACATCTCCACGACGTTCAGTCATTAAACATGCTCTGGTATTGGGAATATCTGATCAGAGTGTCAGACGAATCTTACACCTAGACGTCAAGTTCCATCCCTACAAAGTTATAGTGGTTCAGGCACTTCGGCAATGTGTCTGGCTCAACTCCCAAGATGCTTACGAGATCTATTGGAAAATGTTCCCGGCAATACTGTTACACTCAGTAATGATTAAGCTCATTTTCATTTGTTGGGCTGCATCAAAAAACAAAGCATTCCATATTGGACCCCAGAAAACCCTCGAGAAAAGCATCAGTGACCTCTCCACAGCAAGTGTGTTACTGTTTGGTATACTGCTGCAAAATTTGGAATAATACAGCCATACTTCTTTGAGGAAGAAGGACGCACAGTCACTGTTTGAGGAGTGTATAGCTCGTGAGGGCATTTGGACGATATAATCTTTAAAACAAAGTGATGCCAAAATAGCAAACATTCTTCTGTACGATGGTAAAATAAAATTTTGAATAAGGTTCTATGTTGCTCTTGTTATTTATGTTTCTAATCGGGGAGAAAGTTCATAGTTTTCTCATAAAAAATGTTCCCCCCCCCCAAATAATGTTTAACACTCTCTTATTCAGTAACTATTGCGAGTAGGATCGTGATTTTTGTCCATATCGATAGAAAATATAATAAAGAATCATTTATCCCTCTGGCATATTTAAATAACGTGGAGGATCCTATAAAACACGACTGATTTTGGAAATTTGATCTACGTTTTTTCTGATGTTTTTGGAAATGAAATTAATAAAATGTTATGTACTCAAACATTACCTTCCTTTCTGAGGGATGAGGGATGACTTGGTATGTAATTAATGAGGAAATACATGCAGTAGTAAGGACAAGAAGCTGTACATAGATGAATGGATCGACAGGTATGCAATTGAAAAGCAAAAAAAAAAAATCAATTTTTCGATATCAAGAATGTTGCTTAAATGTATACTGTTGTCAAAATCTCACAATCGAATTTTAGCACCACAGTAATTCCTCTATGCTCCATATAATGAGAAAGTAAAAGAACTAAAATATAGTGAAAACAAAAATGAATTATTTTCTTGCGACTTGCTATGATACTCTGTAATTTCTACTGACTTAATTTGTATATACCTTGGTTGAGAGAATGAGTCCATTCTCAGGCGCTTGTAGAGATGGGCACATCATAGGTACACAAGTCTTATTGCGCTGAAAGATGTCGCCGTCTCTCTCTCCAGTTTCTGATGGTGCAATTGAGAAACCAGCAGTTCCATTCTGCAGGAACAGCTCGTAGCCCACATTACAAAAACAGGAGTAATTTCCAGCGCTGTAATCATGACACCATTTAAGTGTAAGGTAAAGTTAAGAGCAAACTTTACAGAGCTGATTAAATTTACTTAATAATCCATATTGAATCTTTCGTACACTACTTTTAACACTTGAATATAAATAATAGATTAAATGGCGATCTTACTCGTGTTACACACCCTAATCAAATTCTCAACACACAGATCAATTTCAGAACATACACACTATTTGACACAACTCTTTCTTCACACAAATGCATCCACACAACAGGCAGCGAAGTTGAGATGGCGCCAAGACACAGAAGGCTCTGAGGATGGTGTTTAGTAGCACCAAAACAGCTGTAAGCCGCACATGCTTACATAATTAACACGAGTAAGATCGCCATTTACAATACGTTAATGATGTGGTGAGGAGAAGAGGGAAGGAAATCCGGGAAATAAGAAGATTGGCATTGGACCAGGAGAGACATAAGAAATGGGTGGAGGACCCGATGCTGCAAGGCACAAGGGATAGATGAAGAAGAAGAAGAAGAAGAAGAAGATCGCCATTTAATCAATTATTTAAATTTACTTATTTCAATTAGTGGATGGTATGGACATATATTTTTCAGATAATGAACAAATAAGCTGCTGGCCATTCTAAATTGTAATTTCAAAATATTTTCTTCAAATAAGACAATTAGAAGACTAAATCTACTTTCGTCTTCACGTGAAAATGGAAAGAAGGAAAATGTATCTTCATACTTGCTGATCTACTACAAATTATTAAATCCACTGATTCACTTTATATCTTCTTTATTGCGTTAATAATGAGGAAATTACCTGATTGATTAGTTCACTGTCCACAGTCTAGTGTAGATCTCACGCTATCTTCTGGTAACCTGTTATGTCGAAAAGGGTGTGTGTTTTGAAAGTGAATTGAGTGTTCAGGATGTGCTGGGAGGGTGTTTTTGTATGTTTATAAATTTCATATTGTTCTAGAGTGTCAACTTTCTGGTGTTTTGGCTGTATGTATAGTATTTTCATGTCAGTGTCTATGTTGCTGTAGTTGTGATTGGAATTTGTGATGTGTTCTACGTAGGTTGAATTGTTATGTAGTTTGGTTATGGCTGTGATATGTTCTTTGTATCGTGTTTGAAATAATCTTCCAGTCTGTCCAATGTAGAAGTCATTGCAACTATTGCATGATAATTTATATACACCTATTAAGTTGTATTTATTTGTGTGTCTTGTCTTTGTGTTAAGATGTTTTTGTACTGTGTTCTGTATTCTGTATACAATGTTATATTTTAGTTTCTTTAAAGATGAGTAATCGTGTATGTGTTCTTGTTTTCGTATGTTAATGTGATGTAGTATTTGTTTTGTTCTTGTGTTCTTGCCAGGTAATTTCCTCATTATTAACACAGTAAAGTAGATATAAAGTGAATCAGTGATTATGTAAATGTTAAAAGTTTCAATGAAGTATTAAGTCCACTCCACTTGACTGGCCCTCTCTCCTTCCCATAGAACAGATATCCATTATATTCAGGTACGAAGAGAAGAAAAAAATATATATCCTACACATTTGAACAGTTACAAATGGTTAAATACAAGTCGTGTCCTCGTTACCTGATCAGCAGTGGAAAATGTTTATCAGAAACATTTCCCAATAAGTCTAATTATTTCCACTACTCTTTAAAAATAACTTATTACCGGTACTTTAAAAAATTCTATAATCTATGATAATTCATTAATACTTGCCTGTTAATGCACTTCTGGTCACAGCCCCCATTATTTGTAGTACATTCGTTAATATCAGCACACTCTAGTCTTGTGCATCCCATAATTTCTAGTCGTAAACATGGTGCCCCGATGTAATCCTGGACAAACATTACATAAAAAATAAATAACAATAAGAGGTAAATTTTAAAATGTTATGAAAATGATTTTTTCTATTCTGAAAATATACCTGAATTCGGAAGCGAACATATTGTGCTTCAATAGGTACAGGCAGGTTCAACACAGACAGACTTGGCTCCAGAATGCGAAATTCAACTGGTGTTCCATCCGGATTTGTGTAGTCTCGGAACAAGTCTGTCAGATTATCTGTATACTGGAAAGGGAAAATGTACAAAACTTACTATTTGCATTATTGTGCGAACTATGTATTTAACCTATATTTTATTTAAAAATATGAAATAATTTATAAAACATTATGATATATGATATTTTATAGTGGGTTATGGTGGTTTAAGAAATGGAATCCATTTAATCCGTGAATACAGAAAGATGTAATAAATAAATAAAATAAAATATGATATTTAAATCGAAATACTGTACGGTATCTCGGCCATTAGATTATATATAGATTAGCAACGGAGGACCTAAAATAAATGAGAACAGGGACAGCACCAGTGGAGATTTCATTGGGCTAGTGCTCTCAGTTTCACACACACATATTGAAAGTTGAAAAACTTGTTTCAGAATACTTCAAACACTGTTTAATTTTTACAGGTACCAGTACTTAAATTTCTGTTCTATTTAGGAGGAAGAAAAGTAAAGTGCGTAAGATTTGCTGATGGTATGGCGTTGTTAGCAGAAGAGGAGATGATGCTAACGGATATGCTACTGAAGCTAAATGACACCTGTGAGCAGAATGGGATGAAGATAAATGCAAACAAGACGAAGACCATGATTATAGGAAGAAAAGTAAATAATTCTAAATGAGACATTAGAGCAAGCGGACAGCTTCAAATACTTGGGGTGTACTATAAGCAGTAACATAAGTTGCTGCCAGGAAGTCAAAAGAAGCATAGCAATGACAAAGAAAGCTTTTAATATAAAAAGGAGCATCTTCTGCGGACCTCTGAAATAATAACTAAGGAAGAGACTAGTGAAGTGCTTTGTGTGAAGTGTAGCATTGTATAGGGCAGAAACATAGACATTACGACGAAATGAAGAGAAGCGAATAGAAGCATTTGAAATGTGGATACGGAGAAGAATGGAGTGTGTGAAATGGACAAAGAAATGAAGCTGTGCTGGAAAGAATAAAGAATAATGCTGAAACTGATCAGGAAGAGAAAAAGGAATTAGTTGAGTCACTGGCTCAGAAGAAACTGCCTACTGAAGGATGCACTGGAAGGAATGGTGAACAGGAGAAGAGTTCGGGGCAGAAAAACATATCAAATAATAGACGACATTAAAATATATGGATCATATGCGGAGACTAGGCAGAAAATGGGAAAGACTGGAGAATACTGGGTTTGCAGTGAAAGACCTGCCCTTGGGCAGAACATTATGAAAATAATAATTCATAATTCATAATAATTCCCCAATAGTTATTTTACAATCTTTCTTACTGCTGTGGTAAAAAACAAAATTGTTAAATATTCAATTTGTTAAATATTAAGTTTTTAAAATCTTAATTAACTTTCAGCATCATCCTTTTTCTAACTGATTATGTCCTAGCAGCGGGCAAATGAAAAATTAGTCATATGCCATTTAATGGTGATATTTAATAATAGAAACATTTATCTTGAATAATATTTAATCTATCATATAACAGTTTTAAAGTATAAAGAAAGAGAGTTCAGAGTTACCTACTCTCATTGCCTTCAAAGAATTTTTAAAAAGTATAAAATTACTTGTACTGGAACTGTATGAAAAATTCGTTCGGCTATGGGAATTATTGAAGACAAAAGGCAAATGAAATACCCAAGCACATGTGCTGTATGGATCAACTCCCTGAAAAAATGTTAACACATAAGAAAGGATGGTTCATGTTAAAAACAGATGGCTCCAAAATAATTCAAAATTAAACCAGAACAAGAATGGTATGTTAGTCGTGATTCTAGAGGAATCATATTCTACAAGAAAATAACTGTAAATTTCCCATTCAAAATAAAAACAAAAAATGATAACTAATTTCTAAACAGCTAGGAATCTTACCTGTATTCTTACTGCTGATGTGAATGCCAGATTATTGTCTGGTCTGAGCACACTTTGAGTTCTAAAACCTCGCACAATTGTTGGTGCTTTCAGGTCAACGAGTACCCAATTGGCTCCAGGCTCCATGCTGGTTCCACACCACCCTCCACCACTATTCAGTCTGACCATCTGCATGAAAGAATGATCATACATGTAGGCATTCAAGTAAAATACAACACCATACCCCCAAAAGAGGAAGCATGATTATTAAAATTAATTGAGACGATATAAATTTGAGACTGTCAAGAATTTACCATGTTAAATTTAGAAAAACACACATATATGTGTCAATATCAAATCTCACTAACTCGATTAAAGAAGATTACACTTCTTTTATCCAATTCTAATCAAGTGAAAATTATCAACTATATCCTAATCTTAAAACAATACTGTAAGTGCTATATTTTACAACGTGTAACTGTATGATCTAAATGTTAAGTACTGGTATGGTATTGCGGAAATAATAAATTGCTTGAAGAATAACGTCATCTACGACGAATGTTACATGTTGTAGAAATAATAATTTTATTATGCATGGGATGTATGAAATAAAAATTAATAATATCTTAGAAAAAACTCTGATGTTCGAATCTTCCCTCATACAGTGAAAAGTCATTAATGTGTAATTGATTAAATACGAATGCGAGCAGGGGTGTGGCCTTAAATAAAATAATATCAGGATGCATCGTGAAAAGTTTATTATTATTGCCTATATTATTACCATCATTAACATTATTATTACTATTATTACTATTATTATTATTATTATTATTATTATTATTATTATTATTATTATTATTATTATTATTATTATTACTCTCTTCAAGGAACCGCGTGTAAACCACATATTTACAAGAACTGCCTATTAGGCAGGTAGTCTAATTTTGACTTATATACAGTATCTGTTATAATTTTCGTATTGAATTACAACTATCATGGAGCAGTACATACTCCATTATGTAATACGTCAGAAACATTTACAGTACCGACATGTACTTAATTCTATCGGGAAAAAAAGTCTTTTATAGTTTTTTTCCTGGTATGTGAACCCTTACAATGGATAATCACATTTTCAAAACGATTTCAATATGAATTTACAGTAATGACATATCAAAACAATAGCTTTCCATTAAACTTAGTAATCAGAATCACAGTCACAGAGACTTCAAAGCAAACAAAGAAAATAAATTGACCAACAAAAATTTCCAGAATTACAGTCGACAGAGAAAAGTTGTTTGAGGAGGAGGGTGTAGGAAAAGGGTACGGTATTGTACCGTAGCCTCTATTTATTTGTCTATGATTATAGCTGTATGTAGGTTTAAGCACGCAGGTAAAGGGCTGAATAAGAGGGTGGGATGTTTTGTGTAGGCATTATCATTATTATTATTATTGTTATTATTATTATTATTATTATTATTATTATTATTATTATTATTACCGATACTAATTAATAATGCCGTTGTTATTTACTCATAATTCATATTTATAAAATACAAAGTTAAGTAAGATGGAAGTAAGGCAATTATTATTTTAAGAAGTAAAAATAAAGAAGCAGAGCACTACCAGGTTGCAAAAGAAAGTACTGGGGTGGCGCCCTGGCACGACTACACCCCTGAATGCAAGTGATAATAATACAAAGAAGAGTCACCATTCTGTGGTTCTAGGAATAGATATGCCACTTAACACAATAAGAGCAGATTAAGCAAGAGCTTACAGTTTTATCATAATCAACTTCTTCATCAGACACAGTAATAGCATCATCAGGGATTCCTCCAGTCGTCAGCCCCAGGTCTCCTACTGGCCGACACTCCAAGTTTGGAGAAAAGCCTGAACGACAGCGACAGTGGAATGCACCAGCTGTGTTGATACATTCACTCGATGCAAGATCACACTGGCTATTGGCACATTCATTTACATCTGAAAGTGAAACATTATTACACTACTTAACATGTTTGTTCAAATTAACATTTGATTAGATATTAACTTTAAGCCTAATATTCAAATATTAATTACTATATGTATATCAATTCACTTCTTACAGACTCAATTAGGTATGTAAATAGGCCCTATCTTATGTCCGTCCCTCTGAAACCATAAGAAATTTTAAATAAGCTGGAATAGATATTTTTTTGTTGCTTAAAATTTGGAAAGCATTACTCTCAGTGGTCGAATTGGAAATTGCCATTGTTCTTTACTCATAATTCATATTTATAAAATACAAAGTTAAGTAAGATGGGAGTAAGACAATTATTATTTTAAGAAGTAAAAATAAAGAAGCAGGATGCTCCAGGTTGCAAAGGAAAATACCGGGGTGGCGCCCTGGTCGGTATGCACAGACTTGTCTTGTGATACTATTTCTGAGATTTCTTAAACAAGACATTGCTCCCGCACGCAAACTAAATAATGTACGGTACTATATAAGACATCACACACTACTGCAGGAATGTCTAAGAGAAGGTACAGAGTATTACGACACTATTGGTAGCGTAATTGATTGTGTGAACAGCTTCACTAAATAACAGTTAATTTTAAATTTTTACTGCAGGTATGCTTTTTGGCATCTTATTTACTTCTGGTATGCCACAGCGACTCATATGGCCCAATTCGACCACTTATTACTCTCGATGATAGGTTGATAGGTGAGATAACAACTAACAGTATTGCATTTTTATGTGAACAAAGAAACCCTGTTTTTTTTTTCTCAAATCCGTTCATACAGAAAAAGGTTAAATTATCTGTCTTAACCCCTTCAGATCTGAATTTATAATAAACAAAATTGAAAAAAAAAAAAAAAAAAAAAAAACTGGTCACATAATCATTCTGGGGATCTAAAATTTCCAAATCAAATCTTCACAGAAAATAAAAATTTGGGGACAATTTTGACCCCTGGGGCCCCAAAATTTTAAATTTTATTTTTAATTCAGGTATACAGATGTTTCAAAAATAATATTCTCCATTTCTATCACATTTAATTTTTCAAAACATTTAAAAGTATCGAAGACATTCCAAAAAAAGAAAAAAAGAAACAATGTACAGTACATCAGACCTGAAGGGGTTAAATTCATGACATAGGACCCCTAACTTTGTATTTTACTCGCAAAGGAAGTCTTTGCTAAGAACTTGGTCTTTGAAAGTCTATTTTCCTCTACGAAACTTGGATCTAACATCGTACATAGTAATATGAGAATGAAAAAACCCTTCTTTTTTTTTTCTGAAACCCTTTCATATAGAAAAAGGTTAATTTATCCATTTTAAATCCATGGCATAGGAACCCTAACTTTGTATTACTGGCAAAGGAAGTCTTGCTAAGAACTTGGTCTTTGAAAGCATATTTCCCTCTACGAAACTTGGATTTAAAGTCGTACATAATAATTAATTGACCATTAGGACAACTCGCAGTGTAAAAGCCTGATAAGGGGTTGAATTTTGTGTTGGTAGAACAGGCTAAGACTTACTTCGATAATTTTTTTTACTGAAAGTCAGTGACAATGTTAAAATAGAAATATAATGAATTCATAATAAGTGTTGGAAATCCATCACTAAGACATTATTTTACGCATAAATTGGACAATAGTGAAAAACTATACAGATTTAATTAATGTAATGACGAAATCTGGAAAACTAGATGTTCTGTAGTAGAATATGGAAAAGATAGAGGTACAGTTATATATTACGCTTTCTACTCAGTATTAATGACAATATAAAAATATTTGTATAAATCACAGTGACTCATCATTAAAAGAAATTAACATCTAACAAATTCCTCTATGATGTTATTATATAACTTCCTGTATATAATATTAGACTAATAGAAAACTCACCTTCACATTTAGGAGGGTTCATGAATTCTTGACCAATACCACATTTGATGATATTAGATCCCGTCAATTTGTATCCTTTGTAGCATTGGACTCTTGCTTCATCACCAAAGTAATATTCCCGTGACGGGTCTGTTACAAAGCCATTCTTTATAATAGGGAATTTGGGGCAACGAGCTCCTGAAAATACAATTACGAAAAGAGTAAGACTCAAAGCTACTATAGTGATCAATTTGTCTCCTTGATATTTGCATCATCTCGATGATATCTTGGCAAAGATGAATATAAAAATTGTCACAATTACAGGAACTAACAAGCAAACATTCTCATGGGAGAAGATAAAAAAGTTAATTTTATTCTTTCACCATGTTAATAATGTCAAAACAAGTGCTTATACAAATTTTGGCTGCTCAAGCGCAATTATGAGGGCCGTCCAGAAAGTAAGTTTCCCTAGGGCCGTTTACAGAAAGGAAACACAATTTCATGGAAAGATTTATTGGAACAGATATAGCAATTGTTGAGCTATTTTTCTATATATTCCCTCTGAAATTGAGACTTTTGTCATAACATGTGATCAACAGAGACATACAGACGGCTGTCACACACTTGTTCTGATGCCAGGCGGCAGACTTCTATGACACAGGGATACAAAAGTTGATCCCACGGTGTAACAAATGTTTCATTTCCAGTGGAGAATATGTTTAAAAATATTTAAACAATATCTGTTTCTGTTCCAATAAATCTTTCCATGAAATTGTGTTTTCTTTCTGTAAACGGCCCCAAGAAAACTACTATCACAATTGCACTCGAGTGGTCGGAATTGGTATAAGCACTTTTTTTTTACTTTATTAACATGGTAAAAGGAAAAAAATTAACATTTTTATCTGCCCCCATGAAAATGTTTTACTTGTAAGGCAAAACTGAAAAACTTTAATAAAACAAATAATTATATATAAATATACAGCATAGTGAGTAGGACATGAAAGATCATGAGTTGGCATTATGATAATAATGATTCATAAATCACAGTGTTCTTGCACTAACAATTACAAATTCTGGAAAGAAAGAATTATTGAAAATGAAGTGAAACTCGCAAGAGGTTTCATGACAGTATTTGGGATATTATGCATTTATAGAAGGGGATAAAGAACAAATGCATTATTTTATAATGATTTACAAAAATATAATTAACAACAAATATGCTGTTACTTTAATGCAAGGCCACATTGCAAAGCATGGTGAAATAGTTCGTAATATAGACTGAACAAAAATTATGTGATTTTGCTACTTAAGTAATTTAAAGTGATGAACTAATTACAGTATTTTATAAGCATAATACTATTCAGACTTTTACGTGGAATGCAAGAGAAAAACTGTCAGTCACTGACTATGTAATACATGACACTGAAAAATTGTTTTGTTTTGTCCTTGATTTTAAAGTCTCTAAAGGTCTAGAAAAATAAATGGATCACAAGTTAGTTGTGTCTCCTATCCCACCATGATGGTATAAAATTAAAATTAAAATAACAAAACAAAAAAATCCCGTTTGAATATAGGCTTACTGAGAAATCATTTCATTTTTAGCTTTCTGAATATAGAATAAAGAAATATCTTTAAAACATAAACAATTTCTGATACTGGTAACGTAGAAGAAGAATGGGTGAATTGAACTGATATTTTAAAACAGACAATTATTGAAAGTACAGCCTTTAAAAGTAGGAGCAAAAAAGAAAAAGAGGTGTATTACAATGAGACGAAAATATTATAAAATGATAAACGATAAACATGAAACATATCTACCGCCTTTTACAATCTAGGAAATTCGAAGATGAAATTTAATACAAAAGCAGAAAGACTATTGCAAAATGAGAAAGAAGGAAAACAAAGAGAAAGATGAAATAATTTTGTTTCAAAGTTGGAAAGAGATATAATATTGCCAAGACCTGAAACTTTCAAAATTTTAAAGAAAATTAATTTAGACATAAAAAAATCAAAGTGACAGGTGTAATTAATGAATGTACTTAAACCCTCTTAAGTCCAGAAACATACAAAGATTAAATTTATTCTATAAAATATTTGCACTGCCAGTATTGGTCACTGGCATTGAGGCGTAGACTATAAGAAAGTAAAAGAGAGAAAGTGATGAAGATGAGATGAGATGAGATTATGAGGTGGACTTTAAGATGCTCATTTTTTAACAAAGGAGGGATCCAAAGGCTTGCACCGCAGCCTGAAGCTTATTGTGTCTACCACTCCTGATTTGTGAATGATTATGTTGCCAAACGGCTGCACTCTTGTAAGAATACAGCATGCTACACCATGAACTGGGCTATGGTAATGATGACTATGACATTTGAGTTAATCATGACGAAATGAGTCTGAGGTCCAATGCCGAAAGTTACCCAGCAATTCTGTTTCAATTGGGTGAGGGAAAACCTCAGATAAAACCCCAACCAGGTAGTCCCAACAGGATTTGAACCCAGGTTCTCTCATTTCACCGTCAGACATATTAACCGTTACTCCACAGCAATGGACAAGATATTCTCTGCTTGAGCACCGAGGAAATAAAAACATAAATGAGTTATAAATGAAATGTAATAATTTAAACGTTCTTTAATTTGCAATATAATATTTAAGTAATAGTAATAAAATAGATATGGTACATATCAGTGGCGGTTCCTCGGGGGAGGGAAGGGAGGAACGTCGTCCTCACATTTTCTTCTTTTGAAAGTAAATACGAAATAAAATAAATGCCTTGAAATTCGAGGAAGATTCGATAATTTTTGAGTTCTCAGCTATAAGAAAACCTCGGTTGATCGAGTTTTAAATGACGCGCACTCATATGCTGTAGAAAACTGTGAGAAAGATGCGAGATTGTCTGTGTGGAGGAAAGGCACTCCATTCCTCCTCTACTGCAGTTAACACACATAGACAACAGCGCACTAGCGGCCAGAGAAAGAAGCAGAGCTTTAAAGCAAGTAAATGAATGGAGAGGGAGGAGATCCTCCTCTGAATCAGTCATGGGCGGGAAATAGAAACCGACTGGTCGTGCAGCAAGCTCACTACCGCAGCCACCTAACGATGTTACATTCAACCGGACTATAACACATCTAGGAGGAGACACAACAAAAACAGTTTTAACGCAACGCTATGAAAGACACCATATAAACTTTTTTTAAATTATAAGTCAAAAATATTATTCATTCCACTTTATGTAGGCTACTATTCATGGTTTGAAACTTTCGTGGATATTTGAAAGTTAAAGTCGGATTTATGTAAAACAAAAAGGAAGTAGTTCTACGTTGTTGGCCCCTGAAATTCACTTCTATTCATTGTTTACTAGACAGGGCAACAGCCAAGTTGTCAGTTTTGTACAAATATATTTGAAACTGAGAGTAGGTACTCCAAACTACATCATTTTTAATATAAAAAATTAATCAACCACCGGCAGCTTTGAACAATAATGATAGTATGACTTTACAAGAACTGACATTCTTCAAAAGCATGTGAAACTGAACTTGTAAAATGTACATATGGCAACACAGACCACGTGGGTGGGTGCAGTGTTCTCGCTTTCCTCAGATTATTTCCCATTCCCATTTCCACTTCCGTAAAATGGTTCCGGTTACGAGTTAGTAGCTAGTCTCTTCCAACATGCGTGATGCTGTAGTGTACTCGAAAAATGCTACGAGGTTGTGAATTTCCTTGTAAATTGTTAATTTGCGCAATTATTCAACAATGAATGGAAGTGAAAACATAATATATTTTGGACAATTTAGGAAACTCAGTTTACAAGAACAGATTATTGCTATACAAAAGGGAAGGTCAACCCCAACACTACCTGGTCTTACATGTATGCATGTAGGCTAATTTGTAGCATGTTTCATTCAAGAAGGTGTCATTTCGTGCTGTTAACTTCTTTCCTCCTCTTAAGAAATATGCAGGAGCCGCCACTGGTACATATATAAAGGATATAAAGATTAGCACTTACTTGTACATGTAGGAACATCACCAGACCAGGTACCATTACTCATGCACAATATTACTGGGTGTCCACTACGAACATAACCCGGTTCACACACGTATCTTATAATTGTTCCATAACTGCGACCTCCTCCATTGAGTACAGTTACATTTGCGTGAGGTGAGTCAGCCAAAGGTGGACATTGTGAAGCTGTAAAAGCAAGACATTATATGTTAATTGATTTATAATGTAACATAAGAACATTCGTAAAAGAGATGTTGAAGTAGGAAATAAAATACAGATACATTATATTCATTTAAATATTATGACTACCCTTGAAGCACCAAAATATGCTTTTCAATAAATACTGAGTTGGGCAGATAAAACCGTCCCATCTCATTTCATTTCATTTGAAATTATGTTGGCTATTCTTTCTTCTGCATGTTTAGTTACACTGTTGCTTGTTACATGCTATAACTTACAGATTATTTATAAACTGTTCTGACTGCACTGAGAGATGCCAAGAATCATACTAAAGTACTTATTTGGAACACCAAAAGTCACACCAGCTCTATCAAGAAATCACAGGAATTATTCAGGGACAAATATATCTGCTTTGCCAATACCAGCGAAAAGCAGCATTCAAGATTTGATGCGAAAATGGTATTTGACTGGATCCATTGCAAATATAACAAGGAACAGAGCACCTTCTGTCCAGACACTTCAACTTATGGTGCAAATTCAGGAAATGATGACTAGGAGTCCTCGAAAGTCCACCACGAAATGGGCTGAGCATGTTTACGCGAATAGGAGAACTTGCGGACGAGTGTTGAAGGCTCTGAAATTCAAACCATACCGCACAGCTGTTACTACAGCTGTGCAACAACTGAAGGAGCCCAATAAGGATAAATATGTGTAAATTTCTGCCGCTGGTTGTTGAATAGGGTTACAGATGGTCGTTTGGACCTGTTGTTGTTTATCATGACTGATGAGGCTTGGTTTCATCTACTGGGATATGTAAACTCCCAGAATAGCAGGTATTGGGCCACAGGAAATCCTAACTAGTGCACGAACAACCCTTACACGACCAAAAGATTGGTGTATGCTATGATTGCGAAACACATTATCGGTCCAATATTCTTAGACACCACAGTCAACACAGATGTATACTTGACCTTCTTGGATGAATTTTATCCCCAACTAACAGAAGAGGACGTAATTACTGCTTCTTTCAACAAGATGGAGCAACATCTCACATATCTGAGAGGTCACTTACCGGTACGCATATTCATCAGATGTTCACTGAAGAGTGGACTGTGAGCAAAGGCTTGTGGCCACCGCGGTTACCAGACTTGTCGACATATGACTTTTATTTATTGGGGTACTTGAAGAATAAAGTGTACTAGCAGAATCCCCATACTATTGATGAACTGAAGGATAACATCAGGAATAGCATCCACACTATCACCCGTGAGGAATTGGTACGTGTCTATATGAACCTATTAAGACGTGCACAGAAGTGTCTAGGTGTTGGTGGAGGGCACTTTCAACAAATATATTTTGAAGGTTAGTACAGAACACATTTATTTATTCATTTCATTCCATTTATTTGAAGAACATTTGTTTCAAATCAAATGAGATGAGATGGGCTGGTTTTATCTGTCCAATGCTGTATTAATATTAAAATATATTTTTAAGTGATGATAAGTGTAACACTGAATTCATCATAATAGAATCTTTAAGGAATTATTTTAAAATTAATGTAGGCCTAAACAATTAACAGACTTGTAAAACCTACAGAATGATGTATGTACAAACTTACTTATAATAGGCATGGCTTTTAATAATTTACTTATAACATTAAAGTATGGACAGTAATTGTCTTTTGTATTTCTTTATGTAACATGAAACATACATGTCAAGGAAGAGAAATGCAGTCTTGTACAAAACATCCTGCTTTTAAATGCGTTTCATATAGATGTATCTGCAGGCCAATATGTTGATTGAGACTAAGGATATATTCTCAGGACACCGCCTGAACTGAAGCTGCAAAGACTTTCATATAGGAAATAATATTATCATCACAAACCTAAACAAGTTGGCAGTCTTTCCCATCGACCATCAGCAAGACAAGACACTCTTTCAATTGACAAACCAGATGGGAAAGCAAATCCCGCATAGCACTGGTACATGGCTTGGCCACGGTATGTGACGTTGTTTGAGCCAATTGAGAAACCATTATCAATCTGTGGTACTGGTCCACAGTACACCTCTGTACAAAAAAAGATGAAAACAAACATAATTAACATTCATAAAGTAAACTACTGTATTTTTTTTTATTATACTGGGTAATATACTGGTACCGAACTCAATATACAATATATTTAGGTATGAATTTTTCACTTTTAGAAAATAAAAATTATATGTGACTACTGTCGATTTTGGTCTGAAAAAATATACATAATCATGTAATGCACTTATTGGAATTTTATTGAACTTATTCTACTGTAGGAAAATTGATTCTGGAAGAAGAAACAAGCATTAGTAGTCGGATTATTTGAAATGAAAAGCACGAGGTGTAATGGTGTAAACCAATCAACCAACAATTTATAAACAACAGTAACAACAAGATTTTGGTGATTATAGGTCTACTGTAACTTTAATGTATGATATATGTATAGAATTTGTATAATACCTTAAATAAACTTATATTTAAAATAAAATCCCTGATGTAACTGTTATTATTCACTGGAGGTGTATTAAGCTTAAGGAAGAAAAGAATTTGTATAAAATTCTATACAGTAACATCTACTACAAACAAACAAACCATTGTAATAAATTTACTCGCAAAGTGTTGCTTCAGCACAATAAATCACAGTACATCCCATTAAAAAATATTAGTTTGGCATGTACCAATAAAATATGTCATGGACTATCAAATAGAAGCTTCCTTCTAGATCTAGATCATTGTTTTAAGGAAGTCATTCTGCGTAAGTATAAAATATGTATGTTAATTACATACTTTGTTCTTAGTTTAAGTATCTAATAATATTTAAGGAATATGAGGAGAACTGACCTTGACAAGGGGGAATGTAAGTGACAGACCAATTGCCTCCCAGCATACATTCTGTT
This sequence comes from Periplaneta americana, assembly GCF_040183065.1. NCBI lineage: Eukaryota > Metazoa > Arthropoda > Insecta > Blattodea > Blattidae > Periplaneta > Periplaneta americana. The sequence goes on from NC_091132.1 coordinate 87,580,387, forward strand.
GTGATACGTGGCCGTCCAGTAGCAAATTCTTGCCCTACGGGACAGGTAAATGTCACAACTGTACCAAATGCTGTATCTCGGCTTGATGCTAGAGCTCCCAAACCAGGTATCAATGGAGGACAATCTGAAATGAGACAATAAGATATTTAGTTTCTTAAGTATACATATTTCTTCTCGTATTTTAATATTTACATTTTTATTGAAGGAAGTAGGAATTTCACATAAGATTTCAAAAAGATTTCTCCTGGAACGCACTGACTATGAGAGTTAAAGAACTGAGGCAGAGATGGTTATAAATGAGAAATGTTACTTGGTTTATCATCACCACCTCCACTTGTAAAGACTTCTAAAGAACTAGATTACTAGAAGTTTTAATCAGTCATAGATAGTACGAAAATACAGTACAAAAAGACTAAGATTTGTATTTTAATTTTGTCATATAATCTATTGAATTTTAATCTCTGTGCAATGTAGTTAGTTCTAGAGGTAACATTACAAGTTGTGAAAGCGAGGTCTTGAAACTCATGTAGTTGCGTACTGTACGTATGTGAGATGGAAATTATACATGGTACCAGTACAGTATATGGAAGTTGACAACTACAGTAGTGTATGCTTCAGTGGCTGGCCATGATAATATCTTTGAAAAATATTGGAGTGCAAGGGTCAAATGACTTTATTGCCAAATGCCTGGCATTAGAAAACAACAACTACAGTAGTTTTACCTGAAGAGTACGAAAATATAGCCCTCAACCCTGATTTTTCAATGCAAAGACATGCTGCAAGCTTGGTCTCTATTGCAGGAGTGCTTGCAAGGTTTCATCTCAGAATGTGCAAAACACTTTCTTGATAGCCATCATGCTACTTTTCAAGACTAACATTTTATGGTGATTATCTCTTTCCCAATATAATGTAGCTGAACAAATGCACTTGGAAAATATATATAATCGTGAACACAATACGTTTAAAAAATCTATATTATACGTTAAAAAGTAAAAATACTAACTTCTCAATAGAAACGGTTTGCCTCTACCCATGGATGCAGTCGCAAAACAAAATTGTCAGAGCATTTTATGAAAAGTTTATTATGAATAATAATAATAATAATAATAATAATAATAATAATAATAATAATAATAATAATAATAATAACAATATATTACATTACATTACATTATATTATAATATATTATATAATGATTGCAATATTATTATTATTATTATTATTATTATTATTATTATTATTATTATTATTATTATTATTATTATTATTATTATTATGGTAAAACTCCGACAAGATGATCTTCAAGGAACCACAAGTAAACTGCATGTTCACAGGGACTGTGGATTAGGTGGGTATTCTAATTTTGGCTTGTATTATCATTTATTTTATTGAATTAGATCATCCAAAGATATTAATTAATTCATTCTACTGGCGCTATAGTCCATGAAGGACCCTGGCCTCTTCTACAGCTCTCGCCCAATCTTTCTTGTCCACAGCATACCTCCACCAATTCCTTATAGTTATATGGTTCAGTACACTAAAGAAAATAAACTGATCAGCAAAAATTTCCAGAATTATGGCCGATTAAGGAAAGTTGTTTGAGAAAGAAGGTGTAGGAAAATGACTGGGTATTGTAATTGTATGTAGGCTTAAATGCGCAGTTAAAGGGTCAAATATGATGGTGGGGTATTGTATGTATGTAGACTTAAGTGCGCAGATAAATTGTATATTGTTATTATTATTATTATTATTATTATTATTATTATTATTATTATGGTATCCAGTGTCCTCTCATTTAGGAATTGGGTTCTGGTATGTGACATAAATCTACATATGACGCAGTAACTTCGTCTTCACTTCCTTATCTAATAATTGTTATCTCCCATAAAAAAGGCATCATCCTTGGACAGAATTAAACCTACGAACTTCAGATCTAATTATGAGCAAGGTGACAACTCGACCACTGAGAATACTGGTAACTTGCTTATATATACAATGTGTCCCAAAATTTACACACATACATAAAGACTACATAGTATGAAAAAAAAAAAAAAAAACCGAAAATGTTAGTGGCAAAGAAGAACTTTTAATTGCACAATGTGGCAACTCTGTATTTTACAAATAAATGCTTTTTTATTATAATTACCTTTTTATACTGATAATATACGAATTATTTCTGTGTTGCATTATATTCTTTCATAACTTCGTAATAAACTATTGTTTATCCATCTCTTCTCATGTTATTGCTTGTTAGTTACAATAATAAACTCAGTAAACGTTACATTGCAGTCGACTACTAAAATATTCTGTTTTGTAAAGTGAATATAGGTTAAATGGGTCCGTCTGATGATCTGATGATGGCAAATAATTGCCGAAAACGTTAATTCAATCAATAAATGTGACATAGTTAATAATGTAAGATTACACATTACTTAATAAGCAAGAAGACGGACCCATTTAACCTATATTCACTTTATTTAATTGCTTATCGGTCTACACCACCTTTTCAAAATGAAAAAATATTCTGCTTTGTGCAGTGTTGGTCAATTTCGCAATTAAAAATTCTTCGAACGAAATTTTATTACCAACATTGTCGTCCATATTTTCATCCAGGATTCACAGGATGTAGTCTGTGTGCGCGAATTTCGGGATACTGTATAATATATTATTTTGCATATAAAGTTTCTGTGTTGAGTCTATGGTTTAGTCATTAATGTCTCAAAAAACTTGCTACTATGAAATCAAGATGTTCATTTTCACTCCAAACATTAACATTCTAACTGCATGCAACCTACACCTGTTGCATAATTAGTGTTCATACCTGCAGAAAAGGTGGCCTTCCATCCTTTGTTGTTATGCAGAGCATCTGTAACAAATCTGACTAACATTTCACCACTGGATGCAGTGAGTGTGATTCGAGGAGAATTGCTAGCTGTAAAACCATTATTAGGATGGAGACGCAAACCACTTGTACTTGCTCCATCATAAACCTGTAAAATACAAATTTTTAATTTTATTATGTATCTTAAAAGACGAGGAAACAAGCAATAAGAATTGAGTACCTGTTTAATTTAAACCTTGCAGAAGAAACTAGTGCCATGTAAAGTAAGTAAAGTCATCCACATTACAGGCCATGAAGTCACATAGAGTAGTGGAAGTCTAAGGCTTCCCACTTGTACTGACAATCTGCACTGAAAGCAGTACGGAAATACCCTTGTTACTCATTTCTGAAAGAGGCTGAGTAAACCCCAGGGCTATAGTGCAGCCAGAAGACTTAGATCAATGGAGAAAATTCATGACCCTATCGGGAATCGAACCCTCGACCTTCCGGCTTGCAGCATTATGTTTTAACCGTGACGCTACCATGTCCAGTAACATGGTAACCATCGTAATACAGTATATGCATTTTATCTTCTCCCACTTGTGGATATAAAGAAGATGTGGCAGTGCACAGCGCAGCTGTACATATGTAAGTAAGGAAAAAGAAAATGTATGCACTGTAGATTGTATATTAAGAGGTTAACAGTCCACCTAAAAACTTCTTCTAGCAGCGAGATAGATAATCTGAATGGCATACATGTTGAAACAAGATGTGAAAGATATGCTGAACTAAGGAAGGGAATACGAACATTCTCTCTATATGTAGGTATTCCCTTTTGGTCATAAAACATTAACTACAGAACAAATCATTAACTTAGAAAATAACTACAATCACTAATTTACTAATAGGGATCCTATTTTATGGTGAATAAACATCTTAAATTTCGGTTTAAAAATTATCGCTTAATGTCGGTGCTATTTCGCAAATAAACATAAATTTGGTGTTAATACACATTTAAAAAATATAACTTTTTGACTCCCGTGGAGCAAAATACATTAATCTGTATTCCTACAAAGACTAGAGGTTCATATTCATTTATTGCATCCAACTGATCACATATATGATATGGGACATGGTTTGTATATCAAATGAATCTTATGATTCTTTGCACACTTAACAGGAAAAGTATGGGCTGCCGACAATTTCTAAGTTCCAGAGACATAACATTGCGTATGCTCGTCTCGTCAAAGCCGTAGTTCACCAGGTAACACATAATTAAACCATTTAAATTTGCTGCATTTTGTTTAAGAGTCTAAAATATGTTATAAAATCGAATGGAGGATTCATTCTAGATACATCAGGACCTCTGAAGAGTTTTCGCATTAATAATAATGCAACCATAAATAAAGACTACATACTGCACTGCATAAATCTCAATGACGAGGGGCAGAAAAGAACTAACTTTGCAGGACTTATTAGGAAGAAGAGAAGAAATGACGTAAGCCAACAGAAGAGTGCCAATGTAAAACAATTACTGTTAAGAGTTTTAAAATAGCATTGGTAAGATGGAAGTATCTTACCTGAACAAAATCCGATTGGTGTACATCAAAGTCTTCAAATTTGAGAGAAAGAGGTCCACCACCTGGTTTTTTAATCTTGTACAGACACTCTTGATTGCTGGGATAGTCAGTCAGGCCAAAAGCTGGTGAAGTGAATGTTCCATTCATTGATGCGATTGTTGCTCTACATCCTGGAATATATTAGAAGGAAGAAATATTTCCATTTAAGTCAAGGTTACAGAAATTCATACAACTTATATTATAGACTAATGTTTAAAAACCGAGAATCAGATACCTTTGGGATATTTGAGGAGAGAGGGCAGTATTTGTTTTAACTTTTTTACTGTTTGGTTTAAAATATTAGTTTTTTGTATGTAGAGAGCTCATGACTATAGCAACTCAACCAAATATAAATATTTTGAAAAAATTTATTTGGGGCCCAGATTTAAAAAACAAAATGTTCCCAATGCAGAATTTTACTAAAACCGATATAGCTAAGACATTTTAAAAATAAAGTCGACAGACTTTTAAAATTTACTTGTAAAAGCATGCTCTACAAACTGCCTGTAACAAAATTTTGATATTGGTTCCTACATTTGTAAAATAAACAATTAAAATTTAATACCACTTTTTTTATTTCCTTTTCTATAAACAGACAGACATATTTTTAAAATGAAATCAATAAACAAAATTCTGTTACAGAGAAAAGTGTCCTAATAGTCTAGAGAATGTGTGTTCTAAATTTCATGCATGTATCTTTAATAGTTCACAAATTATATCCATTTTTGTCTGGCAATGTAGCAAAAAATGCAGTAGTTACCTGAAACAACAATCAAAAGAGACAAGTGATTTAAAAATCTAGAGCGCAGGAAGTTTTAAAATGGCGTCTCAACATCCGATATGGGCACAAATACCCACAAAATGTTCTGTAATGTATTCCACACATATCACAGAGTAATTTTAAAGAAACATTTCTTTTTTAATTTACTCACCAAAAAATACCGCCCTCTCCTCTTAATTAAATAGTAAATAAGTAATATGTACAGTCTTAGAAAAACGTTTTGTTGCATAGGTCCCAGAAAGGAAGCAGTACACTTGATCAAACAAAACTAATGTTATTACTTCAACTAGTCGTTCTCTTGTGAACCAGGTTGCTTATCCTCTGATCATGTACACTGCCTCTTTTCTGAGACTTATAAAGTATCTGTGCGACAAAACTTTTTTCTAAGACTATACATAAATATATTAAAGCAATTAAATATACAGCTATATGGACGGCCCAAAAGCCAATCAGTGTAAGTCACTAAACATTCAATTCTGAGTTATTGAGCTTGGGGGATTCCTTATGACACATTTTTTCGTGAGCATATTTAATTAAGTCAGTTGTAAGATTTTTATTCGGAAGAGAATAGTATATGTAAATGTTTCTGAAAAAAATTACATAAAATTTCGTGGTCAAAGTAAGTCAAGAAAGATTTGCACTCTGATGCTGAGAATCATGCATTTGATTCAGATGTTTCTGTAGTCATCGTAACCTATAACTTCAGCCAACTTTCAAGTGAAATTAACCCACGTTCAAATTAGTTTGAAGGTATTATTGGTATTTATTTTATTTATTTACTCAGTTCACCTGACTTTTAAAATGACTAAGATAATACATACGGAATTGTCAAATATATAGAAAATATAGAATGAATTAACAAAAACAAAACTAGAAACAACAAGACATACAATAAAGTGACAAATAGAAAGACAAAAATAGCAAATGGAACATCACAACATTAAGTTTTATGGTTGTTTGTTCACATAATTCTGTAAATGATGATTCAGAAGTCGATGACAGTAGTACCAATGATCATGACCAATGACCAATCATCGGCATCTATTGTGTTCAACTTCTTTTTATGATTTATCGTAATTCTTTTAGTAAACAATAAATGTTACTATTCGAAACTATACTTTTGTTTATATGCATTTGAAACAGTGTAGGTGACAGTGGATAGCACTGTCTGACACTCCTACTGATTTGTTTTCAATTTCACATTTTATCATTTAATTTTATTTTTATATTTGTAGTTTAATCAAATATGGGAAACTGATGTTTCTTCCATGTGGAAAAAAGCAATTTCAATACCCATCTTAAAACCAAAATAACCTCCATAAAATACTCCTAGCTATTGCCCAATATCTCTTACTTGTGTTTTCACAAAGACAATGGAGAAAATGGTACATGCAAGACTTAACTGGCATTTGGAAAATAAGAACTTAATAACATCAGCACAGGCAGGCTTCCGAGTTCATCACACTACTATACAACACTACTATACAACACTTAAGCTAAGTCAAGATGTAAAAGATAACATGGATAACAAAGAAACCACATTAGCTGTTTTCGTTGACTTCAAAGATGCTTACAGATCAGTTTGGAGAATAAAATTGGTTGAAAAATTAAATAAGATGGGTAAAGGTGGTAAATTACTCCGATGGATATACAACTTGATTAATCAAGGTTATATTGTATAAAGTATGGAGAAGCTGTATCTAAATTTCGACAGTCCAGAAAAGGTTTACCCCAAGTTCATTGTTCAGCCCAACATTATTTAATATAATGATTAATGATCTACCTTATGAATAGAGCCCGGATGTTTGCCAGAATGTCTTTTTTACTGGGTGAACGTAAATCATTATTTTCATAGATATAAATGTGATTTGGGGTAAATCAAAGTGATTTATTGTGCCTATTTTGCCTTTTTAAGATATTTCTTATTAATTCAATAATAAATGCCTTTTTTCATTTTAAAGCAATATTTCTTGCTTATTTTCAATTTTCTAATTAGTTGTAATGTAATGTGTATGAAATTTAAATATATGAAACAATGACTAACTTTACTAACAATAGTAAATAAAAGTAATTTATTTCGGTGCTTAATCTGCTAATAATCGTGCTTTAATGCTATTGGTGTAATATGAATAATGATCGACAATCCACAGTTACAAATATGTCATATCTTCACGATACCAACAATCAGCTTTATACTTTTACACTGTACAAACCTTGTAAATATTTTATCTTGAATCCACGCCGTGAATCACCCAGGCTAGTTTTGAAATATAAATACAATTGATTTCCTGTGGACATGATGAGTGTTGGATTGTCTTCTGTAGAACCAGTAAGGCGTGAAATTGGTGGGCTCTTTGGATTATCACCATTTCGGATAAGGATGTAGTCTCTGTTCGCTTCCAAGTCTAAGTCTTCTATCTCAAGAGTGACGATTCGTCCAATTTGAGCTCCGATAATATACAGGCATTCAAGACCACCAGGATAATCCTGGGGGTAGCCAGGAGACGTCAGAGTTTGTGGCTGTGGAGTTGCTCGAAGTACGCCTCCACACGTCTGCGGTTCAGTCTTCCACGAAGCCCTGTAAAAGACATGATAAAATTAGAACATTATTATTATTATTATTAGTATTATTATTGTTATTATTATTATTATTATTATTATTATTATTATTATTATTATTATTATTTGAATACTAGTCCCTTCTTATATAGACGTTAAGAGCTTTCTAGACACTGATAGTTTGTTCATGTTGAAGGTCATTTCCGGAATGATGACATCACAAAGCAGATTATAAGATGGTAGGTGAGTGTTTTATTTGCAGAGCTGAGATATTTCGATATATTGCTAGTGAATGCTTAAACTGTTTCTAGTTTCAGATATCAGACTGATCCAACACGAGTTAATCGGCAGAATTAAGTGTATTTGAATGTAGGAACTCTAGTGGGCAATGAAAATTCAGTTAAGAATGTATATTACATGAAATAAATTCTTTTATATGCCGCAAATTCAATTGAACATACAACCCCCAGCTTCAGTTACCTCGCAGAGAAATTACTACATAGATACTTTTCGATTATATATATATATATATATATACAGGGGCGGACGCAGGATTTTTTTTCCGGGAGGGATTTAAGGAGATAGTAAAAATGGAATAATGAGAAATAAGTTTATATACTCACAATTTGTTTCCGAGTCACAAACATTTACAAGTTGGCCTGAGTAGCGTAGTCTGTATAGCCTTCTGTGCTCGAAGTTGCGGGTTCTATCCCAGCACAGTTCGATGACATTTAAGTGTAATGTGACAGGCCTCATATCGGTAAATTTATTGGCATATAAAAAGTCCTGCGGGAAAAAATTCTGGCACACCAGTGACGCAAATATAACTCGGCAATTGCGAGCGTTGTTAAATAAACCACAATTTTTAAATTGTAATATTTACAATTACTGCAAAACAAAAACAATGACAGAGTGATATTTACAGAAGAAGGTGACGAGGCTTCTTAGACATTTCATCCAGTACTTCATGAGCTTTTATTTCTACATTTTTATGTATCATCATCAAGACCAGTCCATTTAATCTGTCTGCTCCTTAAGTAAGTCTTCAAATACCGCAGTGTTGAGAACGACCGTTCTGGTGTTGCTGTAGTTGCAGGCAACATACAGAAAAGTTTTGGCGCCTTGTGAGTGCAGGGAAAAATAATTTCATTGCACCTATTCAAAGATGATATAAAATCAGTAGGCATTAGGTGAATATTTTTCTGATCAAGGAAATTTCTTCTCCACATCTTCAATTCACTGAAGAAAGACTCTGGTGATGCATCAACATCATTGGGCCATTGATTTACTATAGCCTCAACAGCAGTTTCTAAATCTTCATCTGATGCTCGCACTATGTTTTTAGGAAACAAAGTTTGTGTGGACTTTAGGATTCCCTTATGATTTAAAAACCTGTCCTTGAGCTGACTAATGAAATAGTCTAAGAAGGGAAGGAGAATTGAAAGCCTAAAATACTCTTCAGGACTCCCTGTCTTGAAGTTAGAATGCTGTGTTTGTCTCCCTGCAGTTCTTGGAATTTCCAGCGTAATTCCAGTAAGTTCAGCAACACTTTTTGCCTCTAGGTTCACTGGCTGAAAATTTAAACGAAAATCTTCCAGTTCTCTTTCTAGATTCTCACATAGTTCAATGCATGTCAGACTGGCTAAACCATGTGACGGCTAAAAACATGGCTAGCTACAATCATAGACACCAAAAATGTTGGTTTCTGTATGGCTTATATTACGATGTACCGAAGTACATGTGATAATATTTCAGTGCAGAAATTCTGCGTCATTATATGATGATGGAAGAGTGGAACAGGGAAAATTTCTCTCCGGCACTGGGATTTGAACCCGAGTTTTCAGCTCTACGTGCTGACGCTTTATCCACTAAGCCACACCGGATTCCCATCCCAATGTCGGATTGAATCCTCTCAGTTTAAGTTTCACTCTTGGGTTCCCTCTAATAGCCTACCCTCATGCACTGCGTCATAGAGATGTATGACAATGGCACAATGCCCATACATGTGCAGAGATGCATATCATGATATGCGAAAAATAATCACTTTGTGATTTAAGATGGTGCTATTCCGTCGGATCCTGGCCATTTAGTCACTCATAACGAGTTATATTATTAGTCCTCTTGCGTTGGATCTCTTAGTGCCAGAGAAAAGTGCTGCTCTCCAGTGGGCAGTGGATAAGAGTTGCGAAGCAGAGGCAAGAAAAATCCCAGATATAGGGATTTCTTTCAATGCAAAGATACATTTATTTAACATTTTAGCGAAAAGAATTTACGTGGAAAACCCTCTAATTCCTATGTACATTCACGAATTAAAATCAATATTATTTTTGTTTCTTGTTTCGTATTTTCTCTCAAAATTTCAGGAGGGGATATATCCCCTTAATCCCCCCCCCTTGCGTCCGCCCCTGTATATATATATATATATATATATATATATATATATATATATATATATATATGTATATATTTTTTAATTTATTGAGTATGTCCCAACGAGTATAACTCAAATGTAGGGACTATACAAGAACACATACATATGTTATACAATGTAATTGAAAACGTCATGAAACTACAGTCTGTGAAAACAAACAATAACACAAGAATTTATTAAAGAAAGGAAGCAAAATAAGAACAAATAATATGACATAAATGTATACCGTAAATATCGTCAGCTTTGGGATGGTGTTTTCAAAATTCACTGTCAATATTGCCTTGAGATATTTATTCAAGTATAACAGTAACTTCTCATAATATAACATTTTGAAAGCAGAGTTTTTATAGTTTCTTCTAATTTATAAACAAAAATAATGATCCTGAGTTTTATAAATTTTTCATATATGATAGTGTTAACAAGTAGTCAATTAACCAGAAAAATTCCAATTTCGCTACATAGCAACTTTTGAACTATTATTTTAATTTACGTACAATTTTCTTTGCATATACGACAACCCATCAATAATAATGTATTGTGATATATAATTTCATATCTAAAAAGCTCTATCATTTGTAAACTTTCATTAAATTATAATAATGAACATTTACTTCTTTATATAGCAATATATTAAATAAATTAGTAAACCTACCTCTTGTTATAATTTACCATTTCCTAATTTCAGATATATCCTTTTCTTCACTTTGATGCAAGTGTACTATATCCGATATTGTAACAAATAAATAAATAAATATATATATATATATATATATATATATATATATATATATATATATCTGTTATTACATTGTACATATGAATACTAATATGATTTTACAAATATGGTACCAGTTACCTGTAAATGTATTAGATGGAAATGAATTCTACATCTTGATTACATAATTTTTAACACTATATCACTTCGGAATATATAGTTTATTACTTTAAGCAATAAATTATAAATTCCGAAAGGAAATGAATTCCTTAAATATATATTTTATATATTTTAGAAATTGTTCAATAACGATTCCCATAAAACTTCTATTATACTAACCTGAATCCTTTTCTTTCAACTGAAGCGTCAGTGCTGAACTTGATAATCATGAAGTTGGAGGCTGAAACGAAGAGCTTGTTGCTCAAGTCTTGTTTGCCAGAGAGTGTGGCTAGATTAACTGACTTGTCTTCAGTTCGACCACCGACTAGAATTTGAACTGTATCAAATGATTTTTCTGTCTCAAATTCTTGAAACTGAAACAAGAAAAAAAAGAGAATAACAATATTTGATATTTGTACCATTTGAATGCTTACATGTAATAGTCGGCCTCGGTAGTGTAGTCGGTATAGCGCTGGCCTTCTGTGCTCGAGATTGCAGGTTTGATCCCGGCCCAAGTCGATGGCACACCGGCGACGCTGATATAACTTTTGCAGTTGCAAGCATTGTTAAATAAACCATAATTTTTACATGTAATACACTTCCTTGCATTGTTTCAGTGTAATTCAGCCCATAATATATGAACATGAATTGAAATTCAATGAAATGTTATTAAATATGATGAACTTAAAATTCTTGTGTTGAGAAATAATGGTACTGAATTTTAGCTGACTGTCTTACATCTTCATTTCATTGCACAGTTCGTGAGTAACCCATAAAATGCGACGTGACATGGTCTGGGAGAAGATGTTGGGAACTTAAGAGCATTATTAAATTTAAGAAAAAAGTCTTTTGGCTTAAAAATGTATGTTGATAAAGAATTTGAAACTATCTTCACGTTGCTTGGTTTATATTGATGCGAAAACTAAATAGTATTTAATATAATTTTTGCCAGTAAATATCTGGTATTGTCATATGTCTATGTTGTACGTATCACTGCAGCTAAATTTGTATGAAAAATTGAGAAAGAATAAAATATAAGTTCATTCGAAACTCAAAACAATCAAAATAATACGCATTAAAACTAATCAGATAAGTAAAATGGTTTTATACATTTCCTTTCTTCTGTGTAGTGTCAGAATCTAGGTCCTTGATCTAAATACTTCTGTATTTTACTGAATATTAAATACGGGTATATTGTAATGTTGGAATAAAATGTTTCACCTGTAGCAGAATGTTGTGTCCTTGAGGACCTTCAAGCGTCCATTTGCAGTCTGCCAAAGGTTGGTACTTGTGAGGGTAATTTGAGCTTTCTACGACGTCACCACTGCTTGCCATATAAAAGTGACAATTTGATGGGCAATCCAGTTCATCTGACCAGTCCCCACAGTCATCTTGACTGTCGCAACGGAATTCTGCATTAATACAACGTCCATTGGAGCAGTGGTATGATCCTGAAAAGAAGATAGTTTTATAGTACATCTTTTCATATGTATTAAAAATATATTTTACACACTTCAAATTATTCATAAGAAAATTATAATCTTTCTTAGCCACCTTGATAGCTCAGGTGGCAGAGTGTTGTCTTACAACGACCACAGATCTGAGTTCAAATCTCTATGATAGCACAGTTGTATTTGTGATGGACAAAGCTAATGTTGTGAGTAGGTATATTTATCGGATTTGATTGCTTGAGAGAAATGTGTGCTGACGCTTAACCAAGCAGCACAATCGCCAAGTAACTCATTCCATCATGGGTGCATAACTTGGGCTGACATCAAGTTTCTCCTGTTTTCCCCTTGTCATTTCACCAACACACTCCTATTACTCTTTCATTATCATCTCTGTTTCGTAAAATAGGACGCCACTTATGTTTGCATGGCGCCAAATGGATCGTCTACCATGGACTCCTAGATCTGCATCAGAGACACCAGATCTCAGCCCTGACGACTCATGTATATAAGTCTGTGAGGTGTAGCAGACTACCACCAGAGATATGACATATGGATTTGATTGCTTAAGAGAAATGTATGCTGTGGCTTAACCAAACAGCACAATCGACCAGTAACTCATTCCATCATTATTTGTGATTCTCAGAACTTTTGTAGATCGATCAACTGTATAAGCTTCAATATATGGAGATATTTCTTACCTGCAGGACACGCTGTTGCTCTGCAAACGAATGGTAACAATGATTCACATGTTGTTAGCTCCCATGACTGGCGGTTGTCTGTTAGTATCACATCCACACATTCTCCTACTCGTGGGTCAGGTTGAGTTTGCGCCCAAAATCCTGAAAACAAAGTACAATTCGTGAAAAAAAAAATAAAGAAAAATGTGTGTGTATTCCTAATAACGAAGTCATTTTTTTATCCACTGATGTTCATGTACACCTTTTCTTGGACTGCTTCATATGTTCATTATCATTTTTATCATCATCACCACTATACTTATTTGCAATTTAGCAATAGGCCTATAAATTGGTGTACTATCTTTCTTAAAGAGAATTTTTTTCTCATATAATATTGGTATTATCAGGTCACTATCATCAACTACAGATGGCGGGCTTTGAGTTTAGTGCAAAGAAGACTGACAGGCCTTATAAGTTCTCCTGCGCAAATCACACTGTTTTCCAACAGTCAAAGTTCAAATACTGTATGACGCTTTTCTCACTCATTATTTTTTATACATTATAATGCCTTACAATACTCCCTGTACAGTGCAAATATGACAACTATGCTATTGCTGTTTGTATTCACACAGCACGTGTCAGGAAACAATGAGGCAATTTCTTTTCGTCACAACTGTTGCTCATACCGATCAAGTATCTAATAATTGATTACCATCTGTGTGCACTACTGTGATAGTCTGACAGTGTGAAGAATTTCATTTCTGAGGTTCGAGATATTTGATGTGGATGATGAATTAAGCAGAAATTAATTCTGATATGGACGAGATTCTTTTTTCCTGAAGCACTCTCATTCATGGACAGGATTTCTTTTGTCCAGTGAATTTATGTTACGAACTTTTCGTATATACCAGCAGCTGTCCCTAATTAAAAGTGCATTCCCTAGACTAGTGAACCAAAGATCAAACAGAAAGCATCATAATCACTGAAGGCGACATTTGTATAATGTTTACCGTTATATTTTTTTCATTATTTGTGCTAATTTAAAATTTTGTAGTAAAATTCTTAAGTTAACGTGAGGAAGAATATGTGTGAAAAAATAAAGATCACTCTTTTAAAACATTAGGTTCATATTCCACAATTTACACAAGAAACTTGATGACTATATTATGTAAGTATACCTAACTATGTAGCTATAAATCATAAACGGGAAAATACAGAATGAATTGCTATACTGCTACACAACTACTTTTATTGGCGAGCTCACCAATAAACTCTAAGAAACATACATACACGTATCTTTCTTTTACTCTGCCCATATTATTGCTGTTTGTCTCGTTAATATGTAAAAGCACACAAGCCGACACCTCGTGACTGTATAGTGCAGTGGTTTCCAAACTTTTTCGACTCACGAACCCTTTTTCACAAAGTTGTGAATTGAGCGACCTCTTATTAATAAAAATAATATACAGTGGAATCCCTTCGTTTTTCATAAATAGGGGTAAAATTATTATTAGCCAATCAAAGGTCATTTTATACATTTGTACGTACTACATTACTGGTCGTAAGTGCCCGCCCCTACCTAGGCGATGCAACCACTGCCAAGCGATGAACTCAGTGACTGATAGAAAGAGGACATGGTGTAAGCAGCCGGGTGAGTATAAACACTATGTACTGTTTTATTACTACGTATTACTGAGGATGATGTACTTGTTTTTAAGCATTGGAGGGACCACACAGCAGATTCCCTACAAGTTTCAACTCAATTTTTTGTCTGAGTAAATGTATTATTAAAGGGTATCAGTCTAAATGACTTAAAAAATATTTTTGTCGTTAATGTCAAAACAATTATTTTATTTAGAGGAGTTACCACTGTAATTATTTATTATTATATTTGTATGTGTTACTAAAAAATCTTCTCTTTATATCTTTATGTGTAGGCCTACATATTTAGATGCTAAAATAATTCTTATTTAAGTTTGTATTTTCATGTATAAGCGAAAATAAATTCCTTTCTTCTTCACTGTATCTTTTGATATCAACATCAAGCGTGAGCAAAGCAATCACTTTGTGAGCAACGTATTGAGTGATGTTCCTGTAGTGGGCGGAGTCAGGTAGCTTTCCAAATTAGAAGATTCCATAACAAGTTTCCAGCAGAGGGACTCAACTATACAACCTTAAATTAACTTGAAGTTGCTGTAATTATGGTACGGTAAGTTAAATAGGCCTACCCTAGTATCTCCCTACAAAGATGACGCAACATGCTTAAAATATTGAAACGACATAATTATATTCAAATAGTTACACATTTATTTTACATTTGAAACATCAAAATCAAAATTAAATAGATATGAATAAGTCTGCTCTTTATGACAGACTGCGGATTCTACCCCTGTCACTATTCAATCGTATAAAGACATAGTCATAGTGGTTTGTGTCTTTGTACCCGCTCGTCTGTCCTTCCCTTCCATCGCCTGGCACGCATCTTCGTGTCCACAATCAAAGTCTTCTCCTTAGTTACATTATAACAGGCTGAGGAAGCTACTCTGTCACTAAATACGAGTATCTAAACACACGCTTAATTCCAAAGAACTGAAAAAAATATGTCCAATCCACATGGAGTCATAGTTGCTACAGTTTGATATTCCAAGTGTAACTTGTAGTCTAATAATAATAATAATAATAATAATAATAATAATAATAATAATAATAATAATAATAAAAAACAAACTCAAAATCCGCCATTAGGGAAAAACTTTGGTGAACTTCTTGCAAAATTTCACGAACCCCTAGTGAGTTCGCGAACAACAGTTACGGAAACGATAGTATAGCGAAACTGTTCACGCTGCATTTTTTCCCTGCTTGATATTTTAAAGGAAAAACTGGTACAGATGTAGCGGTGAATGTAGAGTATCCAACGCCCACTGAACGAATATTTCACTTTTATCACTGCCAATGTTGCGCTATAATTGTATATGCAAGGTAGGCTATAACAAAAACTTAAACTAACCAAACCTAACCTGTCAAGCAACAAGTTATACTAAATATGTGTAAAATTGGCCTATGTCTCTATAGTGGGAGGGGCATAAGTAACATTGACCGATGTAGCTAATAAGGAAATAAACTTAATGTATACAAAACTTAAAATTAATAAATATTTTCTGTATTCCTTGCAAAAAAAAAAAAACTAATCAAGCAGTATCCCTTAATGATATAAAATAGTGGAAATGTTGGGTTATTACCAGAGACCGGAAGTTTAGGCATTATGAATCATTAAAATAGGCAGGCAAAAAGGTATCAGAAATAGCTAAAATAGGCAGGCAAAAAGGCATTATAAATAGCTAAAATACGCAATAAAAGGCAATTACAAAAACCTTGCACTAGACCCACAACCTTGCACTTTCCACAAAGGGATTTCAGCAGCAAGAAAAGCTTTACGTAAGTCGAATGCAAATTAAGATTTTCGACTCGATGTTGCAATTACTGTTGGAAGCAAAGAAATCTTCTTCCCAGTAGCCTTGGAAAGTGCATTTTTGTGTTTGGTTGTACTGATATGTTGCGATATGAAATATTTAGCAAACTACAACAACGTCGCGATGAAAACTGAAAGAAAAATAACTATTAAAAATAAGACCCGCACTCATTGTTGCCTTGTCAAATAAAGACAAGCGATAATTAAATCGCTTACTGTTCTACATTTTTGCACGGCAGCACTCATTGTTGAAAAGAGAATATGAACTGACTGAAAGACAATATACATTCGGTGAAGTCACTTTCATTGTAGCGGTTATAGAAATAAATTAAAATATACCTGTAAGCAATTTTTAATAATAAATTGATAAATAATAATCAAAAAAGGCATTTATTTTGTAAATTAGGCATTTACATTAAAAAAGGCAGAAAAGGGCAACATAAAACTGTGACGTATCAATCACAAAGGTATAATTCGTACAGATTTAGGGGAGAGTCGGGTAGTATCGGACATCGGGTAATATCGGACAGTGAGTTTCTTTCATCTACCACACGATGATAGTACTTGATTGACATGGTTACGTTTCTGTGATGTCGCATAGAGAAACGTAACCATGTCATTCAGGTACCATCATATGGTGGTAGATGAAAGAAACGCACTGTCCAATACTACCCGACTCTCCCCTACTTTCAAAATGAAAATAGATTTAACACATTTAAAAAGACATTCTGCCAAAAGTTCTGGTCTCTGGTTATTACATTGGACTTTTCAAATTAAAATATACATAATATAACATTAAGATAGGCCTACACGGATTATATACGGAGATTAAGCGTAAGGCGGAAAATGGGAAAGATTGGAGAATGTTGGGTTTGCTGTGAAAGACCCGCCCCAGGGCAAAAGACTATGAATGAATACATGATATTAACAATATACTGTGTATGAAGTAAAACTATTTAACGCAGTAAAAATGAATTTTCACACACCGGAATATTGTGAGACTAGAAGCCCGGCCGCAGACTCGAGCGTGTTGGTGCGTAAATCATCTAATGATGCAAGTCCAAGCCAATAATGCTGTCCGTTCCGTTCTGCTGGGCCTGTACTCCTTGTTGCCAACCCAGCAGTAAAATTGTTTTCAGCAAAAGATTCGACTAACACCAAATCACTTCCATACCTGAAATGAATAATATTTCTTATTAATATAGTGCAATGTTTATATAAACAATAATTGTGGAACATTAGGCTTCTTACGTGAGAAGGTCAAGCTTGAAAACATGTCACACAAAGTTTAGGCACAGGCCTATTAAGTAATCCTGTCATTCAACCGATTGATGTACCTAGTAAGCAAAATCCCAAACTACTACTGTTGCACTGTTTCCCTATTGTTTCTACTTTAAGGTAAGTAGATCTATGTTGATTAACCCCACATGGTGCTCTTCGGTTTCCAAAAGTGGAAAATATGTGAAAATTCCCTAGTGGTATCTCGGTAACGTTTACTTTTCTTAGTCGTCATTTTCGCCTATCATAGTATAACTAAGACTAATGAATAATTCTGCCCTACGCTGTTCGAGCCTTAGAACTGTAATTCAACTTTACCAATCTAACAAAGTTTAGGCGGTGTTTTTTCAAAGACTACACAACCATTGAAATAGTGTTCTGAATTACTGAACAAGTGGAGAGAAACAGGTTCCATTCTTGTTAAGAAAAAACGTTGTCCAAAGCGTAAATACAATTCGTATGATTTTTTTCAGTAGGTACGTTTTAACGAGAGAAATGCGTTGTTGTAGTGTGTGTCTAATATGAAAACTACATTTTCTCAATACCGGTATAGCTCAGACAACTCACTAACGGAGATTGACAATGCCAAGTCCCAGTAGAACTGTTGCCAACTTAGTGCCAACAATTAATAAGAATTTTACTGGAAGCAAGTAAAGAGATAGGTTTGGAAGTAAATCCCGAAAAGACAAAGTATATGATTATGTTTCGTGACGAGAATATTTTACGAAATGGAACTATAAAAATTGGAAATTTATCTTTTGAAGAGGTGGAGAAGTTCAAATATCTGGGAGCAACAGTAACAAATATACATGATACTCGGGAGGAAATTAAACACAGAATAAATATGGGAAATGTCTGTTATTATTCGGTTGAGAAACTTTTATCATCCAGTCTGCTGTCGAAAAATCTGAAAGTTAGAATTTATAAAACAGTTATATTACCGGTTGTTCTATATGGTTGTGAAACTTGGACTCTCACTTTGAGAGAGGAACAGAGATTAAGGTGCTTAGAAAAATATTTGGGGCTTAGAGGGATGAAGTTACAGGAGAATGGAGAAAGTTATACAACACAGAACTGCACGCATTGTATTCTTCACCTGGCATAATTAGGAACATTAAATCCAGACGTTTGAGATGGGCAGGGCATGTAGCACGTATGGGCGAATCCAGAAATGCATATAGAGTGTTAGTTGGGAGGCCGGAGGGAAAAAGACCTTTGGGGAGTCCGAGACGTAGACGGGAAGATAATATTAAAATGGATTTGAGGGAGGTGGGATATGATAATAGAGAATGGATTAATCTTGCTCAGGATAGGGACCAATGGCGGGCTTATGTGAGGGTGGCAATGAACCTCCGGATTCCTTAAAAGCCAGTAAGTAAGTAAGTAAGTAAGTAAGTAAGTAAGTAAGTAAGTAAGTAAGTAAGTAAGTAAGTAAGTAAGTAAGTATTAATAAGAAAAACCCACGCATTATCCCTTGCGCCGGCATTACAGAAAACAAACAGGGAAAACCCAAGCCCGTCAATTGGAGTATTGTGGCTCGGTAAAAATGCCGCTAACTTAGGTTTGACCGTTGCTTACGAGATGTAAGCAACGGGACGAGATGTAAGCAACTGGTTCGACTCACTCTGCATATTCCTGTTCTCCAAGATTGAAGGTGTTATAGGCTAATAAGAATCCTACGCTTTTCGCTAGCATACACTCTACTGAAATTGAAACTATGTAGTAGGAAATTCTGAAACTTGAGTAACATCATAAGTTGTGCTAAAGTGCAGGCTTGTAATGTTGCGAAAATGGGTTTGATCCCAGGCGATGAATGAAGTGTTACGCATGGAAAATATCGTAGATAAGAATTTGAGCAGGTTATTCCGTCTTTCTCCAATTTCACAAATTTCATTCCACCTACATTCTCCACTTCGTTTTATCTTTCGTAGCCTTAGAAAAATGAGTTTTTTTTTTTACAAGTCTGGGTAATATAACACGGAAATGGAGGATAAATTATGGCATTCTGTCTGTAATTTTCACAATCGCGGCCGACCAATGACGTTGAGGAAGTCTAGGGCGAGACACGATTTCTCATCCGAGGTCGGTCTTCCAATCTGGTTACTACAAAGGAACTGCTCGGCCTATCTCTGTGGTGTCCCCGAACTGAAAATCTACTAATGTCATTCCTTACACCTAAAGAGATCTGCAAGTTCAACAGAGCTTCAGGTTGCAGAGAAAAAGAACTTCGGTTTGCTCCCTCCATGAATAACAAGTATTCTCAAACATGTACAAACCCAGAAACAAAATTTGGGCCACCTGAATTTTCAAAGTTCTGGTTATAACATAGTGCGCAAATTCAGGTGGCCCAAATTTTGTTTCTGGGTACATGAACCGAAATGACTTACTGCTACTCCATAAAAATTGATCTGACCCCATCTTTAACGACAGTACGTCTTCCTTTCAGACTGTATTTCAAAACTCTTCCGGCTGCTTGGTCTTACAGCGTTTTGTCTTCTCTTTTAAAACTTACTTGAACAATATTCTGCAAGATTTGAAAACGTTAGTAAATCCAGAATTTTGAATGTCTAAAATGTTTTCATTGACACTAATTTATCCATTAATTATATTTATCATGCAAATCTAGCTTTCAGGTAAAGGTCCCTGTGAAGCAGACTTGAATAATTTCAACGGAAAAATTGTTCCGAGGCCGGGTATAATCCCGGTACCTTTGGCTGAACATACCAATACTCTAACCAACTGAGCTACCCAGGAACTTCACCCGACACCGTCTCTCAAGAAGAGAAAACCGACAATTTTAATATATTTTATCAAAAGATCTGTAAATCCAGAAATAAGGAACATTTTTACTTCCCTCACACTGTTGCCGTAAGATCATTTCTTACGCGAGAGTTATAAATACAGAATAATTTCGAAGTAGAATAGAGATGTCTGCTACTTTCAATTACTTTTATGGTTTTAATTATTTTTAATTGTACTTAACTCTAAGTGTTTAATTTTTGTTACAATTATTATTAATTTGATTGTCTTTGAAAAATAATGACGGGGGAAAATAAAAGCTACAAGGAATGCGGCGTGTTCGTCTGAAGAGTCTTTTGTCTCGCTAGCGTCCCTACTTTTGCTGGACGTCGCCCCACGTAGGCGAGGACAAGTGAATGGACGCAGCCTTGACAGTCCGAGAGGAATAACCGTGAAGTTTCGTAGACAAAGCTGTTGGATTATTATGTGACGTCATGGAGTATGAGTCAAGACGTGAGATTGAGCAGATAATAGAATTGCATCCATTTTGTTTTCTATTCTGCAATATCCTATTAAAACAGCGTAATTATGGGATCCAATGACGGTACTTGACATAGAAGTTATACGACAATCTAAAGTTCAACCTAGATCTAATGTTAAGTTTTATTTAACGACGCTTGCAACTGCCGAGGTTATATTAGCGTCGCCGGTGTGCCGGAATGTTTGTCCCTCAGGAGTTCTTTTACATGCCAGTAAATCTATTGACATAAGCCTGTCGCATTTAAGCACAGTTAAATGCCATCGACCTGGCCCGGGATCGAACCCGCAACGTCGGGCATAGAAGGCCAGCGATATACCAACTATGCCAACCAGGCCTACACCTAGATCTATGAGCGAAGTACTTTAAGAATATTCATGGAAGATATTCGTCTTAAAAAAACAGACGAGAGCCATCTGCAAAGTAACATTATATTGTCTATATTAAACAATGATTTTCGGGAAGATATAGAGGGAGGAATTGGATCGGTGTCGGTTAGAGTTCCCGAGTAGCTCAGTGGTAGAGCGTTGGCACGTTAAACCAAAGGTCCCGGGTTCGATACCCGGCTCCGGAACAATTTTTCCCTCGGAATTATTCAAATCAACTTTACAGGGAGTTATACCTGAAAATCTTGATTTGCAAGATAAAAAATGTTTAGCAATTCTGTGGCTTAATTAATAATCTTCTCAACTTGAAGAAAAGCTGTACCTATTGTAATTTAAATAATTTCAATAGAGAGATTCGTTAATTGAATTTTAAAGATAAATGAATCATCAGACGACTGAAAGCACTTCCCTGTGACATTATTTTCTTCTCCTTTCTTGACTCTGACTAGTTTCATATGAAGATTATTGAATAGACTTCCATCTTTCGAATCCACACATTTTTTCTTTAGGATTCCCATAAGTTTATTCCGATTCACTCTATCAAATGCTTTTTCAAAGTTCACAAATATATCTACATTTTTTATTCTTCTCTAGGTAACTTTGGCCAATTGTTCGCAGGAGTCAAATTGCATCTCTCGTATCTTTTCCCTTTCTGGAGCCAAACTGCTCATCTTCCAACTGTCCTTCCAGCTTATAATATAAACGTCGATTCAATATTCGCTGAGTGCGATATCAGGCTGATAGTCCTGAACTCCTTACATTTCTTGGCATTATTTTTCTTCGATACTGACAGCAACATTGTCTCCGTGAAATCTTCAGGTCATTCGCCTTTCTCATACGTTTCGTACCACAATGATAGAATTTCTTTCTTGTTTTCACCCAAGTATTTCACTAATTCAACTCTTGTTGCTTCCCCATTCTTAATTTGCCTAAGCGCTAATTCAACTTCTTCCCTTAGAATATAAAATTCTTTTTCGTCTTCTGATACTGCTGCTTCGTTTTCTACAGCTAATTTACCTGGACGATTCCCTGTCTCATATAACTCTTCTACATATTACGTCCATCTGTAAAGTATTCTTTGTTTGTATGTTATTTCATTGTCGATTTCATCTTATATCAATCACATGGATTTCCTGTTCTTGAAAGCAAGATGGTTTCTTAAACCAATTTATAGTAAATTAGCAATTACATTTAATGGGAAGAATAATTAGTTAAAAAGAATATTATTATCTCTGATTGAGATTCTGGCTGATATGTTCATTTATTATCAGACAGTAGGAGAGTTAGGCCTAAAATGACATACTTGGATAAAATTACATACTATGTGTTTTGTGTAAACACTATAAGCTGAGTTTGAATTTACAGCTCTATAGTGCACAGAATCTGGAAACAGTGGTTACATCCAAGTTTTAGCAAGCAAGGGCGCTTTTTGGTGAAACAGGTGCAACTAAAAGAAAAAAGTGCAAGGCGATATAATATTGTTGAGTTATGTTATGTATTCTTTTTTTGTTCTTTTAAGCTTCAGATATTAGTGAAATAATGTTCATGACTGAAAACATGAATATTTCCCTATATAAAAAGCATTACAATATCCAAATTCATAAAGAGGTTAGGTCGTACTAACACTACTTCTTATTCTTCTTCATTCCGGGTAAAATACATACCACCTACTTGGCTAAAATGACATACTATGTCATTTTACCCAAGTGCATGTTTCTGACTGTAAATGAGAAGCCATATATTATGAGCGATAGCGATTTGCAAAATTGGTGTCAACTTTGTTTACAATGGCTGATTAGTGATTACTTCTGTGAAATTATGTAATATATAGTGGCATCTCTCTCATTGCTCGACTGAATTTTTCGTAAAGCTAACTGATTTTAAAATAGGTGAGATGGGGATTTCTTTAAAATATAAAAACCCTAAATTTCTAAAATAAATATATTTTCAATACTTATATGCACTGAATTTTGTTACTCTGATTTATCCTCTTATGAATGAGCTAGGCTTGGCGAGTCTGAAGTTTACTTGCACCTACTTCACCAAAAAAGCGCTTTTGTGAAAACATTGTAAGATGAGTTTGGATTTACAGCTCTATAGTGCACAGAAGTTGGCAACAGTGATTACATGTCATGTTAGCCTTCCCTCGTCACTGCACCCACCGACTCCAGCCACTTGATGTCTCTTTCTTCGGGCCTTTGAAAACATTTGTTCAGGCCGGTACAAAGTAGCTGAAGAACCATCCTGGATGGGTGATTACACAGTTTCAAATTGCGGACTTATTTTCTGAAGTCTATGGAAAAGCTGCAACCATCACCAATGCATTGGGTGGATTTTCTTCAACAGGAATTTGTCCACTTAATTCGGACATATTTCCTGATCACTTATTTAGTCCTGCAGAGCCCACAGACAGACCTCTAACGAATGCAGTCCCTACAGGCGGGCCAAAGGGTGCAACACAGAAGAGCAGTTCAACAACAAGAAACGCAAAAGAACATAATATGATAGAGCCATTACCACTAACTGCACCAGCAGCGGAAACGTCACAAACGAGGCCTTCACCTCATGTGACACAGCAAGAGATCTCCCCGATTCCCTCTGGCACTAGATCTGTGGCGAGAAGGAAGAGAACACGTGAAGGGTCCCAAATCGTACAGCTCTTTTATTAACCAATTAAAATTAAAGGAAGTTGAAAGAAGAGCTGTAGGAGAAAGATGTTCAGCAAACAGAGGAAAAACACAGCTTCAGTTTGATCTAAGCAACGGGGACCAAGATGAAGAGAGTGACTTCGATGGTGATGTTGAGAACGATGCCCCTTGTCTCTACTGCAATGAATTTTATAGCCAATATAAACTAGAAGAAACATGGCTACAGTGCAAGAAATGTTTCTCATGGGCACACAGTGAATGTGCAAGTGTATCTAAGAGAACAAAAATTGTTTTTGAACTATGTAAAAATTAACTTAAGTGTGTCATTTTATCCTAGTAACTTGGCTAAAACGACATAGTTTGTCTATTTTAAAACATACCTTTCAGTTAAAGATTGTCAGTATTTTCCACTTTCTATAGATCTTAATATATGTGTTATGTTGTAGTATCAGTTATATATAATTGACAGAAACAAATTTGGTAAGAATACATATTTTTTTTCAAGATTTCCTTAAGGTATGTCATTTTAGGCCTAGTTCCCATACTTCTCACTCGTTATGTTTCAGAGGAAGAATAATTGTTTGTATATGTTACCGTTAAAACCCGAAATCCGTCAAAACCAGTTTCAGTTAGTAAAAACTAGTTTTAAAATGTAGATAGATAGAAAGCGAGTTTTCGTAAGATCTAGAATCAATGACAGGTAGGGTTGCCAAATTTTTTTAAGAAAATACGAGAGAATATGGAACCGATAACATTTCACATATAAAATAGATAAATTATTCAGTTCAGTTACTAAAAAACAACTGTATTCTACATTTCGGTAGCTGGACTTAAAATAAGATTATTTTGAGACAGATTTTGTCACGCGTAATAGATGACGTCGACTGCAGTTTTCAGGTCTGATTTGATTAAATGTGTCGTGCTCCTGTTTCGAACATACTGTATATCCAATTATTGTTCATGAGATGAAACACCCTCTTTGTGCGAGATCGTGCGTATTTGCTTGTTTTCCGCACAGAACCAATACGCGGTAAGTGTGAAATACCACATTCAGTATTCCCAACGTAACACACATAACAATTTCCCTCTTCTTACCGCTTAAGCGCGACATTCATTTTACTGCTTTAGGCTTTTAACATATTATTTTTAGAGACGTTTAACATAGTAATAATTATAAATTGGAAACTTACCACTGCAATTTCACCTAAATTGTAATGTTAATTATTATTTTTAAATATTTGCAAAAATTAAGTAAAGTCTACTACTCCACGAAACTTATTGCATTCCTGATACAAGTAACATTAAGGAAGCCGTGAAAAAATCAACAAGATTCCAGATGCCGATGTTATTACTGCAATATGCTATATAAATAATATTGTTAAAATATTAAAATGAAAAAATAAATAATTACATAACCTTACCGTTTGTTTTAAGTTCGCATTTATAGACTGGGGAAAAAAAGACAGACGTATATCACGGCTTGCTGGCGTATAGTAAACACAGAAAACATTTTATAGCAACAATGTTGAAGAAAGATATTTTGGTTTTCCGAAGTTGCCGTCATTAAACAGAAACCAACATGGAGATTTCATTGCAACTAATTAGAAATTCGTCTTTCAGGTATGTAATAAACGATCTTCGCACAAAATAATGTACGATACACGAGCGGTATGTTTGTTTTCATGTTCTCGGAAATTAAAAAAGCTCAACTACGTTTCGCTTTTTCAATCTTCAACATACCGCTCTTTTAACGTATATTACTATTGTATGAGCATTACTATTTGATATGCTTAAAACAAAATTAGTCGGTTTTTTTCCCTAATTTATAACATTAACACAGTTTGATTTCAGACGGGTGAGCACTAAACCCCATTTCTTGCAAGCATTACTTTCTACAAAAACTGCACATTTCAGTGCATTTCTTGAACAACAAAATTCATCATATAATCAATCATCCATCATTCACGCAAAATCAGATGTTTAGAATACACTTTTTTACATTATGCAAAAATAGGGAGAAAAATGCTCGAAGAGAAGAAAAATACGGGAGCCGGGAGACTTTTAAAAATTAAGGACAAATACGGGAATTCCCGGCAAATACGGGAGAGTTGGCAACCTTAATAACAGGTTAGGTTTGAATAATTTCGAGGGAAAAATTGTTCCGGGGCCGGCCATCGAACCCGGGACCTTTGGTTAAACGTACCAAATACATGTCACAGAAACCCACAATTTAAGTCACACAAAGTTAGTGTGCACTCAATGTTGATTGTTTGACGGTTGTCAGCCCACTTTGAGGTCTGTGGATATAGAGGGAAAAATTGGATCGGTGTCTGGTAGAGTTCCCGCGTAGCTCAGTTGGTAGAGCGTTGGTACGTTTAACCAAAAGTCCCAGGTTCGATGCCCGGCTGCGGAACAATTTTTCCCTCGAAATTATTCAAATTAACTTTACAGGGGGTTATACCTCGATTTGCAGGTTAGGTTCGGTTTGTTTAGGCTTTTACCAAAAAAAACCTAAACAAACCAAACATAAGCTGTCATTGATTCTAGATCTTAAGAAAACTCGTTTACAATCTACCTACATTTGCTTAAACTAGTTTTTACTAGTTGAAACTGGTTTTGATGGATTTCGGGTTTTAACGGTAACATATACATCTGAAGTCTGATTAGTGAAATATGTTTCTAGTTGGCGATGTATGCAATGGAGGGGAAAAGAAACTAGCCATTCTACCTCATATATCTACTGATGAGTGATGCCTTATTGGTGTCACTTGCGTGGTTCCAACCTGCCTCCGGACAGTCGAACAACATTATCGGTTTCCGACAATTTACGGCATCGCTGGGAATTAATTTACTGAACGAAAGTAACCCGAGA
Source organism: Periplaneta americana (assembly GCF_040183065.1). Lineage (NCBI taxonomy): Eukaryota > Metazoa > Arthropoda > Insecta > Blattodea > Blattidae > Periplaneta > Periplaneta americana. The sequence continues at coordinate 87,607,531 of NC_091132.1, forward strand.
GAACCTGCTCTAACATCGAATTTGCATACTTCTTGTCCAGCTTATCTGTCATGTTGGTTTCAGAATCTCTGATCTCTTGGCACCCGGTCTGAACAAGAAACTATTATTATTATTATTATTATTATTATTATTATTATTATTATTATTATTATTATTATTATCATTATACTGAAGCACAGAACATGCCGTTATTCTCAATCATTCACAATCTACACCGCTCAAATTTGGAATCTTCTTCCTGCCGATATTATAACCTGTCAGACGGTATTTTATTTCATAATTAAAGTACACAATTACCTTATTCAACAGGCATAGTAGATTATATTCGCTCTTAAATGTAGTATTCATAAAGAATATTTAACAATAATTTAAGTTCTTTTTTTCAGACTAGTTTACTGAATTGATTTTCTCTTCATATGTTGAACAGTGATCATATTTAAATATATAAATAATTATATTTATATTACTTTATAAATATAATAGTCCTAACTAATTATCTTCACATTTCTAATGTATACAGCTTACCTGGTAAATTAGATAAGTTTCAATAAAAGTATTTCACATTATTATTATTATTATTATTATTATTATTATTATTATTAATGCATTTGTATTAATTGTAGAGCTGGTTAAGTGGAAAAGAAGGCCTTAAGGCCTTAACTCTGCCAGATAAAAAAATAAACAAATTTACTTATTTATTTATTTTATTGCTAGTAAGTCTGAAATTAATACAAGTTAATACAATGTAACATAAACTAGCCCACTCCTGAATGAGGAAGACTCGTGCTCAGGAGGGGATTCCAATACAGACAAAAATAAAATTTAAATTGAGAGTGAATACAGATTAAAAAGTGTTTAATATGTTTAAACCCAAACTATAAATCCAATACAATTTTTTTTTAATTTGGAGACGATTCGTGGTTAAAATAATAGTAGAATAAAATTTGTTTAATAATCTGGGACCTTGACTCATGCTATGATAAGAAGCTGCATTGGTTTTACATTTAGGTTCAGACAAACGCAGAGAACTCGTATTTTTAGTTCTATATTTATGTATATACCTTTCAAAGTTATTAACATTTCTGTGAAAATATTTTATTAAAATAAAATAATAAATTTGTTTAATGTTGAAAACTTTGAAATGTTTAAACAATTATTATTATTATTATTATTATTATTATTATTATTATTATTATTATTATTATTGCTACGGACTGGAAGGTCCGGGGTTCGATCCCAGGTGGTGACAGGATTTTTTCTCGTTACCAAACTTTCAGAACTGCCCCGAGGTTCACTCAGCCTCCTATAAAATTGAGTACCGGGTCTTTCCCGGGGGTAAATGGCGGTCAGAGCGTGGTGCCGACCACACCACCCCATTCTAGTGCCGAGGTCATGGAAAGCATGGGGCTCTACCTCCATGCCCCCCAAGTGCCTTGATGGCATGTTACGGGGATACCTTTACCTTTTATTATTATTATTATTATTATTATTATTATTATTATTATTATTATTATTGTCTACTACGAATTTCTAATGGACTCTTCGGAACTTGAAACCAAGTCCGCATTGCGGAAAATTGAAGCTCTACCGTTTGCTTAACGGTGTGCTTTTTGTTTCACTGTGGAACATTTTTTTCTCATCTACATTCAACATTCGACGGGAGCAATGTTACACAGATATTAAAAATTGTTGGTCTTCTCTTCTTAGAATACGTTTTTCTATTAAAATTCAGTAATGTTTTATAGTCGAATTCCTATCAGGCACAATAATGCCTTATGAATGCGAATAAGACCCAGGCAACACAAAGTAGGTCAACCTGCTGAATTGCCCAGTCCGTGACTGTATATTCGAGAGAAGAATTCTCGGATGGAGTGGTTCACGTCGACTAGAGGAATGCTGCTGGCCCCCTGGACCAGTCACGTGGCCCCGACAGGTAGTCCTGCCCATAGGAACGTTGACTTTTTTTTAAAGCTACCAGAAGTAACCTACATGTAAGGTCCCGCCTACAATACAACATCACATGTCAACAACACAGCCTCCGAATTCAATTTATTTCATATGAAGATTTTCTTCACACGGCCGATGATCGTTGGACCGTATCCAAGTTTTCTTTTCTAGAGAGCTCAAATGTCACTATCAGAGATCATACCTGTTAAACATGACTGAAAAAGCGTACACGGAAGAAATTAACTTTAACTCTTCACATCTACGTGGCAGCACTTAACCTGCTGGCTTGTTATTTTTTTCCTCTTGAGAGTGCACTGATTTACGAGTCAATAATAAATTGTTGCATTGCTTGATCATTATTAGCTTTTGCATAATGTATAACATGTCATATCATCCTTACAGGGGAAAGTGAAACGAACAACAGACCCAACGGGTTTGCCGCGGGGTCGCGTGCTGGCTTCATATTTGGAAGGTCCGAGATTCGATCGCGAGGCACGCTCCGCAGAATGACGTTTTTGTGGCTTTATTTATTTTAATTAGATACATTTCCAAGCAACTCTTTCAGTACTGTAGGCTAATCCAGTGGTTACCAACCTTTTTTGACTGACGACACATTTTACTGAATGCCCACGATATCGCGACACACTTATTTAATAATAATACTAATAATATAATATATTAAACATCTGTTGGATAACATATAAAATACCAGAAGAATGGACAATAGCAATAGTAATCCCAATATATAAAAAAGGTGACCGCGGAAATCCCAACAATTATCGAGGCATTAGTCTATTGAACTCCACTTACAAACTCTACGCTAAAATAATTACTCGCCGTTTGAACACCATTAGTGAAACAAAATTAGACGAAATACAATGTGGATTTAGGAAAGGACGGTCTTGTGCCGATTGTGTGTTTGTGATGCAACAAATAATCCAGAAAAGAAGAGAATTTAATCTCCCTACATACATAATGTTCGTGGATTACGAAAAAGCCTTTGACAAGGTTTTAAGAAATAAATTATGGAATATACTGTCCAAAGAAGGATATCCAACACACCTAGTGAAAACGGTTAAAAGCTTATACGAGACAAGAATATCAGTAAGAATAGGAAACAAAACGAGTGATACAATAATTGTAAATCAGGGTGTTAAACAAGGCTGCCCTTTATCTCCAACATTATTCAATATATACATAGATAAAGCTACAGAAGAATGGCAGAAAAAATAACAACCGGCATAAATATAGGCACGACATTATTGAAGTCCATGCTTTTTGCTGACGATCAGATCTTGATGGCAGAATCGGAGGATGACTTACAGGTGGCAGCTTATCAACTACAATTAATAATGGAAAAATATAATCTTAAAATTTCTAATCATAAAACAAAAACAATGGCATTTGAAGGAGTTGATCACAGAAGATGTAAAATAGTTTTAAATCATGAAATCATAGAACAGGTATCCTCATTTAACTATTTAGGCTGCAATATATCATACGTCAAAGAACAAGACGTCAAAAATAAAATGAGTAAATTTCAACAGATGTGTGGAACAATACGAAGGACCTTAAAAAATAAAACACAACGTTCAACACAACTAAAATTTTATACAACGTTAGCTGTCCCACTATTAACCTATGGTTCAGAAAATTGGTCTATAAACCGAGCAACTAAAAAGAAAATTGAATCCAGCGAAATGAAATTCCTTCGAAGTGTTGCTGGTCTCACTCTTTTAGATCATCAAAAGAACAAAAATATACGAGAACAACTAAATATTTTTAATTTGACTGAGAAAATACAACAAAAACATAATTGGTACCAACATATAAGAAGAATGAATGACGACCGGTTACCTAAAGTAATACTGAACTATGAACCAAGAGGACACAGAAATGTTGGTAGACCAAGAACAAGATGGATAGACGACATAAACTTTGAAGACGGAACAGGCCAATAGGCCTAATCCCTGTGGTTGATGATGATGATGATGATGATGAATAATACTACTACTACTACTACTACTACTAATAATAATAATAATAATAATAATAATAATAACTAATACATTTCTTCTGGAGAAAAAGATGGTGGAACTCTGTGTAGAATATTTTATATAGCGAATGGGGAGATGATTACTGTTCGCTGCACGGGAATTTTCGTCCAACTAAGACTTTCAAGGTCTAAGCGGAATTCAAAGAAAAATTATATTAAAACACAGTTATTCACACATATTTCGGTTCCACGATGAAAAATGCAACAAAAAGGTGCCGGGATGCCGCCAGAAAAAAAGCATTGATAACAACTTCTATGTAGTGTTGTAGATAGGTCGATGTTAACACGCAATCGAAAATTCTAAAAAAACAAGCAGCAACTTGAGTGGCATTAGCAAAAAAAAGGTACGTGTAAAAAATCCCAACCTATCTAAGCTGAATGTCCGATAAAAGATTATCGTTTTTGAAAACTCGCCTATCGAAATTAATGTGAAATATGCGGTTGGTGGGTTGCACAGAGTTTCTTTGTACGTTGCCTTATGGTTGAAAAACTGAACTGAGCATTGTTGCAGGTGTTCACGTTTCATTGGTAAAGTCTGTCTTAAAATAAAATGTACCATATCAAAGACTTCGTTGTAAATAAAAAATGCGTTGTAAAGAGTTTCTGGATGGCATAAAATTTATTTTTCAAATCCAAAATTTCACGACACACTCCATGGAGCTGCGCGACACACCGGTTGGGACCCCCTGGGCTAATATAATCAGACAGCGGGATTTAGGCAAAAACCTACCTATTTCCCTTCTTGATACATACAAGCTTGAGATTTAATGTTTAGGTTTTTTAATGAGTTTTCCCGGGGGTAAAAGGCGGTCAGAGCGTGGTGCCGACCACACCACCTCATTCTAGTCCCGAGGTCATGGAAAGCATGGGGCTCTACCTCCATGCCCCCCCCCCCAAGTGCTTTCATGGCATGTTACGGGGATACCTTTACCTTTTTACAGTATTATCTAAATAAAGGAGTTTTATATTGTCTAAAATGCCTATTTCACATTAGTGCCTATTTTTATTTTTTAATTTATTTTTGCATATTTTTTGTGACTACTTAAAGCTTCTATTCATTTCTTTACATACTTTTTCGTAACTGTTTTTCTTAACAGCGCATACTACTTACATTCCAAGACGGATACAACCCCTTTCTTTTTCCCCACAATCGGAGTCCAGCAATGAGCGACACAATACAGAAGTAGCTGCAGGTCACCCCTCTTTATTCAATGCTAAAGTAAATTCCACCATTCATCGAAATAGCAACTGCACATCTCCTACTCTACTACAAACCATTTAGTCCTTTGACATCAAGTGGTAGACAAACATGTACTGCGTAATGTTGAAGACTGAATTATATAAAGCATCGTTAATTTTATTCATCGGTGGCTAAATGAATTCCATTATTAGTCGACAGATGGTAGGATTATTATTTTCCAAGTCTGCAACAAGTAGCTTAGGTAAGGTAAACAAACTTAGTAAGTTAATTAAGGAATTAAATTTAGAATTTGGGTTTCAGTTGATGCCAAATTTTAATATTCACAAAACATCTTTCTTGAAAATGTAATGGTGTTCATAATGACTTAGTGTATATCCAATCTCATTTTACATTCATTGCAAATTTTATTACTGCTCTTGAAATTAACGGAAAATCCCTTGAGCTACTGAATACAGCAAAACAGAAGATTTCTGAAGCACCTGGAACTGATGGAGAAAAAATGAAAAGCAATTTGAAATGGTGCTGAGGAAAAACACCGGATTGAAGACTTTATTCACTGCCACTAACATTTTAATGGAAAAGAACAACGAAGTGATATTTAATTATTACCAGTTCGTCTCGTTTCAAATCTAAAACATTTTCCCGTTTCTTCAGTAGATGTAGAAGGCTATTTTTCGCCTTAAAAATTAATTCTTAGTTGCAAACGCTGTAACAACTCGATGGATAATTTAGAAAATGTTCTTGTCATCAATGTAATGTGAGAAAATTATACTAGAACTGTAATTTATTGATGAATGAAAAGCACTGTAATTTTAAGACAAGAATTATCTTCATTTTCCGTATGCATGTGTAGGTACTCGTATCAAATGTGAAATGTGTGCAAATTTATTTTTAATCCTATAATTATTGTGCATTAAATAAATATGGTAATATTTGCTCCATTCTTTAGCAAATAATGTCAATTTTATATTTTATAGAGCCTAAATAGAAAAGCTTAAGAGGCTTTTTAGGCGAATAAAACGCCACTTTTTAGAGCCTCAAGTTCCGCTGTCTAGTAATAATTTTTCTTCAATTCATAACGAACTCATTATTTCGCTGACTGTATTTCAGTTAGTACAATCGTCAAGCAAACAAATCGAATATATGCTTACAAGAAGAGGAGAGGAAAAATGTTCACGCTCTTATTGCTTCGATGCTAGATGAATGGCTTGCATAGTCACTGTGAGAAGTTCATAATTTTTTTCACGTGGCACAAATTGCTCTTTGTATATTATGTGTAGGTAACCCTTCAGCGAGCGCGCCCACTTATATTTTAATGAGCAGGCAGGCGAGGTACTTTTTAAGTCATCTAGGTTTCTTGAATTTTTGTTACGTTTTCTGTTGATATGGATTTTATCATCAAATGTAATTTACTTGTCCTTACTTATGGCTTTTAACAGGGTTCATTGCCGCCTTCACATAAGCCCGCCATCGTCCCTATCCTGTGCAAGATTAATCCAGTCTCTATCATCATATCCAACCTCCCTCAAATCCATTTTTATATTATCCTCCCATCTACGTCTCGACCTCTCCAAAGGTCTTTTTCCCTCCGGCCTCCCAACTAACACTCTATATGCATTTCTGGATTCACCCATACGTGCTACATGCCCTGCCCATCTCAAAGGTCTGGATTTAATGTTCCTAATTATGTCAGGTGAAGAATACAATGCGTGTAGTTCTGCGTTGTGCAACTTTCTCCATTCTCCTGTAACTTCATCCCTCTTAGCTCCAAATATTTTCATAAGCACCTTATTCTCAAATATCCATAACCTCTGTTTCTCTCTCAAAGTGAAAGTCCAAGTTTCACAACCATAGAGAAAAACCTGTAATATAACTGTTTTATAAATTCTAATAATAACATTTCATAAGAAAGAATAATGCTGAAACTGATCAGGAAGAGAAAAGGAAATTGGCTGGGTCATTGGCCAAGAAGAAACTGTCTACTGAAAGATGAAAGAGGTGAATGAGAGAAAAATTCGCGGCAGAAAAACATATAAGATATAGACAACATTAAGATATAAGGATCATATGCGGAAACAAAGAAGGAGGAGGAAAATAGAGAAGATTGGAACGAATACATTTGAAATCAATAACACTAAGCCTATTATGTAATTATGAAATTGTAAGTATGTAAGACAAGAAAATTTACAGAGTATAAAAAATACCAAAACAGATCGAGTCGACACTACATTGTTGAGTTAGCAGTGCAGATTTTTATTTTGTAGCTTGCTCCATTTATAATAACACGATCAGGCGCGCTGGGTTCTCTGTCCAACAGTGACAGCTCTTCCAATAATAAAATGAAACATTACAAACAAACAAAATATTTCTGCAGATGTACAGTAAGTATACCAGCACACGTGCGAGACCACAATGGACAGCAGACTTCCGCATTAATGCATCTTACAACTGACGGGAGAAAAAACAGTGCACATTATAGGCCTACCACCGTCTAGTATATACAGTCCGAAGCTCAATACGTAGTAAATATGCATCCATAGATAGTCGCTAACCACTAGGATCGCTACTATCGCCTCATTACAGACAATGCGAAATAGTACCTGCACAGTATGTTCCTAGTACCCTCATAAACTCAAGCTTCGTGACTCTTGCTCGAGGGTTAAACATGTAGGCTTGCCTAATAACTGAAAACTTTTAATTTGTTTGCAAGTTATATGTATAATACAGAATTAAAAATAAATACCTTTGTTATAATTACCTATATTTTAATGAAATGTATGACTGTCTTAAAATTTGTCTCAGAAGGTAGACCTATGATTAAATTTTAAAGGGTGCGCGAGTACTACAAGTTTCGGAGCACTGGAAAAAAATTGATAGGTATATGCGACTAGACCATAAATTCTGAGGGCTGTCGTGCTGAAGAGGGGTTGATTTATATTCAAATTAGCGAATTTAATTTCTCAGTCGTAATTAATAACGACTATCGCAGTTATTATCGGGATAGTTATTAAAATCTCTAGATTTGCTCGTTTAAGATCTTTCTGGTCTCTGTTAACCCAACAGTTTGAAGAATTACATTATTTCCTAAAGTGCGGAGCGCCTGTAAGATGGAATTCATTACTCTCTTTAATTTGTTAATAGTGATGACTGGAAAGTTGAATTTTTGCATAAGCAAGAGATGACCTGTAAATTTTATCGGCAATCCTCTCATTCAGAAGCAGTGTTATTTAAAAAAAGTACCCATTTATTCATAAAAGCCATTCAGGCGCTTAGGAGGGAAGAAGATAAAATTATGATGTTCACTTGCAGAAACATCATCCTTGCCGATCTCCATTCCCTTATCATTCCGTAGCAGAAGAGGAGACGATACAGATGACCTCTGGAAAAAGAACTAAGGAAGAGACTAGTGAATTGAAGTGCTTTGCGTGAAATATGGCATTGTACGGGGCAGAAACATGGACATTATGACGAAGTGAAGAGAATCGACTAGAAGCTTTTGAAATGTGGATATGGAGTAGAATGGAGCGTGTGAAATGGACAGACAGAATAAGAAATGAAGCTATGTTGGAAAGGGTGGTTTAAGAAAGAATGATGCTGAAACTGATCAGGAAAAGGAAAAAGAATTGGTTGAGTCACTGGCTGAGAAGAAACTGCCTACTGAAGGATGCACTGGAAGGAATGGTGACCGGGAGAAGAGTTCGTGGCAGAAGAAGATATCAGATGATAGACGACATTAAGATATATGGATCATATGCGGAGACTAAGAGGAAGGCAGAAAATGGAAAATATTGGATAATGCTGGGTTTGCAGTGAAGGATCTGTCCTTGGGCAGAAAACTATGAATGAATGTAACATTCCCCGCTCGCTAGCTGGCAATGCACGGAGGTTGCTAGTCTAGGGACGAGTGAGGTTGCCTACTTAAAACCTGAATACGAGGAGAACCTTAGTCTAGTCTGCCGGTGTGGTCTGGCAATGCACCTAGCTCAAAGATAAGCGTAACAGACCTTCAAGGTTCCAATTCTGGGTCGTAGTGTCCCTCCCCCCACACACAAAATTTAATTTAATTCAATTCAGTGTTTATTGCCTGGAAAGTCTCCGTATGCATTGTTGTAGGAAGCTGGTGAGTTGAAAAAATACTCTTAATCTAGGCTTGAGCATGAAAATTTCCAGTCTGTAGTCTGCTGCTCAACGCACAGGACTCAGTTCCACAGACTTCTTTCCCGTGGCGTAAATCGACTCCAAAATTACTACCTTTAAAGTTTATTGTCCTTCGCCGAACGCGCGAACGTAAGACCTAATCTTAAGCATGTTAACCACTAAACTATAGGGAGTAACTTATATTACCTTTTGCATGAAGAATTTTAAGTGTATGCTAAGAGGGAGGGTAGAAGAAGAAACAATGAACTTTCCGAAATTTGAATGTGATCGTGTAATTAACCATGTAAGACTAAAATAGAACTTTTGCTGACGCAGAAGCACTGTCCTAAATTACATTGCTCTAGAGCTCTCTATAATGAAGGGATGGTCCCCTAATAGAGGTTAATAACCTCTCTCCTTGGCAACCAGCGCGAATCCTTACGTAATAAGCTGAGAGAGAAGTTTCACAACTGCCACTTATGGTGGTTTCCCTGAGGACGACGAACCTCAATGTAATGTAATTCGAGGAAAAGTAAAACAGGAATATTGATCGGATTCCATATCCTTCCCCTGCAAATGGTTCTCTGAAATCTTCCGATTATTTCTGTTGAAGCTATTACCTTCAGCATGGCGCGAAAGTTAAGACATGATGTCATTTACACGCTTCCAGTCCATATAGGAAAACTGGCTTCAGTTTCAATTTTAAAACACTTTATTTTGTTCCATTCAATTTTCTTTTCGTTTCTGGTAACACTACCAATTTCCGCCCTGACTTCAAAATAACCCCTCACTGGGCCGCCCACCAACGAACACACATTCTATCATTATTTTCAATATGAACATATCTATAGCAGTCAGATAAAACAATCTGTCACAATCGTTGCCAACAAATTCTAAAGCAATATTTCGCAAATTCGCCTCCCTCTAATGGAATAATTTTGAAGTTTGAACTTTGGGTAGGGCACCGGATTCAGTTTAAACGAAAATACTTGATAATTCGCGCTTCTTAAAGTTGAGTTGCTTTTCGAAAACCTAGTGCAGATGTTTAAAAAGCTATGGGTGCTATTCATAGACATTCGCTAGCCCGCGCTACAAGCGTGCTAAACTAGCCCCGGCTATCGACTGGTTACTTGTACAGGCTTCATATCATATCATATCATATCATATCATATCATATCATATCATATCATATCATATCATATCATATCATATCATATCATATCATATCATATATCATATCATATCATATATATCATATTTCGTATCATATCATATCATATCATATCATATATCATATCATATCATATCATATCATATCATATCATATCATATATCGCTAACACTGGTTTATGAATATGAAAAACGTTAGTTCGCTGATCATTCACCGGAAGCCCGCGCTAAGAATATTTATGAAAACGGCCCTAAGATTCTTAGTATAGAGAAAGTTAACTAATATATGTGAAACCTCTGTGGACTGGACAGAGGACCTCAAAACGCGCAAAAAAGTTCATATAGTCTAAATATAACTTATAGTCAATTTCTCTTTGTTTTAAAATTACAGATAGGCCTACTTCTTATTTCATGTAGTCTAGTTCTTACATTAGTGAGTTATGTTCATTAAACTACTAAAATCTATTAAAATCATCCGTCCTCAAGTGAGGTTGATCAATGGGATCCGGAATTAACAAACGTAAAAAGATAAAGGGAAATGAAACGAGTAAAATAATTATTCGATTTGTAGGCCTACATTAAAAAAAATGTATGTGTTATTATTAGAGCAGTGCAAAGGGGGCAGTTGTTCGACACACCGGCAACAGGGCAAGGGTTGTAAATTCATCTTGTGTACCTGCAGAGGTCTGACTCTGCGGTACACAGGATAGCTCCAAGCAGTAGGTACAGCTTAGTAAAGCAAACGTCAGTACTGAAGAAACATAAGAACAGTTCGGTTCTAGTGTTACGATGCCTAAGGCGGAGCAAATTCGTTCGGCAAAGTTAAGAGACTTAATTCCGAATATGGTGATATTTTTGTTAATTGATTCAAGCATAAAACAAATTGGAATACATTGAATCGAATTATGGGTTTATTCCTGATTGTATAACAGCTTTAGAAAAGTCTGGTACAAAACTGGTTGATCAGATTTCCCTACTGCGAAATATCTGGAAGAAAGTGACTCAAGTAGACGATAAATTTGGTAAAATAATATCTGCGAAAATAACAAATAAGTTAAAAAAAATGGTGGATATTATAAACTCTGAAAGATTAGTGACAGTATTTCTGGAGATAAGGATTCCTTTGAAGAACTAACAGAAGTTGAAAAAAATGTTTTACAGGATTTTACGTATGCCCCAGTTGTCTCAACAGACGTAGAAAGAAGCTTCTCCACATATAAGGCCATGCTATCAGATAGACGAAAATCGTTTTCTGTTAATAACGTACAAATGTCATTTGTTGTGCACTGTAACAATATTTGGAAAAAATCAGATAACGTATCATATGTGCATTAATAAATCACACTCATTGTAAAGAAAAGGAAAAATAACAAACAATTGTTCAAGTGCTTTTGCGAATAGAATATCATGAACCCGTTACAAATAAACAGTGATTTTGTTTGCGTTCTGTATGAAATCATACATGTATACAGTATATTATTTGTTTAGGATGAAATGGTTAATTAGTTTTGTAATTTTGAAATCTTACTAAAGTATATGTAGGAAATTAATTGTAGAAACGTTAGGGAACTGTGTCATTTCTATTGTGTCGTCTGTACGTCAACACATCGTGTACTTGACCGTCGCTTGTACACAGGGAACACGCCGAGTAACGTCGGAACCCTTGCTATGATGCCATTCTGTCTGTCATGTGCTCTGTCTGCACCGCTCTAGTTATTATAAATGATAGTGTAGAATTTGAAGAGATTGTAATAAAAAAGAGGATCTATTCATTATTGTCACCTGGTAACTGGAAAACAATAGCCTATGGATTTTTACATATGGGGGCATTTAAAAACAATAATTGTGTATTCAAGACCTATTGAAGCGTGTGTTGAGAAAGGATTTCAGCGTACAGAGTGAACAGTAAGTAATGTCATCAATTTCAATGGATTATTATTTCAGATATTTCAGATAATACAGTTTCATCCAATTTTGTTTGTTTTTGCTTCCTTTTCGAGAAAAGAATTGTTTTATTATGAAATATGTCGTAGCGTGTTTTGGGTAAGGCATTGATTTAATTCCCAATTTGCTTAGTCAATTTAAGAGAGCAGGATATTATGATAATAAATGACTGAAAGAGTTTTAGTTTTATCCTTTAAATGTGGAGAAATTTGATCTGAACAAATGTAACGTTTTAAAATTCCTCTGCAGAACGAAAAGTTACATTTGTTCGAATCAAATTTCTGCACATTTAAAGGATAAAACTAAAATTCTTTCAATCATTTAGTACCATAATATATAATACACTGCTCTCTTAATTCGACGAAACATATTGGGAATTAAATCAATGGCTTCTCCAAAACACGTTATGAAATGTTTCACATAAAGCAATTTTTATCTCGAAAAGAAAGCAAAACAAATGCAGAGAAAAGACGTAAATAAAAATAGAAATAAAATTACAAAAACAAGTACAAAAAGCACAGTGCAAAATGCAGAAAGAGGGGAGTAAAAAATATATAAGTATAAAGATAAGATCACAATGGGCACAAAAAGTACTAATATATAATATATTGACTGTCTAATATATTAGTCATTACGGAAAATGACTAAATAGGCTATCTAGAAATAAGTAACTGACTGTACAAATATTAAGAGAAACAAAACAGTAACAATTTCGAAACATTTAGAAGAAATTAGAATACTCAGTTTACTGCACTGCACTCTACGCAGTAAGAAAATGCTTAAAACTTAAGTACTCGCGAACTATTTCGTGAAATAAGTACTCGCGCGGGGGTCAAAGTGACTCCCAAGCAAAAATACGAATTAAAATATAAAATTCATTAGTTCCACGTAAACTTTCTAGCTCATATGGGTCATTACTTGCCAAAATGTTCTTAAGTAATAATTTACATGTATATACACCACAAAAGTAACACTGTAATACTTGTGGACTGATTTGTAACATTAGTAGTTGGAGTGACCCCCAATTAAAAACACGAATTAAAATATTAAATATCCTGGTTCTATGTAAATCTTCTAGCTCATATGCATCATTACTTACCATAATCTTCTAGAGTAAAAGATTTCACGTATAGAATCACAAAAAATAATACTATACTACTTGTGGACTAATTTTTGACATTAGGAGTCGCGTGAGGGTCAACAGAATCCCCAGCCTAAAAAATTTAAATAAACGCAACAAATGTCAGTGATAAACTGGAAGTTATCATGTAGCAGTATTGCCGATACTCTTTCAGGAAGGTACTGATAAGCTGGGCAATGTAGGCAACAGCGTAAAAATAATACAAACCAACATATAACAATGGGTGTCAACATGACCCTCACGTGACTATTTAAATGTTAATAAGTTTGTTTTTGAATACTGTTAAATTCCGACAGTTTCTGAAATAACTAGATAAATAACTATGTTATTTTATGATCTAGGTAAGGACTGAAAACTTCGATCAATTGGCCGACCTTGGGATTTGAATCATGAACCTCTCGAATGCAATACCTGTAGAAACAATAAAGGCATACAAACATCAGAAACGAAACGGTTTAGACCCCTTGAAGGCTACACTTACTTGATAATGGAACTGATGAAGAGATAAGGAAAAACTAAAAATGGACAGCATTTAAAATAGAATAAATAACTGGTTGACATACTTAGACTTAGACGCAATACAAATATAGGCACAGAGTAGGCGATCAGTAAGTCAAGCACTAACTGTAAGATGGGAAGAAAATCTAGAAGACTGAACAGTCGTACACAAGCCGTGCTATTATACTGTAGATGATTAATGTAATTAATCTTCTTGCATGACATAATTCAACTAGGACTTTAAACTGTTAAACTCCTCTTATTATTTTTCCTTCCACAACTATACCTTTCAGCAGCTCATAGCTGTAAGAAACCATTGCACCTTGACCATATGCAAAGTTGACGGAAGTGTTGGCAGCCACGTCTGACAGCGAGTCTGACCCGAGCTGCTTAATTGAGCTTCTCCAATAAGGTGACGTCACAGATCGGCACAGTATGGACGTGATATGAGAGCTCTTCCTCAATGAGCCATTGCCCCCTGTATGTGTGCACGTTGGAATGACGGAGAAGACTGGCTGCGGGCCATCCTCGGCAACTCAGCTGAGGGTCAAGGGCCTTCGAGCCGACGTCACCCAAATGCGCCGGCATAGCGTAACGCTGGTACTGACTCCACCGTGAAATTCTTGACTTGCATCCACATTTTGAAGGCGTCTAGTTGCTCAGATTCTATATATCTTATGTGTATAATATGTAAAATTTTATTCTAATTGATTAACCCTCGCAACCTATCAGATCTAAAATTACGTAAAACCTGCCTGGGATCTTTTCTATCTCCGAACAATTTTTTTAATCTTTAATTAAATTTTTGTCTTCTTTATATAATTTATTATAATTATATTTATTTATATTGTCGTGTTATTTTTCTCTTTTATTGAATACAATCAGATATTCCGTATGACTGAAATTGTATTCAGTACAGAACGTTATTGAAGCAGAGTTCGTTACAACAATGGATTTAAGTACCAGCTGCAAATTGTAGCAACACCTGGAGCTAGTACAGTCATAACAGCATTTAAATTAAATAACTTCTGATGAACAAAACGAAATAAAATGGAAAGTAGCGCACAACCTGGCTGGGGTCGTTTGTGACCCCAAGTCCAAATATTCGAAATTCAATTACAAATAAATATGTAAAAAAAAATAGAGTGATTTACGAGGATTTACCGCCACTTACGGAGCTTATTTTCGAAGACATTCTGAGCAAAAAGTGTCATGTAAACATGTGTCCTAATCTCAATATTTTCATATCCCCGCTTAGGCTGATTACCTCGTTGGGCTTTTTCCGAAGTTTTCCTCAAACATAAGGCGAATGTCAGATAATCTATGGCGAATCCTCGGCCTCATCTCGCTAACATCAACCCCATCGACGTTATATAACCTAGTAGTTGATACAACGTCGTTAAATAACCAAGTAAGTATATAATATTATATAGGCCTACAGTATATACTATGCGCACTCGTCAGAAAACCGAAAAAATTAACATGGATATAATTTTAGTATAATCATAATATGTGACATGCCATTTTAAAGAGGAAAATAAAAGAATAAATTGAGAAAAGAATCATATCTTGCACCGAAAATCCGTAAAAGTTTTGGGAAATGAGCGTTAAAATTAAAACTTATGTACTTTTTCTCACAAAATAGAAAAATTAAAATGGATACGATTTTAGTACAGTCATATGTGATACACTATTACTTAAAGAGGGAAACGAAACAATAAATTAAAATAAAATCAACTAAAATTCAATTTCATTCCCCTTTCGCGAGTCGAAGCATAAGGTCTTACAAGCAAACATTCTTTTGGGGGCAGATAAAAAAAAATAATTTTTTCCTTCTACCATGTTAAGGGGGAAAGGAACTGGCCACCCTATCCTATTATCCCCTGGCCTAGTTTCCTCATAATTGGTGCCTTCTTGGTATCACTTGTGAGGTTCAGACCTGTCTTCGGACAGTTGACAAAACAACACCATGTTAATAATGTCAAAACAAGTGCCTATACAAATTTTGGCCACTAGAGCGCAATTACGAGGGTCCCCAAAAAGTAAATTTCCCTGACGCCGTTTACAGAAAGAAAACACAATTTCATGGAAAGATTTATTGGAACAGATACAGATATTGTTGGACAATTTTTCAACATATTCTCCACCGGAAATGAGACATTTGTCATACCGTGGGATCAACTTTTGTATCCCTGTGTCATAGAAGTCTGTCGTCTGGGATGGGAACCAGTGCGTGACAGCGGTCGGCACCTATCTGTTGATCCCACGGTATGAGAAATGTCTTAATTCGGGTGGGGAATACGTTGAAAAATAGTTCAGCAATTGCTATATCTGTTCCAATAAATCTTCCATGAAATTGTGTTTTCTTTCTTTAAACGACCGAAGGGAAACGTACTTTCTGGGAGAGGGCCTTGTAATTGCGCTCGAGTGGCTAAAATTTGTATGCGCACTTGTTTAGACACTATTAACATGGTGAAGAAAAAACAAACAACTTTTTATCTACCTCCACGAGAATGTTTGTTTGTTAGACTAGAACTCTATAGCGCGGAATTTTTAATTAGTATAATTAAAAGCCACATAAGTTCGAATTAATTTCAATAAAAATGAAAGGCACATAATAATAAAACAATGCTGAAATTGGAACATGTTTAGTAACTATATGCAAGCAGATGATGATGAGACGACACATTAAACCACGTGTAATCAGCCTAAGTGGTAACAGAACACACGCCCTAGTGACAAACGCGTTTACTGCCTTAGTTACATCGGTGGTTCCACAATACAGTTTTCTGGTATAGCCTAATTGAACTCCTATACTGTAAACACATTTACGTTAAATTTTGTGGCCATGCTTCATTCTTTTCCTTTATAGCTCTTCTACTCTTTTTTTAATGTCATATTGAAAAAAAGCGGACTTATTAAAAAGGACTTATTTCTTTTAAACCCATTTGTTACTCGCATCTGAACAAATGAAGGAAGATTTTAAAGATTTAGAAATTAAAATGAGTTTCACTATATCAGTAATATAGTACAGAATGTTCCCCTCGAATATACCGAAATTAAATTACCTGTGAAAAGCTAATGGTTCCGGATATAATTAAACATAAAGTTTTGCCTGAAAAGAAAACTCAACCTGTATAATTTATTTAACAAATGCACGAAGATATACAACATTAGACCAACTAACAACATGAAAAAAAAAAAATTGATCAGACCTGTTGTTGCCTGGATTATTTAACTGAGAAAAAATCAAGAATGCGATATCTGCACTCTACTGCCGTTTTGTAAGCAAAACCCATTTACTGCATAACATTAAATCAACTGCTAGTCTGTTATTAAAAATCGGTTAGCCTTTTTATTATTATTATTTGTGCAATTTTTTTTATAATAGCATGAATATTACAATGACTTCTTGTATGAAATGTATAATAAATAACTAGATTTACTTCAATGGTCAATAACTCGAAAACAGGTTTTTGTTAATTGGTCTCTTATTGCGTAACTCTATCCAATTAAGTATAATTTATTTTTCATTTCTTATTTAAAGGTATTATTTACATCATTTAAACAAATAAGCATATCTCTACGTGACCTCCAGAAGTTGCAGAGACAACATCAATACAGTACAAATCTCCTGCCATGTACTTTGCAACAAGCTTCAGTCACGCTGGCGATGGCAGCAATGATACGTAGCCGAAGATTCTCAAAGCCTCTAACTGTGGTTGCATAAACCTTGTCTTTCACATAACCTCAAAGAAAAAAATCTAAGGGAATAAGATCAGAGGATACTGAGGGTCAATCAATCAGTCCGCCTCTACTAATCCAACAGCCGGGGAAAACGTGGTCCAGAGTCAGGCGAGTTACACTGTGTCAATGATGGTGTGCAACATCTTGTTGAAAATGGAAGTGGGGCTATAGGTGTTGAATTTGGGAAAAGAAGAACTGCTTCAACATATCCACATATGTGGTGCTATTAAAAGCTCCCTCAAAAAGTGTAAATATTAAATGCTTCTATTCCTTATAAACTCGATATACCTTAACTGCGTTCAAATTAGTGGAACTGTACCATGCTGATCACATCACATGAATACACTGTGTTGATGCATGACGTTTTCTAAACTGAGTGACCACACATTATGATTATGATGGTGATGATGGATGATGGTGATGATGATGATGATGATGATGATGATGGTGATGAAGTTTGGAGGAATTGATCATCGTCAGCTTAAAGAATTAGAACTCGTGACTATTTGTATTCTCACTATCGTGAGAAGCTTGAGCCCACCACCACGACCGCCACCACCACCACCACCACCACCACCACCACCGGAATTATTAAAACTATGTGGCGGTGATGTTTGTAAGTTAATTAATTTTTTTCTTGAAACTTTTACTAATCTTGCTCACGATAGGGAACAATGGCGGGCTTATGTGAAGGCGGCAGTGAACCTGCGGGTTCCTTAAAAGTCATAAATAAGTAAGTAGGTGGGTGGGTAGGTAGGTAAGTAAGTACTTGAATCTGTCTGAGGGTGAACATAAACGTTGGCTTGTAATTTCAAAGAATCGTTCCGCATCCGATATTCGTGATCCTCATTAATCGATGTTTATTATATACACAGGGTGGACCGAAAGTCGGATTGCATTGGTAAAATTTCAAACATATATGTAGGCAATAAACACATAAAAATTGTGTTTATATTTTATTTTATAGTGCCAGTATACCTATTTTATTGTTATAATAAATATTCAACGTTTTCAATAAACTTTTTGTAGCATTATATGAAATAAAATTTCATATATTTTCTTATTGTATGGTCAAAAGGTTACCTTGAATTTGAAGGGGATTATAGAAAATCGAATTTAATAAGAAAACACATGTGTGGTACCAAGTTTCATCAAATAGCCGTGTAACTTTGTACCAGCATTAAATGCCAAATTTCACCTATTTATAATATTATTTTTATGTTTATTATGTCGCAACCCATAAAATAAATAGTTTTCTTAAACTTAAACATCAATTTCAACAGACACTATTTTAGGTAAGTATAAAAATATTATAGAATTGGTACAAAGTTACCCCAAATTATTGTATCGTTCTTTTCTGTCATTTGGAACTCTGACAACCCTTCTGCAATGACAAGGGACGAAATGCTGTGCTCTTCAGATCGAGTGCGTGTATTTTTTCGTAAGTGAGCCGGCATTGCTCTGTTGTCAAACTACGCAGTCTTCCAACTTAATTTTTAAATTAACCATGCACTTAATTACAAAATGCATTAATACTTTTTTATTTATTTTAATGTATTCTGTTGCTCCCTTCAATTTGCAGTTATCATATCACCTTCATTCTGTAAAAACATGTTGTATTATGCAACACTTTATCTGTGCCTGTATTATTACATTGGAGTAAAAGTTGAGCTATTAGATCCAAAGACAGATCCAGAGATGAAATTTAAGCTAAGAACAGCAAGATACAGATGATCAGATTTCATACCAAACGAACTCAAAAGCAACTTTCGTTAATAAGAAAGTAGGTCTACGTATACACAGAATACGCACTGCCCGAAAACAGCCCCACTCCTCTAATTTATGCATTAAGTTGTGCAAATTGGTGGCAAACCGCAGGCACCAAAGACTTTATTTACGTGTTAATATAGCAAAGTACATAATCCCGTAGCAACAACACGCAAAGCCCTCTTTAAACATTCGTGACATAATTTCCTTTTACAGCATTCGATTCATACTCTGTCTAAAACATTTTCGCTTAAAAAAAAGAAAATAGCGTTCAAAACTAATTAAATTAAATATATAAACCAAATGTCCACATCAAGATTCCCAAAATTAATAATGAAGTATACTTCGGACGGTAGAAGAGAGTAGGGCCAATCAATGAAGAAAATGACGGATGAATTCTAAGACAAGAATAGGACAGCAGTGCCCTATATTCATGTAACTACAACGAAGATTAAATATTTTGAAGAAAATACAGTAAGCAATCCATGTAACGGAATACTTGACAAAAAATATTCACGGAAAGTTACTTACCTTCTGCACAATTCAACTGCTTTCTCCCACGAATGTCGTATACTGAAGAACTTATAACAGTGCAGACCCCTAAGCTCCCAACCTGAAAACAATAAAAGATAAAAAAATGAATGACAATTTCACTTCACCGTAAATGTCACAGTTTTAAGTACAATTATACTTCAGAACTTTTCCCTTCATTGTACTCAACAGTGGTTCAACCGTTCTTTTCGTTTGTGAAGATTCAGTTTTTTGTAATTGTAAAAAGGAGCGAGGAGTTTGTTCTGATGACAATTCAAGAACTGTCACGTTAAGAGTATAATTTGTCGTTACAAAAATTGTGTCTATGGCTTGCTTGTTAGTTTTATAACCAGCATACTGAACTTTACAGTGGTCTGCCTACATGTGCAATAAACACGTAATTTTTCTTCTTATTTTAAAATGTTGAAGCCAAGTATTACTTTTTATGACGCATTGTTATGAAAATGTCTAGATCGTTGACTTTTCACCCAGAAGACAGGGTTCAAATCCCTGCATGTTCAACTGGAATTTGTGATGTACAAAAACGGTGTTTCAAGCAGGTCACCGCGGTGTATCGTCATCATTATGTCATTCCTCTATTAATCACAATTATCATCATCATCATCATCGACGTCATCATCATTATATTTATAGTGTATTGAAGATAATATCTGAGACGAGAAATTAATCTAGAGTTTCGGGGCGTTATTCCCAAAGGTGAGATCTTTCATCAATGACAAACAGAGCGAGTAAAAATAAGAATAAAGTTTTGTCAAAATATGACAAATAAAATGTAAAAATATTACAAAATATAAAATAACATGAATTGTTTTCCTTCTGTCATCTTTAATTTTAATGCTCGCAAGGTAAATAATGGACATTAAAGTAAAAAGGTAGCAAGAACGTAGCACTGACACCCCCCCTCCACTGCTACTATTGCCAATTGTCTGCAAAGGTCAGAACTTTAACCTCCTGTTACTCGGAGAGCCTCCAAAGCCGTCATTCGTTATCTCGTCAAACCAAATGATTGCGTGCGCCGTAACATATAATAAGAACCTTATGGTGAGGATATATAAGCTCGCTAGCTACGAGTAGAAGCGTAGCGAGGGATGGAAGCTTCTCAATCCACTTTCTTCTTCCCCTGACGCGCAGGTAGGTTTCACAGATAACGAATGGCCTGCAGTAGTAGTAGTAGTAGTAGTAGTAATAATAATAAACCATATTACATGCGAGAGTCATTTTGGCGACAGAACATAAGATTACAGTGGACAAACGAACGAAAAAGGCTATCTGTCTTCCTAGAATGTTTATATTGTACTTATCAATCTGGAAAAAATTCGCTTTCTTAGTAGATTATGGTCAACGGAGATTAATCAAGACTCTTTTTCTGCCGGAAACGATAATCCAAGTAGGTTAATTTTCCAAATCATGCAAACAGGACTAAAACTACGAGTTAATCAGAAAATGTCTTGCAAGAACTGTATTGATAAGACATTTAGAAAGTTCGACTATCACGTTTACCCTCTTACTTTCGCCAGAAGCAACGAGCACGGTGGAAGCTGTATAGGGGTCATTGATCAAGGAGCCCCGTGTTTATATTCCTTATACGCACTCTCGAGTCTAGCACTAGAGTAGATGTAAGAAAGAGTTCATTCAAGAAGAAATAAAAAAGTAGGCCCCCGTTTTTGTCTTATTACCTACGAGCTTTCCATCTTGTGGTTACGCTAAGAACTTGTTCATCCACCATCCACTCACTGCGTGTCTGCTGCTTCTCTTTTTTCCGGTTGTTGGAGATTCTAAGTGACTTCGACAGTCGAGATAATTTCTGTTTTTACGTCACGGTGAAAACAACTCAAAGAAAAAGACTGCACAAAACGCTCAAAGAATATTAGTTTGTAAATAAATCTACTGCCAACTTAATATTTCTAATATATACTGTTATGCATCATCATCATCATCATCATCATCATCATCATCATCATCATCATCATCATCAAGGTTTGAGCCTTCTTTCAGTTTCGCAACTCGTAATTTAAAAATGATTGTATCGTCAATGTGAGTGGTGCAGAATTCCCAGACGCCAGGTCGCCATGGCGACTGTGCTTTTACTACTGGAGCCTAAGTTTCCGTTAAAAAAAAATTCTATTTTTTTTTTGTTTTCTTTCTTTCCTTTTGTTTGTTTGTTTGTTTGAACCTTATAAAATACAGATTCAGATCGTCATTAGAAACAAACATTTTATGTGATTTGATGATATGTAATATGAATGGACCTACAGTAAAGGAATTTGATTCTGCAAGGACTGTAGACCAGTAGCTTTTCAGCAGCAAGATCACAAGGCACATCCGTGGTCACAAACAACCATGAGATAATGAGATCATTAATTCTTTATTATGCAAAATTGTAAGTCCATGTTGAATATTTTTTTTTTTTTTTTTTTTGCAATTTGTAAAATGTAATTTACACTAGTACTTACTGTTTATAGCTTTATAATCTAATAAAACTCATTAACATTTTTGGCGATTTAAATGTTTACAAAAACTAATAGCGAGGCCAATGCCAAGTAGCAACTCTATTATTGACAGGAATCAGGTTGAAAGAATGGTTGATGGCTCCTAATTTTTTCTGGCTCAATTGAGAGAAAATTTCTGCACCCCTGGACTCTATCTTCAGGTTTTTACACTTCCGCCGATGAGCTTTTAGTAGCAGATATATATGGTATATGATAGTCTTGAATGACAGATTCTTAACATGTGTTTCTGCTTTGGAAGTCTATATATTGTATATTTTCAACGATAGTAATTTCTTTTGGACCTTAAGTATACTAAGCAAATATCATCGCTTTAAATTACTGAACCCGCATCTGGTCTGTGTAACATTTCTGATACATAGCGTCATTGTTCCTGCAATAACTCCTATGTGCAAAATATAAATTTTTTCAGTAGAAAGAAAAAAACACATTTATTCATCCTATGGCAACTGTACATAAAAGACTGTGAATTCTTACATTTTCGAAACAAAGAAATATAATTACGTATAGGAGATTTTATTATTTACTGTATCACTATTTAAGTTATTTAATAGAGCAAAAATCTGAAAATCGATAAATATGTCATAAAGGAGTTATTGCAGGAACAACGACGATAGGCTATAATAAGATCTTTAACACATTCATTATTATATTTTGTGCGAGATCGTGTGTATTTGCTTGGTTTCCGCACAAAACCAATCCGCGGAAAGTCTTAAATTCCACATTCAGTATTCCCAACCTAACACACATAACAATTTCCCTCTTCTTACCGCTTAAGTGACATATTGATTTTACTGCTTTAGGCTTTTAACATATTATTTTTAGAAACGTTCAATATAGTAATAATTATAAATTGGAAACTTACCACTGCAATTTCACCTAAATTGCACTGTTAATTATTGTTTTTAAATATTTGCAAAAATTAAGTAAACTCTACAACTCCATTAAAGTTACTGCATTCGTGATGCAAGTAACATTAAGGAAGCCATGAAAAAATCAACAAGATTCCAGACTCATCATAGACTGGGGGGGAAAAAAGACAGACGCATATCACGGCCTGCTGGAGTATAGTAAACACAGAAAACATTTTAAAACAACAATGTTCAAGATAGATATTTTTGTTTTGCAAATTTGCCGTCTTTGAACAGAAACCAAGATGGAGATTTCATTGCAACTAATTAGAAATTCCTCTTTCAGGTAGATATGTAATAAACGATCTTCGCACAAAATAATGTACGATACACGAGCGGTATGTTTTCTTTCAATTCTCGGAAATTAAAAAAGCTCAACTACGTTTCGCTTTTTCAAACTTTTCCTCGAACATGAAAACTTCAACACACCGCTCTTGTAACGCATATTACTATTATAAAATTGTCACGAAAGATTTAATCAGAACCTTGTTGGAATAATATTTCGGAGTGACGAGCGAGACTTGTGACAGTAGATTGCGTTCGTGCGCAAATACGAACCCCCTCCTGGGCTGATTACCCAATTTTTTCGAAGCCTCGATCTCGCCAAATACCATTTCTTTACCACCAAACCTACCGGCTCTAAATAACCTTGTAGTCGTATAACGTCAACCAATTAAAACATTTCAACGATGAAAGATGAAATTATAATATATAGCCACCAGGGGCATAATATTCAAATTACAATAAAAATACAATAATAGAGACGTTGTGAAGACGTATTCTAGTATATTTCATGTATCGTACACGTAATGTGGGACACGCATAGAAATGCTGATGCATTAAAAGACGATCAGACATGAAACCGGTCTGTCAGGCCGGGAACAGACTGGCAACTGGAGTGTTAGTGTGTGTGTGCACAGGGCTTCACAAACCTGAGCTGAAACACTAGATATGTCACAATACATATAATTCTGTTACGAATATTAACAGTACAGTCATATAGTTAAAATTGAGGCGAGCTAAGTGCAATTTATAGTGAAAAAGACTAATGTAGACTTTTTAATTGGTTTATTTTACGTCGCTTTATTAACTGCTATGGTTTATATAGCGTCTGAGTGAAATGATTGTGATAATGCCAGCGAAGTTAAGTCCAGGTTCCAGCGCCGAAAGTTACCCAACATTTGTTCTTAATGGGTTAAGGGAAAACTCTGTACCTTGGATCTAAATTTTAAAACAAATTGTCTGAAAATTTAAAACATTTAAATAGTAAAACCATATTGGGCGTCCAATGGCAAGGTGGAGAGACTCGATCTCTTGATGTGGAAACAGGCCTAAGGCCTAACTCCATGATGTAGAAGAAGGAATAGTTCAAACTTTTAAAACTAGAGTATACACATGGTTAGTAAAGCATCCCTTTTATTCAACTAATGAATTTCATCACATCATCATCATCATCATCATCATCATCATCATCATCATCATCATCATCATCATCATCCTGACAAGTATTAGGCAGAGTGGCCTGTTACAGTATTGTTTTCTGTCCATCTCTTTTGAGGTCTGCCAACGGATCTTTTCCCTCTCGGTCGATCATTTAAAATTGCCTTTAGAAACCTGTTATTGCTCATTTTATTAACGTGATTTTTCCAGTTTTCTTGACATCGGCAAAAGTATTCCATCACTGGTTCAGTCTTGAGTTCCTCCATGATATCCTCTTTCCGTTTGTGATCGAATTTAGTGTATCCCACAGTCCTCGTCATGAATCTCATCTCACATGCTGTGATTCTGCTACTATCATGAGCTCTTAAGATCCATGGCTCACTTCCATGGTCTTGCGAAATTATTATACAGGCGTAAACGGGTGTATTTCTGAACAATTTAAAGCTTGAAAACACAATTTATTATGCTCATAGTTTTAGTGTATTTGATGATTTTCTGGGAGATATCTCTTTCAGATTGGAAAGATAGGTTGTATCCCACTTAATTGAATTCATTCATCCTTTGCAGAATTTTGTTTTCTAAACATATTTTACTTTGAATTGGGTCTTTGACAGAAAATGCCATAAACTTTGTTTTAGCAGGTGAAATTTCCATGTTACATTGACCATAAATTAATATGGAGACTATCAAGCGATGATCCATTTTTTAATTTTAATTCATGTAATATTAATATGTAATTTACTTTTAACGATGTACTATATATTACTTTTTTTTTAAATAATGACTTTGTCAATTGACTGTATAGTGCCTAAAGACAACTAATAAATGTTACAAAATCCTGAAAAAAAAAAAAAAACTTAATTCAGATAACTTGTCTCAACCAGAATTTGAACCCAGGTACGCTCGTTTCACAGTCAGACATGCTAACTGTTACTTCACAACGGTGGACTGCCAATGTAGAGGTTGTTAAAATTTTTATTCCTGACATACATTGTAATGACTGTGATTACTTATCGTAGTACCTCAGTTGTATCACTGGTTCGATTACGAACGTATTTAAAATGGATAATATGACATTCTTGAGCTGAATAACAAGGACGAGAGAGAGGAGGAGGGATATAGAGAGAGTGAGAAAGAACCAAAATTAGGGAGAAGCCCAGATCACATATATAACAGATTGCTCATCCCTATATTAAAATCGGTAGCACTTTAAAGAGAAAAACCGCCAGGATCGTCACCCTTCCGCCGTAAACGAACACGAGATGGCAGTACAGCCGCTAATGCAATTCAAATGGGAGTTATGACGTGACTCCTTATGTAACAACTAGATGGCAGCAGAGTAAACCTGACAAAAGTTGTTACCGTCAAAGTTTATAAGGCCGAGTAATCTGGGTATATATGATCTAGGGTAGAAGTTAAATGATAGCGTATTTTATTAGCATTTTTAAAATCCCCTTCATAAAATAACTTTTTAAGATACCAATGATGAAATTAAAATATATATCGAACTTAAGTATGCGGGAAACAAAGGTACCATATCATTTCTTCTACCAAAAATATCATGGAATGTGCTCGGAATAGTTTTACGGTTCTCTTTCATAGAAGTCGCTTTCAAAGGGAACAAGGGACTAATATAGCATGAAAAGTGACGAATACATCGTAAATAAGTAAGTCATAAAGTATTACTGTAGAAATATTTAGGAATTTGAATAAAAATGAGTTGACGAAAATATTGTAATTTATATCCTTTACAATTTTTGTAAATGCGGAGACAGTAAAGATATGTTTAAATTACTATTTGGCTATAATAATTGTGGAATACTAGTCATAAACAGAAGAAACCCACATACTTATAGGTACTTTGTGTCCCAGTTGCAACGAATTCCATCGCTGA
Organism: Periplaneta americana; assembly: GCF_040183065.1. Lineage (NCBI taxonomy): Eukaryota > Metazoa > Arthropoda > Insecta > Blattodea > Blattidae > Periplaneta > Periplaneta americana. The sequence continues at coordinate 87,634,443 of NC_091132.1, forward strand.
ACGAACCCTGCTTCCTTTGGAGAGAAGTCTTTTGTTGCTCGAATTATAGCTAGTTCTAACACAGAGATAATTAGAAACAAATGCCTTGCAATGATGTTGTTTTGGTAATAGTGAGAGCAGACGCTTCGAAATATTCTTAAACAGGTTACGAATTTTGAGTAGTTGCAGTGACAAGAAAGTGTGATTGCAGAACCAGGGTTAATAATGCAGCCCTCAACACACATATGCCTGACATTATTATAACACGTGCATCGAATGTGACAGGTTTCAACATATTACTACATATCCGTAACAAATATTTACTCATGCGTAAAAATTAAGTAACCTTAGCTCTCTGGCCCATTTCTTCTATTTTGCAAATTAAGTAGTTTACCCTGCTCAAACCGGAAACGAACTAGCCTCTTCTACCTTCTCCAGTATTACAAATCATTGCTGTGTCTATGGCTTAAAGATAGCGCGTTGGTCTTCCGTCTACGCGGTCCGGATTCGTTATCCGGCCGGGTCGTGTTGGAATTTGCTGTGGACAAAGCCGACGTTGCAGAGGGTTTTTCTCGAGGTACTCCACCAACACACTCCACCTTCCCCTCATATTATCTATCATCTGAAATAGTAAAAAATAGGCTGAGGTGAAGTCTTGAGGATAGTAAGGGTTTCCGATGATAATATAAAAAGGGTGGGGCTTTCGGCACCTGGGGCTCCTCAGACTACTCGTATGTGAGTGGAATTGGCTCTATCAGGGGCTCAGGTAGGTTGGCCCACTTGTCAGCATCGGATTCATGAATGTCACCCAGGCCATCTTTCAAACTTGGGCAATCATCGCATATACATAGGGCGCACAATGGGCCAAAGCATGTAAGTATAAGGCTCTGTCCCGAGTCCAGCCCTCGAAAAGTCAAGCCGAACCACGGCTACTCGGGCTATTACTTGCCCACATCACTTTCAGAACGTCGGTATTTCCAAGCGTATACCTGTTCAGTACCGTTCTCAACATGATGAAGCTGAATTATTATTGTGAAACGTGTACAATACACAGGGTCTTTCATAAATAACGAATCTATGAACAATTAACTATTTTGGATCACGAGAAAGAACCCTTCCCGGTGTCGTAGAGTAAAATTTGGAAACAAACACCCCCTCTCCTCGCCGCCAGAACTATTAAACGAAAGAATGGTTAGTTTTTTTTAAACCTTTATTAAAACACACAAATGTAAAAACAGTTTCAATTGTTAACCAAATTATGGTGTGCAATTTTCAAAATGTCTTCCGTTCTGCTGAATGCACAAATGTAAGCGGCGTATCAAGTCTTCATGGACTCTGGTAGAATGTCAGGCGTAACCATTTGTATCCTGTGTTCAATTCGTCCCACTAATCCAGGAATAGTCACAGAGACACGATCCTTGATGAATCCCCAGAAAAAGAAATCCAGGGGAGTTAAATCAGGTGACCGAGGAGGCCAACGGATTGGGCCTGTGCGACCGACCCATCTGCCTGGAAACATTTCGTCTACGGAATAAACTCTTAATTTGAGCGACACTGTCTCCAAGTTCAAACCAGGCAGCAATTTTTCTCTTCTGCAATAACGTTAAGCGACTGCGTGGCATTTTATCTTTCCAGTCTATCACAACAATGTGTATAGGCACGGCCGTGTGCCATTATCCTTGGCGTATAGAAGGCCATGCTCCAGGTCATTTAAGTTGGCATCAAATGAACATTACACATGGATAAGTAGCTTCCTCTGGCGGCGGAAGAAGGGGGTGTTTGTTTACAAATCGACTGTACGGCAACGGGAAGGGTTCTTTCTCGTGAGGAAGAACATGTAAAAAAATTAACCAAAATAGTTGATTTTTCGATAGAATCGTTACTTATTAAAGAATCTGTATAATGATGAAATAGACTATGAACAATCTTCATGGCATTTTTTTCTGTTCCTTCTTACTGGTAGTTTCTTCCTATGTCCTATGGAATGTTTTTTATTTTTTACATTATCTATTTTCTGACTTCACTTCACTCACTTCCACTTTCATATGACATTTGCTTTCTTTATTATTTTACTTTATACCAATTAATCTACTTGTAATTCACTTCACCGTTCTTTCTTATCACCTTAAAGCAATGATCACCAGCACTAACTGAAATGGATAGCGGGTAAGCAGTGCATTGTAATATGCCCCGTCGTGCAGCAGGAAGAGGAAGAGAGCATACCTGCCAGCAGCCACGGTTGTACCATAGTGATCTCTTATCCGCGGGTAAGGGACGCTAGCCTGAGGATGCATTGTGCTGATGACCGTTGCCTTAAAGTATCAAAACCCACGTCAATATTGCTATGGGTGCCTATGTTTTCTCGCCTCCTGTTCTTACAATCGGTAAGTCAAGGTTTATCCATTTGTAACGACACAATTTTCCGCCTTACTTCTCTCACATGAAAAAAAAAAAAAAACGGCATGTATGGTACCCAGGATCATATATACCCAGATTGCTCGGCGTTATAGGTTTTGACGGTAACAACTTTTGCCAGGTTTACTATGCTGCCATCTAGTTGTTACATAAGAAGTCACGTCATAACTCCCATTTGAATTGCATTAGCGATTTTACTGCCATCTCGTGTTCGTTTACGGCGGATGGGTGGCGATCCTGGTGGTTGTTCTCTTCAAAGTGTAACCGATTTTAACATAGGAATGTACAATCTATATGTGATCTGAGATGGTACTCTATAAGGAGTCCAATACAGATGTATCCTAAAATTATCTTGGATACTTAAGTAGGGTTCAACGTTCTTTATGTTTCACCATCAGTGTTTCGAAATAAACTGTATTATACGTATATTGATGTCAAATTTATTCTTTATCCCAATTAATGTTTGTATGCATCTGAAGACTGACTAGTGTAATATGTGGCTAGTCGGCGACCCTACCCCATTATCTCCTGGCCTAGTTGCCTCATAAGTGGTGCCTTCTTGGTATCACTTGTGATGTTTAGACCTGTCTTCGGACAGTTGACTAAACAACAACAACCCAATTAAAATGAATGCTGGTGACTGGATTATGGCTATGTCAGGCATGTCCAGTATTTTATTTGAGAGTTCCGTTATGAGTGGGAGCAAAAAACTCGTAAAAGTCAACAAGTATGTAACTGAAGCCAAGTCTTCAGGTTTGTTTACGACTAGACTTTTATGTTAGAATATCTTAGCACAGCAGTCACGGTGTGGTGTTCTCATGAAGTAATCGGATAAAAAATCTTACGAAGACAGTAAAATAAAAATTAATGAACGAACCTTGTCAAGTCTCTATTCTAACTCTATTTTAAAGTTATACTTTTTAGGCACATATTTTTGTTTTTTCTTCAATTTACGTCATGTACTTGACAGTTATGAATGCCAAAGTCTGGCTCTCTTATTCTTCTGGGTAGTATCCTCTGGCGAGAAGAAACTTCATCATTGGCAAATTGGCAGGATATGAATACCGGTACTTAACTACCTCGTTTAAGCAATGACTACTAAGAAACCACTGTTTTCCAGTTTTGAACACTGTCAATGGGGCAATGAAGTTTTATTAAATCGAAGTTATTAGAGTTATTCTTTTGGGGATCAGGTAGCAATCCTTAGAACATAAATTCTGAGGGTTCTGTTTGTTTCTGTATAAGTAGATTATTTTACGACGCTTTATCAACATCTCAGGTTATTTAGCGTCTGAATGAGATGAAGGTAATAATGTCGGTGAAATGAGTCCAGGGTCCAGCATGTGCTCATATTGGGTTGAGGGAAAACCTCCGGAAAAAACCTCAACCAGGTAAGTGAAGCGTGCATTTCCAAAACGTTGTAAGTGCCAATTTGTAAAGTTTACAGTAGGAACAAAAATAGTTTCCTACAGTACATACAACGTTGTGACTTGCGCAACCTGAAAGTGCACTACTTTATTACTTGGAGCAGCCCTTTCTTCATAACCTTTCGTAATATTGTCAAATAGTGCACCTACAACTGATATATGTGAAAAAATAGATTATGCCAGTATCGGCACTTACAACGTTATGGAAATGCACGCTTCAACTTGCCCCGACCGGGAATCGAACCCGAGCCACCTGGTTTCGCGGCTAGACGCGCTAAGCGTTACTCCACAGGTCTGGACTGTTTCTGTATATTTGGATCGAATTTTGTATATTACTATTTTCGGGTTTTTTCAGAGCCTATGACGCAAGATTTGTAGTGCAGTGTTCTCATTTTATGAGGAAACTTTGCATCATTTCGTAGCCGGCCGACTTCCTGTTGTCCCGACCGCAGCGTGGGAAGCCAGTTATACAAAACATCCCAGCAGTTAGTTGCTTCTGAGAATTATTCCGGAACTTGTGTGGGGCTGTTGCTTGTGTGTTGAATAATCGATTGGAAAATGAAGTATACAGTTTCTAAATGTTTTGATTTTCCGGTAGTAACGAAACACATTCCACGCCGGTGCAAGCACGACACGCAGGAAAGTGTACGCCGGGGTTCCGCTGTAATCTAGTTTCCTCGTAAAATGAAAGCACTGTGTTTTCCACGTAACTTAAAAATAACTAAATATTTACATTTTTAAATAGAATTCTTACAACGGAAGTGAAAAAAAAAATTCATAAAATTAATATTCATTAATAAATAAAGATGATTTTTAAGAGCCATACTTTCCACTATGTCATATCCGAATCCGCAGTATAGACCAGTATAGACCTATAGATTCGCGCTATATGAGGTTTTTAGTACATATCTTAATAAGTTTGTTCTCTTAATGACACACGAAACATAATACATTAAGTTTTTAATTCATTCTATTGATAGAGGATATAATATGAACGCAGAAAAGACACTAGATTATAACACTGAAGGCATGTGAAGAAGTTGGCAGAATGTCAAAATGAAGGAGGCTCTGTCGAGACAAGGCAAACCTGACCTATCCTGTTCTGCTGTGGCCTCGATCGTTTTTACGGCTCCGTAGTGTCAGCAATTCTCAGATTCCTGGAAAGTTCTACAACACGTCAGCTGTAGGAGCAACTGAGCCAGATACTGTAAATGTCTTCGAGAATCTGGATCTCACTGCGCCAAATTACGAATGGTTCAACCATGTTTCAGGATGTGAATGGTTTTACTACATTCGGTAGATATCACTATGTCAACTACCCATGTGATAAATCAACATATTATAATTAATTGTAAACGAAAACGATCATTAGTTTCTTCCAAAATTCATTAACTACTAAACTTTGCGCCGTTTTCAGATGAAATATTGCTCTCAAATAAAAAAAATAAGTTTTTTTTTCTTTAATAGGCCTACGTCATTATTCTTTTGGTCGGTCTCAGTAGTGTAGTTGGTATAGCGCTAGCCTTCTATGCTTGAGGTTGCGGATTCGAGCCCGGTCCAGGTCGATGGCATTTAAGGGGTTAGGTACAGCTTACAGCAAGTAAAATTTTGAAAATATTCAACATTTTTTCCCTACAAAAATGAAAATTGTATGTGTAAAACACAGTCCTTCTGCTATATGAAGAAATATTTTTACGATTAAAAAAAATTATTTACATTTTTTTTTTTTTTTTCAAAATTCAGTTCACTGTGCAGTGATAAAGCGTTTCCCACATAACTAAAAAACTATCCAACATTCTGTGATGAAATTTTTTGTGTATTTATGCATGTCATTATCTACAATATGATGCAATATCACTTCTCTACTTTTTATAGATTATCTGACAAAAAAATGCATTTTTAAAAATGGTCAAATATCAGTATTTTCTTCTAACACAAAATAAAAAAAAATATTTATTAAGGAATGTAGTTAAAAGAGCATGATATTGTAAACACGAGTTTCAGCAATAAAATAAAAGAGAGAGAAAATGAAAAAGTTCACAAGTTATGAGTTATGAGGGAAACGCTTCACCACTGCACAGTGAACTGCGACCATTTTGAATTAAAAAAAATATATAAATAATTATTTTTAATCGTAAAAATATATTTTTCACATAGCAGAAGGACAGTGTTTTACACATACTAATTTTCATTACTGTACAAGATACAGTAGGCCTAATAAAGGAAAAAAAATGTTGAATATTTCCAAAAACTTTACTACTGTAAGCTGTATCTAACCCCTTAAGTGTATTTAAATGCGACAGGCTCATGTCAGTAAATTTACTGGCACGTAAAAGAACTCCTGCGGGACAAAATTCCGGCACACCGACGACAATGATATAACCTCTGCAGTTGCGAGCGTTGTTAAATAACCATAATTTATTTTTAAAAGTTTATTCTTATGCATTGCTTCTTTATCATGCTAAGTATAAAAATACGTAATTATGTAACTGTAAAAGTGCAACAAATACGGAAATACTCATTATCAGCATCCCGTTTACCGGGAAATTACATTCGTTCTGGTCATGTCGCATTTTTCCATTTTCTCTATAGAAACAACTTTCCGAATAGAGTATATTAGTCAACGTACTTTATTTTAATCTTTTTAGTCCCAACTTTGACAGTTAGTGTCCTATCTTTAACCCAGTATCTGAAAATGCCTATTCACAGCTCAAGTAGCTGATGAGATAGAAAGCTCCTAAATTCATGATTGAAGATGTTTTATTTACCGAGACTGGTCTTTGGCTTGGCTTCACTTGGCTTTTTGAGGGCCGAACCAGGGACGGATCCTTGCACTTAAGCTTATAATGACTCATTTTGCACCCTATGTAAGACCTCAAGCCCTTCCTACATCAACATCGGAAACACATACTACTCCTAAAACTTCTAAGAGGGAAATGGTAGTACCACACGAAAACCCTCTGCAACTTCTGCTATTTCTACCATACAATCCATTACGATTTGGCCGGGATCGAACCTGTGCCGTCTGAATGGAAGGCCAGCTCTTTAGCGTTTGAGTCTAGCTAGTCTGGACACCTCTTTATGAGACCATGATAATGGGGTGATAAGAGACTGATGAAATTGTGACAGGAAAAATAGGAAGAAAGAAAACTTTTCTCAACACTTTAGTTGTTCAGTATAATCCGTGTTCATAGTTTTAACCCAGTTTCTATTGCTGAAAGTCGACGTTACAACCTTTCGATTGACGGTGAACATGCTGTGACGCTTAATAAACTTTAATAGAACAAAGTTAGATTGTAACAAAGATCGGTGCACTCTGTTGAAAAGATTGTACGATCACTTATTGTGTAATGACCTAAATACTGAAATCTTGAAGACACAACAGCAGGAGACAGACACAAAGACATGGATATATCAAAGACTGCTTTCCTTATTTAGAATCACGGCTAAAATAAGGAGACTGCTCTTCTGTCTGAGCCATGTGTAGCTGTCCGTATGGAGCGATGTCTGCCTCGTTAGCTGTCGCACCCTATGCAGACAAAACGGTATCAGCCAGACACATAACGGCTAAATTATACGCTGTCATTTACGTTACCGATCATGGCCAGCGTACATTGCAGCCTATATTTTATTTTAGCTAATTACAGTAGCCTATAATCTACTTATGGAAATGCTACATTCTTTATCCATATAGGTCATCATTTTGTTTTTACTAACATTTCTAATATTAACCTGGCTATATCTTTGGATTAACGGTTGAGAACTGCAAATACTATGTTATCCCCTTCCACGTCCGGAGTTTGATGATACTATAGTACAATACAAACAAATCACTTTACTAGGTATAGGAGGGAAGAAAAGTAGTGCATCCATTTACGTAAACTAGAAACTATTACGATTTTCAGTTTGATAATTTTCGTTAGGTTTTTATTTACTCAAAATACAGTACAGTATTAACAATAAGTGTTTTTTCTTCACTAACTGAACTATCCAGGCGGACGTATTCATTATGCAGACTTAGTGGATTTAGAGCAGTTTTGAAAGTTCTGGCGAGATGAACATTTCAGCCTCTGCCTGTGTCTTTACCCACGGTCTTCTAGTGAGTACAGTTCGGCCGGCCGTTCGGTTGACGTAACTAGTTCAACGTTATATAATTTTAATATAGTTTTAAAATTTTACTTCTTCAATTTTCTTTTCTAAAACTATGTACTTAATTTCTTTATTTAGCTCAATAAAGCCTTACTTTTATTTGTTTACAATGTCGATTATTTTTACAAGATCTATCTTAAGGAAAACATTAATTATCTCAGAAAATTTTAATTTCTTGCACGTATTTCATGTGAAATTAAAATTTATCTCAGGGAAATTGCATGCATTAAGTACTAAAGTACTACATTTGATAAAAATGAAACTGTGATGGACGTTCTTCAGAACAATTTCCAAGAACTTCTATAAATGCAACTCTTGTATTGTCCAAATTGTCCTCAATTCACCCGACTGAGTGGTTGATAACTCAAGAGACAATAAACGTTGAGTCACGTGACATCCAGCGTTGTAAAAGCTACGATTCCTGATATCTCGAAAGATTGCGGTGACGAATTACAGAGAATAATTCGAGGAAATTAAAAATGGGGATAACCTATAGTATAGCAAATAGCACCTATTTATGAAGAGAAAAGAAAGAATGAAGTTCAACTTCGGCTTCTTAATAATTCTGTTTTCCCAAAATTGAGTCGCTTAACAGGACATCGTGAATTTTATCACAGCTTTCTTCACACATAGTGACATTTCATTCCTGGTAAGAACGTAAGAACTTTTTATAACACTCAGGTCTCGAAGGTGTAATGTCTAATAACCTCCTTTCTATTGAATTTATTGTCAGAAAGTAGACTACCACTTTTCGTATTTCTGAAATTCAAATAGTTGTTTTAAGCTGTGTATAATTGAGGGAGTAATATAATGATGTTGGCTCCCGCCTGTGGTGTACTCTAGATAGTCCCTGACGAACTAAGCGGCCTACGCTTCTCGACACTAGCGACATCTATGAGCCACTCTCGTAGAGTTAAGGCGAACAACGGCAAGTTAAGGGATCTACCATTGCACATAAAAATACAGAGACGTCGGTTTAAATAACACTGTACCTCTTTCGGTTCCCAATCTCCAGCAGATTCGGGTTCAATTCACCGAAGAAAAGAAGAAATTTATCTCTCACAAGAAATGGATATATCTCTTTTCAGTATCTGTCTTGAGTTACCTTTGTAAATAGTGAAATTCCTAGTTATTTTATAATCAAGGAAACCATTGAAAACTCCGATCAAATTGACCGACCCCGCATTTTGAACCAGGAACTTCCCGAATGCGAGTCTAGTTTTTTACCAATCAGACAGTTTGCTAGTCGCAAATTATTATTTTCCGGATTAAGAAGGAAAAATAATAAACAGAAAAATATTAGGGCTACAATAACAAATTCTGTTTTTTTTTTTAACTATTATCAGGTCGCTATCATCGGCGTCAGGTGGCGGGCTTTCACTTTAGCGCAAGATAGACCGAAAGCAGACAGAAGAGCAGGGAAGGATCGGGGAAAGACCGCTCTTGAAAGTATTACACAATTTTCAAGTTAAACTAATGCATTGTTTGGGAGTGAATGAAAGTAATTAGAAACAATGTTTATGATTTCATACATTTTAAAACATGGAGAATACGAAATTAAAAATGTAAATACGATATCGTTTAAAAATACTATTTTTAAAACATTGTTGTCGTTTAGTCAACTGTCCGAAACAGGTCTGGACCTTATAAGTGACTACGTAAAGATTAATTTTTTTTTAGTCCTACAGAATTTATCTGTTATGGTAACAAAGGGAAAAACTCTAGAGGAGAGGGATTCGATCTGGTGATGTGGATTGAACTTCGGCGTAGCTCAGTGGTTAGAGCGCTTGGTACGTAGAACCAAGGACTCGGGTTCGATCCCCAGCGCCGGATCGAATTTTTCTCCTCTAATAACCATTCTTATAAGTGACATCAATAAGGTATCACTCACGAGGCAGCTAAGTCAGGAGATAAAGGGATAGGGTGGCTAGTTTCCTTCACCCTTCATTGCATACATCGCTGTCTAGTAACATATTACACTAATCAGACTTCAGGTATATGCAAACAACTGTTCTTCCTCTGACAAGTGAGGTGTACTACCTGATAATAGATGTATATATCAGCCAGAACTTCAATCAGAGGTATTTTACACACGCTATACAAGAAAACTGTGTAACAAACACGTACAAAACTTGTTAATTTACTACAAACAAATCTTATATACATTTTCCAATAAAAAAAATCATAAGTAATGTTCCATGCTTTTACTCGTTCTGTATAAATGTAACTGTTCTATAAAATGGTACAAAAAAGTTATTAGATTCTGTGCCTCGGATGTGTTGCCGGAACTTACTTTTCCGTAATGTAACGTGAGATACAATCGACAAATATACGGAAGTTGGACGAGTGCGTAACTGTGCAAGAAGAGGGAGAAGTTATGTGGTCATGTAATTCGGCTAAGTACAATTATAGTGTGGCAAGTCACCTTACCGTGTATATAATTACAGCCCATTCGCTCCCACAATGCACAGGTACAGAAGAATAGGAAGGTTTCAGTGCGCAGTTATGCAAATGACTGGGCACTTTCTGGGCGTATTAGTAGGCCTAAATACGTTACTTTTACCACAAAGGGGTCTTCTGACTTTGATTTATGGCCCCCATTAATACACGTCCGAAACTAAGAAACTAAAGGCCTTAGGTCAAATAGCCAACCGTTACCTTTGAGGCATGAAAGAGGAACTTCTTAGAAAAATCATCTCAAACAGCATACGTTTACGGCTAATAAGCATGTTGTATATTTTTGTCTTCCTGGGAATAGGGATGAAAAGAAAACCGGAGAGATATTACTGAATAATAATAATAATAATAATAATAATAATAATAATAATAATAATAATAATAATAATAATAATAATAATAATAGCAGTCAACAACATCAGCAGTTATTCAGGTTTTAAGACAATTTGATCCATTCAACCTCCATATCAAGATTAGAATTCTACCGGTACAGCCTTCCTTGACGTCTTGATCTCCTTTGCATTTAAGTTGGTTGCAGTGGCGTGCCCATTATTTTGTCAAGGGGGGTTATCATTAAAATTGTTTGCAATTTACATTATTGGTAAATTTTGTGTATTATTATTATTATTATTATTATTATTATTATTATTATTATTATTACTAGGCCCATTATTATTATGTTAGGTATATTTATTAATATTATACTATGTTCCAATAGAAGATATACATGAATATCCTTATAAAATTTTTCTACAGCCATCCAGTTTTTAACAAATTTTAACTTCTGTTTAATTTTATATAATAAAAAATGCTTGTGTCATTGTTATACTTACACAATAATCATATATATATATATATATATATATATATATATATATATATATATATATATATAAAGGGCGCAAATAGCCATAGTAGCTGACGCGTTCTTTTTAAACCTATCTAACTATAGTGCTATGTTTTGCTTAGCCTTTAATCACATTTGCAAATCTTTTTTCGTTCATTGTATTAAAATAATTTTCTCTTTCGAAAATTATCCTTGCCCATCTTTGTAAGAAATCAATTTCAAATAGGCCTATCAAGTGCATCATTGTCCTCGCTATGATGAAAATTATTGTCGTTAATGCAGGATTAATTATTTAAATAACCAAATATTGACCAAATAATTTAAATGTAATTTAATGAGAGCTTACAACCCAAATTTGTGTTGGTGAAATGCATTGTTCATTTAAGTGTCAATTAAAACGACATTAAAGTTAAATATGTTTGCTGAAATCGTCACGTAAGCCCTTTGAATTTAATTGCAAGTTACCGACGAGGCCGGTCATATTTTGGACAATTTAATACGGAATGTTGCACTGTAAGTGAACATGGTCTACCACACATTAGTGGAGGTTCGCCACTTAACAGATGACTAGGTGTCAAACGGCAGTGGCCAATCCTCAATTGGGCAAGTGAAACTCCTTCTAATCGTGACGCTCTTGTGAACGAATCCCTGAACTCGGACAGTATTCTTTATGCTTCGCAATTTATTTCCCGCTTGTGCAGACCATTCTCCTTCCCATTGCCACCAAATACAATTCATTAAATATTCCTGTGTATCTTGCCACCTCTCACGCCAATAACCAATGTGCCAATCAAAGCAGCGTCCCTATCTAAAGCATCTGTTGCCTCATTAATTACCAGGAATCCAAACATGGCTTGAAATCCACACTATTCGAACCTAAAACTAGATATCAGAAGCGTATTGAAATGTGTGTGGATCCTTAAAACAACGAGCCGATCATAGAATTAATAAGACTGGAGGAACTGAATGGCGCTTAAAGAATCGGAGCAGATTAAAAATCTTCCAACGAGGTTATCAATTAAAAATAGCAAAGCTCTGTAAAAGCATAAAGTTCTGCAGTAAAATCACAAGATATAGGCCTATGAACTCAATACCTTATAGCCTAGGCTAGATTTTGATCCATAATCGTGGATTCCCAAGAATGTTATATCTTCGCGACTTGGACTTGCGTAAATCGGGTCTCTCTCTCTCTCTCTCTCTCTCTCTCTCTCTCTCTCTCTCTCACTACGAAGAACTAAAATAATAAAATGAATATTGTATTCATGGCATAAATATTCAATAACGTATAATATCTAAATATAGTTATTGTTTCTGAATCTGTTCTAAGACGGATTTACTTTGAGGTTCCTTGGAGTGCGTTTCGTAATCGTTGTGGGCATGTCTACCTCGAGGCATTTCCTCTGGAATGCGGGGAGAAGAAGCCGAAGGGAGTGAATACAATGTTTTCCTCTCTGGATGCTGTTGTCTTCAGAAAGGTCAAACTGTTATTAATGCGCTTTCACTACTTGGAATTTCTTAAGCTGAAATTCTATTCACAGGTTGTGAAAAACAAAGCCTCGTCTTTCGAAGATTATGCAAATCGCCTAAGTCTGCATGGGAACTCAAACTGGGTTTCTAGTACCACTTCCCAGTTTGGTAGTGTAAAAACTACATATATATAGCCTATGTATCGGAGGACAAGGATAAAAAGAATACTAAGTGTCACTGAATTACAGCAAAACATGTTTATTTAAAACAAAGATTTACTCAAGCATAGCTTTATATTTCAAAGATGTTGATAAATATTTCTCACAATCAGTAAAAATCTATTAATTAATTATCTTTTCAATACCCCATATGTCTTTCTCTTTCATAGAAACTACGTGTGTTTGCCCTTATGCACTAAATTTTCACTATGTTTACACCTGGTGAAAGGGTCATACTGCTTTAGAATACCTAGTTTTTTTGTTTCGACTGAATTGCCGTGTAAAGTAAAATATTATTATTATCATTATTATTATTATTACCTCTTCACAGAACAGGAGATTCGTCCTGTCCTGATCTGTCTCAACGTTTCATTATACTTTTTGCTGGATCGTTTCATTTTCATTTTTTTATTTGGTTTATGTATCTAATATTGAAGTGGAATGGGAATAATTTCTATTCTTGGTAGAGAGCTCTAAGATTTTTCCATTTCATTATACTTTTTTACTTGGCCTATCTTGGTGCTTTCCGTAAAATTTATAGAATTATTGTTATAAGTATTAACTTAATAATCAGTAATTACTTCATCATTAATTCGTTTAGAATCATATTGCATTCTACTTTACATGAACGGCAACAGACAAAACCTTGAATTTGCAAACTGACATTGATTTCTTAAGACAAATAATGTCTTCAGTGAATCAATAAATGCAATTTTTAAAATAAATTATTGCATATTTTATTAATCTTTATCTACTTACTGGTTCCTTCAGAATCAATTGTAATGTAATTTTAATCGACAGCATCTTTACTCACTCCTAATGTCATATTTTTCATTTCACTTCGAAAAGAGAATTTGTTAATACTTTAATACTTAATCCAAATATCTGCACAGTGGAATCGAAATAATTATTATTATGTAAATTTCGTCTGTACTTTTAATAAGGTAAATATTTCGCTGTTTAACACGATTAAGAAAATTCTTTCATAAGTCTTTAATTTTCTTCTACGTACAATTATACTTAAATTTCGTATTTTTTTATAATTTTATTACATTCCATTTGTTTTATTCTTCCTTACGTTTTTCCCTGCTGACTATCTGTACAAACTGAGCTGCTTTTATTATATTGCAATCTTTAGATCTGTATTTTACTTTCTTTTTTCTATTATGGTATTATTTTCATATTGTTTAGTGTCGATTTTATTATGCTATTACAGTATTTTGTTTGTAATATGTTGGTATCCTGTTCTTTAACTTTTTGTTCAATTTTCACTCCTTGTATACTTTGTCACCTGGTAGAGTGTAAGAGAAGGCCCTATGGCCTTACATCTGCCAGTATAAATAAATAAATAAATAAATAAATAAATAAATAAATAAATAAATAAATAAATAAATAAATAAATAAATAAATAAATAAATAAATAATAATAATAATAATAATAATTATTATTATTATTATTATTATTATTATAGGTATGACAAATGTTTTCTTAATTTTAACATTTTAACATTATATTAAGAAATATATGTAACAATATATGTAGGCCCTAACATGAGTTTTATGTATGGATACATTTCCATCAAAAATGAATATGACAAAAATTAGTTTTACAAATGGAATTTTATTAAGATTGATATTAACATAATCTTCTTTAATTAATATTAAGCATATAGGATTACATAAAACTCGTGACTGAACTTCTTACTGTTATACACATAAATTTGATGATTTACTATAAGAGTGAATACGATTTCACTATGTAACCTATATTTAGATATCGTAGTAATAACCATGTATCTGATGATGCCGTAGTGGGTGGAAACGTTCACACGTTACTTTTATAATTAACCTGTATTAACTTTTATACTTAGAAATTTTATTTTTATTTGATATGATACCGTACATACTGTAATAAGTCTACTCACTTTACTTTGTATTTACAATTTCATAAGCAAATTAAGATATCTATGAAATCCCCTCACAGAAAGAAGAGTATACAATTATATATGAATGGGAATGACAGATATGATGTAAAAAGATAATAGCAAAGTCATTGCGTCATTTTGTACTCGTAATCATGCGATACTCATCACTTTTAAGTTTCCATGTGGCCTTGGCATTAAGCGCAGCATCAAGATGCAGGAAGACTGAAAGCGAAGTTTCTCCTGAGCATGCAATGGATCGAACAGATTTCACTGAATTCATTATATAACTTGAAAATAAACTGAACATAACTGAAATATTGGAGAACCAGCTAAACAATAAAAATCTATAATACTATCAAGGTATATTTCATATTGATAGTAATATAGGAACATAATTTTAAATTTAAGCAAACTCAGAAGTACAGTTTGACCTTAATTTGCTTCAAAGGACTGGGCAGCTTACGACATTGAAACAAGGCCAGATATCTTAAAACTTTCACAATCTTAATAACTTTATGAACTGTATTTTGGTAGTCTATTCTATAATAAGATCCCTTTCAAAGATCTATGTACAGGTAGACTGTTTAAGTAACTGATGTAAAAAGTCTTAACTCCCGTTATACAGAACTCTAAAGAAATAATATAGTTATTTATGGAACTAGTTAGATAAGTGTATTATTGTCATTCGAGTATCTTTTTGGAGAACGAAGCGTTAGCCAAGTTACTTAATTACATGACAGAGATTCGTTTAATGTTTATGTTTTTAAATAATAATTTATAATAATTAATTTAAAATAAAAATATCATCATTCATTGTAGGCTAAACCTTGGAATCCATACAACATAGTAAGCTAAATCATTGATTTCCATGGCAACTTAATATAATGTTTATAATATCAAATAAATTAGTTGTTTATTTTTCAGTCAGTCACTTATCATGTTATGATGGCAGAAATGGATTCTGTTACATCAACAGAATCCATTTCTGCCATCATAACATGATAAGTGACTGACTGAAAAATAAACAACTAATTTATATGATATTATTTCACAAACTTATCTGAACACAACATGACTTTTAAATGTTTATGATATTTAAAAACATTTAAATTATGGTTTGTTTAACGACGCTCGCAACTCCAGAGGTTATATTAGCGTCGCCAGTGTGCCGGAATTTTGTCCCGCAGGAGTTCTTTTATATGCCAATAAACCTACTGACATGAGCCTGTCGCACTTAAAAACACTTAAATGCCATCGAGAATGGGATCGAACCCGCAACCTCGAGCACAGAAGGACAGCGCTATACCAACTACGCTATCCAGGTCGACTATATGATATTTATTATCAAGCTATAATTACAGTGTTGTTACCATAATGAAATAAGTGTGGATAAATAGACATTATTAAACGATCATGGATAAAATTATTCATATAATAGTCCTAATTATGACAGATAATATAGGCTAGGTCATTTGGCGATAAATTCACTTCCAAAGTGAATAAACAGCACGAGTGGTATTTGTTTAAGCTATTTCACAAATATAATGCATGATAATATTGATAATATTAATAAGCCAGGTATATAAATAAGAAATGTCCTTTAAGACAATAAATTAATAAAAACTCACTATGATTCATTACATCTATTATTTCAATGCAACTTTATCATCACCAAATTTGTAAGCGTAGTCATAGACACGCTATTTTCGAGTTTTTTCGTTGTAATTTTTGCATTATGTTTAGTTTTTTTCAACTACAGCCCTAACATACCTTGGATATAATGAAGTTATTTGTTAATTTTGGAAATTTACCGGACAAAAATGAACATTAATAATAATAATAATAATAATAATAATAATAATGACTATGATAATCGCCCATACCTGTGGAGTAACGGTTAGCGCGTCTGACCGCGAAACCAGGTGGCCCGGGTTCGATTCCCTGTTGGGGCAAGTTATCTGGTAGAGGTTTTTTTTCGGGGTTTCCTTCAACTCAATATGAGCAAATGCTGGGTAACTTTCGGTGCTGGACCCTGGACTCATTTTACCAGCATTATCACCTTAATCTCATTCAGATGCTAAATAACCAAAGATGTTGATAAAGCGTCGTAAAATAACCTACTAAAATAAAAAAAAAAACTATGATAATCGTCAGCCATTCAAATAATGAACTTTTATTAGCCTGTTACGATCTCCTTCCATGTTTTCAAGGATCGACCCACGGATATTTTTCCTCGAGGCGTTTGGTGAAAGATCTGTCGAGGCAATCAGGAACAATCCATTCTATTGACATACTGAAGCCAATTATGTCTATAACTACTGAGGTGTTCATGAATATGTTTTTTTATTCTCTTGTTGATCAATGTCTTTTGTAATCAAGTAGACTGTAGTCAGCAGTTTTTCGTTTCAGTCCCGCAATTAGGCGTTGTCTTCATTTCGGACGGTTGTTTTACTGCCGTACATGAGTGTGGACCTTGCCAAAACTGTATATCCTTTTATTATTGTATGTTTTTGCACTTTATTTGTTCTGAAAACTTGATTAAGAACATTGCTGAAACTCTGAATTTTCTGTGATTTTTCATTCTTGGTTTGGTATGTCAAATTGTAGTCTAGCTATTAAAAATAACACTTGTTTTAAGAAAAAATTCCCAAACCAAGTTTTACTTCTGATTTGCATTTTATCTTGATAAGCCATGATCTTTGTTTTTATTGTAAAAATTTACTTATTAAAGCTTTGTGCTATGTTCTAACATGTGTGTTTTATCTTTAAATATTTGTGCTATTATTTTAAGATGGTGTATTGAATATTGCAATATATTCATATTCATTAATAGCAAAGAGAACCTGGTTATCTGCACATGAGGAGCTTGGTATCAAAGTTGGACAACTCAACTTTTGCTTTTTTTACAAGAGAGGCGAGAAACTAGATCCTTGGAAACCAATGTCACTGTTATACATACATTTTTTTTAACATTCTCTTGGGTCATAGAAACATTTTTTCAGTCACAAAATGTGATTAAAATTAATATTCAGGTCAAAATTTAAGTTTAAAAAGTGGAATTGTCCATGTCTGAAACGAAGTCATGGAGCTGTCTGTTTTTGAAACCAAATGAAGCCATATTTAAAGTAGAGTTGTCTGTTTTTAAAACCAAACGAAGCGTCCTCGTTTCCTTTTGAGGAACTTCTTTGACATGAACTTCCATATTCTTATTGAAATAATGATTTAACATAATTTTACAAAGAAAATTTACGTAAAACAGTCTTATGTCTTATTCATCCACAAACCGATTATATAAACAATCAGCCATGTTCGATTCGCGATGCGTGATGGGAAAAGGTGGTACGAATGTGGTCTTCTCATTGGCTGCTGAAGGAATTGTCCTATTTGAAACCAAGCCACTGTGGAATTATCTACATTTTGATTCTAAAGCGCACAATTAAGTGCTATTTTCGCTTTGTTCTGTCAGTTTTTTAATCTAAACAATTCCTAAATCGCATTAAGCATATAAAATTCTACAAGAAACAATCGATATCTCGAAATCGAAAAAAATGGAGTTGTCTAACTTTGATACTATGCTCCTCATATATTAGATTACTACTGTTTGAAAGTTGAATATTTCCATGTAACCTTAATATTCAGTGTCTAATAATATAACAGCAAGCCACCGGTGTGGCTCAGTTGGTTAAGGCGCTTGCCTGCCGGTCTGAAGTTGCGCTCGGGGGCGGATTCGATCCCCGCTTGGGTTGATTACCTGGTTGGGTTTTTTCCTACGTTTTCCCCAACCTTAAGGTGAATGCCAGATAATCTATGGCGAATCCTCGGCCTCATCTCGCCAAATACCATCTCACTATCACCAATCTCTTCGACGCTAAATAACCTAGAAGTTGATACAGAGTCGTTAAATTTTTGCAATGTCCATATTTTTATATAAACACTCAATAAACAAGTGAAATCTGAAAGTCATTTTTCTGCAAGCCCTTTACAATTTGGAGTAGAATTTGGTCAACTTCTAAAGATCGGATTCGCACTCGCTCTTGTCCATGTACACCAGACACACCTTTCCGATGCCTTGGCAAGCGTCCAGTTCGAAGATCTTGCACTTGACGCCGAAGTTGGGGTCGTCCTGCTCGCTGCAGATCTCGATGTCCAGCAGCATGGGGCATTCCGCATCGCCCATGCTCTTGACGCCGGCCAGCCGTCGTAACTCAGACATAGAGTTAATCTTCATGTTGCCGATGGGGAGCACCTCGCCTTGTGGATATTCTCGACCATGGCTTCATTAAAGTTCGGTCATCCTCTCTCCTTTTTCGTGGAAGTTTTGTTCTTGTGAACTTTCTACCCGTGCTCAAGCAGGTACGCTACACATTAAATGAGAAAGATCTCTTCTAACGAAACAGCGTTAGGAAATGATCCCAGGATGGAGGCAGCATTCCCTCGCTGAACCGCTATTCCAATGCGTTGACGAAGGAAATTGATACATCTAGGATCGCCGGTACGGGACAGTAGGCGTGTACCAATTTGGGTGAGTAGATCTTTAGCGTCTCTACACCACGGACCAAAGGTCTCAACTGCAAAAGCGACGAAGATGTAATTTGATGTTAAATGTTCATATTTGCGTCGTTTAGCATGATAAGCGGATTCAGCAGCAGATCCGGCACAATTGACAGAAGATTTTAAATGGGAAAGGGCTAATGTATCTACACATGTAAAATCCCAGATGAGTGATTTACCTTTGGACCAAGGAATTAATGTCAAGCCGTCAGGTCGTTTACCATCTGACCGGCTAATACCAGATGGTTCAACCATATATATATATATATATATATATATATATAACGGCAAACTTTATAGCTAAAATACAGGTTATATATTGCCACTCAATAGTTAGAATAAACACACTCACGAAAGTATTATTTCTAGTCGATTCCAAACCAGCAACCCAACCAGTAACAAAAAAAAAAACCCAAACTCAAAAAACAGACATAGAAGAAATCAGGAAGAAAATTAAGCCTTACAAAATCTATAAGAAAACGACAATATTTTAGTGGATTCCATTACATGTTGAAATAGCAGGAAACGAAACAGATGATCTATTCGCCAAAAAGAGAACCAAACTAGAAACTACAACAGAAAATAGAGAACTTGACAAAAAAATCCATTCAGCATTTGGTTGAAAGGAGAGCAGGCGCAATACAACAAAATCAACTACAAGGAAAATCGCGGGAAAACATTAATAAGCTTTGGGAAAAATACAAAAACCAACAAAGGAAAGAAGCTATTGCTGCCTTCAGATTATCCGCCGAAAATACCTGCGTACTACTCACTTCTACAAAGCTGGCATATCGTCGATTCACAAGCAAAATACATTAAGTCAAAAATATTATTTCTGAGAAAAAGACGCTTGAAAGCTCTTGGCAAAACTGAATCCTCAAAATATTGTTGTTAGTAAGGTGTTTCTCTTTATGTGTATTTAATTTTCCAATTCTAAGTTTATACATATATCGTCGTTGTTCCTGCAATAACTCCTATTTATCGATTTTCAGATTTTTTATCTATTAAATAAATTAAATAGTGACACAGCAAATAATAAAATCTCCTATATGTAATATTATATTTATTTCTTTCGAAAATGTAAGAATTCACAATCCCCTATGTACGGCTGGCATAGGATGAATAAATGTGTTTTTTCCTCCTACTGAAAAATTGTATATTTTGCACATAGGAGTTATTGCAGGAACAACGACGATATATTATGTACATTATACATGCCTTTTTCTCAGAAGTAATATTTTCGACTTAATGTTTTTGCTTGTAAGCCGACGATATATTCATCCGACGAATGCACCATATGCAAAGAACTCAACAGCAAAATGGAGAACAGCCACCTACCAGCCTGTTCTAGTCATGATAAAAAATTACAAGAAACAGGGAACATCAATGCACTGTACTGGACTGCTGTTAGGCAACAAACGGACTTATCCTGAATATGCGTTACTCTATTCTATGCAAATATTGTAAAGATACCAGTAAAACAAACTTCTGAAACTTTTTTTTTTATTTTCTGTCATTACTAATAGTTTGTTTACTTGTTCTGTGGGATACATATTGTAGAAGTCAGAAATTTCAAAATGATCTAATTTAATGGAATTATTTCTATAGCATTAGATATGATTAAATTTTGTTAAATTAGTGGTAAGAAAAAGGAAAGTATTCCAACAAAACCTGCCACAACGCCATATTTATTTAGCTAAAGTTCAGCACTATCCGACTGGTTTGTAACTCGCATCTGTGTGAGAAAAAGATCTGCACTATCCAGGATGTTTCATAATGTGCATATTTCATATTTATTATTGAAACTATACGAATAATCCACAAAATGACTAGACGACTATTAATCTATAAGCGCATGTGTCACTTGGATTGCAACACTCGACGCAACACCTTTTTTAGTCGTCATAACAAACAAGTATAGTTAAAGAAAATAAAGCAAATACTCAAGTACATTAATTGTCTTCCCATCAGGATGCCTCTATCCTATACTTAACACATCCTCTAATAAAAACCTACAAGTTATTAGCTCTTTCAACATCGCTGTAAACAATCTATGATCGCCGTCAACCCTGAGGTGAGGAGATGTACTTGAAGGCAATTACAGAGTGTTTAATTCCCTTTTTAAGTCTCGCAACGTCAACAAGCTAAGAACACTGTGAAATCAGATTTTGTAGAACTATATCCACTATCTTATCTTAACGGCGAAGAGGCTGCTCTAGCGCGAATATAATACAAGTTTAGATCCATGTCTGGATTAATTCCAGTATCTAATGAATGACAGCACAGCATAAATTAAGACATGAAATTTGTTCAATGTAAATAAAAGTACATTAAAACGTAAGAGACACTTTACATAACAATAAAATTATTCATCTTTATTTTTTAAATTAATATAAGCAATATATTATGAATTGCGAAAGTAAAATACTCACTAATAAAACATATTTGCGATTTAATACGACAAAGAAATTTCATATTAATCATTATCATTATCTTCTCCTTAGTGTGTTTACTCCTTCCGACCTCAGAAAATATTTCCGTCTTTAATCTGGACCATCTACTGTACGTTTCTCCTTTTAGATTAGTAAAAATGTTTAGATTTACAAACCTATATAATATACTCTGACATCTTATTTTATCTCGACGGCTAAAAAGTTGGCTTTCAACGACGGACACTTTTGTAGTCTACCATCCCGCTGAGTTCAAATGCAATTTTGGTGAACAAAGTCAGTATCTAGACCTAATATAGTACATATTTTCCCAGATACTCCAGTTTACTTTGTCAATATTTTCCTGTATATAATAATAATAATAATAATAATAATAATAATAATAATAATAATAATAATAATGACTTACAAATTGCTTTTAAGGAACCCGGAGGTTCATTGCCACTCTCACATAAGCCCGCCATCGGTCCCTATCCTGAACAAGATTAATCCAGGCCCTAGCATATCCCACCTCCTTTAAATCGATTTTAATGTTATCCTCTTGGCCTCTCCGAAGGTTTTTTCCCCTCACGTCGTCCAACTAACACTTCATATGCATTTATAGGTTTACCCATACGTGCTACATGCCCTACCCACCTCAAACGTCTGGATTTAATGTTCCTAATTATGTAAGGTGAAGAATACAATGCGTGCAGTTCTGCGTTGTGTAACTTTCTCCATTCTCCTGTAACTTCATCTCTCTTAATAATAGTAATAGTAATAATAATAATAATAATAATAATAATAATAATTCTGATTTAAAGAAAACTGTCGGCCTCGGTAGAGTACTTGGTATAGCGCTGGCCTTCTATGCTCGAGGTTGCGGGTTCGATCCCGGCCCAGATCGACGGCATTTAAGTGTGTTTAAATGCCACAGGCTCATGTCAGTAGATTTACTGGCATGTAAAAGAACTCCTGTGGGACAAAATTCCGGCACACCGGCAACGCTGATATAAACCTCTGCAGTTGCGAGGGTCGTTAACATAGTAACCATAGATAATACGTAGTTTGCTGGCAAAATGATCTACGGTTTCGGCGCATTACTTCTAGAGAGATGTTTCTAGAATAATTATGAACACTGACATATATGTCGATTGGGAATGCATTTCATTTTATATGCATACACGTAAAAATGTACTATTTTTTTAAAACTATATGACAATCTTTCTTTCGTTGTTGTGCTTGGAAATCATTACATCAAATTCCAAATAATATCATTAAGAATGTTTGCTGCCTGAAAAGTGATTGTTATGAAATAATGACTTCGTTTAAGGTAGTAAAAAATAAATTGTAAAAACTTATTCCCTCGAATTACTCAAGATTTCACAGTTATTAATAAAGGAAAATAGATCTCTGTGAAGACGGTTTAACAGATAATCACTTTGTAGTAAGGTTTATATTAGACCTATGCATAAAGTTACTATACAATGGTTATTAACGTTTAATTTATATTATTTGTTATTCATACAAACTCCAATTATTATGAATGAGCTAGTAAGACACACACAACCCAGTCCTTACGTTCTACGGATGTCTTTCAATTCAGAATTTACAGCTTCTCTACCTGCACATGGTACTTAATTTAAATTGCGTTCTATATCTGGTTGCCAGCTACTTCGTGACATCCAGCGATTCCTTTTCAATAGAAATTAATGTTAATGCCTCTTTTAGTCTCTGTTTTCCTATTCGTCTAATATCACAATACTAAATCAATAGTTCAGTGTCTGTGGTATTAATGTCTAGGCCAGTAGTGTCAGAGTTGTAAGCTCCGAAACCGGTTGTGGAGCCAGAGACGTCCAGTCGGAGCGTGAACTTGCTTATGTCTGTGGAAGCACCGGAGCACGCAACGAGTTATAGTGGAGCGCTCCGCTCCGTTTAGGCTCTGTCTGACAACGCTGGTCTAGGCCTATATTTGCTACTAACATTTCATTCCTCATTAACATGAAGGATAATTTAGGATATCATTTCGCACCTGGACTTAGATTTCATTTGTTACGGAATTTTCACTACTAAGTATGTGTATGACAAATTAGAACAGAACGACGGTCTGTTAACATTAGCACCGTTATTAAAATATGGGTTTGCATGTGCAGCGCTATAATATGTAAGATAGAATGAGCTGATAAGTGTTACATTTTTAGTCATATTGTAAATGCTTGTTTTTCATATTTGTTATTCATTTGGTTGACGCGTTAAGAAACATCCATTATGTTTATCTCAGTTTTAATTAGGAAGGAATATACAGTACAGTTATAACGTTCTGCTTTCTATAGCAATTAAGTTATAAACCTTTCGGTATATTATGGATCTCAAGTAACATCTGCCCTAGAAAGGATAAATATACTGTTAGTGTTGCACTACAATAAGAGTTATTATTTTTTTTCGAATAAACAGACCTACAATGAAGAACTAGATACAAAATAAGTTGGACCCTGAGATCAAAAATTGTTATAAGAAATCACATTATTTATATATGAGCGGATATTAAATTGTCAGGGTTGTGATATCCTAAGGATGACAAAGATTTTATCTAGAAATTGCACAAACTTCAAAGTATCTGTGGTGCATCAGAAAGATACTTGTAGTAATATATCGAAATGATAGCCGTCCAAATTTTGGATTTAAAATATCGGCATCCTAATGAATTCAAATGAACCAAAAAGAAAATGTAAATTAATGTTAAAAACATACATAATGAAATTTAAAATAAATAATAATATTCTGCGACAAGATGTGGTAGCTATCAAAACGATAAAAATGTATTGAAAATAAATAATATACACTGAATATTATAAAGATGAATAGCGATGGTGATTGATGATGTTCAATGAAGATTTTAAAATGGTTGATGCAATTGTCTGAAGATTCTTTTCAGGAACCTTTAATTTTCTGAGGATCTGCAAAGTAAATTTGGGAATTGTTCCTCGCGCACCAAACATAAGTCCAATGGCATTCCAATCTTGAATATTATATTTATGACTGAGATCATCACAGCATGGAAGGTAAATAGTGCCCTTCTCTTCATGTACTTGCTTTGGTTGATCTTCATTAATTTCAAACCTTACTGTTGGGTTAAGAATGAGACCAGTTTTTTTTTTATTTCGGTCAATTATTACGATGTCAGCACGCCGTGTAGATCCTTCCGTAGAAATACATTGAACGTCCTCATATAATGTATGATTTGAGGCTTTCCCGGCGTTTGATGTACAATAACTCTTCTCGGGTTCTCAGCCAGGTGAGTTGGAGATTAGCTTCCAAGCTTTCGATGGCTAGCTCTGCCATCTTCTTCAGAGATGAAGTGATGTGGGACGAAAATCGAAAAAAATCGAAAAATCGAAAGAGAATTGGGAGGACAAATTTAAAAGGTACGCAAAACGCGTCCTTGCAAGGGGTTGGGGGCTGTACAAAACTAAATATGTGAGCTCCAAGCCTGTTGGCCACTAGTCTCACTCCGGGTTACGCTGCTCCACTGAAGGAGCTCCAGAAAATTTTGAATCAGGAGCTAGTTCCTGATTGGCCCGCAGCGGGAAGCCCTACTTTTGCATATATACCGGCTAGACGTGGTCCCACATCACTTCATCCCTGAAGAAGATGGCAGAGCTAGCCGTCGAAAGCTTGGAAGCTAATCTCCAACTTACCTGGCTGAGAACCCGAGAAGAGTTATTCTACGTCCTCATATACTTCGTATTCACCATGTTCTCACGTTAATCTGTTAGCATTATTGAGAGGATTGTGTGATGTCTGTCAATTACAGGAAGTACAGAGTTCATTTTATAAACAATTGGTATCTCTCATATAATATAAGGATCTGATAACTGGACAAGAAATAGGGCAGATAAGATAATGTTAAAAAACAAAGTAATAGATTTCCTAAGTAAGACCTTTTTTTTTTTTTTTTGATCATATAAATCTTCTAAAAAGTAGGATATTATCTAGAAAATGCAAATTGCACGAATAAATAATAACAATGCTAATCATAATAATAACAATAATAATAATAATAATAATAATAATAATAATAATAATAATAATAATAGTAAAAGAACTTTATATCGGAAAACACTAAAAGAGATCGAACTAAAATTCTATAAAGTAATGGCAGTCCCTATTCTTATGTATGGCAGCGAAAACTGGGCATGCATTGACTCGATCAGAAAGGATAGAGGCTGCAGAGATGAGATTTTTGAGATCAGTGGCAGGTTACACTCTATTGGACCAGAAAAGAAGCACAGACATAAGGACGGAACTGGGAATTTTCAACAGATTAGCAAGACAAAAGAAAAACTGGAAAGAACATATTTTAAGGATGAATGAAGACAGATTCCCCAAAAAATACTGAACTAGAGACCGGAAGGAAGGAGGAATGTCGGAAGACCCCGCAATAGATGGGAGGACACTTTCCAAGAAGAAGGAACAGGCCGTCAGGCTTAAACCTTGAAGAAGAAAATGATGATGATGATGATAATAATAATAATAATAATAATAATAATAATAATAATAATAATAATAATAATAATAATAATAATAATAACTCCAACTTACGCTTGAGACGGTACGTATTTTCAGGCTCAATAAATGCTACATAACTCATTTCACTTCATTTAGTGTTCAAATATCTGTAAAAGCAATAGACTTTGCTTCAAGATAAAATGCTTTCACATTCCAAATCACTGACGTAGAGCTTACAACTTTGTGCTTCGTTGTTACCCATGCGTTGAAGTCTCCTGAACTGAAACCGACACGGCTGCTAGCGCTACTTGCCGTGACACGTGTATAAACGTTAATGCAACGAGTATATAGTGACACTGCTACTTAACACTCTCAGGTTCTAATAAAAGTTAAAGCCAATCAAAATATTAGTCATTTGAGACGCAAAACATTGAAGAAGTGTATAAGTAGAGTGAACGATGCCACTTTTAAGGGCACTCGTTAGAGCGTACTTAATGTTTCAAATCAAAACGTACACACTTGAATTAAGATTACTTCCGACTAGCAGTTCAAGGCGCGAAATCGTATAGCTATACCAATAAACACAGATAATTCCATCAACTTTTCATAATGCAAGTCAGGATAGCTTTCGATTTTGTTTTGAACAACTCATCAACTATTGAAGATTAAAGATGTCAAAAGAGCAGTGTGCCGCGTCTGTAACACAAACACTAGCGCGTTGGTCTTCCATCTAGAGGGCCCAGATTAGATTCCCGACCAGGTTGTGCTTGTGGAATTTGTGGTAGACAAAGCACACTTGCAGTAGGTTTTTCTCAGAGTACTATCTTTACCCTCTCTCACTGCACTAACATTCTTCTCCTTTCCCTCATTTAATATATCACCTACAATTGTTAAAAATAAGCTAGGGCACTGACAACCAACTGGCTGCTCGCGGTGCAATGTGCAGGTATTGAGCACGGTGCGAGCTCAGTGCGAGCAGAGCGGTGGACGCGTACAGTTTGTCCTCTGTAGCAGTGGTGCTTGTAGATCGGGGCCAGTTTGACATGGAAAAAAACCGTTAACGCGAATGCATTTGACGCCAACAAACAATTTTAATTCTGAATGGAAATATTGATGATACTCCCTAACATGTCCAACTGGAACTAATCAACTTGAAATGTGACATCGAGATGGCTGATAGTTACAGGAGCAGACGTAGTTTGCTAAACTTTTACACTCGATTTCCGAAGTCATGATTCCCTCGTCTCCAAAGGCGTGCGGCATCTTTGATTTTAATGTTTGGTTCAACCTATGTGTGTAAAGTTTCATTTTCAGCTATGAAACGTAACAAAGGCCCTGAAAGAGCCAACGTCAGTGACCATAACTTCAAGTGTGCATTAAGGTTTCAGAGTTGTTTTATTATGTCCAAATGTAGTTATATCGTACAAACCAAAAGATGTCAAAAAGCAAGAGCGTGTACCGAATAAACCTGAAAGTATTACTCTCAATAAATTGAGATATGTATCCATTGCACAATTTATATTATTTTAATTTGAAACCATATTTCCAGTGGGTATAATCGTTGTATTTAACAATATTTTTGCTTACATTTTTCAACATAACCAATGTATAAAATATGTAGGAGTTTTATTTGTCAATTGCTAACTTTCACTAACAATGCATTGTTTCGTTCTTATAACTATAATTGTTAAACTTCTTATAATTGTTAACTATATTTAAAAAAAGGTGTTGCAAGTATATGCTACAAATAAGATATATTTAGTTACATTGGTACAATGTAGGCTATTTGCATTTAGTTTTTTTCGGCTATAATTTAGTGCTGGCACAAACCGAATAATGAACAGTGTTTATGAAAGCGCATGATCTATTACTGTATTATTTAATATCCGGTCATATATAGTGTAATAGATTACAAACAAGCAGGACGCCATTGCGCTACGTTCATTCCGACACAGATCCTGCACCGGGAGCACAGAAGTAACACTGCATGCTTGTGAGTTGGTTGACGGTGAGCTAGGGTGATGTCTTGGTGTTAGTATGGGTTTACGATCCTGATACAGAAAGAGTTTGGGACTCTGTGCTCTGGACCTTATCAGATACTCGTCCAAAATGGAATGACTATGTCAGGGCTAAGGTAGATGGCCCACTTGTAAGCATCAGATTCACGAATACTACCCGGGACACAGGTCAGACTTAGACAATCATCGTATGTATAAGGAGCACAACTGACCAAAACAAGTCTAACTGTAACGAGCGAGTTGGTGCAGACTCCTTCAGTCACAAAGGCAAATGCCAAATTGGAAATTTACATACCATGATTCATCTCCGCCTCAATTACCAATATCATAAACATTAATCAAAATCTACATTTATTTTATTGGGTTATTTTACGACGCTGTATCAACATCTAGATTATTTAGCGTCTGAATGAAATGAAAGTGATAATGCCGGTGAAATGAGTCCGGTTTCCATCACCGAAAGTTACCCAGCATTTGCTCGTATTGAGTTTAGAGAAAACCCCGGAAAAAACCTCTACCAGGTAACTTGCCCCGACCAGGATTCGAACCCGGGCCACCTGGTTTCGCGGCCAGACGCGCTGACCATTACTCCACAGGTGTGGACATCAAAATCTAAAAGTCAGTTACATGAACACAAGCTAACTACAAAAGAAACAGGAACTCAACAAAAGTAACAGCGGCCTACTGGTATACCCACAGATTCTAACACGCGATATGACCTACAGATGTTAAAGCGCGTATAAATAAACTTAACACAAAAAAGTGTATAAGTGCAAGCATCCGTTCCGGGTTCGGTCCTCGGATAATCAAACCAAGCAGTAGTAGTAGTAGTAGTAGTAGTAGTAGTAGTAGTAGTAGTAGTAGTAGTAGTAGTAGCAGTAGTAGTAGTGGCAATAGAAGTAGTAGTAGTGGCAGTAGTAGACATAGGAATAGTAGTTTTATTTTATTGAGCGATTTTTCAAGTGCAGAATTTATTCAGTGTAGAAACTAAACATGGGCGAGATGTCAGAACATTTTCTATAGCCCTCTATCAACGTAAAAGCCTAGATCATATATGTAACAGATTGCTCATCCCTATATTAAAATCGACAGCACTTTGAAGAGAACAACCATCAGGATCGCCACCCGTCCGCCGTAAACGAACACGAGATATCAGTACAGTCGCTAATGCAATTCAAATGGGAGTTATGGCGTGACTCCTTATGTAACAACTAGATGTCAGCATAGTAAACCTGACAAAAGTTGCTACCTTCAAAGCCTATAAGGCCGAGCAATCTGGGTATATATGATCTACGGTAAAAGATAAAGCCAATTCCATTACAGGCCGCTCAAAGGGTGGCGGGAGGTTGAGGCTTCCATTTGTAAATACAATCGCCATTTATGGCAGTAAAGATGTCAGTTCTACGTGCCTGTCGCCTGTCTTGCCTAATACTAGAATATTATAGATTTTTTTAAATTTATTTTTTATTTTTTTATTTTTGTTTTATTAATTTGCCATACAGAATAAAATCTGTAATATTGACAATTAATATTTGAGGAGAAAAATTCGCTCTGGCGCCGGGGATCGAACCTGGGTCCTTGGTTCTACGTACCAAGCGCTCTGATCACTGAGCTACGCCGAATTCAATCCACAGCACCGGACCGAACCTTTCTCCTTCAGTGTTTCCCTTTGTGGCCTGACTCCAAGTTTGGCATATACTGTATGTTGACGTATATGTCCAATGTCAACTGCCATTATATTAAGAGCATATACAAAAACATTTAATTAATTTTAACATAAAAATAAAATGAAAAAAAAATTACATAATCGCACTCAGCTGAGTGACTTGTTTGGCCGGGATTCCGCAGTTAAGTGCACAGTAATCTGTACAGACATATGCACTCAAATATTAATTGTCAATATTACAGATATTATTCTGTATGGCAAATTAATAAAAAATAATAAAAAATCTATAATATTCTCATAGCTACAGTGCATATGTCTGTACAGATTACTGTGCACTTAACTGCGGAATCCCGGCCAAACAAGTCATCAGCTGAGTGCGCTCTTAATATAATGGCAGTTGACATTGGACATATACGTCAACATATATGCCTAACTTGGAGTCAGGCCACAAAGGGAAACACTGAAGGAGGAAGGTTCGGTCCGGTGCTGTGGATTTAATTCGGCGTAGCTCAGTGATCAGAGCGCTTGGTACGTAGAACCAAGGACCCGGGTTCGATCCCCGGCGCCGGAGCGAATTTTTCTCCTCAAATATTAATTGCTAATACTAGAAGCTGAGTAAACTCCAGGGTCATAGTGCGGCCGGAAGGATTACATCAATGGAGAAAATCCATGATTCTATCTGACTTGTTATATTGCTACCACCAATAAACTATCCATTGTTGGTAAGCACATTCTTGGTGCTTTCCCTTGCGGCATTAGTATTTCTCAGATTACATTACTGACTTGTAAAGATTTATAACCTGATCCACGCACGGCATTGTCACTAAGGCGCAGAAAGGAAAGCATTTTATACACAAAGGAATGCCAGTTTGGGTGTAAAAATATTGAATTACCTTGAAATTTTAACTTGTGTTTTCAGTTTCATTAAATTTTATTTTCACAGTTATAGAACAATTCTTGTATTTCAAGACCTAACTGAAAGGTATTTTAGCAATCTTCTGGACTCATTAATGCTTCAGAATACTTAATTAACTGATCCTTTTGAGGTGGGCACAATAGATCAAATAGAATTAAATTCTTCAGGACTATAACCTAGCATGTCTGAAGATCTAATATAGTGTAAGACGTAATGTAACTTTCTCGTCAAACATGTCAGTCTAAGAGAAAATATATTTTTTTAATTGCTTTGTGCTTTACATTAAATATTTTACATAGAATTTATTATGTCTCTTTAGAGTAACTTGAAGTGGGTGGGAAGTCGAATGAATAAGGATATGCAACATGCTCTGTCGGTTTCAATTTCTCCGAGATGCTCATTCGGTGAATGAACTGGGATAACATCCGCTACGAGATTGTATGCAGTAATTATCATTTTTAATCAGAAACTATTATTTGATGATCTCTGTGTGACAGTACCAAACGACTTACCTCAATTAAACGACAATAATGAGAATGACGGCCGATGTGTATTTTAGAGCTAATCTTTACAATCTTCAAAAAATTACAACTAAATCCAATGTTATATAAAAATTGTAATAAACAATCCAGTGATAAATATAAATGCAATCAATCCCCACCGTCATTCTAAGTAATTAATTCTCCCACTTTATGATATTCAGCTTCCGGTTCTAAATTTATCCAGAATTCCTGACAGTCTTTATAAAGTTTTTGATGTTTTCTTCCAGGAAAGTAACATTTTATATTAACGAAAATTGCCTTATCTACACATTCTTTAACACTAATGCATCTAAGTACTCGTACAATGTTCTTGCACTAAATAAAGACCAACATGAAGCAAATGCATCTCAACGATTTGGAAATGCATAAGAAAATAGACACAAAATGGCAAATACTTCCTCGTTATACACATTCTATAGCAATTAAGATGACCGCTTTATTACGTAAATATTTCTGAATTATTAACGATATAGAACTGTCACAATCATCAATCATCATTTTTGCCACCTTTCTTTTATCGTCTGGTACAAATTTCTTTGTGTAATAAGATTTCAAGAAGTATATAAGTTATGTATGTATGTATGTATGTATGTATGTATGTATGTATGTATGTATGTATGTATGTATGTATGTATGTATTTTATTAGGTTATTTTACGACGCTGTATCAACATCTCAGGTTATTTAGCGTCTGAATGAGATGAAAGTGATAATGACGGTAAAATGAGTCGGGGATCCAGCACCGAAAGTTACCCAGCATTTGCTCGTATTGGGTTGAGGGAAAAACCCGGAAAAACCTCAACCAGGTAACTTGCCCCGACCGGGATTCGAACCCGGGCCACCTGGTTTCGCAGCCAGACGCGCCGACCGTTACTCCACAGGTGTGGACTGTATGTATGTATGTATGTATGTATGTATGTATGTATGTATGTATGTATGTATTAAATGCCTACCCACTTCACTTTACGTGATTCGGGTTCCGCATATTGCGGATAAATGGCTGGAATGTGACTAACTTTCTACAGTAGTTGCACACCAGTTCGGCAGGCCATGCTGAACATGATGTGTATCTGTGGAGAGTTTTGTCGCGTACTAGGGTGAGTGTATGTGTAAGTGTTCGTGTAAGACTTACACTGTAAGTGTAATGTAGTGTATGTATGATGGTAATGAAGATGAAGAAGGGAGAAGGGGTATCGGTACGTAGCCTACTCCTGTCGAATAGCACCAAGAGAATCCCCAGGCTTAATGTCCCCGTCCGTCGGATGAATGACTATCAACAGTGACATATGCCTTCTGTTCATATCACTCCGGAGAGATTTGAGATTTAACCCAGACATATTGGTGCATAATCTAGTGATTAGAAGTTATGCACTGCCATCTCTCCTAGTACTGAGGTAGAAATTTTACATGAACATTTCTGACACCGCAGGGGATAGAAGACGGGCCGACTAGTCTGGAGGCAGACATGCTACCACAGAGTTAACTCAGCGGACATACTTCAAGAAGTAATTCGTTAAAACTTTGAGTAAATTACCATTGTGAAATTTTGGCCTAAGGGCTTCAAATAATAAGAGTAAAATCATTATATTTCAATGTACATAATTTCTGAATATGCTGAGGATGAATAAGATCCATCTAATACATAGTTTACGGAGAAAAATTTGCCTATAGGCCTACAGATAAAGAGGCAGGTGGTATGTTAAGAACCCACATTTACGATATGAGGTATGTTATTTTACGTAATAAAATAACAAGTATCATAGGCTGCAGGTATAAGAAGAAGTATACTATCGTAATCTACTTCTTCCATATAATATCGTTGCCCAGGTAGGCTATTATTACTAAAGCTTTTGGAGCCTTCGATTAAATCGAAAATTTGGTAGTTAACCATTAAATTGGCAAAACTTCATTACTTACTTACTGGCTTTTAAGGAACCCGGAGGTTCATTGCCGCCCTCACATAAGCCCGCCATTGGTCCCTATCCTGAGCAAGATTAATCCAGTCTCTACCATCATATCCCACCTATTTCAAATCCATTTTAATATTATCTTCCCACCTACGTCTCGGCCTCTCCAAAGGTCTTTTTCCCTTTTCATTGCTCACACTAATTTATTACCCCGTGTCGGACTGTAAAGAGAACAACTATAGCAATGTCCATATTTTATATGTTGTACAATAATATAGTATTGTGAAATTTTCGTTAAATTTCATTTGTGCGAGATCGTGCGTATTTGCTTGTTTTCCGCACAGAACCAATACGCGGTAAGTGTGAAATACCACATTCAGTATTCCCAACGTAACACACATAACAATTTCCCTCTTCTTACCGCTTAAGCGCGACATTCATTTTACTGCTTTAGGCTTTTAACATATTATTTTTAGAGACGTTTAACATAGTAATAATTATAAATTGGAAACTTACCACTACAATTTCACCTAAATTGCAATGTTAATTATTGTTTTCAAATATTTGAAAAAAAAAAAAAAAAGTAAAGCCTACTACTCCACGAAACTTATTGCATTCCTGATACAAGTAACATTAAGGAAGCCGTGAAAAATCAACAAAATTCCAGATGCCGATGTTATTACTGCAATATGTTATATCAATAATATTGTTAAAATATTAAAATGAAAAATAAATCATTACATAACCTTACCGTTTGTTTTAAGTTCGCATTTATAGACTGGGGGAAAAAAAAGATACGTATATCACGGCCTGCTGGAGTATAGTAAACACAGAAAACATTTTATAGCAACAATGTTGAAGAAAGATATTTTGGTGTTCCGAAGTTGCCGTCATGAAACAGAAACCAACATGGAGATTTCATTGCAACTAATTAGAAATTCGTCTTTCAGGTATGTAATAAACGATTTTCGCACAAAATAATGTACGATACACGAGCGGTATGTTTGTTTTCATGTTCTCGGAAATTAAAAAAGCTCAACTACGTTTCGCTTTTTCAATCTTTTCCTCGACCATGAAAACGTCAACATACCGCTCTTGTAACGTATATTACTATTATATAAGTTATCAAAAAATTACACAAATGAAGATCGACATATTGGCATTATGATGTGAAAGAATCTGAGCCATCTGAACTCTAACTATGTCAGCAATCCTGTAGGTCATGGCCTTCGTGTAATAGTCTATTGTTTATTGTAGTGTCTGCTTTGTTTTATTCTGAAATGAAATTAATTAGTTCTCAAAACTGACGAAAGATGGATTTTGGAAAATAGGAAAATGATGTACGAAAATTGAAATTTCACTGAAAACTACTATTTTTCTGAAAAAATTTTGGGTTCCAAGCTTCAAAATGAGGGGTCGTTTATTAAAATCCATTCAGCAGTTTTCCCGTAATTTCCATTACCAGTTCAAATTATATTATATATATATATATATATATATATATATATATATATATATATATAGCCTATTAATCTGTTGTATCCTATAGGAGACAATGTGAATTTAAGGGTTAAGAGATCAGATTAGATCGGCTCTAACGTTAGTCTGCACCTGGGCAACGACTCTGTCGGCAGATTGGTCTACACAACTGGCTTCATGTGGGTGAATGACAAACGGTCAACTATAGGCCAGCCAAGTTCCGGTTACCGACGGCAGGAGTCCGAACTACTGAGTTCGTTGTACATTTCCTGTTTGTAACGACAGCAGCGACCTCATCTCGAATCGGTAATAAGGAGTTGGCGGTCCTCAGTGAGCTCTATACTAAATAGAGCTTACTAGGGGGCCTATAACCGCGGGGGGGGGGGGAAATTAGTCTGTCATGTTTAAGGAAGCATAGGTCTATTGTTCAAGAACTTTCAACCTCTTTTCGTATCTGTCGCAGTTCTTCATAGAATATGTTCGATATTTTCTAACAACTTTTATCCTCTTTTTGTATCCAATATAGTTATTGTTAAAATTATTTATATGATACTTACGCACAGTGTTTTTTTTTTCTGGTGGAACGCGCTGGAACGGCGTTTCGGTACTTTTTTCTTGTATTTTTCGTCTTGGAACCGAGATATGTGTTAATTTTTAGTATAATTTTTCTTTGAATTCCGCTTAGGTCTTGAAAGTCTTAAAGCTGGACAAAAAGGATGCTTAAGACGACAGAACTTCCCGTGATCTGGACAGTAATCATCTACTTTTCCGCTATTGGATTTAATGTATTCTACACAGTATTCCACCATTCCTTTTTTCCAGGAGAAAAGCACTGCAGTTACACACAAACATACATTCTCAGCATTTATGAAATTATGAGAAATCAAGATAGGAGTTCAAAATCGCGTCTATAAGTTGAAAATCGAATAGAAGCTATTCAACTGGGTGATAACACTGATAGCAATTGTATAGTATATTTGTATTGAGCATATTGGGCAGACTTAATGAACGCGAACATTAATTACGAAGTAAGTAATATTTACACAGCCACTTTATTAAACTAAAATGCACTTAATGACAACATTTTCCAAGCATATGAGCACGACACTGGTAAAAGTTATACAGTGAAAGTCAGTATCACTTAGTGTGTCAGCTAATCTAGTGGGCATAAACTATTTTATTGAGTTAGAGCAAGAATAATACATGAAAGGCAAATAGCATTACATCTGCATATTCAAACAAAGTTCGAACCTTAAATACAAAACAAAAGTGGTCTATTACATTAATAGTTAAATTAAGAATATATACAAAGATCACTGAACACTTTTAGAATATTAAAATAAAGTTATGTATGAAACAGTTTTCATGAGGAGAATTCCAGATTTAATATTTTAAATTTCTGATTTTACTGTAAGAATGCACTATCGTCTTCAGCTAAGATAGAGGAAAAGGAGTTCTGCTGACTGGGTCTTTGAAATTGGCTAAATTTAATTTAGTGATTGACAATTTAAATTAAATGCAAGAGAGTGCAGGAAGATGCATAAAAAATGGAATGGATTGGAAAAAGAACTCTTGAGAAGGAGGTAGGCTATAAATAAAGAACAAAAAGTAGAAGAAGAAATTGTAATTTGTCAAAGGTGTAATATAAATAAGTGGACTTCAAAAAGTAAGTAAAACGTATACAATGAAAGCGCGAGACTTGAAACACAAATTTGACTGTTCTTCTATTGCGTTTCATTTTATGTATTAAGTTCATCATCATCATCATCATCATCATCATCAACTTCATTTTAGACCATGTGATCTGTAACGATAATCTAAGAAAGATGGTCTTGATCCCTCCATCGATATCTTGGTCTTCCTTGATCTGTGTCCTCTTAGTCTATACACATACTGAGGCTAATCTTTAAAATCTCTTCCTTTCCATTCTTTATACATTGTTCTTCCACTGTTCCACTGATATTGTTGAATTTCTTCGGTTATACAAGGAACTTGCAATGTTTTTTTGGATATATCTATGTTTTCTTTATGATCCAATCTCGTTATACCCAATAATGATCTTAAAAAAACTCATCTGAGCTTATACTTATTTATCATAACTATTCCGGTTTACCTTTATTCAATAACACTTTCTTCCATTTTTCTCGTATCGTAATGTCTCTCCTTACCAGCTTATAATAATTACTACATACATAATATTATTTATCCTTGTTTTCCCTTGAATAGGTCTATAGTGTTTTTTTTCTATTTAGCTTCCTTTAATCTTTTACTATTTTCAATTTATATCTGCCAATAAATTGGCTTAATCTAATTGTAATGATCCCTCATTCTATTATTTCCTCTAATTTTATGAAAAAATAAACCTAACCTTGGAAGCGTTCTGTTCTTACAACACATTTAGAAATATATACAATACAAACAAAAACCCCACCTTACTAATATAAGACGGTTATTTGTTCATATTTTTAAGCAGCTATGCAGATAATTAGGTATATATAACCAGAATGAATAACAAAAATATCATAAAATGACCTGGCAAATGAGAATGCAAGGAAAGAGACTCAGAGAAAAATTCCGACAAACTTGAGAAAAAAGAATCCAGAACACTTTAAGGAAGAGGGGAATTGAATAGATTTGACTTAAGACAATCGCTCAAGATTCCCTACACAATATGGTAGAAAAATTTGACTAAGTAAATTATCCACATATTATTATAAGCCTTAATCTTACTATGCATAATATGATAATTAAATGATTCCAATTATAATGACCTCAAAATTTTCAACATGCATTTGGTATGCTGCTACTCAGCCTTGGATGCAATGAAGTATGGTGGCTGGTTCTGCATGTCCTCATAATCTTGAAGTCTGAATTGAGACGTTGTTGGTCTGCTGAGACTTCTACCCGAAAAGCTGGGAACTTGGTGTGTTCAGAAACAACTTGATGGTATTTGTTTTTCTTTCACTAGCCTCAAATCTGTGAAACTTCCCTTCAGCGTGAAGCCTTATATTTAGAATTTTTTAATCATTTCAAAATAATCTTATTAGGCTAGGTTTGAAAACATGAACTCCTGATATAATAGTAAGCACGATCAAGGATATCTAGTTGGTGGGTTAGTTTCACCCGATTACGTTCCGGTATGCTGTAATTTGTTGAGATAAACTTAAAGCATATTTAACCATGGATTTACATTTCAATTTGAATAGACGATAACAGTCACACAATAACGTAAAGAAAAGGCTTACTAAATCACGCGATAATCAAGCATTTACGCTCTGCATAAAATGAATAGTGCAACGTACGAATATGGCGTGAAGAAACAAGCGTGGGTGTTGCATAGACAAATAGAAACAAGAG
This sequence comes from Periplaneta americana, assembly GCF_040183065.1. NCBI lineage: Eukaryota > Metazoa > Arthropoda > Insecta > Blattodea > Blattidae > Periplaneta > Periplaneta americana. The sequence goes on from NC_091132.1 coordinate 87,672,700, forward strand.
CTCGGAATCCATGACTAACGACAACATTATATTCTCACCATATTTCATAGTTTACCATACTTTTCACATACAAATATAGAAATAAACAGTTGAGTATACTGTATGTACTCTGTGATTTGGACTGCAGTTCTGAGAACAATAATTAAAATACATTATTTGTTTAAACCTTTGTGCAAAGACATATTCTGCTGCATTTTGATACGTATGTACAGTAGGCCTATGCACACACTTTATATGATTGCATACAGAATTACTCAATGCGAAAGGTTATGAAAGCACATCATAAAGTTAAAGTTATTTACATATTATAAAATGTGTCTTTATCTTAAAATAAGAACACAGTTTTGAAAACACTTTAACTTAAAATTGTTAAAAACTAATAAAAATTCTTTCGTATACATGTTTCGGGGCCTTCAGCCCCATCTTCAGTATTACATTTTTATGAAAACATAATTTATTGTAAAATTTATTTGATTATTAAACAGTTAAATAGTTTATGATTGTATTATATTGAGTAATCCTAAAATATATAAAATGTGCTACAACTTAATCTTGTTTTACGCAGTTTAACATATGTTAACGTTATGGTTTGAAAGTGCACAGCGTATATGCCTGTACTCATCAAGGTCAGCTGTGTTGGCGTACGTGAGTATCGTACTTTATGCTGCTCTGCTCTAGGGCGGAATGACAGGGTTTGTGTATGTGTAAGTTTTTTATGTTCTTCTTATTACAAACCATGGACTAGCACAGGGCAGCGGGGATGTTAAGACTTCTCTTTTGCATAAAATCGGCATTGGTAGAAGTAGAAATGTCAGTTCCACGTGCTTGCCGCCTTTAAACTCAAGGAAAACTCCCTGGTAGGCCTACTTATTTCTGTTAAGATCTGAGTCGACCCCACAACCACAGTGCAGCCGGAAGAACTCCATTGGAAATCGAACGCGTGACCTTCAGTTTTGCAGCGTAGTGCCTTCGCTACCACATGCTCCTATCCAACACGGAAGAAGAGTAATGTTCCAAATTTAATGTATTGAGATAATACGATTATCTTCCATACCCATTCCAGTAAAATGCTGTTTACTTAAAGAATCTATGCTTTGAAAAGAACAAATACGGTGATATTAATTTTCTTACATGAAAAAAAAAAAACATGTCTTTCATCGACGTGGACATTAGACCTAAGCTATAGTATATATACAATCAAATACTTGGAAAAAATGTAGAAAAAGGTATATTTTCAAAAGAATACACTTTCATTTTTTTTTTAGAATAGGAAAATCAAGTGTTCATTTTACACATAAATCTAGGTTTTAATAAAAATAAAAATCTCGCTATCAGTAATTACCAAACTTATCCTTGTATTTTGTACGAAATCATGTAACTACGAGTATTTTCGGAGTACAGATCCGCCTACTGTCAACTTCCAACTCAAGTTACAAATTAGTAGTTCCCATCACGTTTCTGGTGCTTAACCTCCAGCGAAAGGATATCCGGTGTTTATTTTATAAGAGACCCTATAAGATCGCATGTTCATCCACTTCTCTGTATGAATCATGACGGTGTAGCCCAGTGGATCCCAACGTTTTGAGTGTCACGGATCATTTGAAGCTCATATTTCATTTTGGCGGACTCCGAAAATATTTTGTATAATTTAGGTTAGTAATCATGTTCTGTATTAAACATTTACTTAATGTAATGAATTAAACGTTCTTAATAAACTGACAGAGATGTTAAATTTCAATTTTAGCTTTTAAATATGATCAGAAGATATATAGGCTAGATACAAATTATTTATGTTATATCATGTCTTTGTTGTGAAAAATGAAAACAGTCCTTTAGACTTAGCTCTTAGCATAAGGTGAAAGAGTAATGGAACGGAGAAAAATTCTCTCCGGCGCCGGGATTTGAACCCGGGTTTTCAGCTCTACTAAGCCACACCGGATACCATCCCGGCATCGGACAGAATTGTCTCTGATTAAGTTCCAACTCTTGGGTTCCCTCTAGTGGCCGCCCTCTGCACTACGTCATAGGTGTCTATGAACGTAGGACCGAAGTTCACACATGTGCTGAGGTGCACTCGTTATGAGTGAAAAAAAAATATATATATATCTTAGCATAAGGTCATCAGTGGGATGGATTTATTTTAACATTATTTCTATTCTCGTTCTTGTTGTCGTTTCCGTTCCCGGTTTATTGTGAACCCGCTTTAATAGTTTAGCATTTCCCTATAATGCTGGTTATTTTGTAAAAGAAAAAGAATAGTTGTAGGCCTATTTAAAATATTGTAATAAATAACTATGAATAAAGATATTAGGCCTATAAGTTATTAAAACAAAAATAGTTATCGCGGGTGCAGAATGACAAGGTTTTATCTGACATTTTTAGCAAATTGAGATTCTTGTTGGATTGAATTCTGCTACTTCACAGCTATCTGCCATATAAATTGTGTTGATATCGCTATTGTTGTTCGTGATAAAGTTAGTTTGAAAAGGTTCTTATCTGCATTGGTTTTATTAACAACCAAACTTTTAAAATGCACTCCTGTAAAATTTACTAAACACTAGATAGAACCTTGTCATTCTGAACCCTTGTTATATTTGTGTAGGCATATTTAAATATTAACTTTTACAAACGATGTCAGATTACTATCATACTTTTTGGAGTCCTGTATTAAGAAATGCTTTTCAATTGAAAAATACAGAAAACCAAATTTGGTTTAAATGTTCTTATTTGGATGTGACTAAATCGTTTCATTTATATGTGTTTCTGAAAGATAGTTCAAAAAAGCTTAACTATAAACCGGAATATTGTTCGGAATATGACTAATGACAGTCAGATAAAAGATTTAACTTCAAATCTTCAGAAGTAACCGTTTACAAATTTAAATAGCACAATTGAATTCGAAGTGTTTATGTGAAAAAGTGAGAATATTGCTGAGGAAGATAATTACATATACAGGCATATTAAATTATTCAGGCATATTTACGTATAAATTATTTAGCATTATTTCAATATATATATTTATGTATGGTATTATAGGTTGGAGTGGACCTTATAAATCCAACCTTTATCCGTTAATTTTACTACAGAAAAAAAGTATTAAAATTTGTTAAAAAAAACAGAAAGATTACTCAACTGAATTGCTGTTTAAACATTTCAAAGTTTTCAACATTAAACAAATTTATTATATTATTTTATTAAAATATTTTCAGAGAAATCTTAATAACTTTGAAAAGTATAAACATATATATAGAACTAAAAATATGAATCCTCTCCGTTTATCTGAACCTAAATGTAAAATAACATATATCAAAATATAATTAATTATTTATTCCGTCTTATGGCTTGAGCATTGATTACATATAAAAGAAAGAACACACTGATGTGTTACATCTTATTTAGTCGTAATACTAACGTTTTCGCCCTTTGTAGGGCATCTTCAGGTACGAGATATAACAGATATCAATCTCAAATCAATTACAAAATCTTTGTTTTACATTTGGAATTGACATAACTAGAGTAAAATATGACATATCTGTTATATATCGTACCTGAAGATATCCTACAAAGGGCGAAAACGATAGTATTACGACTAAATAAGATGTAACACATCAGTGTTTTCTTTTACATGTAATTAATGCTCAAGCCATAAGACGGAATAAATAATTAATTATATTTTGATATAATGTTATTAACAAGAGGCTTAGCTGACTATTTCTCAACATGAATGGTAAATTACTAAATGTAAAACCAATGCAGCTTATTATCATAGCATGAATCAAGGTCTCAGATTATTAAACAAATTTTATTCTAATATTATTTTAACTACGAATCCCCTCCAACTTAATAAAAAATATAAAAAATTGTATTGGATTTGTAATTTAGTTTTAAACATTTTAAACACTTTTTAATCTGTATTTACTCTCAATTTTAATTTTATTTTTGTCTGTATTGGAATCCCCTCCTGAACACGAGTCTTACTCCTTCAGGGGTGGGCTAGTTTATATTACAATGTATTAACTTTTATTCATTTCAAACTTACTAGCAACAAAATAAATGTATTCTTGAAATTAAATATTTATATTTGACTTTTGAAATGTACTGTAGGCTAAAGAAAGTTCATTCGGCGTTTACATAATCATATCTCGTAAAAATTAGGGCTAAATTCAGTCTTGAAACAGTAAAATAATATTTTATTTTGTAAGAAATACATGGAACTCAGTTTAAATGACATTAATTATTATATTTACGAATTTAAAAATAATATTTTTAATTCGTTTGCAAAACTTTTAACATCGTTTCCACAGACATGGATGTGTATTGTTTAGGCCACATTATTGTTTTCGCTGATTGCTTTATTGACTCAAACTTTCTGCTTTTCTGAAGGGAATGTTCGAAAAATATGACTTTTAATGTGGTGTTGTCTAACTACAGATGGAATAGGATATAACAAAGAACCTACTTTATAATATGAGGACTACACGGCAAGAAGGATGAATAAGCATTTGAGCGCATGATGTTCCTTGTGCTTTTGTTGCGCGGAGGAAAAAGCGGCAACCAAGGAGTTGTCCCCTCCTACTCTACTAGTAATCCGCAGCAAACAGTTTGCAATGCAATAGTAGGGTAAAGTTGCCTAATTCCGTTATACATTTTTTTCACTGAATGTTACGGGATTTGGTATCTTGCTAGGAAGTTCACCGATGTCTCAAAAATAGGCGAAAGAGGCATTGTTTCGAGAAAGATGTCTGGCGCTATGTTCGAAAGACAAAACTTTGACTGACATTCAATTTTAAAAAAACTATCACGGAATTAGGGTTATCACGGAATTAGGCAACTTTACCCTACTTGTTATGATGTAGTCATAGAAATTATTAAATTATGGTTTATTTATCGACGCTCGCAACTGCAGAGGTTATATCAGCGTCGCGTCAGAGTTATATCAGCGTCGTCAAGTGAAATCATTAGCTACTGGAATATAATCATTTAAATTTTGTGCCTTTTTTGCCCACTGTGTATATGCGGACTCCCCTGTGTACAGGAACGGACATATTCACTTGTTATTTTTATCGGGTATGATGTAAAAATATCCATGGCAACCGAAGTCAAATTTCCGTTCCACAAAACCTTCCATTTTTCAATCAGTGTAGGTCGAATATAGATATTACTGTATAAAAGAAATATGTATGCTTTAAAAGGAAAAGATAGACAATTATTCTATGACAGTTGTTAAAATCATTTGCTCCTATTACCAAGGTCGTCATTCTTGATACGGAAGTCTGCTAATCAACGTTAAACATTCTCAAGAAAATGTTAAATTAATTTTAAGATCTTGGTAAAGCGACGATTTGTACATCAGTATAAATAATGTAATATTATTAGGCTATATTTACATTATTTTTTAATTTTATTAGTTAAATCCTATTTCGGAGTAGACGCGACAAAACCGGATACAATGCACAGTTACAAAGCAAACACTACCGGATGTACCGCACATCTGAGCGAGTGTGTCACTTCTAAACTGGAGTGTTCTGTAACACTTAGAAGATGTTGATAATTCACTGCACGGAGCGGATAGACAAGCATTGACACAATTTGCTGAAGTACGTCTAAGTGTTCCAGCCAAGAGAGACGCTAGAAACTCACACACTATTTTCAATCATTAGTTTGCTTTAGACTTAGGGAGGTCTTTGAAGCCGGATAGAACGCTGTCATTTAGAATATGAATATAGGCTGCTGTATGTCAAACGCTGATACGTTGAGGTTGAATTTTTTGATAATCGCGTATTGGAAAGTATAAGATAGTACAGTCATCGCATTTTGGAAGATCGATTGCTTTCAACCATATTGTCGCCAGTTTTATTTGAAATACAACTACAGCAGAACCTCTATTATCCATTGTAATAAAGGGGGTTGGCTGAACGGTCAATCGAAAAAATCGGATAATCCGTACTATAGAAGACTTTCATAAATTAAGTGTTGCATAATGCAATTTCGATAATTTTCTCCGTGGTCATGTATTTTAACATATTAGGTAGTGGATCAGAAGTTTTAAGTGTAATAGCTCTGTTGGAAAGAGTGGGTGAAGAAAGAATAATGCTGAAACTGATCAGGAAGAGGAAAAGGAATTGGTTGAGTCACTGGCTGAAAAGAAATTGTCTACTGAATGATAACTGGAAGGAATGGCGAACGGGTGAAGAGTTCGTGGCAGAAGAAGAGATCGAATAATAGACGGCATTAAGATATATGGATCATATACGGAGACTAAGAGAAAGGCAGAAAATAGGAAAGACTGGAGAATGCTGGGTTTGCAGTGACAGAACACTATGAATAATGAATGAATGACAATGACGGATTTCTAAAGGTCAACGAAACTTCCTATGATGGATTTCTGTGGAAAGATAGGAAAAGTATAGACATAGGTCTCATGTTATAGATTTAAGTAATTTATACACTTTATCCTTTTTTGTTATTAAATCTCGCATAGTTGTAACTCCAATCCTGTATTCCGATGTGAGATGAACCACAGTTCTTCTTTTCCAAACCCACTCAATTATATGCACTTCTCTTCTATACTTGTATGTATGTGTATGTATTTATTCACACTGCAGTGGGTATATACCCGGTGGCAGTGGTAACTAATTACACTCAATAATGACAATAATAAACTTATTAATTAAAAATACAATTAATAATAATAATAATAATAATAATAATAATAATAATAATTAGCACAACATTTATTCTTTTGGCATTTCTGGATGACGTTTCGCAGAGAAATTAAACAGGTCACTCAAACAGTAGATCATAATGTGTAAGGGCAAAGGCTTTGTAATATCACTCTGTATAAAAAAAAACCTACTAATGTATTGTGCAGTACTCAATATCTTTTCTGCAACAAAAATAGGAGAGAATGACATAGAGATAATCCAACAATCGGTTAATAGGGTAACGGATAATCGGGGTTCTACTGTATAAAAGTCATAGGGACGTTCAAAACTTTGCAAACTCAATTTTTTATATGTGAAACCTCACTGGCTATAAATGTGTTAAATTTACAGAATATAATAATCCATTTCAACTGAAAAAAATCGTCAAGTGCATAGCTTCACTATGCTGCGTGACTTTACTCAGAGTAAAGTGAGTGGTGTAAAAACTGAATCAAGGAGAACAAAGGGAATACAATAAGAACAAGGGAATAAAAGGAGAACAAGGGGAGTATAAGGAGAACAAGAGAATAAGGGGAGTATAAGGAGAACATGGAAAACAAATGAGAGGTCGTTAAATTTTTACGTATAATGATCAATTTCCAAGTTACTTCCCATACCTAGTGAGGAGAAAGACATGATTCTACGTCAAAACACGGCAAGGAAGACAAAGGAAATAGAAGGACAACGGCTGGATCCTCGCTCGGTCCCATTTCCTGGTTTCAAAATCCAAATCGGTCCCACATGGGACAACCCAGGTCGGTCCCGTCTTGAAAACTAGGTCACGTTTGTTGATAGAAGAAATCTACTACAGTGCATAAATTTCCTTCCTTAGGACTTTCAGTACACGTAAGTGCAGAGATATGGTTAAAATTCATGCATTGTAACAAGGGTTAAAATATTAATAGTTGCCATAATTAGAAATTACATTAGATAGATCCAAAACTTTTTAGATGTTGGTAACAGGAAGGCATTTGAAACTAACAGGCTTAACGTATTCAAATTTAGAAATTAAGCCATTGCCACGTTTTGCTACAAGTTCCCTCAAAAAATCCACTTTATCAGTCATTTTTCTCTCCCTCTTCTTCATGCGAGTGCGACATTTCACCTAGGTATTGCACTGAATTTCTTGAAATGCCATGACTACTACAAATATGTTGAGATGTGGAGAATAAAACATAGTCTCAGTTTTGAATGGATTCGACACTGCTTCTTCATCTCTATGATGAAGAAGTGTATTCAGCTCAAATTTCAGGAGGAAAAGCAGAATTTTTAGTACTGTAATATAAATTGTCAAGGAGAAAATAGTAGAAGTCAGCAGTACGTTTGTCGTTCGGGGGAAGCAACCGTATTATTTCATCAGTAAAGAAATCATCTACATCTTCTAGTTTCGGACTAGGAAAGCCCGAAAATCGAGTTGCAACAAAAATTCCCCAAAAATGTCAAATCGTTTCATTCGAAATTATAGGATCGGGTTAGGTTTACTGAGATACATGCTATGGGACCGAGATGGGTTGTTTACAAATTATTCCTCATGGTAACGGGACCGAGTTAGGACGTAGCGAGGACAACAAAGGACAGGGACGTTAAATTCCCAAGTTATCCTCCCCCATACCTAGTGAGAAGAAAGAAGTAGTTCTAAATAAAAAGATACTATATTCTGGAAGTTAAAACAATAAGATTAACGTGAATCGCACAGACTATTTTATCTCCAAATGAAAGAAAACATGTCCACCGCTGTGGAGTAATGTTTAGCATATCCGGGTTAAAATCCTGGTCGAGACAAGTTACCAGGTTGAGGTTCCTTCTGGAGTTTTCCCTCAACCCATTAAGAGAAAATTCTGGGTAACTTTCGACGCTGGACCCTGGACTCATATTTCGTTGGCATTATAACCTTCATTTCACTCAGACGCTAGATAAACACAATAACTGATAAAGCGTCATAAAATAAACCAATTAAAATACTTGATTTTAAAGATTAAGCGCAATCATATCACATTGCTCTACATTATGCATTACATCACGTTCCTTTTGTAGCAAGAAACATGGCATTAAACATTCCGATTTAAAGTTTGAAAGAAATACATGTTTTCAGCAATCTTGATAACTTAACATTGCTTTTGGAATTCATGATTGTATGTCTCTCTGTGCAGTCAAGTGTATAGTTTTAAATTCTAGAACTTGTAAAAAGGGGTGGTCTACCATTTTGCAAGGGCTAAGGACTAACGAACGAGCTGTTCGACAATGCTTTAAATGTACTAGGTTACTGCAGGAAACAATTTAACCAGACAAGTTTTATTTTTTGTAAGAAAATACTGAAGTGGATTCCGTAGACCCTGTAACTACTGTATTAAGATAATTTGTAATGAGCAATGAGAAAGGGACGACATTGTTATATTGTAGAAGTAATGGACGCATAATAGTAACGTACTATGTTCTGTCAGTGACTGTGAGAAGACCTGCATTTCTGAAGCTTTATCGGAAGTATTCAAATAAGCAATAATAGTACCAGTATCTCTAAAGAGAATGTCAATCCACACTTGGTAAGTCATTCCCATTGTTAAGGTCTTCTGGGTATAAATTGCTGTCAACAAAGAGCCGAAAACGTAATAGTACTCTGTCGATCTATAATGGGGAAATATCTTATTATCAGGGAACGGATTTATATGGACTAAAAATATATGAAATATGTAAATATATATGTAGTTATTTTTACCAAAATATGGAATTAAATATGGATTTTTACCAAAATATGGAATTAAATATGGACTTAAAATTATAAAAAAATGACTATGTACGTTAAATATTGGTACATTTTAATCAAACTAAACAAAAAATATAATGGACGTACCTTATCTTCCAATGTAGTTTCAACAAAACACAATTTTTATTGTCTGTTACCATAACAATAGGTTACAAACATTTCTTTCAAGTGCTGAAAAGTGAATCTTCTTCTATTGTCTCTGAGGATAGATTTATACTGACTAAAAGAGCGTTCGACGTCACAAGAAGTAACTGGTACATAATTCAATTTCACAATGTCTGCTGGGGATAAGTCCAAGTTAATCTTCACTGTTGATTCACCACTCATCACAGCAACAACCTTTTGTAGTTCTTCATATCCAGGGTTTTTTGAAAGTACAGTGTCCACCTTAGCTCTTACTGCATCTGCAACTTTACCTCTACCACGATTCAGTTGTTCCACAGTACTATTTATAATTTCAAAACTTTCAGATAGTGAAAGGTGCCTATTTTGGAGACTTTTGAGCGTTTTTATGATGCATGAAAATGTATGCTGAATGTGAGCTAAGTCATTCTTCACACTTATGTCACAGGTAACTGTTTTCGCAGTATCAATTGAGACTGCATCTTCAGAGTCCAATGCAAGGAGAACATTGTTAATAGAGTCTATATGTTCGGCATAATATTCAACTGCTTCTAGCCATGTACCCCATCTAGTTAAAATTGGCTTTGGTGGCAATGGAATTTCAGGGTACATTTCTTTCAACACGTTAACTCTACTGGGAGCTTTGAGAAATACTTTTTTCACTGATGAAATCAACAAATCTACTTTAGGGAAATTGTCTCTGACCACTTCTGCCACACGATGAAATGCATGCGCCACACAAGTAAAATGAGTCAATTTAGGATATACAACAGATAATGCTTGTCCAGCTTTGACCATATAAGGGGCAGCATCGCTAATAAAGAATAACACATTATCGTACATAATACCCTTTGGCCACAGGATACCCATAGCTTCGTTGAACAGTTTAACTATAGTTTTGTTATTGCACTTTTCTAGAACATCACAATGTAAAAGAATTCGTTCAGAATATTGTTCACTTAACAAACCGATAACTACATTACCAACAAGTCTACCTTCTTTGTCGGGAGTCTCATCAATGGAAACCCAAATTGAACTATCTTTAATTTCATCTCTTATCTTCTGTATTGTCTCATCGTAGATGGATGGAGCATACGTCTTCCTAAGTGTTGACTCATCCGGGATTGTATGTTGAGTATATTTTTCAAGGAATTCCCTGAAGACCTTATTCTTTAGTTTGTAGAGAGGAATATCAGCAGAGATGAGAGAACGGCACAGGTCGATGTTAAACTCAGATCTTACATTCGATGTTGTTGGTTGTGTTAAAAACAATTGTCTCTGCTTGGAATTTAGTTGTTTGTTGGCCTGATGTTTACTAGTTGTAATGTGTTGTTGCACCAGGAACTTTTGTGTAGATGATACTGCACACTGACACAAATTACAAAATAATATTTTATTGTCAGTTGATAAACCATCTTCTTTAAATTCTGAAATGTAACTTGTTAGTTTTGATTTTAAATTGACTGAATGACGTACTTTTGGCATATTTACCGTCTTTATAGTATGATTTACAAAACTGAACCTATGTGTACTCTGACTGGCATTTAACTGTTGAGCTGCACAACTGAAGTCTGTTAAAAATTTTAAATTAAATTAATACAGTTTTGTAACTTACTTTCCCATTGTTGATAGGACTGCTAATTTTCAAATAACTCTGATGTTAAAGGGATTACTGAACATGTGTTTAAATCTCTATTGTTGAAATGTATTTTTAAAAGTTAATGGAATTTTGTTTTGTTTTATTGTTAAACCTAATATAATATGGACTGTTTTATATGAAATATGGAAAATATATGGAAATTAACGAAAATATGTACTAAACTCTAAAATATGGAAAAATATGGAAAATAAAAGTAGGATTTTTCAACCCTACACATTGTGAAACATAAAGATAATGCAAAATATAAATTATATTAGCTTTATAAGTAAATATGTATTTACATATAAATCCTTTCCCTGCTTATTATCTTCAGACCTGTCTTCGGACAGTTCACTAAACAACAACAATTTCGCTAGTGTAATATTGGTGACAGACTACAGTACTAATCGCGATTAGCACTTATCGCGATCAGGCCCTTCTGGACAACACCTAAACTTCATACTTTCTTTTGATGTTTGTTCATTGTTTTTTCCCTTTCTTTTTGTTGTTTCTTGCAGCTTGATATGGGAATTTATTTGTTAAAATTGTTATATGCTTTACAATGTAAACTGATACAATTTATATCATTATTATTTATATTATTTTGAAAAGAGATTTTATAACCTATAAAATTTATATCATGCCAAAAGTTTATATTATTTTGTAATAAAACATATTTTTAAAATCAACCCTAACCTCAACGATAGCGTCGTAATGGAGACTGAAATTGAAAATGTGAAAAAGAAACCAGTTCCAGTTTGTAATCCATTATTTATTGAAATGAAACATCTTTCAGCAGCCTTCTATTGCTCTCTCTGTCTATATATATATATATATATATATATATATATATATATATTTCTTTTTACTTTTCTCACGTCTGCATTAAATTTCTCTACTACGTCTAATAGTAGCCAAATTCATTTTCTAGCCATATATTTTCGTTTCTATTTCATATAATACAATGGAAGCGGTAACAAAATTCCACAGCAGAAGCTATCACGACTTCCTAAATAATATAAATCAAGATGATTCGAAGCCAAAGATTATTAAAATCTTACTTTCGTCCACTGGGCCATGCCTCAGCGCGATTATCTTGTTCTGGAAACAGGATTTAGCTCCTGATCGCGATGGGGACGTGACACACTACAAACCCGATCGCGATTAGTGACTGTAGTCTGTCACCAGTATAACTGTTAGCAACTGTACCCACCGACGTATGTATCTAGGTACATGAATAAGATGCACAGAGCGAAAATGAATGAAGTCTACAATTGAGAACAGCAAATGATTTCGTTGTCAAGAGCGGACATAAACAATCATTAGTTACAATAATTAGGGCCTAGTAGTTTTCTGTTATTGTTGATGTTTAGGTTGCGTCACACCTGACCCACAGATTGTTATCTCTCCACCAAGTTCGCGCATTTTCTCGCAGAGGCCGAGATGAAGGCGGTGAGGTGCAGCGCATCGGGAGGATGAGAGGGCTGTCTGAGTGCTCCACGAATGTAGGACAAGGTTTGTTGATCCGGCAACATTGCATGTCTCAGTGCAACATTTTAGCAATCACGTCGTCGAATTTGCACAGATCGTGTGGCCATTACATCATCAACAGAGAGGAAAATTTGAAGTCTGTCATTTCCAAAAAGATCCTTTGAAAGTTCTACTATGGTTGAAATGTTGGCGATAGCCGTAACAGAGTCTCATTCATAAGACACGTGGCGGCCCGGGTTCGGTTCCCTTTCAGGTCGCGATGATATTTGTGGTAGACAAAACAAATGTTAAAGGGGTTTTCTCGGGATACTCCCGTTTCCTCTCAAACAGCGAGCTCATATATATCGAAATATATCTTGAAATTTCACTGACGGAAGCCAGAAATAAGCTGCGAGTCCAAACTGCATTTCCCGATGCCGAGATAGCAATCCCTATTAATACACTAGGGGAAAAGCATGGAATTTTATCGCTGGGTTTGTGCGCCCCTGTACGGCCGCTCGGCAGTGTCCAACGAGCTGGACTCTATAGCTCGTTGACAGTATCACAGCACTCCCCACACCTCTCCCCACTACTGATGAGTTGGTGCTCAATTGTTGTGAAATTTAAAGGTAGCTTTCGATAATGAGACGTTCAGTGCACAAATGGCCCAACCCACACAATTTGCATATTCTTCTCTTCAAAGTGTAAAACAGCCTAATCATTCTCAGTTTTTCCACGAGATTTCAGCACAAGTTTCGTTTGTGTATCGCATTTCGCGCACTGTTGCAAAGAGGTAAAGTGGAAATATAAATTTTTTGTACGGTAGTGTGCTTTCTCGTCGTTACAGCAAACGAACGCCACGATTGAAAGTTGATTTTACTGAATTCAGAGTTGCCAACCTAGATAAGTTGAAATTTTACAAATAAATGTTCTAGAGTTGTAATGAAAATCACTTTCCTTCTATGTATGCTACAATCCTACAACGCATGTAAAATTCATACACAAAAGGCAATTCATTAATATAACATTATACGAAACAAATCACTAAATTTGAAATGTACTGAACTTTGTTTAAACAATTCAAACTTCTCTTAACCAATATATATATATATATATATATATATATATATATATATATATATATAATTCCAATTGAACACGAAATATTACAAGTATCTGAATCATTTTTACTCCTTCACATTGAAGCTGATGAAGTTTGTATGTTGGCCAGACTACCAAACTTCAGTCAGCTATTCATAATGTAGGCCTAATGAACGTAGGCCTACTGCATATTAAGATTTTTTAAAATATTATTTTCGTGCAAAAAGTACTGTACAATACAGCTTTGTGAAGTGCATTACAAAATCTCGGAAATTGAAAAACTCGCTCTGCTCGTTTATCAAACTTTTCCTCGATTTTGTAAAAAGCACTTTCCAACCTTATATCATAATACAACTATTGTGGATTGGGCCATTTGTGCGCTGAGCGCTTCAATTATGAAGCTTACTGACATCCCTCGCAAGTAGCTGCACTATCACTCTGATCACATAATAGATTGGTCATCCCCATGTTAAAATCGATAACATGTGGAAGAGAACAACCACCATGATCACCACCATCGATTGAGAACAACCGCTAAGTGGAAGTACAGTTGCTCCATGCAGTTCAAATGAGAGTTATAACGTGACTTCTTACGCAGTAGCTAGATGGCAACATAGTAAAATTGATAAAAATTGTTGCCGTCAAAGCCTATAAGGCTGAGCAATCTGTTATACAGGGTGTTGAAAAAGTATTCAATATTTTATGAGGTGCTAGTATGCATCAAAACAAGAAAATAATGTCTAATAAACATGGGTCCTACAACACATACTTCCTGAGATCTGAACACTTATAGGTGCTCAATGTGACGTCCATTCATGGCAATGCATTCCTCTGCCCTTCGGCGTAAGGAACCACGCATTCTTTGAAATTTGTTTTAATACGTTGATAAGAAAGTTCTGATAACGATCCCCAGTCAATCTCTGTGGTAGCACGTATGACCCTATTAATCTATTACCAAGAACGCCTGGCCATAAGTTGATTAGGAATCAGTGCTTATGCCTTGTTTCTTCAACTCCATGGGAATTTTCATCAGCCAACACATGCTGATTACGAAAATTCACAACACCATCTGTGCTGAACCCCGCTCATATTCGCAACCAGATTTTTGTTTTCAATATTCCTTGCGACGTATCATTATTCCATTGCAGGGGTGTCAGCTACAGTATGATTATTGGTTGTCTGCTGTATTGTAGGGCAGAGAAATGCATTGCCATGAATGGATGTCACATTGAGCACCTATGAACAAGTGTTCAGATATCAGAAAGTATGTGTTGTAGGACCCATGTTTATTAGACATTATTTTCTTGTTCTGATGCATACTATCACCTCCTAAAATATTGGATACTTTTTTAACACCCTGTATATGTGATCTGGGATCACCACCACCACCACCACCACCACCACCACCACCACTACCCAACTATGTCATAGATTTTGTATAATCTTGACTTTCTGTAAATTGCATAGCAAGGACATGACATTTACCTTCTAATCTGAGGAAAATCTGGAAAATAATGAAGATAATCATCATCATTTGTTAAAAAAATTAGGCACTTTTACTCGTTCAAAACATAGCGGGTCTCTAATAATGGCAAAAGACCACCGCTTAACAAAGCGTAACGACAAACTCGTCAAGAGCCCCACTGCATTTTCTACGTAAAGGAAATACATTCTGCGGAAAAGCGAACCCAGGTCTTCTCAATTTGTAGCCAAAAATGCTACTTCTTGAGCGAGAGTGGGGAAACTTAAGAACTTACATTCTTCAGCAACTGTTAGGTGAGGCACATTATACACTGTTGTAGTGATCGAGGGATAGGCTGCAAACTCGTAAGAATTTATGATTATGGAAATACAAGGTCATACTTGTACACATTATTTAATGCAAATCATGATGACACATGAGTGCATGGAGGCAGAAATATTGTGTCACACCCCGGCCAGTTACAACTAGGAAAAGACCCACGGTACTAAGTGGGACTGACTCGTTCTGAAGACATGTTCGAAGACAAACATTTCGTTTTCTTCGGTCAGAAGCACTGTATTGTTGGTCGCTCCACCAACTATGCTATAAAAATCAGCTAATATTTAGATAAAGGATATATATATATATATATACATACATACAATAGAATCTCTATTATCCGTAGTAATGAAGGGGCTGGAGTGAACGGTTAATCGAAAAAATCGGATAATCCGTACCATATAAGGTTTTCATAAATTAAGTGCATAGATTAGGCTAATACAGTTTCGTAATTTCCTCCGTGGTCTTCTGTTTTAACATTCTAGATAATAGATCAAATGTTCACTAATTTAAGTCTGATTTTCAACGACAAAACTCCTTATGACGGCTGTCTGTGAAAATATAGGAATAGTAGGCCTACAGGTCTCATGTTGTAGATTTACATACTTCATACACTTTATATTTGTTTTTCATTAAATCGTGCACAGTTGTAATTCCTATTGCGTATTCTGATGAGAGATGAACCAAAGTTTTCCTTTCTCCAAACCATTCAATTACTTGTACTTTTTTTTCGTAGCACAAGAGGTTTTCTTTTGACACTTGCAGAAAACATTTAGCATAGAAGTTAGACAGTACGGCCCCTTTAAGAGTAGACCATACTGTATAAGGGTAAAGGTTTGTAAAGAAACACTCTGTAGAAAAAATTCGTACTAATATAATGTACATAGGCTACAGTACTTCATATTTTTCTACATAAAAAAAGAGCGAGAGAGAAAGTCAGTCGGATAATCCATCAATCGATTAATACGGTGACGGAAAATGGAGGTTCTACTGTATAAAACTCTTTGTTGGACAACGGGCATTTCTAATACCAAACTTACATAGCAAATCTCAGAACTCAATAGTGGTTCGTCTCAAAATCAGCACACAAAATCCGGGTATGGCACATTTGAACAGTTTATAAGTTATATGTTTATTAATTTTGCTTCACGATTATTTTTGAAAATCATAGCATTCTTTAAAAAATTGCAATGCGATTGCTTTTTGAAAGATATATCTAATTTTTGGTTGTATAATTTATTTTTTCTACAATAGTGCGTAAAGTTGCATTTCACCCACTGTTAATAGTGCCTGAAATAAATCTTTAAAACACTAGTGTCTAAAAAAGTAAGTAATCTCTCTAGGTACTGCTATTCACTTTACGCACTGCGAAAGGAAATGCAACATTCTATGTACAAATAATTCCATTCAGTACGAAATTAATGCATTATGTTGATCTTTCGTGACGTAAATATTACACGCAACAGCAATAAGTAACAAATTTAACATTAATATTTACATTTTAGCCCGTATTATTTTGAGGTTACATATGTAATAGTCATTGCTTGCATTATATGATTCCAATCCATGATTACTTCTTCTTTATGGTTCTGACTTCAGAAATGAGGGAGTAAGAAGCAAAGGGGTACACGTGCATTTAAGTTATTTGTGAGAAAATGTGGTTGAAAGTAGCCTACTTAAGATTTCGTAAATTTTGTGAAACTTTTTATTTCAATTTTAGTGTGTGATGTGGTTAAAAGATGTATCCCTTTGCCACTAAAATTTTAATTATTTTAGCTTGCCCTAGATGTCCTTAAAAATGTCACTTGTACCCCCTTAGCTTCTGACCCCCTCAAATGTAATTCAGGAACGTGTCCAGCCAGTATGTCATGCTAAAATTAGTAACTTACTAACAAAAATTTCTGGAAAGAACTAGACACATTTACAACGAAAAAGTTAAAAAAAATAAATAAATAAATAACGCGAGAACGTAAACGTTACAGTGATGACAAACAGTTGAGTCATCATTCACAATGGAAATTTTACGTTACCACAAAGTCATGAAACCCGTAAACAGATGACTGCAATCACAAAGAAGAATTACATGGAAGTGCCGTCGATTATTTAATGTTCGTATAAAAGAATTGCAAATATGAGATATTTGTTCCACATAGTTGAACATACGGCTGACTACTACAAATTAGTATTTGGGCTGTATATGGTTAATATTATAGGTTAGCTATAATGTTGTCAATATGATAAAATAAATGAACAAAATACATACCCTTGCTCTTCATGTTAATGACGATTATCTTTCATTGATTAAAGTTCTCGTTAACACTTTGTTAAAACCATAAAATTTACTTAGTCTTACGTCAAAAGTGTTAAAATTGTTAGAAAAAGGTATATACCTTCGACAGACGGCCCGTTTCGACGCTATGTCACGTCATCCTCAGTGTCTCTTGAACCACTGGTGATCTTGACTCTACGATGTGCATTTGTCGATGGTAGGGGTGGGGGTGTGTTGTTCCTATGGTGGGGGCTGGCTGTTTCTGTGTTATGATGTATTATGACGTCGAATAATGTGTGTGTATTGAACTGCAATTGTGTGTTAAGTATATATTGTGGGTATGCTATTGTATTCTTATATATTTCGTACTGTTCTAGGTTGTTTAATTGTGAACTTTTTGGTGTGATGTGTAAAATTTCCATATCTGTTTCTATATTATTGTAGTCATGATTATTGTTCATAATGTGGTCTGCATAATTTGATGTGATGTAGGGTTTGGTTATAGTTTTAATATGTTCATTATATCTTTTGTGAAAGGATCTTCCTGTTTGTCCTATGTAAAAATGTGGGCAACTATTGCATTTTAATTTGTAAACTCCAGTTGAATTATATTTATTTGAATGTTTAATGTGATTATTTAGGTATTTCTGTGTTGTATTATTTGTTTTGTATGCTATCTTGTATTTTAGTTTTCTGAATGAAGTTGCAATTTTGTGAGTATTGGTATTGTGATATGTTAATGTTATGTATTTATTCTCGCGTGGTGTTTGTGTTGATTTGTTCTGTTTTTGTTTTGCCTTTTTTATTAGTGTGTCTATTATGTTAGGGTTGTATCTATTGTCTTGTGCTATATATTTTATTGTGTTTAATTCTTCAGTGTAGTTGTCATTGTTCATTGGTATATTAATTAATCTGTGTGTCATTGTACGGAAAGCTGTATGTTTATGTTGTATGGGATGATTTGATGAATTGTTTATATGTGTTGTGGTTGTAGTGGGTTTCCTGTATATTTTGAATTCGTGTCTGTTATTTGTTTTGGTTATGGTGATGCTAAGAAGTTTATAGCTTGGTTATGTTCCGTTTCTATTGTATACTTTAATTTGGGATGTATTTTGTTGAGTTGTTGATGTAGGTTTTCTATATGTCTTTTGTTTCCATTATATAGGACTATTATGTCATCTACATATCGATGCCAGTACATTATTTTCTCTGCGTGTTTGTTGTTATCGGTGTTTAGTATGTGTGTTTGTTCTATGTTGTGAATAATTGCTTCTACAAGCACATGCATCGTGTAACATCGCCGCGACCCGAAGTGGACTTTGAAAATATTCGCTGTTCACGAGTGCGGCCACTTTTTTTTTACACTGTACTTTATCACACAGACAGCGATATGATTGAGGAAGGATTAATCTTTCGTCAAACGATGTCATTTTATTTTATTTCTTAAAGCGTTCTCCAACAGCGCTCTTTTTTATGCGCAGTTCAGATAGTGTTTTTGTTTCGTCGCTAACGTCACCACAAAAAAAAACCGCCTGGAGTTTGCAAGCTTCTGTGTTCACATTCCCGTTCACTTCTAAAACGTTTACGAAAACCATTGTGAATGCTTACATTAAATAACCTGATCGTAATCTTTGGCGTTCATGTTACTTTTCATTGTGAATGTCTCTTCTGTGGATTATGGCCGGTTTAGTTGTGATTCCATGGAAACGTAATTCTTAATGGTTCTGAATTTAGACGGCCATGAAGTCGTGATCTTATAACCTTTCCAACTTGATATATTTGTTTAATGAAATTTGTGCTATCGCAGAAAAAAATTATATGATACATATTCGTAAAGTTATATTTTGGTACGGGTTTAAAGAGAACCTTTACGAACTTGTCTTATAAATAACTATTTTCTTTAATATTACAATTTCGTTCCTCTAGTTACATATAAGAACATATTTCTTTAATTTGTTAAGATTTCCCCCCCCCCCTTTCATTCCAATATATGAAATTTTCATCCGTGTTTTCATTCTACGTATCTAGTATTCAGGAGCATGACCGTTGGCAAAAATAGTGAAAAAAGTTTGTAGTCTCCAATAGTGATTCCTATTCCTTCAAATCCCTTCATCCAGTCGACATATAGGTCTTTAAGATAAATATTAAATAAACATAACAAAAGGCTATACCCTTACCTCATTGCTTTTGCAAAGGAGAACACATTGGAAAATTTCTGATCCTGTTTAACACATTGTCTGTACAAGAAATGCAACTACAACATCGCATACAGAACACAAAACACTCTACGAAAGCATATCAACACACAAACAAGTACAACTTAACAGATTTATACAAACTCGCATGCAATAGCTGCAACAACTTCTATATCGGACAGACAAGGAGATCATTTCAAACACGTTACAAAGAACGCATCACAGCCACAACCAAATCACACAACACTTCCACATACGCAGAACACATCACAAGCGCCAACCACACCTACAGCAACATAGGCACAGATATGGAGATTCTATATATCCAACCGAAAAACCAGAAATTCAACACACTAGAACAATACGAAATATATAGATACACAAAAACACACCCACGACAAATTCTAAATACACAACTGAATTTCAGAACACATACTATTTCACTCAAATGAGTGCGCTCCTAGTGTAATGGCAGTTGACACTAGACATATACGTCAACATATATGCCTAACTTGGAGTCAGGCCACAAAGGGAAACACTGAAGGAGGAAGGTTCGATCCGGTGCTGTGGATTGAATTCGACGTAGCTCAGTGGTCAGAGCGCTTGGTACGTAGAACCAAGGATCCGGGTTCGATCCCCGGCGCCGGAGCGAATTTTTCTCCTCAATATTAATTGTCAACATTACAGAGATTATTCTGTAGGACAAATTAATAAATTCATAATATTCTCATAGCTAGCAGTGCATCGTAACTGCGGAATCCCGGCCAAATAAGTCACTCAACTGAGTGCGCTCCTAGTGTAATGACTAGACTTCGTTGAATTGCCAGACGCAGCATGCAATTAGGTTGCCGATGTACGGTAGTATAGAAGAGATGAGGTACCTCCCGGTCTCGTAGTATAAGCAGTTCATGTTAAGAGTTGTGACCGGTCCAAATAGATAGAGCAGCTTCAGCTAATGTATACCTATGTAAGCATTTGTTTTTGCATTACTGTGGTTGGAATAGTCAAAGCTTAACATTTGTTCAGTGCAGACAAGAATTCAATCAAACATACTACAATGAGAGTGTTGCTGTTCCAAACAATTGCCCCTGGAATACCCTTACCCCCGCAGCCAGTCTTGACCCGTTGGAAAACGTGGTTAGATGCTGTTAATTATTATGCAGAATATTACGGCAAAATAATGGGAGTAATTTATGCATTGGATGGAACAGACAATTCCGCTGTTGCAGCAGTAAAATCATTGGCTTCTGAACAGCTATTGGAAGATATTCTGTTCGTTGATTCTAATTTTAAAATCGTGTTCAAAAGCATCATCCTGTTAGAATCGTCAAAACTACAACTCTTAGACGCCCTTAATATAGTGGATAAAGTATCACAAACCGTTATCCGAAATAACAATTCACTAATTTCAGAAAAAGTGAAATGTAAGTTGAGAAACATTATCGCTAAAAATTCTGCCTATTCACAACTTCGTATTACAAATGATGTACTATCAGGTCACGACAAGACGTCTGAAGTTGGTGTACTAAAAAGTAGTGACTTTCCGTTCTTCAAATATGTACGTATTACATCGTGTGATGTTGAACGTACATTTTCCCAATTTAAAAACTGTTTAAGTGACCGTCGGAGGAGGTTCACTTTGCAGTCGCTCAAAATGTACGTAACTCTTCACTGCAATGCACATATTGAAGGATGATGTATCTTACATTTAAGAGTTAATATATCTCACTATAAAATAATTGTGTATTTACATGTTTAGACATTTCCTACTTCAGTGATCATTCATTATATTTCTTGAATGCAGGATACAGGTTTTATTGTAAACGCAGTATACTGCTCAGTGCTTACATCAGAGGCATACTCCATCCGTTGCACGCTCTCTTCTCATACAGTCTATACCGCGTGCGCAGTAAACCTTACGATTCTCGTGGCAATTCCACGAAGTCTAGTAATGACAGTTGACACTAGACATACACGTCAACATATATGCCTAACTGGGAGTCAGGCCACAAAGGGAAACAATGAAGAAGGAAGGTTCGATCCGGTGCTGTGGATTGAATTCGACGTAGCTCTGTGGTCAGAGCGCTTGGTACGTAGAACCAAGGACCCGGGTTCGACCCCGGCGCCGGAGCGAATTTTTCTCCTCAAATATTAATTAAATAATAATTGACACACTATTTCACTCCACACTACACACCACAAGCGCACTCCCAGCAAACCAAATGAAGACACCGGAAGAGTAAGGACCTCACTGGTTCTGAAGATGGCTCCCAAGCTGAAACTAGTCAACTAGGTATTTATAAATTTAGTTCAATATTTACACATGAAAGTAATCACCACAAATTATATTCTACTATTATTAATTAGATTCTTTTTGAAATTGTCTCTTTTTTTATTCACGTATTTTTAACATACATTTATGCATTTATATATATATATATATATATATATATATATATATATATATATATATATATTCATTTTCCATCTCATCTTGAAGGATAACTAAATGGATAATGATCAACTCTATAATCGCTAAAAATGCTGGAGGATTGTATTCCTCTCACTGTGTGCCCCAGGACACTAGTGGTAGCTTTGTGTGCCGCAACCTAAGATTACCTTAGCAAAACTAAATTTGTGTAAGTAACGTATAGAAATTGTTTATCTGAAAATGAGTGATATTCAGTAAAAAAAAACTTATTTACATGACGGTTCATAATAACCATTTTAAAAAATAGGTACATATTACAGCAGATTAGACGATCTTCATTTGCAAACAGTTTGAGAAATGCTGCTGTAAGGTTTGCAAAGGTAGACGCTGTTCGCCTCCGCTGGCTCGTCAGCGACAATGGAGGTTCTTCCACCTTATGGAAGTGCCCCGAGGCGGAACAAGTGTCCCAAATCAGACCTCACGCCCTACTGCTGCTCCTCGCAGCAACAACATGAAGCGTGTGCTCCGTTCAACGTGATGGACACAATACTAATTACCAGTTACCATTAATTCAACCACAGTATCGGAACAAGAAGACGAGGTATAGAGACCGACTTTACTTCATGAAAAGATAACTATCCCACGGCACATTGCTTCTTTGTCTATAGTTCCATTTAATGACACCTTCAGTCGGAGAAGCTATTCAACTTCCGTTGCATTCATTACAACTTAAGAAACATGGAGACTGGTAAGAGACTGTCTTGACCTGTTTGAAGCACTGTAACGAAATTTCATAGGAGACATTAAAAAAATTTCGACAATGATAGCTAGCCACCATGGTTAAATATTACATTCCATACATCATGAATACTACTCAAAAGTCTGTCCTCTTGAATCAACTGGAAGTCATGAAGAAAATCTAAAGTAGTCACAAAAATATAAATCAACTTCTATATGTGATTTTTTTTAGAATGAAACGCATTAGTAACTTATTGCAGTACAAACAAGAATAGAAAAATTAGAAATTAAAATATGCCAGAAAAGTATCTTCTTCTCTCTCATGGATTTAGGCCATTTGACCTGTTTCTACATCAAGAGAATTTATCTCTTCCTTCTCTAGGCATATAATCTAGTAAGAGGGACGGTACTCTGTTAGAATCCATTTTTTGGATACCCTGGTACAGTTATCCTCGGTTCATGTATTCTTTCTTTGAGATCGTTTCTAATATCTTTATTTCTTAGAAATGTTACTCCCATTACTGAACGTAGTAACTTCATCTCTGTCTTTTCAATTTCCCTTTTATCCGAGCGGTGTGCTGTTCAGTTCTCATTTGCATCAGTTAGAATAGGTACTGCTATCATTTTATAAAATTTTGACTGTGTAGTTTTCAATTTTTTTAATGTTCTACGAACTTATTGTTCCACACATTTTATAAAAAATGTTTAAGTTTATGTGCACGTCTTCTTTCTGGCAGTAAGACACATTAAAGCCTAAATTTCATTTATTGTTCTGCCCAAGGGCAGGTCTTTCACTGCAAACCCAGCTTTCTCCAATCTTTCCTATTTTCTGCCTTTCTCTTCGTTTCCTCATATGATCCATATATCTTAATGTCGTCTATCACCTGATATCTTCTTCCACTCCGAACTCTTCTCCCATTCACCATTCCTTCCAGTGCATCCTTCAGTAGATAGCATTATTTCTTATTCTGAATGTCTACTTCACACGTTCCATTCTTCTCCATATCCACATTTCAAATGCTTCTATTCACTTCTCTTCAGTTCGTCATAATGTCTATGTTTCTGCCCTATACAATATTACACTCCATACAAAGCACTTCACTAGTCTCTTCCTTAGTTCTTTTTCCAGAGGTCCGCAGAAGATGCTCCTTTTTCTATTAAAAGCTTCCTTGGCCATTGCTATCCTCCTTTTGACTTCCTGGTAGCAGCTCATGTTACTGCTTATAGTACACCCCAAGTATTTGAAGCTGTCCACTTGCTCTACTGCATCATTTAGAATTAGCAAGTTTATCTTCTGTATTTTTCTTCCTATGACCATGCTCTTCGTCTTATTTGCATTTATCTTCATTCCATACTGCTCACAGCTGTCATTTAGCTCCAGTTCCATACCCTTTAATATCATTTCCTCTTCTGCTAATAATGCCCTATAATCAGCAAATCTTATGCACATTCTTCTTCATTCTCCTACTATCAATCCTCCCATGTTCTGAAAACAGTTCTTCACTAAATCCTCCACGTAGATGTTGAACAGGATAGGTGATAAAGGACATCCTTGACGTACTCCTCTCCCAATTTCACTTCCTTCTGATATTTTCTTCTCTTATCCTGACTTTGACTCGTTGTTTCATATAAAGATTACTGAACAGTCTTCTCTTTTTCCAATCTACACCAATTTTCTTTAGCATCCGCATCAGTTTATTCCAATCCACTCTGTCAAAAGCTTTTCTAGGTCCACAAATACTACATACACTTCTTTATTCTTCTCTAGGTATCTTTCACCGATTGTCCGAAGCAGTCCAATTGCACCTCTCGTACCTTTTCCCTTCCTGAAGCCAAACTGCTCTTCTTCCAACTGTTGTTCCGTCTTAGAATATAAACGTCGATTCAGTATTCGCAAGAGAATCTTCGCCGAGTTCGATATTAGGCTGATAGTCCTGAACTCCTTACACTTCTTGGCATTGTTTTTCTTCGGTATTGGAATCAACACTGCCTCCGTAAAATCTTCAGGTCATTCGCCTTCCTCATAAATTTTGTTGCATAATGATAGAATTTGCTTCTTTTCTTCACCCAAGCATTTCACATTTCAATGGGGATTCCATGAACTTCTCTTCCTTTCCCATTCTTTATTTCCTTAAGCGCTAGTTCAACTTCTTCGCTTAAAATAGAAAATCCATTTTCGCCTTTTGATACGGCTTCTTCGTATTCTACAGCTAAGTCATCCGGACGATTCCTTGTCTCATATAACTCTTCTACACATTTCATCCATTTGTTTAGTATTCCCTGTTTATCTGTTATTTCAAATCCTAGATAATTAAAATTATTGATACGCTCTATTATTTGGTTGTTAATCATTATTTTACACCTCAAGTGAGTTTTCCAGTCACATGTTATCACTTTAGTCTTTGTTACTGAAAATTTAATATTATATTTATTTGCTATTTGACTGAGTTTATATAAACTGTCAATTGTAGATTACTTTCTGAATTACTGAAAATGATCTGGTCGTCTGTAAATAAAAGTGTTCAAAATCTTATCTCTAATTTTAAAGTTATTTATTACATTTTCTTGCCATTACAGAGAGTTCGGCAGGAAACACAGGTAAATTCTGTCGGTTTTTCACTGTTTGTAGGTCGGAAGGATTACCGAAGAAATAAAGTGAGGGACGATTTTGTGTTGCGTATTATAGACAGTTAACACATGCTGTAGGGGAATCAAAGTTAGAGCATTAGTATACAGCTGACTTCCATTCAGTGCCATTAGGTTTAGTTCGTGGCAATGCAGTATATATTAGAACAGTAATCTTCATTCATGTAAAATATTTAAACTATTTTTCACTTAACTGCGAATAACTATCTCACTTCGCTAACAAGGTTCAGCTACAAATCCAACGGTTCTGGGATTGATTTCTGGGAGCGAAGTGAATATCACTCTTTCGTGAGGAGTGGATATGTAGCTATGCATTATCTTGTGTTTGTCCTGCGAACTCTTAAATGATGACATTACGTAATGCTGACCACATGACCATGGAGTTTCGTTTCTTATGACTGTCTACTGTTGGTTCAAAATTCTCAGAAAAGTGAGAATGAAAGAGACAAAAGATTCAGTCGTTCAAGTAGATGTATTGAAATGGGAGGAAAAGAATTTTGTTCCATTGAGCATTTCTCATTCAAAATTTGTTAGAACACATAGGTTACAAGGTAAGAATGGAGTTGCACATTATGAAATTTATCCTCACGATGGAGCATCCTGTCGACCTCCCTCTAAGCTTTTCCACAGTTCAGAAACCAGTCTCGAAACATAGACAACAGAACAGCGTGTGACGGGATCCGGCTCACCTGAGACGCGTTTTATGAAGGAGTGAAACCATTCATTTAGAAAGTGCACAATGATGCACTCCAGTTCACAAAGTTGGTCAGGTCTGCTGCTGATTCATTCAAGGACTTGCCCACTCGTCCAGCATGTAGGGTAAGATCTACTAACAATAAATGCATCATACCATGAAGGTAATGCAAGACGTTTACTCAACTATTCTTCAAAACTACAGACGCTTTTCTTTCTCGATTAAAGAATGATACGACATTATTGGAACAACATACTCATATCATAACTTAACTATTCTTTAAAACTACAGACGCTTTTCATTCTTGATTATAGAATCATACAACATAACTGGAATAATATTTATTTACATAACCATTCTTCAAAACTACAGACGCTTTTCATTCTTGATTATAGAATCATACGACATTACTCGAACAATATTTCTTTATTCAAAACTACAGACGCTTTTCTTTCCCGATTAAAGAATGATACGACATTATTGGAACAACATACTCATATCATCACTTAACTATTCTCTAAAACCACAGACGCTTTTCATTCTTGATTATAGAATCATACGACATAACTGGAACAATATTTCTTTACATAACCATTCTTCAAAACTACAGACGCTTTTCATTCTTGATTATAGAATCACACGACATAACTGGAACAATATTTCTTTGCAGAACCATTCTTTAAAACTACAGACGCTTTTCATTCTTGATTATAGAATCATACGACATTACTGGAACAATATTTCTTTATTCAAAACTACAGTCGCTTTTCATTCTTGATTATAGAATGACACGACATTACTGGTATAATATTTCTTTACTTAACTACAATTCAAAGCTACAGACGCTTTTCATTCTTGATTATAGACTGTTATATTACTGGAACAATATTTATTTACTTAACTATTTTTCAAAACTACAGACGCTTTTCAGACGCATTTCATTCTTGATTATATAATGAACCATATTACTAGAACAATATTTCTTTACTACACACGCTTTTCATTTTCGATTACAGAATGTTATGACATTATTTCTTTACTCAACTAAGAAAGATATTAGTGAAGTGTTTTGTGTGTAGTGTGGCATTGTATGGAATAGAAAGATGGATATTACGACGAAGTGAAGAGAAACGACTAGAAGCATTTGAATAGGAATATAGGGAAGAATGGAGCGTGTGAAATGCACAGACAGGATAAGAAATGAAGCTGTGCTGGAAAGGGTGGATGAAGAAAGGATAATGCTGAAACCGATCAGGAAGAGGAACAGAAATTGACTGGGTCACTGGCTAAGAAGAAACTGCCACTGAAGGATGCACTGGAAGGAATAGTGAACGGAAGAAAAGTTCGGGAGAGAAGAAGATGTCAGATAATAGACGACATTAAGATACATGGATTATATGCAGAAACTAAGAGGAAGGTGGAAAATAGGAACGATTGGAGAATGCACATTCCTAAACATGGCATCTTCTGAAAGAGAATTAAATTTAGAACATCTCAATTTAGGCTGCAGATGCAAGACAAGTATATCTGTAGGACGTTTCGAGAGATCACAAGGGCAACTGGCTGACGAAGCAGAAGAAACTGTAAACTATTTGAAGGCGGGCACAATTAAGTCAACAGATTTCATCTATCTGCAGTAGAGTTCTCAAACGTAAATAAATGAATAAATAAATAAGTAAATATGTAAATAAATAAATTAATAAGTAAATATATTATAGAATTGTTATTGAGAGAGCGTTGTAAGCATTTTAATGGTATTAAATTACTTATAGATCACTCAAAAGTGTATGAATCTCTTCTCTTCATTATTAGCCGATTATAGAGTACTTGACGGTTGAAGTGCAAGTCTGACGCTGTGTGAAGGTCATTTGAATGAATTTCACCTTGGAAGTGAATGTTTTTCCATTGCCAAGAATAATATTCTACATTTTTCACTCCGGACACACGCCATTGCATGTCCTTTAAAAAAGGTACAAAGCAACTAAGATTGGAATTGCAACTGGTGTAGAAAATATTGAAGAGAACGAATACTAATATAGTCTCAATGAAGATATTGTTGACAGGAAACAATATCTCTTAAAGTTGTGTAGTAGCTGAAATAGTCATAAACAGAGAAACAATTATACTGAATTTTATAAGGAATATTGCACGGCATTTGCCTATCATACTTGTCACCTGAAAATAAAGACTAACAATATAGACCCCATATAACTTTCTGACATTTTTAGACGGTTATTTAATGAAGCTTTACCAACTATGTACTAGATTACTTAACATCTATGGAATTTATGATAGCGAGCTATCTAATGAGATGAGGCCGAAGATTCGCCATAAGATTTCCTGACATTCGCCTTACACATGGGGAAACCTCAAAAAACCCCAACCAGGTAATCATCAGAAGAGAGTATCGAACCCACATCTGAGCGCAGCTCCGGATCAGCAGGCAAACGCGCTATCATTTGAGGTACGCTAGTGGCATTGCCAAATTCAAGATGCTAGCGTTAATCTTGTCACTTCCACCTCAAAAAGTGTAAAGAATATGAAATATTAGAATACTAGACATCCATAAATAATGAAACTTCCTGGTCATGTGGACACAACACAAACACAAGGAGAGAGACAAATGCAGTCTCTGTTAATGTCGATTCTTTTATTCACTACCTGTTTCTAACTATGGAGACTATTTTAGAGTAACATATAATAGCAATAATGAATTTTGAATTAGATGAGATATCTGGACATATATTTTTTGTTTTCCTTTTCACTTCATGTGGACTATCAAATTTGGAGCCCTTACTATAGGAAAATTTTAAAGAACGTAGATCTATTACAATGCTGCTTGACAAGACAGAAAGATTCCCTAGAGGGTGGTGTTAAAGCAACGCTAAAGAATTGTTATTAATGACAAGCATAATATGAAATCAGAGAATACCTATCTCAGGATTGTTTTCGTCCACAAAAAAATTATTTGGACGCCGATATTTCAATGCGAATCTCAATTCATTTATAACTAAGCGAAAACTTGTCTCGAAGGCAAACAAATTTTATAGGTGCTACAATTGACCTGATTTTCTGCTGAAATATAATTGTTTATGAAATAACGTTACTCTGTCAAAGTAACTATTGTACAAACTGTGGACTGTTAATTTATACAGGGTGTGAGGGATATAAGCGCCGCCCTTTTCACAGCCATCGGGGACGGTCTACAGATCAAAAAAGTCCATACAACATAGTCAAAACTTGATAGTTTTCCCAGAAAAAAAATATTTTCTTATTTTATTTGCGTTATACTGCTTATATCGTTAGTAAAATTACGAAAACAATTACATCAGTAGATATAGCTAGGAAAGAGTTAATATTAGTTTAAATAAATATTTATGTTCTATTACGTTTTCGTGAAATTAAATAAAAATGCATGCCTAAATTTATTAATATTCTGCGTAAGAGACGTGGCAACGTTCAGCAGGCAGTACTCTGCACAGACATAAGTACAAGTATGCTGAGTTCAAGCTCCCTGTCCATAGGCCTACTGTCGAGCGTATGGCAGTTCAGTACAGGGTATTCGATAAACTTACAATGTCATTCACAGTTTAGGAATATCGTATGTTATTAATTTATGGAGAAAGTCATCGTAATTCAAGTGAGGCTAGAAGGATGTACCGTCAACGTTTTCCTCAAAGAAGGTTACCTAATCGGCGAACTTTTATAGCAGTTTCTCAACGATTATTAGAAACTAGAAGTCTCTTACCCCGTTTCAACAATTACACAACCAGAAATTTGTTTAAAAATGATACTGCTTTACGGAAGCGGGAAAGATTAAAATGCTACATTAGAAAAAAGTTCGTGTGTTTTGTGCAGAAAACCATTATTGTTTATTTTTTTGACGTACAATAAAATAATGGAGCAATATTGTTACATAAAATGCGAATTTACCATAATGTTCTATTAATTAGATTGAAAGTTTGTATTCGCTGCTCGTTTTATGTAAACAACAGTATTGTCATGGTCGCTCCTGCATTAGAACAGAGCATCTGTTTTGTACCGGTATGTCTGCACCCGCTTGAGCTGTACTGTGTACTTCTAAACCCCCTTCTTCCCGCTTGAGCTGTACTGTGTACTTCTGAACTCCCTCCTCCCCATCCAGCAACGTTGCAAAAGTCTAATATTGTAAGCTGCAGTAATTAGTTAAATATATAAATTAGAAAAAAAAATTGTAAGGACATTTTTTTCTTCTTTGTGACATGCATAATCATGAGTTAAAGTAATGGCACTTACTGTATAGTCCTTACACTTTGTATAACATGAGACAATATTTCTTAATATGATTTATCGTGGTGTATACTGAAGATCTGAAGGTAGAGGAAGTAAAAACTGTTTTAAAACTTTCAGCGACAACAAATCATACACATCTGGTGGAGTCTAGTCAGACAAAGCATAATGAACGATCTTGATGGCCTTGTTCGAGTCCAAAGCCGACATACTGTGGTCGGCCTTCACGGCCAACACCTCCAGTATCCATTGGCAAGGAAATTTGTAGCCAGAATTCACCCACGCAAGTATATTTTCATTACCCCGTGTTTATTGAACATCCATTACTCTGCCTTCGCAAAGCTGCTCGCCTTCGATAAAAACTGATCAAGATTCGACCTACAAGTCAATGCAATCTTGGCACGTGGTTGGTTTCATTACATATGTTACGTCTCGGATGTGCATTCTTACTCATTCACTTGACTATTTGTTCAATTTGTTCTCTTTGTTGAATTTAAATCAGATTTTCTTTTTTGCTCCATTATCTCTTGCCTTCGCCATTAATTCAATTACATGAAATATTATAGAAATGGGTTACAATTGCATATTGCAGAAGGAAGTACTTTACAAACGGAATCAACTAAACAACGAACATTTTTACTGCTTCAACAGTATTTCATGGTAAATACATTATTACATGCAAAAAATTTAGTCAAAATAATCGAAGGGTTAATGTGAAACTAATGTAACTGCAATCGATATTTTATTCACAACAAAATTCTTAAGAGGCAATACGCTTAGTTCACATGAACTATACCATCATGTTTTGTACTTGCGAATTGTAATACAGTAGAACCTAAGTTATACGTAACTCAGTTATACGTAATTCTAGTTTGTACTTAGCTATACAGAGATCCTGGTAAAACCACATTTAATTATATAATTCATTCACTTGCAAATCAAAGAAGTGTGGAAGTTATAGTCCGAAGATACCCACAACATAAAACAAACAATAGTCCTCAGTACCTCAGAGCACTCTCGTACCATTTAAAACGATAAAATGAACCACAAAACGAAGAAGAAGCAAATTAAAAACCTAATAAAGTAACAAAAATTTATTTGTACCTACTCGTATTATATTTGTGAGCATTTACCTACAATGCAGGTTTATGTAAGTCATATTTTAAACATTAAGTTCTGCATAAGTCTTGGAATCTGAACTTTTATTAATATGGATATTTATAACTATAGACTTTTATTATAGTGGATCTTTTTTACTTGGACATATTCCTATGGACCTTTTCACCTAGTATCACTACTCTAGCATGAACACCACTGAAAACCGGAATACAAAATATAGACGAGTCAACCCGCACATGCATATTAGGGGTGGAGGTAGAAGACGCAGTTTCCGGTGTCAGTAAGACTAAGAAACGAGAAAGCGTAGCTCAGTCGGCTAAGGCGCTTGCCTGCGAATTTGGAGTTGCGCTCGGGCGCGGGTTCGATTCCCGCTTTGGTTTGTTTACCTGGTTGGGTTTTTTCCGAGGTTTTCCCCAACCGTAAGACAAATGTCAGATAATCTTTAGCGAATCCTCGGTCTCATCTCGCCATCACCAATCCCATCGACGCTAAATAACCTCTTAGTTGATAAAGCATCGTTAAATAACCAAGTTAAAAAAAACTAGACGGCATAATGGAATTCAGTGTACCTAACGCAGTAGCTAAAGCAACAAATTTAAATATGCAAGAATTTGCATCTGTGTTCAATTTCAAACACCCACATTTGCAGCCTACATAATTATAACGATGTATGATAGTGAGTCTGAAAGGCTTATGACACAAGTACGAGATGTGTTTTCATATAATGTCGTAGATCGAAGCCTAGATATAGCAGTAAAACAGTTTTCAATAAACATTAAGTTTCTGGGTGGGGTTCAAATTCCAAGCCTCACACCTGGACGTTGCACAAGAATAAAACCATGCTATAACATTAGTCATGTACTAGCTGATGACATCATACATTAACTAATAAATAAATCAATCCTGCTTTTGGAGGAATATTAACAATGCCTACTCACTGCAAACTTAGGTCGGACACTTTGAAGTGAAAAGAATGTCTACAGGTATGAAAGTTTTATTTTATAATTTCAGACATTAAATATTTCAATCCCATATCAGCTTAACAATTTAAAGACACAAAGTTGTAATACAGCACAAGGAAATTTTCAAGAGATCTTATTTATTTAAGTTTGCTGCGATGTTTAGTATTCTGGTAAACTTAAATGTGATTTAATATGAGGTAAATTTCCAATTCCATTCTTAATAATTATCACCTTGCGGCACTAAAACGTATTTCTATTAAGATATCTATGACATAGTCTCTCTTGTAGTAAAAACAATATCTAAATTTGTAATAGAGAAACGAGTTTCTACATAGTATATTTAAAATATTTACGTTATTTTAAATACAAAATATATATATATATATATATATATATATATATATATATATATATATATATATATATATATATATAAAATAACACACCTGGGCACGATAGCCCATAGAAGGCATAGGTCGATCAAGCGACAGCTATATTTATTGCATTTTATCACTAGTGTCTAATTCTGAACGATTTCCTTTAAAATCTGAATTGTTTTTTGAAAAAAAAAAACCATAGACCAAAAAATGCAAATTTGATATATTAAGCATAGCCTATGGTGAGCGTATTGTAGCGACCATCTACTGAATTAGTTGTTAGGGGAAAAAGTACCATAGGTCTATGTTGAAGTGGAAATTTTCAGTAGTTTCATAAAACAACTATAGTGTAAAGACTTTTTTTTGTGTGAAAACAGCCATTGTCCAGCCAGGACGATGGTAGCATTTACAAATATCCCATTCATATGATCCATTACATCTACAACTTACAAATGGCTTTTAAGGAACCCGCAGGTTCATTGCCGCCCTCACCTAAGCCCGCTATCGGTCCCTATGCTGTGCAAGATTAACCCATTCTCTATCATCATATCCCACCTCCCTCAAATCCATTTTATATCTGCAGTGCCTGGGAAAAGTGACATAAGTCAGTTTCCACAAACCTTTTTTGATAATTTACTGACAACTTACGGAACATTTGCTCGCTTACAATAATTCATACAGAAAAAAATCAAATCGACATAAACCAGTGTAAGTTGTCAATAAATTATCAAAAAAGGTTTGTGGAAACTGACTTATGCCACTTTTCCCAGGCATTGCAGATATTATCCTCCCATCTATGTCTCTGCCTCCCCAAGGGTCTTTTTCCTTCCGGCCTCCCAACTAACACTCTATATGCATTTCTAGATTCGCCCATATGTGCTACATACCCTGCCCATCTCAAACGTCTGGATTTAATGTTTCTAATTATGTGAGGTGAAGAACACAATGCGTGCAGTTCTGCGTTGTGTAACTTTCTCCATTCTCTTGTAACTTCATCCCGTTTAGCCCCAAATATTTTCCTAAGAACCTTATTCTCAAACACCCTTAATCTCTGTTCCTCTCTCAAAGTGACAGTCCAAGTTTCAGAACCATACAGAACAACCGGTAATATAACTGTTTTATAAATTCTAACTTTCAGATTTTTTGACAGCAGACTAGATGACAAAAGCGTCTCAACCGAATAATAACAGACATTTACCATATTTATTCTGAGTTGAATTTCCTCCCAAGTGTCATTTATATATGTTACTGTTGCTCCAGAAACATTTATCCATACAATATTAAACTGTAATAGATTGGCAGTACGCAACAAAAGTAACCTCAAAGAAAAATACTTCAACACGTGAATTGTTGTATTAGTTATTGTGTCATCTTTATGTGCAGAAGTAACCCCATGGGAAAAACGTAAGCAACGAAAGGAGAAGAAACAGGATATAATAAAAAAAGAAAAGATTAAAGGAGAGACACACTTCAGCCACAACAGAGTTCTTTTTCTTAAAAAGACCATTGTACACAGTTACCTACATTTACATATGTATTCCTATGAGGCAATTTAAGTTATAAATGTACTTCAGTTTTCCAAAGTGTCTGAACACCTTAAGAAACGGAATGATGAATTTCATACTTGAAGTATCAACAACACCCATGCCAGTTAGTTTTTTGTTTCTTCTGAAAATTTATGTTTTTGGACTATGGTTGTTTTTTCTTTAAAAAACCCCTTCATATGTGTATGTCCTCAACTCGTAGTTACAAAAGGAGTTAAACGTAATTAGAAGAGGGCACTTATTCTTATACAACTCCAGTAATGAACACTCACGGTAGGATGAATTTAAACGAAATAATTACTGGACAGAGATAATAACTGCCATTTTCAAACCGTGAATTTTACAGTTATAAATCTATTCACAGATCCGTAACTAATAGCTACACATAAATTCAGAACCTTCTTGTTTAATTGAGCAAAAATCGCGCTTTAATAACACCTAAAGAATAAAAGACAAAAATTATATGTTTCCTCCGCTATGGCTTACTTCACTTTAGTGATTTAAACCCAACGAACTCGCTTCGATTCATGACGAAAGAAGTGAAAATGTAGTGTCCCTTAAACTCTGGACCTATTTCATGGAAATGTTAATTATAAATAGTAGGCAATTATGCTTGCTACTAATTACATTACTAAATAAAACGAATCAGAAAATATATACGCTAAATCACGAGCCGTTATTAAATGCAAGAATCACAAAACCCAAATGCAATAAATTTTTTAATAACTACATTGTGACTTACAGAACACCAAGCAATCACAGCCTTTAAGTCAAGTCAGTCAAGCGTATATAAAAAGTTAGAAGACCACTATCGATTATATTATAAGTTGATATACAATTATATTTATATTGCAACATATAATGGAAATATATAAGGTGGAAATGAAATAATCCTGCAGATTGAAAAAAAACGATAGGGTACACTTAAATGTAGAGAAAACATTTATTATGTTTTGTGATTAAATGCAGGGTTAATTAGAAAATTAAGTTAGAAGTTTCAACAGTCTGGCAACATCGTCGCTAACACACTCATTTTGTTCTCGTAATACAGATGTAAGAGTCAACAAATTCATGTCTGTTTCCTACGTTCTACCTCGGGCTATGGCTACGACGTTCCAATCTGCTCGCATCGTTCAGTGGCTTGAAATTAGTGACTTTTAAATTAAATATACACGAAAACTGTCCACGCTACTGAAATACGCCTGAAGGGTAAATGGTTCTTTATTATATTTTCTATCACGAACCTACTCGCAATAGTCACGGAATAAGAGGGTGTAAAACATTTGGGAAAAACGGTAGGGTACACTTAAATGATTGGGTCTGACACCCGGAGCGAGCATTTATGTTAGGAAAATATGTGCGAGCTTCACCGGGTTAATATCTCTGACGTTTCAATATTACTCACAGGTTCCAACGTCCGGTTTTTATCGCTCAAGATATGAAATGGTTGTTTATTTTCTTATGTCCGAATCCTGAGGAATACGGCCCATGTAACAAAACTTGTAATTAGTTTCCGAACGCTGGAATATTGAATCTTAATACACGGTTTAAAGATCGGATTTGAAGACCTCGGTGCAAAACCCGTTCAAGTAATTTTTTTCTTTCAAAATCGACATTTAATATGCACTGCATAGATAAATATATGCACATCTTTGTGCAAGAATTCGTCAAGTGTAACTTTCAGTAACGTCTCTACAGTTGAAAAGGACTCGACTGTTTCACTGATCAGCATAAAAAATACATCTTCCCGCTAGATGGAAGATAGGTCAATATTCTTTCCCTAAAGTCCTATATTTCAGTACCAATTTTAACTACAGCTTTGGTCCTCCAAGATCAGATCCTAGCAGCGCGTTTGCCTAGTAATTCGGATTTGCGATAGGACGCGGGTTCGATTTCCGCTTGAGGTGGTTACCTGGTTAGTTTTTCCGAGATTTTCTCAAACCGTGAGGCGAATGTCAAATAATCTAAGGCGAATCCTTGCCCTCATCTCGCCAAATACAACCACTCTATCACCAATTTCATTGAAACTAAATAACCCAGTAGTTGAAACGGCGCGCCGCGGCGTCGTAAAATAACCAAGTTAAAAAAAACTATTATAAGCTTACGCTTATTGGCTGCACTGAACACTTTAAGCTTTAAAGTACAGTACAATAATAATTGTTTGAAAATATATAATATACATACGTAATCGCAATATATAATATATGCAATAATCAATCACTCAACGGGAACTCACCGTAAACTGAAATAAGTATCGTAGATTGTTTTCAAACAAGAAATAAATTAAGTTCAAACATGATAAAGAAATCTGTTGTATTTTCGGGACAAAAACATTGAAGTCTATTTTTAAAAAATCTATAGACGAAAGAGAACTAACAAGAATATTGGTAACCACATAAAAAAAATCATTAATTTCCTAAATTATGATATAAAAATTAGTTTGAAATAAATGCATTCAGTTTTTCTGGATTTTTTTTATCTCCCGTAAAATTTTCATTTCTGGACTTGACTGCTTTTTGCAACGAGGTCTTCAATTGTTCTTTTCAGTGAACCATAGACAAATCATAAATACAAAATAATGATTACAGGATTCTTTCCGATCTCTGGAGACGAATTTGAATTACATTATATGCGCCAGGAGTCACACGACAGCTGAACTGTGGCGCGAGGTGACAGACCAGTAGTGAGTGATCTCATAGTCGAGTGCACGACGACTCACAGCAGAAATTCCCAAGAAAATCGTGCATTTTTGGGAGGGCTACATAACAATCCTTCCCGATGCCAAGTAGGCCTACAGTTAAGTGAAAATAAAAGAAGCCTGTAGTAAACGAAGTTTTGTTATTTCCAAGAAAGGCATCTTCTGTGTACTTAATGAGATTGGTAAAGCTGGAATGGAATTAATTTGTATCATCTCGTGGGATGTGGCGACTTGTGACGGGGGGTGGATTTGCATGCTTTTTACACTTTGGAATTAATCCCATCCGAGCTTTGCCAGTCTTATTAGGTAGGCCTTTCTTGGAAATAACGAAACCACGTTTTTTGCAGGCTCCTATGGTTTTCACGAAACTGTACTTGGCATCGGAAAGGGTTGTTATGTACCCCTCCCAAAAAGGCTCGATTTTCTTGGGCATTGCTACTGTGATACACAGTGCACTCTGATTATGAAATCACTCACTACTGGTCTGTCACCCCTCACCGCAATTCCTGACGCACATGACGTCATTCAAATTCGTTATAAGAGATCGTAAACAACCTAAACAACCCGTACAACACCATTAGTCGAACGGCTAGAGCGACAACTTTTCACGCTGGTAACCCAGGTTCGATTACCGGTGATGGACAAATTCGGATTTTGGTAGTACGTTTTCGAGGAGTACTCCCGTCTTCCCTATTGAAATTTCAACATTGCTCTATTAATCATTATGTGGTGCTAAGTAGTTCGCCTCACATGATGCACAGAAGGCAACGCCTATGGCGGCTAAAAGAACTACAGCTTCGGCACGTCGCCCACATATGAGGACGCATGGGTGAACTGCGGAAGTAAAGTGCGCGCCATTGGGCAAATATAAATAATAAATAAATAAATAAATAAATAAATAAATAAATAAATAAATAAATAAATAAATAAATAAATAAATAAATAAATAAATATTCGATTTATAGTAAGCGATAATATTCCAAGACATTTGCCCAACAAGTCTTTGAAAACATCAATTTTACACAGTTTTACACAGTTTCGTCGGGATACAAACTCACGTGTCCTGTGTGCAAAGTCAACACTAGCCGTCCATATACAGCTGCAATTTTATTGTACACACGCCTGAAACGCACATTGTCCGGTTAAGGAAGGGCATTAAACGTTGCATAAAGTAACGGTTCTCAATAGCGTGCGATTCTAAGTCAGATTTTGCAACAAACTTAGAATACCGTTTTGTCAATATGTTCATTATCGACTGAATGACTCAGTACAACAATTACTACGACCTTCAGCTCCCTGCCCGAAGCAAACAAGTAAAGAACTGATCCCGGAAGTGCACGACTGCCTGTGCTATTCAGTGGCGTAACCTCACGTAGAGTTGAATCTTCTTCTTCCTCATTGGTGGTTATCATTGGTGATTTGTGTCTTGCTAATCGACAGGGTCGCTATGGTCAGATCGATCGCTGTATGTACTGGAAATTCCACAACAGTTTTTATTGTTTGTGAAGTTGCGGTATTTGGTGGTCAGAGTATGAAGCAGACATTTCTGCAAGCCGCAACAATTCATATCGGTAAAGTGAAAGGCTCCATTTCCTCCGGACATTGTGACTCACTTCACGTTCCGAGAGCCTGAAACTCGTTTTGGCTTTCTTTTGTATGTTACATCGTACTAAAGTGAGACCAGCCAGAGTTGATTCCTCATGTTTTCTGAGCATGTGGTTGGAAAATATGTGCAGATAATATCGATGGTGTTTGGGTAAAGGGAGACAAGTCAGAAAAATGAGTTTTAGGATAAATTAAAATTAAACTTTGAATCATTATTGCAAATAGTCCGCCGAGTTAGCTCTGTGATAGCGTGTCTGCCTCCAGACTAGCCGGCCCGGGTTCGATTCCCTGTGTGGTCAGAAATGTTCTTGTAAAATTTCTACCTCGGGACTAGGAGAGATGGCGGTGCACAACTTTTAATCACTAAATTGTACACCAATATGCCTGGGTTAAATCCTAAATCTCTCCGCAGTGCATATGAAGGGAAGGTATATGTCACTGTTGATAGTGATTCGTCCGTCGGATGGGGACGTTAAGCCTGGCGGCCCACTTGGTGCTATTCGACAGGAGTAGGCTACGTGCCGGCACCGGGTTTCCCCTTCTCCCTTCCTCACCATCATCATCCACACCCATTCCCTACACTATACTTATACGAACACTTCACATACACTTACCCTAATACACGACATAATTCTTCACAGATGCACACCATGCATAACGTGGCCCCCCGAAGTGGTGTGCAATTTGAAAATGAGTCACAGTCCTGCCATCTATCCGCTGTATGCGGAACCCGAATCACGCAAATAATTTTCTACACAATTAAAACATCTGCTGGTATTATTTTGTTTTTTGCATACCCCATTTTACATTTAAACTTCTGTATTCACACGGGGACCAAAGTCCATTTCTACAAGAAATTACAATCTTCTTTACCCGAATATCATCGATATTATATAGTCAATTTTCGCTGTCGCTTTGGTTTTAGTTACCATAACAACTTCATGCCGCCAAATTTAATACTTGTAAAGTAATCCGTGGAGCCACACCCATGAAGAGCCCAGACCCACTAGCCGGCTGCTGTCCTCACGTTTACAAGCCGAAGCAGAGGTGGACGATCATCCAACTAGAATAGAGATATCGTGTGGTTAGCACGATGATCCCCCACCCGTTATAGTTGGCTTTCGCATCTAATTTCGCTACCTGTTGTATTTCCCCAAGTGCATCACGATGCTGGGTGGGCACCGGCCCAATACACAGGCCGAAATTTCATGAGAAGATTTCTTCCCCCAAGAAGACTCGAACCAGCGCGCATTCCGTAACGCGGGTCGTAGGCAGGATGCCTTAGACCACGGCGCGAGACAGTTTAATACTTGGGGATTCCAATATCTAGACTACTTATTTTTTATTTTCTTTCTTTCATATGGTTTGACTGACGAAAAAGTAGTATCACACGAGCTGCCTGCACTACAGTGGCATTTTAAACTGCGTAGTTGCTTATCGGCAATGACAGTCGAAAAACATAAAAAGTGACGATATAATATTATAACATAACCTATATTATGTCACTTAGCTATACCCTCATCTAACCCACTCTCACCTGTCAGTCCTACTTGTCTGTCACTTAACTATCCCCTCTAACTTTGTTCCTCGATCTCGACATTCTGCCACTTAGCTATCCCCCCATAAAATCCACTCAAAATAATGTCATAGTCATCAGCTCCCAACACTTGGCTATCTCCTCATCTAATCTTAACACAGTCGTCGCCTCTTGTCACTGAGTTATCACCTCCTCTAACCTTATCATAAACCTCGAATTCCCGTCACTTAGCCATGCCCTCATATAACCCCATCTAACCTTATCGCAGTCCTCCGTTTCCCGTCACTTAACTATCTCCTCACATAACCCACTCAAATTTTGTCTCAGTTTTCAGCCATCACTTGGCTATCCCACCATTTATCCTACTCTAACCTTGTCACAGTCCTCGGCCTCCTGTTATTTAACTATCGCCGCGTGTGTCCACATTGTGCAGAATACGCGTTGTTCGGAGACTTATGAAATAAATGTAATATACGGACATAAATAGTATTGGGTAAATAGTCGAAACAATATTATTTTTAAATTTAACTTTCAATTTTACCTTTATTTAATTAATTTGCTTTGTAATCCGAATGAATGAATGAATGAATGAATGAATGAATGAATGAATGAATGAATGAATGAATGGGGGAAATGGAAGGAGAAAGATTTAAAAGATACCCGCGAAAACTCGGCCTTGCAAGGCAAATTGGGGCTGAGAAGAAGTGTTTATGTGAGCTCCAAGCCTGTTGTCCACTTGTCTCACTCTGATTTTCGTCGTTCGATATGAAGGAACATTAGATAATTTTGAAGGGAACGCCAAAAAAATGGAACCTACGAACATTAGATAATTTTGAAAAGGAAAGCAGAACATGAGACCTACTAACTATCACTTGAGGGGAACGAAGCGCGACACAACAGCAACAGGAGGGTCGCCGCCGAAGATATTAAAAGTCCGCACATCGGGCGGGGAGCGAGAGCATCTCAGTTCTCGTGACTCTTAATAAAAGATGGTCCGATCGGTACTGAGGCATGATATTGGGAAGGGTGTGTGCTTTCGTTGTCTGTTATAGCCTACTCGAATTTTCTCAGTCGATTTTCCTGTACTTCTAAACGTACATTTTTCCTGTACTTTATTTACTCAAGGTGTCGGTATTGGTCCGTGATCGGTACACGATCGGTACTGAAGAACTTGAGCTTTAATTGTAAATAACTTTTAAGCATGTATTGAGACTTCATAGTGTTCAAGGACAAGAGAGATTTTTGGTTTTCTAATATCTCAGATACAGAAGTATCCATCGGCTGGATCCTGGACACATTTTCAATCCTGAACTCTTGGTAGTGGATCCAACATATAGGTTTCCCTTTTGCTTTGCTTTTTCAGATGATGGAGCGAATACAAAGCTCCGAAACGTTGCGTGTTTCTTTACCTATGATACAGCAAGAAAATTAAAAGTTTCACATGTAATTTAGCTTGTTCGTAATACCTATCGATTTGATCCGCTAAGTCCTTTCTGGACAGTGTCAGTTTAGAGGTGTTACTAATTTCATTACTTTGGAGGATACACCTGTAAAGTGAAATTATCTCCGATGATAAAGTAGGATAATGATTAGCACGGTTGAGTTTTGAAATGGGAAAGAAATAACAGACAATTTTTGTCTTAGGCACTCATATTTCAGAACAAAGCCCTTTTATATTGTGTCTGACGACTTAAAAATTTGTCTATATGACACTTTGTTTTGGTATTGACGAAGATCCGACTCCGTGCCAACCGTATGTTATTGGAATTTCACAGTAAGTTACATTTATTTTAAAGACAAAAAACTTCAAAATGTCGGCTCAGACCAAGTTAATAAAATTACAATTGTGTACTTAAATTCTTGTTCCGTAAAACATTTTATGTGTTGATATCATTACGTAGATAAATAGATTACATAAAATGTGTAGGATATTCCGACATCCATACAAACTCTTCCAAGAACTTCACTGAAATTCTACAAAATATTAGAAGTATATTTAAAAACACCTGCGTCGGCGGTGCTCAGCGGTAGCGCATTTACCTGCTGATCCGAGACTGCCTTCCGGCATGCATTCGATTGCTGTTTTGGCTGATTACCTGGTTGGATATTTTTCGAGATTTTCTCCAAGTATAAGGCGAATGATACGCAATCCATGGCAAATCCTCGGCCTCATCGCTTTATCATCAATCCTCTTGACGCGCTATATAACCTAATAGTTGATATTTTCATTCATTCAGAGTTTCCTGCCCAAGGGCAGTCTTTCACTGCAAATCCAGCATTCTTCAATTTCCCCTCTTTTCTGCCTTCCTCCTATTCCCCGCATACGATTCATATATAATGTTGTCTATCATCTCAGATCTTCTTCTGCCCCGAATTTTCTCCCGTTCACTATTTCTTTCCGTGCATCCTTCAGTAGACAGTTTCTTCTTAGTGTCGCTAATAACAGTAATAACTAGACATCGGAAGTTAAGGCACTAAAAATGGTATTTTAGGCGCCTAAAAAGGCTATAAAACAACAAAAATGGGGCAATAAAAGGCATTCAAATTATATTTAATCGCCCATAATTCATAAAGTAAACATCCAGAATACTATAAGTAGCTTAACAAAGTGCACTGGAAAAGTAGTTTCTCTGTTCTATGGACTTGTTTCACTTGTACTTATTCATCCACAACTTCACGTCCATAATTGAGTTACAATAAACAACAAGCAACTTTTCAAGATTAACGCACAAACTTCTGTCACGTTTATTGGACAAAATCAGTGTGACGATGATTAATGTAACAATAATGAGACGTCGGTTGAGCCGCGAAGTCCTACCAGCAAGCACCGTCTTTGCCCACCACAAATTATAGTTGGACTCACCGGGATTCGAAATCGGGTTAACAGCGTGGAAATTCAACGCTTCATGTATTCGACTGATGTTTGTTGTTGTTTAGTCAATTGTACGATGGCAAGTTTGAACCTCACAAGTGACACCAATAAGGCATCACTCATGAGGCAATTAAGCCAGGAATTAATGTGGTAGATAAGTGCTGGAGTCAGGTAGCAGTGCTGGGTAAGGACAAGGTGGATCCGGAGTAAGCGAAACAACAACACTGCATTGCAACAGAGTGTCCCATATCTATGGCTACTATAAAAACTGCAATTTCCTTAGTTTCGAACGCAGAAATATATGCAGTATCGTTGAGTGAGTAGTCATATAAAGAAACAGGCAAGAAAGGTATATATAAAAGCAAGAAAAGGACAAAAATGTACATATTAAAGTAAAAAAATGTGTAAACGGTAACAGAAAGCAAGATCAAACTTCATGAGAATGCTTCATTTCTCATGATTCCTTCACATTTACTAAAAGCCTTTAAATATGAACATTCAAATAAAATAGGCATTTTCCTAAACATCCGATATCTAGTAATAACTAATAAGGAAGCAAAAAGAAATAGCCTATGCTTAATAACATTTGGGTTCCAGAAATGGTCACAGAATCTAAAGATAGAATAGAAAGTAATACTGTAGTAGAATACTTCATTACCATCAGACCGCCGAATAGTGAAAATATCTGCGAACAGGTAGGCCTACAAATTTTAACTAATGTGCACTCATATAAAAGCGGGTAGAAAACAGCAGATTACCGGAATTACTCGACTATAAACCTAGACTACTGAAATGCCAATAACACTCTGCTTGCACGCCACTTGACATAAGACTTGTGAATATCGAAGGAAATGTAAGCCTACGTAAACTACGAAGAAGTTATGATAGAAAGTTCTTCAAATATAGCAGAATAATCCCGTAACGATACCAGTAATGGTCCGTGCCCAGAGCACGAGAAGAATGGAATACTGCTAGTTGTGGAGAATCTTTAAATATTCAGTAGTAGAAAATGTGAGTTGCGGTTTC
This sequence comes from Periplaneta americana, assembly GCF_040183065.1. Taxonomy (NCBI): domain Eukaryota; kingdom Metazoa; phylum Arthropoda; class Insecta; order Blattodea; family Blattidae; genus Periplaneta; species Periplaneta americana. The sequence continues at coordinate 87,717,281 of NC_091132.1, forward strand.
TCTTCAAGGGCTCACGTAGTCAACGTTTTTCCTACATGGCCAGCATGAGATATGAGGAGAAAAACAAGATCAGTGGAACGTAGACAGCAGCAATGAATTATCGTTGGCCGTACGCCCGGCTCCCATTGCTGTTTGCTCCGCCAATGGAATGTCACGGTTGCTCAAGCGATCGAGAGCTTTACTTAAGCCTCAAACTGACAATAAATACAACAAAAAGTGGGCGTGTCGAGGCCTTAGAAAGTTGGGAAAAAAAACATTCTTCTCGGTTGGCCGCACCTTACAGCTTCTGTGGATTATTAAAAAACCCACTCAGCTGATGTGTATGAAGTCTACATGCCAACATGCACCCAGCGCCGTTACCACGCACTGGGATAAGGAAGGTTACATGCGCCGAACAGGCCAATGTAGTAATTGTTGATAATGATCTTGGGCGATTAAGTTCTGAGGAATGTGTTCATCGTAGTAATAACAAAAATAACACTTGATGTTCAAAGCATGACACAGCAATATTGAACCAAGTTCAGGCTGAAAGTCAGGATAGGAGAAGAAATGTCAGAAGGAAGTGAAATTGGGAGAGGAGTACATCAAGTATGTCCTTTCTCACCTATCCTGTTCAACATCTACTCGGAGGATTTAGTAAAGAACTGTTTTCAGAACATGGGAGGATGATAGTAGAAGGAAGAAAAATAAAATGCATAAGGTTTACTGATGATATGGCATTGTTAGCAGAAGAGGAAATGATACTAAAGGATATGCTACTGGAGCTAAATGACAGCTATGAGCAGTATGGGATGAAGATAAATGCAAATAAGACGAAGACTATGGTCATAGGAAGAAAAATATAGAAGATAAACTTGCGAATTCTAAATGAGGCAGTAGAGCAAGTGGACAGCTTCAAATACTTGGGGTGTACTATAAGCAGTAACATGAGCTGCTGCCAGGAAGTCAAAATGAGGATAGCAATGACCAAGGAAGCTTTTAATAGAAAAAGGAACATCATCTGCGGACATCTGGAAAAAAAAAACTAATGAAGAGACTAGTGAAGTGCTTTGTATGGAGTATGGTATTGTATGGGGCAGATACAGACATTACGACGAAGTGAAGAGAAGCGAATAGAACATTTGAAATGTGGATATGGAGAAGAATGGAACGTGTTGGAAATTGTGTTGGAAAGAGTGGGTGAAGAAAGAATGATGCTGAAACTGATCAGGAAGAGGAAAAGTAATTGATTGGGTCACTGGCTGAGAAGAAACTGTCTACTGAATGATGCACTGGAAGGAATGGTGAACGGGAGAAAAGTTCGGGGTAGAAGAAGATATCAGATTATAGACGACATTAAGATATATGTACCATATGAGGAAACAAAGAGCAAGGCAGAAAATAGGAAAGACTAGAGAAAGTTGGGTTTGCAGTGAAAGACCTGCCCTTGGGCAGAACACTAAATGAAATGAAGTCCAGGCTGTTAAATTTACAACTTGTGACTAAAGGAAGTTCAGAATCAGTGTATTTGTGGTGGTGGTGGTGGTGGTGGTGGTGGTGGTGGTGGTGGTGGTGGTGGTGGTGGTGGTGGTGATGGTGATGGTGGTGGTGGCGGCGGCGGCGGCTTTGCGACAAATTTTGTAGGAATAACGTAGAGCCTCCTCAATTCTCTTTCCAGCATTGCTTTATTATCTTTGTACAGACTCAAAAAGGCGTATGACTCGGTTAAGAGGGAAGTATTATATGATATTCTTATTGAATTTGGTATTCCCAAGAAACTAGTTCGATTAATTAAAATGTGTCTCAGTGAAACATACAGCAGAGTCCGTATAGGTCAGTTTCTATCTGATGCTTTTCCAATTCACTGCGGGCTGAAGCAGGGAGATGCACTATCACCTTTACTTTTTAAATTCACTCTAGAATATGTCATTAGGAAAGTTCAGGATAACAGGCAGGGTTTAGAATTGAACGGGTTACATCAGCTTCTTGTCTATGCGGATGACGTGAATATGTTAGGAGAAAATACACAAACAATTAGGGAAAACACGGAAATTTTACTTGAAGCAAGTAAAGCGATCGGTTTGGAAGTAAATCCCGAAAAGACAAAGTATATGATTATGTCTCGTGACCAGAATATTGTACGAAATGGAAATATAAAAATTGGAGATTTATCCTTCGAAGAGGTGGAAAAATGCAAATATCTTGGAGCAACAGTAACAAATATAAATGATACTCAGGAGGAAATTAAACACAGAATAAATATGGGAAATGCGTGTTATTATTCGGTTGAGAAGCTTATATCATTCAGTCTGCTGTCCAAAAATCTGAAAGTTAGAATTTATAAAACAGTTATATTACCGGTTGTTCTGTATGATTGTGAAACTTGGACTCTCACTCTGAGAGAGGAACATAGGTTAAGGGTGTTTGAGAATAAGGTGCTTAGGAAAATATTTGGGGCTAAGCGGGATGAAGTTGCAGGAGAATGGAGAAAGTTACACAACGCAGAACTGCACGCATTGTATTCTTCACCTGACATAATTAGGAACATTAAATCCAGACGTTTGAGATGGGCAGGGCATGTAGCACGTATGGGCGAATCCAGAAATGCATATAGAGTGTTAGTTGGGAGACCGAAGGGAAAAAGACCTTTAGGGAGGCCGAGACGTAGATGGGAGGATAATATTAAAATGGATTTGAGGGAGGTGGGATATGATGATAGAGACTGGATTAATCTTGCACAGGATAGGGACCAATGGCGGGCTTATGTGAGGGCGGCAATGAACCTTCTGGTTCCTTAAAAGCCATTTGTAAGTAAGTAAGTACAGACTCAGAAAAAAATGGGTCGTCTAATTTTACTAAGTTCCAAATACAACGCATTGCTGTAGTAAGCAAGAGAGCCTAATTGTATGCTACTTGTGGACAGTCTTGTGAAGCTTGTTGCCTACATTTAGGAGGACTGCTACCAAGACTGCCTTAAGGGGACACTCAACTTAAAAATTGGAGAAAATGTGTCATTTTGTGTATCAGTTTTACAATATTATCTTTTTGAAGCTATTTATGATTTTTAATCATTAAAAAATTTAAAATTTTATTTCACAGAAATGAAAAATTAAATTTTTACACTAATTTACGTGACAGAACTAAATCAATATACATAATTCTTCCCCTCTTCATTGAGAAGGCACAGTCAAATGCACAAAGCCAAAAAATAAAAAAATGATGATGAAAAGTGATATTTCAATTAACGATTGATTAAAAATTGAAATATGTTTTATTTTGAAAAGTATTGGATCTACTGAGCTGAGATTTTGCAAGTTACTTTCCATGTGCATATTAAACTTTTTCTCCAAATTTGAAAAAGATTGGTCAAATAGGAAAAAAGTTCCAAAATATAGTTGAGTGTCCCCTTAATTAATTCAAAATTATGATAAATTCAGCGTAAGTAGCCTGCTACATACAGCAGAGTTAGATAAAGCGATGGCTTTCTACGTTAAGAAACCCGGTAATTCCAAGTGATTCTTGTAGTGAAAAAACACTGTAGCCTGCTGATGCAGATTTTCCTGGAGACGCTCTCTTTTACGCTAATATAATCCCATAATTTCTGTATTAAAAATCATCTATCACTGGCGCCGGAAGTTAACAGATGATTACTGACCGTGTCATCTTCTTGAGATATCAATTCCATATAATCCTACCACGAACGTCCCACAGAAATCATAGGAATCTTATTCAACAATAATTATAACTTTAAAAATAACATTATTATGTTATGAGAAGTTCAATGTGTCACAGCGAAGCAAAATGTACGATGTTGTAGCATTTCAGTGGGTTCAATCATGATTTTCTCTAGCTGATTTCTTTCTCCTCAACTTTCGATTGTACGCGCCATTTCTTTTGGAACAGTGTAACCGTTATTCTAAATATATTCCATTAACGTTTTATTATTTTACCACTGACACCATTTGCAGAAAGTGTGACATTAGAGTCAGATGAAATTGAAAACTCTTGTTCACTTTCATGAATCAGACAGCGAGATGATAGAGCCTCATTGCCATTATAAAGGAAACTGTATCATATAAAAGAAAGCAAGAGTTCGTCGTGCACAGTTTGAAGGTAACTGATTGTCACAATCTTTATGCAGTTGATAATAAAATGTATATTACGATACAGCTCTTGCACTTACTTCATGCACTTTTGGTAAAGTTTTCCGATACAAATCCAGCTAGCCCAGGTTCTTTTCCTAGTATTTCTCACACAGACACTAGATGTGCATCCCTTGTCTTGAATTAAGGGTTGCCAGATGTCCTGGATTTTCCAGGATTGTTTTGGATTTTAATGGTGTGTCCTGTGTCCTGGATTGAGTTATATTCGTCCCGGAATGTCAAAAAGGCTGTAAAAATACAATTTTTTACTCATTTCTCTAATAGTTATTTATGCAACAGTTGGATAATTTTGATGATTATCGCATGATAATCGTTCGTGCGACAATTTTCAAGAGTACCATAATAAGATTATTCACTAGTTGGATACAATACTTTCTGGCATCTTAGTATTATAAATTGTAGGAAATAAATTATGAAGTAATTCGGCATCCCTACCTGACAAAGTCATCATATATTCGAACCGATTAGTTGTGCCTGGCATTGACACTGAATAAACAGAAATGGATGACCTTGCAGGTATTGCAAACTCTAGCTATACCTTAGATATCAAATTTTATGTTACAAATGTTCCTTTATTTTGTTAATATAGTTTCTCTGAACCACAGAATTGTTTTATGTGATATTACAACGACCCAAGCGTTCCGGTATTACGTCATAGCGAATACGTCATTGCTATTATTAGCACGCGTGCCATAATAAGCCGATTACGCACGATATTGGATGTACTAACAACCTGTTTATAATGCTAGGATGGCATAAAATTATTTTTCGAAATCTTTATTAATTTTTTTCAAGACCCTGTTCATCAAGAACAGTACGGTGCCATTCATAGACATTTCGCTAGCCCGCGCTACGAACGTGCTAAACTAGCCCTGGCTATCGACTGGTTACTTGTATAGAATTCATATCATATCATATCATATCATATCATATCATATCATATCATATCATATCATATCATATCATATCATATCATATCATATCATATCATATCATATCATATCATATCATATCATATATCATATATCATATATCATATCATACCATACCATACCATACCATACCATATCATATCATATCGCCAACACTGGTTTATGAATACGAAAAACGTTAGTTCGCTGATCATCCACCGGAAGCCCGCGCTAAGAATGTCTATGAATACGGCCCACAGTTTACCAAGTGAAGTAGATCTTTATCAGCAGAAATGGTTTCAACACATACAAGGAAAGAATCCATCTAGATTGACAAAATATGCCTAAGTTTTTCACAAGGACGACTCTGTTGGAAGACCAAGATTACGTTGGAAAGTAGTCTTTGAGACGGAGGAAACTTTTAGTATTTTTTTAATTGAAAAGGAAGGCAATAATAAATTTGGGTACAAGAATAAGTGCTTGTCTCATGTGCAGCGAATGACTGCAGAAGGAATAATGATATAGCTCTATTACAGTAGGCTATATAGGCTAAATCTGGAGGTCGAAGATGCATAGGACTGCTTTGAGCCTATAATCTTTTCGTTGTATGAATAATGCTACAGTAAACAATGGCACGTGACTGAAGTGAGACTTGATTGGCCGCAGTTTGGCGCCAGCGATTCTCAGTAAGTGAACCCTCCCACTGTTGTACATTCTGTTTCATGTTAAACATTTCCCGTTACTCGTCAAAGTAGACCTAACCTTTCTGCTATGCATTCGTTTGCTTAGGAAACTGTTACTTTATAATTAATTAATTGGATTTAGCTCACTTAACTTACTATACATACATTGAACACTATTTCTCTCTCTTCACTTTATGTTTAGTAACCACACACATTGAGGATCCAGAAGCCATACTATCACGTGCTTACGAGAACAAGCTCAAGTGGTGCCAGAGTATTGCAAGAACAGACTGTCTTGGTATTAGTCTTAGTATTCATCCGCTTACAACGTAAGTAGCAAAATATGAAAGTAGCTTTTCTTTTAACCCTTCAGTACTCGCGTGGATTACAATGGTAATCCACTGATATTTAATCCTGTATTGCGTCACCGCCTGCAGCACTGCGTAGTTGAGCGTCAATGCAATTTCTCGTCACAGTCTAAGTGAGGCATTACTGGTGTTTAGACGTATTTGTCGCAACGCTTTGCAAAGTTATACGGAGTTTTATCAAGTTATACGCAGTTTTTCCGAGTGGATTACCATTGTAATCCACGCGAGTACTGACGTCAGTTTTTTGCTCAGGTAAGTGAAATAGTTTTTATATGGTTATGAGTGATTCAATGCAGGAACTTTATGAAAAAAGTGTGTGATATCGTTCCATCCTCTTTGTAGTTGGCTCCAATGGGTACGGAAAATACAAGCAATATTTGCAAGTGGCTAGATGAAGATCTGGATGTTGGCATTGAAAATGAAAGTGATGATGAAAGCAACAAAGAAGATCTTTTGAATGAAGTTCACGATTCTAATTCAGAAGAAGACAATGAGGAGGAGGATGATGATTATGGTGATGGTGATGAAAGACTAATGTCTATAAATGATGGAAACTGCTATACGGGCAGAGAAAACACGACAATTTGGCAGGAAGAACCAGTATCTTTACGAGGGAGAAGAAGAGCACAAAATATAGTGATTCATTTACCGGGCCCTAAAAGAGCTGCAAAAAATGCGCGGACACACACAGAGTGTTTTGACTGCTTTATTGATCAGACAATAATCAATGTAATAGTAAGGTGTTCTAATATTTATATTGAAAAAGTGAAGCGTAATTATGGACGTGACAGAGATTGAAAATTAACAAATGACGTTGAAATTCGAGCACTCTTAGGTATTTTGTATCTTGCTGGTGCTTTGAAATCGGGAAGACTGAACGTAAGAGAACTATGGGATAAAAATGGCACAGGTATAGAGTCAATTTACCTGACTATGACCTACAATAGATTCCAATTTTTGTTACGATGTCTACGCTTTGATAACATTCATGACAGGCAGGAAAGGAAAGAAATTGATAAACTGGCAGCTGTACGTGAAGTGTTCTAGTTATTTGTTCAGAATTCACAAAGGTGCTACATTCCAAGCGAATATGTAACTATAGACGAGCAGTTGGTTGCATTCAGAGGACGATGTCCCATGAAAGTGTATATACCTACTAAACCAGCAAAATATGGGATCAAAATTTTTGCTATGGTGGATGTGAAAACATATTACACTCATAACTTGGAAATTCATGCTGGTATTCAACCAGATGGTCCATTTCACCAAAGTAACAGTGCACATGCAGTGGTGAAGAGGCTGGTTCATCCCATCAAAGGAACAGGAAGAAATGTGACCACCGATAACTGGTTCACGAGCATACCTCTGTGTTTAGATCTTCTAGAAAATGACAAAATTACACTTGTAGGAACCTTGAAAAAAAAAAAAAAAAGAGAAATCCCTCCTCATTTCACAACTACTCAAGACAGGGAAGTTAACAGTACATTGTTTGGATTCAATGAAAACTGCACAATTATTTCGTATGTACCAAAGAAAAACAAAACAGTGTTAGCATTATCAACCATGCATTATGATAAGGCAATGGATGAGGAAACAGGAGGAAGCCAGAAGCCTGAAATAATATCTTTTTATAATAGAACTAAATGTGCTGTGGATTCCTGGACCAGTTATGCTCAGCCTATGATGTAAGCAGAAATTCACGCCGCTGGCCTCTGACTATTTTCTTTGACTTACTAAACATAGCAGGTGTCAATGCTCTTGTTGTTTATTCTGCAAACAAACAAAAAAATCTACGGAAAAACTTCCTAAAAACCCTTGCTCTGGACCTAATGAAGCCACTAATTTCCGAGCGTATCACCCAACAGACAATTCCAAGAGAAATAAAGAGAAGAGGAGAGCAACTGTTAGGCATTCCACAAACAGGTCAAGAAGAAGGAACACGGTCAGAAGGTATTGGTAGGTGCTACATGTGTGGTAGAACAAGAAACAAGAGCACAAGACAATCTTGTTCCCAGTGCTTGAAGAGAATTTGTCCTACTCATTCAGATGTAATTTGTTTGAACTGTGTAGAAGAAATGCATAGGCCTACTCAGATAATTGAATCAGATATAGATTAGACTCACGTGTGTAAAGTGTGAAATGCAAACATAAACATGAAAGTGCATCAATATCCTTCTTACAATACACAAAAACATCTGTAAAATATTACAAGTGAAGTGAGAATGATTGTTACATCCCTGAATTTTTTCATTGCTACACCCCTGAGTGAGGTATTCAGTTATCAAATATGACGTAAGAAAGGTCAGCAGTAGTGAACTTGCGTTTCCTGTGGGAGAGATTAAGAGAGATCAAGAGTTCAGATGACCTTCAAACATCGAGTGAGCAACAATGCTAGATATCCTACATAATTATGATGATAGTGGCCTAACTCATAACTATGATGCAACAATAAATTATGACTCAAAGACACGACCAGTGTTGAAATATTATGCAAACATGTCACTTGAATGCAATTTGTGTACTATCTATTTCATTATTAATATTTATATTTAATACGTTCCGTTATGCGTACCATATCCATTCTTATTACTGTAATAACTGAAAACAATATATTTCTTAACATTTAAATCTAATTGCAATGTTTAAACCTTGTCTGTAAACAAAAACAAATGTGGATTACCATTGTAATCCAAGCGAGTACTGGCGTTACGAAATTTAACGCGAGTAACGAAGGGTTAAATAGCGTTTTACATATGAGTGAAGTCATATGTTTCATCGTATTTAATAACTAGAATTCAATTTTTATTTTCAAATAATACAAGGTTAAGGTTTCCAAATACGGAACTATATTTTCCTGCGTCGTGTGAGTGTTTCGACTGGGAGCCAATCACGGGTATGAGTCACGTGCGAAAAGAGTATTACATTACATAAGCAAGGAAGGATCATAGAGTATTAATTGTTCGAATGTAGCAAATTTTATGTGCCGCAAACCTTGTGTGACAAGATCATCTTTACTTCCCGAAGAAAACTGAAATTTGATTTCTTTTTTAAGTTTATCGGCATTATCCTGTAAATAAGGTACTATTATGAAGTAAATGGATAAATCGTCATTAAATATTCCTAACTTCGTTCTTGTAGATTGTTTTATAAACTGTAGGTAATCTATTTCACATTAGCTGCAGTTCAATGTTCTGTTCGTTTCTCCTCATGATTGTGTGGGTGAGTTTTTACTTACTACACAACACGCCAGAACCTCTCGGAAGAAAGTCTTCACTCTAGCTTAGCAAAAACAGAACCAGAAGGATCACGCTAACACGAATTATTCTAGGCCTACTATTAAAAAAATCAGGAAGCAATTGCTTATGATAAGAAATAAAAACTGTATGTGGCTTTTAATACACAATTTATTCACCTTACAGTTTCTTTTATGTGTTGTTTTGAAACCAAAACTTATGACTGTTGAAAACCGAAACCAACTTCTAAACCAGAAGCACTCAAGTGTACTAAAGAATTCAAAACACTAAAAACTATAACGTAGCGTCTAACGAACAGATGCAATATAACCGAACTATTTAGAGTGGCCATAAAGAGACGTTAACACTTTAGAGATAAAAACGTCGTCTTTATGTTTTCTTAAGAAGTGGGCAAAACATGTTGGTATTTTTCTGACCTTACATTCTTTCTGTTCGGACACTCGTTGTGTTATTTACCACAAATGTTTCTTCTACTGTAAATACGAAGTCTGTGGTAATAACATCAGAAAGTCAGATCTGACAGAAGGTCAGCAGGCTCATTTTCGAATAAACAGAAATTGCCACATAATATATAATTAAGAAAGACACACAATTGTCGAGTATTTAGTGTGTTGACTACACTGATTTAAACTCTAGCGAGCCCAGTAAAATTTGTGATGGATAGGAACAGAGTTCTGGACAAAATTTCGTGGGGCGCTCTTGTTCTCAGTGCCAGCATTTCATGACTTTGGAAGATGACGAAGTAATAACTTATGTACAGTTTCATTGCGTTACTCCTAAACAGACACACTTGGGTAAAATATCCTATAATAAATCAAAATACCTACCGTTGAAAGAAAAATGTACCGTGCAGAATTATTAGCTTCTTTGATTAGTCTTATAAATATGTTCAAAAAATAAAACTGCAATTATAAAGATTTATTTAAACTACCCAACAGCTTGCAAGCAGACCATATAACGGCTCTGACAGGAAAACATGTGAAGTATCTTTCCTTAATAAAACACATCTGGATAGTACTTCTATGAAAGAAAAAACCGGCCTATTGTTAAGTCACGTCTGCTTCAAGTCAGCTGAATATTTTATGAATCTCTGCGGAGGAAAGAAAAAACATTTTGACGAGTTACTGATATTGAGTTGCTGAATGTGATCATGCCGAGATTACGGTGTATGTTAGCTTAAGGCGTATTTACACAAGATCATTATGTAAAAACTAAATCATTGGGATAAGCAGAATGTTTCACAAGAAACTCCCTGACAATTTCTTTCTCAAAAGCGTCAGGACTATTTCAGGCAAGAAAAGGAAACTGTTATAGCTTGTGTTAACAGAAGATAGGCTAAGTTTGATAGAAATAAACATTTTTTTGCATAGTTTATAATGACCGAAAACAATATTAGCCATTAAGAAATTTATCAAAGCCAGACTTACTCCCAATTAAAATTGTATAAGGCAATGGCTATCCCTATACTAATATTTGCTTGTGATACCTTGAGCAATAAACGGGTTACATAAAAAGAAAATTGAATCAGCACAAATTAAATTCTTTGGACTACTAACTGGATATACTTTGTTAGATAAAAAAAATCATAAATAAAAATTTGAAATTTTTCATGCATATTATACGAATGAAATAGTACAACAGAAGGAATCTTGAAATCTTCCTGGTATTACCATATTCAAAAACAGAAGAAACAAGATTTTCAAAGACTTTAAAAAACTATCAACCCACAGTAAAACAATCAATAGGACGATATACCCTCCTTAAGTCGGAATAGGCCACAAAGCCTGAACCTGAAAGATGATTATTACGATGATGATTAACGTTTTCGTTTAAATTCAAACTTTTTGAAACAGGACCCAGCGTAATGTCTAGATGCAGAGAGAAAATATTCCCAGCAATTGTTATGATACATACATACATACATACATACATACATACATACATACATACATACATACATACATCAAATACAATTATTTTATTCTATTTGTATTTTGTATTTACCTGTATTTTTTTGTTCATCTGTATACATTGTATTAATATAGCTTGCCCCTTAATAAATTTATTGTAATACACGTAGGCCTAAGAGACAAATAGATTTAACAATGAATTAAACTAAAACAGCACCAACAATAACTATATAACGAAATAGAACAAACTCGTTTACGCTAGATGGGAAGCGGTACGCACAAGGCACATAGCAGAAGTAGGCTAATATAAATGCGAGAACAAGAGTGGATCTGTTTTTAAAATCGGTAACAACGCTACTCTATCACAACTCAGAACGGGCCGCGATTGAGTTGCCATAGCAACAGTGGGAACTCCCTGTGAACATACTTTCTGTGTCAATCATAAAGTGTTTGTATTTTCTTTTTTTGTATTTATATGTGCTATCTGGTAGGATGGAAGAGAAGGCCTTATGGCCTTAATCCTGTCAGATTAAATAAATAAATTATTATTATTATTATTATTATTATTAGTAGTAGTAGTAGTAGTAGTAGTAGTAGTAGTAGTAGTAGTAGTAGTAGCAGTAGTAGTAGTAGTAGTAGTAGTAGTATTATATACAATCCAACTGTAAGTTACATCCTTTCATTCTGAAAAGGGAGAGAAACCCCAGCGCCATAGTCTAGTATATATAGTCACGAAGCTCTATACGTAGTAAAAATGCATCCATAGATAGTTTCTAATCACTAGGATCGCTAAAATCGTCTCATTACAGACAATGCGAAATAGTACCGGCACAGTCCATTGTTCCTAGCACCCTCACAACTCAAGCTTCGTGACTGTATATACAATGCGTTCGTAGCTCGGCCGGACCGTTCCGCGGCGGTGAAGATTGGCGCGCCGGCCGCCAGAGTAGCGCTGTAGTTACCGCTGACGCGTCGGTCAGTCGAGTTGAATCTGTCGTGAGGGAAAGACGTCTGTGCATGTTGTGAGTAAAATTGAGTTGTTTCGCGGAACGGTCCGGCCGAGCTATGAACGCATTGTTTTAGACTGTGCCAACGCTACTTCTGAGTCAGACAGCTTACACACTCACTCCCCAGCTATGCCTAATCCCAACTCACACCAGGTGACTACAATCACTACACCAAGTTTCAAGCAGGCAACATCGTTCGTCTCTAGATTTTCTTGGGCGAGAACTCCGATAAAAAAAACCCAATTGGAACATTCTCCGCCACAAATGAAAAATCCTGGGTATAACCGGAACTCGAACCGGGTTGCATGCGTGACAGGTCTAGACCAGTCATTCAATGCAGGAAATTTGTATGTATATATGTACAGTAGGTAGGTAGTCAGGTATGTTGGTATGTAGGCAGAGTGATACTCGTATGCTCTAACATATCGAAAGCTGAAGGAGTAACAGCAGTAACATAGACGAACTGTGGCGGCCTTGCTACCACAAATCCTGCTTGACCGAGGAACAAAAGAAGTGGGAAATGAACATCCTAGAAGTTAATTGCGATGATTGCAGAGGATGAGTTGCCTTATCTAAGTATGGCTGCTGAACTCATGCTCAGATCATCTTTACCCAGTGCACAATTATGCTTGAGGCAATTTTCCGTAAGCGTAGTGTGAAGGTCGCTCTTGGAGCAGACAGCAGAATTACCTGAGCCGTGGATGGACTGTCAAGGGCTTACCGATTGTTATTCGGCCAAGATACAAAGACGGGCGTTATTCTTTCCTGTCTCACGGCATTTTTGCATATGCATGCAACATGGAGTTAGGGAGGGTTGTGAAAGGACACGCCAACAAATTTCTTTGTTATTTAGGATGACAAATTAGTATATGAATAACATTACATTGTCTTTTAGGAAATGTTTTATATTGCACGTCTAAAAATACGTATTTTTAAATTATAAAGTTAAAAAAAAATTTTTGGAGAAACAAGTTCAGTATGTTATTTCATTGTCGTCATCTACTTTATCTGAAAAAAATTAACGTATGGATTTAGAAAGATTGATGAAATAAATCTAACAAGGGAACGGTCAACACTGGAAGGTTGTGTAAGATCTTCAAATTTTGCACACTGATACGTCTCATCAGTATAAGATGTTGTGTCAAAAAAGTTGCGAAAATAATATGCAAGGATCAAAACAATGTTCCGAATATCGCTGTGAATCTAGTACATAGTTGCGGAGCAATTTGAGTGTAGTGTGTGACGGAGATGAGGAAGAAACAAGGCTGCAACTCAACGTTTCTAACAACAGTCAAATAAGGCCTATCATTACGAATAAATTATTATGAACTGATTTCATGGAATTAAACTCATAGTACATTAAATTGGTAAGATATGTTTAATGGGCTCACAAATTAAACCTATAATAGTATAGTTTACAATAAGTACACAAATACAATACAAAGCCCACCGACCCAGGTTCGTCTTTCTTAGAACCTGTCACAATCCCTTCTTTATTTCTCTCATTCTATTCTTCCATCCCTTCTGGTTGTCTATAGATACTACAGTATCACTGAACATAAACAGAACAAAATTGTGAATTGTTCATGCAGTGATGAAAGCACAAATTCTTGCTGCACCATGCACAACAAAGAAAACTGTTGTTGCTATATTCTACATACAGTAGTATACATTCTTAATCCGTAATATGGTTAATGGACTCATTTTTTATGTTCTGAATCATTGATTTAAACTATTGCTCATAAGAACATACAGTAGAGCGTCTCGTTTAGGCACAGTGAAAACGTAAACAAAGTGCTAGTGACGTGTGGAGGGGAGAACAAGCCGTACGATAAACACGAGGGATGCACAAGGTTTTAGTTACAACATTTATGGCGGAGCATTAATTGAAATTATACTTTCCAAAAACACACAAATTGCATAACGTTATCATATACACATTTTAACAAATAAGCAATTGTAACGTTGAAATAATTCAATATAACAAATCAAATTTTTCTACTTACATGATGTTGCTTTCAAGCAGAATTTTTACGGTCATGAATTTCATTTTCTGTATGACTAACATAATATCATCTTCCTCTGTGGCCCAATTAACAAAACTACAGTATATTGGTCTCAACTGTACGTGAATAAGTTGAACTTTGAGAAGGGATAATTATGTTTAGGAAATAGTGTTGTCACTTCAGGTCAGTATATTGCAGTTTTTTTAATTCGACCACAGAAGACGGTGATATTATGTTAGTCATACAGAAAATGAAATTCATGACCGTAAAAATGCTGCTTGAAAGCAACATCATATAAGTAGCACAATTTCATTTGTTATACTGAATTACGAGTATGTCAACGTTACAGTTGCTTGTTTGTTAAAATGTGTATATGATAACGTTATGCAATTTGTGTGATTTTGGAAAATATAATTTCAATTAATGCTCCGCCATAAATGTTGTAACTAAAACCTTGTGCATCCCTCGTGTTTATCGTACGGCTCGTCCTCTCCCCACACGTTACCTGTACTTTGTTCACGATTTCACTGTGCCTAAACGAGACGCTCTACTGTACTTACGCTAGGATGACACGAAGTTCAGGAGGAATTATGTTAGATGTTAAACTAGTAGTAACCAATTAATATGTTATGACACAACATTTGCAATATGTTATGTTTTTTATATTATGTCTCTTGTGCTCAACGAAAATAAATGTAATAATTATATAAATAAAATAAACACTTTCTTTAAAAAAAATCTAATGCAATTTTCAATACATTTAGCTACGTGAAGTTACCTTCAAACCTGAAACTTATTTTAAGTACTGTAGAACGTAAAATAATTTTCTATTAATTTACTACGGTCTAGGTAAATTGATAAATTTCCTTTATTTTAGGAATTATACATCGATGTAATCCTCTCTCTTTGAAACACAAAAAGAAATAACTAATAACTAAGCAGTATTTTCAATAGTAACTTGGGATTTTCTTTAATTGATTAACGTAATTTAATTCAAGTTACTAATTGCTCGTGTAATTATATGAGACTATGGTGAAAAATTCCATCACGTGAACAATTAGACTAATGGTATTCAATTTCTCTCAAATCTGGTACGCATGTAATCATATGTTTGACCTTTGAAAATCTAGATCTGTAATCAAATCTATGAAGAATAAAACTTGTGCATGTCTTGACACGCACAAACTCACCATTAGATGCGTATGTCAAATGTATATTCCATTACTTTTACAGAATCCGTAATAATTATCACATAATAGGCTTCATAAAAGTGAGGTTGGTTGAGATTGCATTCTTTATAATAGTAGATAAAATATGTACTTACCATTCGGACAAGAAAATAGACTACTATTGGATCCCTGAAAAACAGAAGAAAAATATATTTTAGAACACAGATAAAATAGAATTCAATGCAATTAATTCACATAGTTCTTAATAGAAAACTACATTATTTCTCAGTGTATTACACTTAATTAGAGCATTATTACAGAGGAGAAGCTGACGAAATAATGGTGACTAATCTGTTTTTACACAAAGTTCGAGCATTGCTTCTAAAATACCAATTACGTCAACCACTGAATATAATCATCATTGTCGTCGCCATCAACTTCAAAGATTGAGCACGATATGATCATTATAAAAAATATAATAGGAGTAATAAAAACGATGGACTGTGGAATGCCGAAATTCATAACAAAATATAAGAAGGAAAGAAGGTCGTATGAGCTTCGAATTCTATCTGGTGGAACAAACAAACTACTAAGAGCGCAAAGAAGAATAGGCTACAGGAAGAACAATAGCGGAAAGCATTAAGCATTCTCATGTAGTGGATGGAAGTGTGGACATTATTTAAGATCAGGGCAAATAAACGGATGATAGTAAAAATGGATTATTTAAGAAGTGTTCGAAAATCGAAATGCCAACATAGCAAATGAAGTTATTAGATGAAAAGATAACGTCTTAAACACCATAGTGGAATGTAAATAAATAAATAAATAAATAAATGAATAAATAAATAAATTTATATAAATAGGCTATATACAGGGTGATTCATATCTTGCCAGGCATAAAAAACATGGACCAGTAAAGCCTTCGAATGTACCACGTTCGCATACAAAGCGACTGCAGTAAATGTTTGTTATTCGTATACCTCACTACAGTTGATTCCGACCTGATAGGATTTTGTTTACTGTACGTAGGTATGTTTAGTTGTATGTCACTGTTGCAGTCCCGTAGGTACACATTCATTTTGTCGTTAGTTCAGTAGGCTTCAGTTGTGTACGGTTAGATAGATCGTGCAACACCAGTTGCTTGGCCAGCCAGACCACCAGACTTCTACCTTTGGGGTCGTCTGAAGGCGCTCGTTTATGTCACTCAAATTCTGAACGTAGCATAACTACATCAAAATAGCTATGAAACAGTTCAGAATGAGTTGAACGGGGTCTGTAAAATTCTAAGATCAGTACATACCTACGTACAGTAAACGAAGTCTTATCAGGTCGAAATCAACTGTACGTAATAGAGTTGTACGAATAATAAACATCTAACGCAGTCGCTATGTAGGCGAGCATTACACATCCGAAGACTTTACTGGTCCATGTTTTTGATACTTAGCAAGATAGAACATTTGCATCATAACTCTGAAAGTAAGGATTTGCGGGAAAAGTTGTATAGAACATTTTAGTTTTACTTTTACCTCTACATTACACCCACATAGGTAATTATGAATCACTCTGTATAAATATATATATATATATAAACATGAAAATAAACATATATACATGTAAATAAATAAATAAATAATTAAATAAATAAATAGGTTTGGACACCAGGTGAGAATGCAGAATGGAAGATGGCCCAAGCACATATTTGAATGGAAACCACCAGTGAAAATAATACGTGGTAGTCTTATGTAATCTTTGAAGTAGGGAGTGTTTCAACTATGATGGGCAGAACCTTGTAGGTAGAGGATACCTAGTACAGGATATATTGACAAATAAAATTGGAAAGGTTGCGTTCGGCCGTATAATACCCATAGATAAATATTTGACATGTCCAGCGCAGTAGTGTCGATGTTTAAGGCATCATGTCTAGGACTGGTTCGAGTCCTCATGGGGAATTTCTAATGAAATTTCAGCCAGTGTATGGTACCGGTGCTCACCCAGCATCGTGATCAGTTTAGGGAGCTACGATAGATAACAAAATGCAGTGAGAAAAGTATTTTACGAGGTGATAGTATAGTCTATTCTTAGTAAAAAAAGTTCATATAAATATACCTGTCCAATTTTCAGTGAATGCTACGCATATTGTTAAAAGTGGTAACAAGGAAAGACAAATGACTACATTTATTGTTCATTTATATGGTATCAATATATTTCAACAGTTCAATACACTTTTACGCTCTGTTGACAGCAGACGTGTTCTCTTCTGAGATCGTTTTAAACAGTTGGCAGTTTAAATAACTGATTACATTTTAACTTTAATATTTAAACGAGTGATATTTTAGGTATTTTATAGGTAAAAGAATACTAAAATTATTAATCGTGTGATAATTAGTAGACTTTTCTATTGAAAGATCTTTTAGATTTATCGCCGATGTATCTAAATTCTCCCTCCGAACAATCCACTTTTTCACTCATATAAGACCTTTTCTTTCAGGTTTCTTTATTCCATGTTAGAAATCATCTCCTCAACAACAAAGTTGCGATTATTAAGCAAGCGCCATGACCAAGTTCAACTTAATTTAACATATTATGTCCTCATGCAACATTCAGATAACAGCCTGCACTTGAAAATGGCACTGACGAGGCAAAATACAGAAATCTGTGTAAACCTTTACTCGTGCAAAAGTACGACTGGCATGTTAACTGGCGCCAATAAATCCATGCATTTGTAAACCCATCTTAGATCTCGGGACCATGATGGCCAGTGCACGTTACCATCGCGACCAGTCTATCATTCGAAAAATGTGAGATTTACATAGTGTGTCACGTGACGGCTGAAATGTACAGGGCTTCCGTCATGCTGAAAGAACATGATCATCCTTTTAGCCTAGGACAAACAGCTGTTTCTCTGCACCCATTATGAAAAGTGCTGCCCTCATACGATCTCAAGAGACTGACACGTACTATTCCTTAGTATGTAATCAATAGTACAGGTCATTTCTCATTCATCATTCCTTCATGCCATTAAGGTTTGTTATGTGTAATATTCGGACAGCTACATCTTCGTATCCACTGAAATTTTGACACATGTTTATAATTAACTTCTTTACTCGGTAGAGTCCACGCTAGCACACTATTCCTTCTCAATCACCCTGCAAACTGTGTCTAATATATTATATATTCTATTATTTAATTAATAAATTCATTCATTATATCATATAGTAAATACTTAGAGCCAAGATGAATATTTGAATAAAGTTGCGATAAAGCACTCGTTGAGGAAATAGCCTTGAAATGCTATTATTCTGTAAGAAATAAAAAAAGGATTTGAGGTAGACGATTCCACGTAATTCACGTTCATACCACTTCAATCGTGTTGTGGTTTTCCTACACAGTACCGGTATTTCCTACAGTCGGCACCAATCCACAGCGCACATTCAAGTATCTGCGCTTCTATGTTTATTCCAAATGACTTTAAATTGATCAAATTGCTTTTGATAGTACCAATAAATTGCAGTTTCTTTATAGTGGAGAAAACAATTCCGAATTTCATTCCAGGGACAGACTGTTTACAAAAAATATTATCTTAAAGAAATATTATACGTGGAAATACACTTCAAAGTACCTAATTTTGGAAGTTTTAACGTTATACCCCATAAATCAAATAGTTATTTACGATACCAGTGTTAAGAATTGCATTTTATTTCATGAATAGGGAGATTTGCGAAACGATACCTTAATCAGAGTGTAGCAACCCTAGAAACAAAATAAAATATTGTTTAACATTTTTGTCGTATAATATTTTTGAAACAATTCTTCAGTATTACCAAAGTCTAGTATATACAGTCACGAAGCTTGGGATGATTTTTTGCAATTCTCGCGATAGTTGCTAGCCGCTTGGAGCGCTGTGAGTACTAGGAACAATAGACTGTGCCACAGCCATCGTGATCTAATGCAGACCGTAAGACAGACCATGTAACTCGCTTAACCCGATCACGAAGGGCGGCGTTTCAACCATATAAATTAGTTGGAATGTATAAACAGTAACATGTGTTTCTCTAAAATGTAGTGTAATTCCATTAATGAAATGTAAAACAATGATTATGAGACACTTCAGACGTAATTCCTTGCGAGTTAAGGTGTAATATTATTTATGGTGTGAAAATTACGTTGTTCGTATGTGCAATACCTGATTTTATTTCGATTAAATATTGCGAAATTCTTGTACATTCATTTATGCACGATTCAATAATTTTCAATTGCACTGCACGGATATTTAGATATGTTGAAATTATAGGTTATGTTTACTGTACCAGTTACCCCTTTCTGTCTAAATTTAGTGATCTCCAATGCCCTGCCATTCATATGAAAATTATTGGTTATGTTTACTATATTTAACTTATATTCCTAAATTCGCAATCATACATTATAATTAAGCATAATGTCATGTATGATACTTCGGACATTCAATTTGTCTGTATTTTAATACTACAATTGAGTACTTAATTACTGTATTTATCTACTACTTAAGAGACGAAGTAACACAATTGTACGTACACTAATTTCATAGGAGTGGTATGGTAAATGTTTTGTCTAAAATTAAAGAAGGTAGATGTGCTAAATTGAAATCACAATATAAATTCCTTTTTATTAAACCTCAAAATAGCTTCCATTCTAAACTTAAAATGTTGACGCGAACAGATTATGTTAATATGTAAAATTCTCTTCACATTAAAATAACACAGTTTTGTAATTATATTTGCAACGTATTATGCAACAAGAAGTAAACGGAACTTATGGACACATTACACTAAATAAAGCTTAGCAATGATACGCAATAAAGTTATAATATAATATTTCACTGAGCTCCATACAATGAAATAGAAAACCCGAAGAAACATTACGGCCTGGTCTAGATCGAAAAGGCATTGACTGTGCCGTATTTCGCATAATTTTGTGAAAATGCTATGTAAACTGTTAAATGTGGAAGGTGAGTTTATAGAATATAATATATATATATATATTATGAAAATAATATATAAACCTTTTGTATTTCATATTTAAATAGTGGAAGGAAGGTGTTAATTTTTTCAAAAGAACACGATATCGAAAATAGAATACATTTTATCGTCTGCTAGGGAAAGGGTCTGTGATGAGGCGATAGTAGCGATCCTGGTAGTGAGCAACTATCTATGTTTGCATATTTAGTAAGGAGCTTCGTGACTCTATATATTAGAATGTGGTATTACATAATTTAGTAATTTATTTATATATATTAGTTTAAAGTTCTGGATGTGCTACCTGGCGAAAAAGTTATGAGCTGTCGTTACAGTGTTAATAAGATATGACAGGTGTGGCACTGAATGTCACCTGGCAGTAAATTTGTGAATTATGAAGCAATGCGGCTGGTGTTGCATTGTGGCGTTCAAAAGTAAGAGCAATTCTGAAAGTGAATCGGAAGAAATAATAGGATCTGCAGGGAGAATAACATTGGAATTACCACCAGCAAAATCAACGAATCATACAAAAGGTTTATGCAAAGGTGCAAGATGAAAAAAGAATTCAAGTAAGTAGGCCTATAGTGAAAAATTCTTCCCACTCATTCAGACAATGCTTCAAAGCCTAATTTAATTCCCGTAAATTCTAAAGTGTTACCAGTATAATAAAATTATGCTCGTCAGTTCAATAGTTGAACTAATTTATTCAATTTGGGTACGTTTCTTGACAAAAAAAAAATTAAAGTAGGGCTGGCTTTGAACCATTTTATTGATCGATTTCGATTGCTGTTATCTGACATCTGGTGAGAAGCAATTTAAAATCGGCGCAAACAGTTGAAAGTCAGTGTCAAAAATACTTTTCGAACGCTACCGCACAATAGTCAATTTTAACAAGCTTGTGTACTGCTAAAAATCTACATTACTAAAATATATTCCTTGTACCATATTTTAATGAGATAATATGAAAAGGAGTAGTCAATCATTTTAATAGGTTTACAGAACCTGATTTAATGTCATTAAATTTGTGCAAAATAGTTTATTATCTTTGTTATTGTTATTCAGTCTCTGGACAAATTTCTTGCAAGTGACCTAAGATACTTTCACCCTTGTTCTAAAGTAATCCTAAAACTGACAAAAAATCAATATATTTTCATAATTTTTTCAGTCTCATCCTCTTTCTCTTCTCAACTACTTATATTTTAGTCGTTCACCCATTTTGGTCTCTCTTGAAAATCTATCCACTCTATTTTTGGCTTTCCAATATCTCTCCTACCTATTGAACTTTAAATGAAAGCCAAATTACGAACGTGGAAGTTTTTTTTCTTACATTACTTGCGTGTTTAAAGGCTTTTTTGTTACGCATTTCTTCCTTAAATTAAATTGTTCAGTATGTTTTATTTCTAACATAACATGTTATGATGATCGGTTATTTTTAGAGAAATACAATGTCTTCTTTTTATAAGCCTACGTTTTGGAATTCTGTAAGCCGTTCAATATTGCGATCAATATGTGTGGTGATGAAGGAAGAGGGGAAATTGGAAGAAAAATAAATTAAAGGTTCACGAACTAATGCGACCCTGTAGAGAATTTCGAACTTTTTAAAATCGTGTATATGAAAATAGGCCTATAGCCAATTTGTCACTTGTCTAACTTCATTAATACTGATAACAGTGAAAAGTGGACACGTTTAACTTACGAGTGAAGTATCAGGGCTGAAACTTCTGTAATCTTATGAAGTTTAAAGGATAACATTATTTAACAAATTTCTAAATGACAAAGTTCTAACACAGTCTAATATATACAGTCACGAAGCTTGAGTTGTTGAGGCTACTAGGAACAATAGACTGTGCCGGTACCATTTCGTATTGTCTGTGATGAGGCGTTAGTAGCGACCCTAGTGGTTAGCAACTATCTATGGATGCATATTCCCTACGTATTGAGCTTCGTGACTGTATATACTAGACTGTGGTTCTACTTCGAAGTATGACTGTAGTCCACTCAGTTTGTTGGCTTGTAGTACGTGTTTCGGAATGAGCAATGCTGCATGAATTCTCAAGTTCTGCAACAACTCCAATAGGGTACAGACATCTGACACGCAAAGCATGGATCAAGAGTCATTTAGAAACACCCACGTGTACAAACCAGTTTGTCCTCAAGTCACGTTATTGGTCATGGCATAAACAATCGAGTTGCTTAAGAGAATTTTTCTTGTTGATAGCTATTAAGTATCAGTACAATAATTACCCCTTTCGAATATGTTTAATGGATTCCTTTTAGCATTAAAACGCCTGCATAAAATACACAGATTTAAAGTTAGGTTTCGAAATTAATTCTATTTGATCATATGATTACGTTGTGCCTTAAAGGCTCAAATATTTTAGTTCATACCAGGTGCAGATCTAGGTTCAAGTTCCTGTTTTCTTTCTTTAAAGATATGCGGATTTCAGCAATTTCCATTGAATCTATTAGTGAAAACTTGTAGCACATTACCTTTCACTTTCAACCGCATATTTACGTGTTTTCACTGAGATTCCATAAACTGTACAATTAGCACCACCTTGAACGAAGGATTATGAGCAATTCTGTGGCCAATTTCAATGTTAAATTTGTTCCATTTATCCATCCTTGTAACAAGCAGGAAACATCGGTTACAAAGTTATGCAAGAGACTTTTTTATGGTGGGTTCGCGCCAAACCTGATTCAGCTATAACCGAAGTTCTTCTTGCTTTCTACCAATGCCAGTCAATATAGTATCGCTATATCAGCCACCACACCACTCAGAAAGTTGATCAGCTAGTATTGCGTAAATACTTGTGCGAATCTCTTTTGTAGACCCTGAAACCTCTACAGAGCTTTTCCCTCAAGTGACAAATGAAGGTTACGTCTTGTAAAGAAACGATGCGATTAACCAAAGAACCAACCAAACTTTGGGACAACTTTATCCGAAGAATATGAATATGGCCAAGTTCTCAACAGTCAATCGAAGGCAAAACAGGAATCCTTCGCTTAAGGTTAGCTAGAACAGCAAGTCGGAGGACGACAGATGCCAGACCCAACACCGATTTTTCCTGCTGTGGGTCAGTTACCGCACTGGAGACCAAAAAAAAAAAAGTTTCGCTTGGTGTAGCAACGGACTTTAGAGCCCACAGACCCGGAGTTGCGCTCGGGTGTAGTTTCAATTCCCGCTTGTGCCGATAACCTGACTGGGTTCTTTCCGTGGTTTTCCCCAACCGTAAGGCAAATCTCAGGCAATCTATAGCGAATCATCGGCCTCATCTAGCTAAATACCGTCTCGCTAGCACCAATTCCATTGACGCAAAATAACGTAGTAGCTGATACAGCCTCATTAAATAACCAAGTAAAAAATCATGATCATGACAGCAGTCTGATCGTGTGGAGTGATGAATCGTGACAATAAAGGTGGCATTTCTTCTTGTCATTACGTGTTCCATGCTCTTTAAGTAGAGATTAGAGCAGCCCTGGGCATAAAGGGGAAGGGAAAAGAAAGGAGATGCTCTCACCCATGTCCTTTTCTCTTACACCACTTCAGAAACAAACATAGGCCTGTGCATCGGTGGTAGATTTTAGCCGACCAGCGAGAGCCAAAATCTATTATACAAACAGTCACTCAGCAATGCTTGCCTTCCTGGCTACTCGTATCGGTACGAAACATAACTGTCTCTGCCGTGGAAGGGGGAATGGGGAGTTAAGGGATAGTCTTCAGTGACTCAATTGAGTTATTATCGCCAAGGCCTCGATTAGAGGAAGCAGATACATTCGGAAGCTCTGTTCAAAATAACAATTATTAATATTACAGCATACATTTAATGTACAATTGGAAAAGTACAGTCGAACTTAGATATCTCGAAGTGCATCCGGAAAGTGGCAATACATCGAGTTATCGAAAATTCGAGATAATAGAAAATATGAAGAAATTTACAATACCATAAATTTTTATTGATTAAAAGTATTCAACGAAAAGAGGTTGTCTATAGGCTCTTTCTTTGCTTTCTAGGACGACGACTTTAGCAATCCACAACAAAGTTCGAGAAGAATAATGTCAAAGACATGTCATTATGTCCTCGCAGTGGTGCTCATTTCATTGTGTTATACCATTACGATACACAAACCTGCCTGTAGTTCTTGACAGGGTTAGGATTAGTACTAAGGGGTTGATTCCTGGATAAGGATACTTTCAAAGGAAGGAAAATGCTAAAGTACAATGCTTGTTACAGTGATGGTATATCATCACATTCATACAATTTTACTTACACACGTGTACATAACTTTCACTTTCACCTTAAAATCGAGTTAAAGAATAGCTATGTATTTCCTAATGGGACGAGAAATATTCATAGAAATAACGAAAAAATCGAGTAATAGAACTTCGAGAAACAGAAAAAAATAGATGTTACATGTAAATTGTATACGATTCAGTGCCAGGAAATTAAAATTACTTGGACGTATCTAAAAATTTAGTTATAGAAGTTCGATTGTATGCATCATTTGTTGACGAGATTTTATCATTTTATGAAAAGAAGCAATAGTATTATATATATATATATATATATATATATATATATATATATGGCTTTTAAGTAACTCATAGTTTCATTGCCCCCTCACATAAGCCCACCAGTGGTCCCTGTCCTGAGCAAGATTAATCCAGTCTCTATCATCATACCCCATCTCCCTCAAATCCACTTTAATATTATCCTCCCATCTACATCTCGGCCTCCCCAAAGGTCTTTTTCCCTCCGGCCTCACAACTAACACTCTATATGCATTTCTGGATTCGCCCATACGTGCTACATGCCCTGCCCATCTCAAAGGTCTGGATTTAATGTTCCTAATTATATATATACACATAACATACATATACATACATACATACATACATACATACATACATGCATACATACATGCATGCATACATGCATGCATACATGCATACATACATACATACATACATACATACATACATACATACATACATACATACATACATACATACATACATACATGCAGGAGCAGGTATTTATGGAGATTAATTTTATCAACTATGATTTTTAATATTGGGGTCGGCGGAGATTCTTGGAGATTGAGTTTTACTCTTGGCGGAGATGAATGGAAATTTTGGAAAATAGAATTATTTTGGAATTGGAGTATTAACTCAGTATGAATATTACTTTCCAAATAATTAGCATAAAAGGTTCGTTGGATTCTGGATTTTGGTAAAGGTGCGGTATGGCGAATAGACAATATTTGTTGGATTGAAACTGTATTTAACACACATTCATTAAAAACGCAGAATAAATATGAGAAACGCCCGTTATTATTCGGTTGAGAAGCTTTTGTCATTCAGTCTGCTCTCAAAACAGCTGAAAGTTAGAATTTATAAAACAGCTATATTAGCGGTTGTTCTGTATGGTTGTGAAACTTGGACTCTCACGTTGAGAGAGGAACAGAGGTTAGGGTGTTCAAGAATAAGGTATTAGGAAAATATTTGGGGCTAAGAGGGATGAAGTACAGAAGTATAGAGATAGATTTAGATTTTAGATTTATTTATTTAACCTGGTAGAGATAAGGCCGTCAGGCCTTCTCTGCCCCTCTACCAGGGGATTAATACTATAGCATGAACAATAAGATTACAATTAATATTAAATTTACAATTACAATTACAATAAAAATTAAAGTACGACAAGAATACCTGATTAATGAAAGCTAGACATTTCATCATAGAAGTTAAGAACAAAGAATATTTTTGTATTTACTAAATTACAAATTAAACCTACAATAACAAAATTCTATAGTGATGAAATTACCGGATATTGAGATATTTTGTGGTAGATTAAAAGAACTATTTACAAGAAACCATGTCTGAACGAGTCTCAATTACTGACCAAGTGCCTAGTAAGTTTGCGTTTCAATTGAATTTTATTTCGACAGTCCCTGATGCTAGCAGGTAACGAATTCCAGAGTCTTGGCAGGGCTATTGTGAAAGAGGAGGAGTATGAGGAGGTGCGATGGGATGGTATTGTTAGTATTGTTTCATGGCGAGAGCGTGTGTTCAGATTGTGGTGGGAAGAAAGGTAAGTGAAGCGAGACGACAGGTACGAAGGAATAGATGAGTTCAAGATTTCGAAGAGAAAGAGAAGTGAATGTAAATTTCTTTTCTTATCTAGTTTAAGCCAACCTATTGCTTCCAGGGATGGGGTAATATGATCATATTTACGAACATTGCTTACAAAACGTACACACAAATTATGAGCACGTTGAAGTTTCATTTTGTTGTCGCTGGAAAGGTCAGTCAGTAAAATGTCAGCATAGTCAAAATAGGGAAATACAAGGGTCTGCACAAAGGACTTTTTTAAGCAGAGGGAAGATGAACATTTATCCTTTTTAGCACATGAATAATAGAATATACTTTTCTGCAGGTTTCTGTGATTTGCATGTCCCAGTTGAGATTATTATCCATGTGAATGCCAAGATTTTTTACCGAAGAACTGAAAGGAATATGCACTGTACTTACTTTAACGGGGGAAATGTCGAGGTGCTTTACAGCGTCGGTTTGCCGTATGTGTCCTAATATGATTGCTTGTGTCTTTCCAGGGTTGATATTAAGATGGAGTTTCTTTGTCCATGTCACAATCGAGTCAATGTCTTCGTTCAATTTATCTATAGCGTCATTTATTCGATCTAAGCGGGAAGAGATGTAGCATTGAAGGTCGTCAGCATACAAGTGATAGTTACAATGCCTTACATGAGATGTAATATCATTGACATATATTGTGAACAACAATGGTCCGAGTACCGAACCCTGTGGTATACCTGATGTTATGTTAAGCCAGGAAGAGCTTCGATTCCCGGATACAACACATTGTTGTCTTTCCCGTAAGTAGGATTCGAACCAACTCACAGCAGTCTCTGACAAATGCAGATTTCTCAATTTATGGGTGAGCATGTCAAAATTTACAGAGTTGAAAGCTTTGCTAAGGTCAAGAAGTGTTAGTATTGTTACTTTATTAGAGTCGATTGCTTCACGAATGTCTTCTGTCACTTTAAGTAGAGCAGTGCTTGTGTTGTGTCCAGCTCTGAAACCTGACTGATACTTGTCGAATAGTTTGTGTTCGTTCATGTAGTTAGTTAGTTAGTTAGTTAGTTACATAACGCAGAACTGCACACATTGTATTCATCTGACATATGTAATTAAATAATCCGTGGCGCTACAGCCCGTGAAGGGCCTAGACCGACCAGCCGGCTGCTGGCCTCACGCCCACATGCCGAAGCAGAGATGGACGATCATCCAACCAGAATGGAGGTATCGTGTGGTTAGCACGATGAGCCCCTCAGCCGTTATAGCTGGTAATCGCAACCGGATTTCGCTACCTATCGTAGCTCCCCAAATGCATCACGATGCTGGGTGGGCACCGGTCCCATACACTGGCCGAAATTTCATGAGAAAATTTCTTCCCCCATGAGGACTCGAACCAGCGTGCATTCCGTAACTCGAGTCCTAGGCAGGATGCCTTAGACCGCGACGCCACGGCGCGGGACTAACATATGTAATTAGGAACATTAAATCCAGACGTTTGAGGTGGGCAGGGCATGTAGCACTTATGTGCGAATTCAGAAATTCATAGTGTGTTAGTTGGGAGACCTGAGGGAAAAAGATCTTGGGGAGGCCGAGACGTAGATGGGAGGATAATATTAAAATGGATTTGAGGGAGGTGGGATATGATGATAGAGACTGGATTACTCTTGCTCAGAACAGGGACCGATGGCGGGCTTATGTGAGGGCGGCAATGAACCTCCGGGTTCTCTAAAAGCCATTTGTAAGTAAGTACTGTAAGTCTCTTTTCTGGTAAAAATGAATGTTCCCATCCAATGAGAAACACGTGACAGAGTGAGCCAGCTACATTTTTTCGAGTCCACTTGGTATTGGGTCAAAAAGGACCTGGGTTGTGACTCATCTTGCCGCAGGTCGAATGGTAATCGACAAAGATAAAAATTCAAGTCGATTGCGAAGCGTGATTCACATGACGTAATTCCCATAGAATTTCTAGGTTCCTCCATATTTTTACTTGGCTGCTATACAAGTAACCAGTTTCCTTATAAGAAATGTTTACGACCAACATTTTTGCTTGGTAATATTTATACATTTATCTTGTTTCTTTGGCGTACAATCACCATCAAAATGTGAATTACTACATGACGAAAGAAAAAGAAACAGTGAAATAGCTAATGTGTTTTCCGTGTTTAAGCAAAGAACTTTACAGGCACTAAATTATGAACACTTAGATTGACAGATCATTGGAATGCAAATAATATTATTTTCAGAAAACCAACACAAGATAATTTAACATTCTATGAAGTTAGTGAGAAGTATGAGCGTTAGCCTTTTACGATAACCGCCTCGGTAGTTCAGTTGGCAGAGCGCTGGTTTACGACGACCGTGGTGAAAAAAGCCAAGGTTGTGGGGATTTTTCTCGGGTTCTCTCGTTCTTCCTCGTCATTGCATCAGCTCTTTTCACAATCCCCACTTTCATTATAATCTCCGTTTCAAAATTATGGCATCCCCTGTGTTTGTGTGACGTCAAAGCTGCCGTTCCCTGTAGTAGGTGTACGTCGTGGTTTGTCCAGAGATTAGTAGATGGCAGTGGCAGTGAGTTCTAGACGACTCATAGTTATATACATGAGGTACTTTGTTGCCTGAAGGGAAAATGGTAACCCATACATAGGCTATTATAAATCTAAGAGAAAAGATAGATCATCACCAGAGTTACTATGCGGAGAAGAGTGCGTAGTATGATGGATTGTGGGGCCGGATTAGCCGTACAGCACAGTCGACACGCTACTCATTTAATCACGGGTGCATAAAAAGCTTCTTTAGCTTGCAGTGCATAGAAAAGCTCCTTATCCTGCCCGTTAAGCACTTCTATATCTCTATTACCTTTAGCTTTTCACGATGATTTGGTTGTAAATGCGAATTTGTGTTTTCAACAATATGTTGAGATTTATGTATCTGACGCTTAGGAACAGAATAAGAGTGTTAGAATCTAGACTTCCTTAAAGTGCCCCTAAATTACAAACGAATGATAACTAGACTTCTAGAAGACGTATTGCAAGATGGAAAAATGAATTTAACTTGAAATCCACACTGGCCTAAACCTTGAAAGAAGAAGACTTATTACGCTCAGAGTGAAAATTTTTGTTCAGTGATCATTAACGTCAAACAAACTGTTACTTTCTCAATACATTTCAGTGTTAAAAAGTTAGGATATTACTAAAAGTATAAATTTTCTTATACAGAGTAATAAAGAAGGAATGGTAAATATTTTATGGAGGTAATGGTACAAATTAGTCTGAGTAAAAAAAAGGTCGTATAAACATGTACCCAATTAATTTTTATGAATGTAGTGATACAGTATCTCAGCATCCATTGAAAATTAGACACATGTTTATAACTTTCTTTTATTCAGAATAGTCTATACTGCAATTCCCTAAAATATTACTATTCTTCCTGAATCATACTGTAATGTATTGTACTATATTTATTTCTGTTGCCGGGAGGAAAAAGATCTTAAGTCAATATCTTGTGAAAATGAGAATTTTATATATTCTGAAAGTGGAAACAATTATATACAATCTGGTAAAACGGTTAAAGTTCAAATAAGACTCCTGAATGGATTTATAGAGCGTTACCAAATGCCTAAGTAATTTTTGAATCAAGCACTCACAGAATAAAGGACTTAAAATATTTATTTTAATACTTTATTCCTTTTTATATTATAAAAGTCTCATTTTCACAAAAAATTGACTTAAGACCTTTTTCCTCCCGGCCACAGATTTATATTCCATTGTATTCGTACATCGCTTCACAGCTAGAATATGGAACATATAAAAAAAACTTAATATTACTACAAAGTCTTAATTATACTCACTATCTAGTTGAAATATATACAGAAGAGTTTTACAATGTACTAGTACAATACAAGGGATTAGTATCGATACTTAATACAGGACAGAAATATTCATGCAGCATTGTTGAATGTCATAAATGCACCTACAGAAAAGAAGGCATGAGAAATTATGTACTTCTTTAATTTGGCCCTAAATAATCTTCAGTTTTGAGTTTGATTTTTTATATCCATAGGGAAGCTATTAAAAATTTTACTGCCATATAACGCACTCCTTTTTGATAGCACGATAGACTTGCCGATGGAGTATGGAAACCATTTTTTGACGAGTATTTATACTATGAACTGTAAAATTAGTTACAAAGTTTTCACGATTACATACGAGGAAGATTATTAATGAAAAATATACTGACAAGACATGAACATTATTTGTAGTTTATTGAAAATGATCCTACACGATTCCCTAGATTTGGCACCTACTATTATTCTAATTATTCTTTTTTATATAGTAGGAATATACTGTTACTATCTGTAGAATTTCCGCAGAATATTATTCCAAAACTCATTACTGAGTGGAAATGTGCAAAGTATATCGTTTCTAAGGAAGGTATTGATATTTACTATCTCTTGCATAGATCTAATAGCAAAACATGCTGAATTTAGCTTAGGGGTGATTTCTTTAATATGATTTTTCTAATTTAAAATGTTATCGATTTGTAAGTCAAGAAATTTAGCAGGGACCTGTTGTTAATTACTGCGCTTGAAATTTGCGAGGTTGAATTTGGTCAGGATTTAAAATGGATTATGTTAGTTTCATTATAATTTAATACTAATTTATTGAGTGAGAACCAATAACATATTTTGAGGAGAATTGACTCTGTTAAAGATTGGAATGTGTTGGAATTATTGACTGTAATTACTATACTTGTGTCATCTGCAAATAATATGGGATTGTATAAAAAGGAGAAAAGCAAACATAATGGTTGCCATCGAAATGTATGCATTTATATTATCAGTTAAATGTATACGAAAAGTAAAACTATTATATTTAAAGGACATCAATGTAACGCAGATTACATAATGCTATATTCAACACACTTTCTCGATATAAATTCTGACTCAAGCCATTACTAAAAATGCCAGATAAATATCTCAGTGCACAGATTAATGAATTTTTCCTATATTGGCCTACTATTTGAAAACACAGTTGTGTGACTTATTTGTACTTTGTATGCTGGAATTTATGAAATTTTTTTCAGTATTACCCATGGTCGAGATGAACAACAGTACAGGAAGAAGGCAGGTAGTATAATAAATATAAAACGAATGTTGTAATGTAGGTTATGGCGATGGAGACTGGATTCAGCCTAAAGTCCAATGACAGACGTTGGTGTTGCGGTTTTGAACCCGGTTCTTATAGGAGGTAATTACAGTTACGACGCTGCCTTGTTCTCTGACCTTCAGAATTAAAAGTTTATAGGTCTTGAGTCAAAATACCGCTGCTTGCTTGCGACATGATCTATTGTAAATATCCGCGCACATGGTAGTTGAAGGCTTCTGAGAGAAATCGTATCAAAACTTACTTGTGGTTGCTTATTTGTACTGTTGTTTCAGCCTCAAGCAATTTATATTCCATGGACAAGAGCTAATTTGTGATTTTTACGCCTGACAGGAGATTCAGGTACTTAATTTGTAATTAAGGTATTTAGAAAGTTAGACTAGGCTACTCGTATATTCATAAAATATCACGAACCACTGGAAATAATTTATTCGTTTATGTCTATAATCATAGTTACCCATTATTGTCAGCCACCAGGAGGCCTATTTATCTTAGTAGAACGTCACATTACCAAGGAAAATATTCGCTCTTTCGTTTAATTATACAGTATTCTTATTTATCTGGCGTTTGGAGTTTTATACTGACTACACACTTTTACTACATCATACTACTTTTTATCAATAAAACGGTATGGAACAACGTGTTTCAACCAAGCATGACTGCTTATCCTATAATTTTAATCACCTCCCTAGCATTTTTATCATCTCCCTAGGATTTATTTCTTTGTTTGCCAACATTGTACTTTCAATAATTGTACCTTTTAAAAATATTAATGTTTATTTCATCATCCTTAATTAAAACTTTCCTATCATTTATCTTATTCATTATTTAGGTTATGTGTTATAGCTTCTTCGACCTTTGAGGAGGCCGAGACGTAGATGGGACAATAATATTAAAATAGATTTGAGGGAGGTGGGATACGATGGTAGGGACTGGATTAATCTTCCTAAGGATAGGGACCGATGGCGGGCTTATGTGAGAGTGGCAATGAAGCTCCGGGTTCCTTAAAAGCCATAAGTAAGTGAGTAAGTAAGTAAGTAAATAAGTAAGTAAGTTTAGCTTCTGCTGTATGAGATTAAGGATAGTCACGTATCAGAGATTAAAGTGGAATGCAACTGTTTTAATAAAAATGAAACTAAATCAACAGAACCTTCTTGAGCAGCAATCGTCCATAGAATTCGATGAAGATTGTATAGCTGGCACAACTGGTAACGAGAACAGCTCATCATAACACACTATTGGCATCTAGTGGAATATTTGTAATGATGAGATGGTACGTATAATAATACAGTTTTGCACGATCGTATTTTTTGCTGTATTTACAGCTATTGTTGTCAGGCCTTGAAAGTTGCAATTCCCACACAGAAATTTGTTACTAGGGAAATCATTCTTCATAACATAAAAGTATACTGAAATAGATCCATTACAGTGTGGTGATAACTGGTATAAGTTAGTTGGCAACACTGAAGAGACGGCCAAATTAGACTTTTAGAAACTACACTTACGTGATCCTTACTATACAATCTAGCATACTAGGTGTCAATCTTAACATTTAGTGTATATAAAATCGGACTCTACTTATTACATTACTAATGTGTTATTGTAAACGTAGTCTGTTTGAAGCAAAATTTGACATTGTATTTTTGTCGTTTAATGTAGTTTTCAAATTGGGACAAACGTATTTCTTCTTTATGTAACAGACTACGTAAAACAATTTATAAATTCGTAATTCTTCGCTCTTATATCCCTACAAATATTCTGCAATTAGTTTATTTAGGTTTGGTTCAATCTGCCATCCAGTATGGTATAATCGGATGGGGAGGAGCAACAGAATTTGCACTTTAAGCTCATATTGCTTCAAAATCGGGTAATTAAATTTTTCTTAAACAAGTCAATTGATTATCCAACAAATTTGATTTATTCCGATTTTAATGTTTTCCAAATTGAATAAATATATGAATGTACAAATTTTTAAATATTATCATAAAAATCGTCTGATACATAAAGAAGAACAACATTTAATCCTACCATAAGAAATTTGACATGTCCTTTAGCTGGACCTAAATGTTATACAAATACTGGAATAATTCATAGCCAGAGTTATACAACTCTATTTTGAAAATAAATCCTGACCTAGGTTATTTCGATTTTAATAAATTTAAGAAAAAAATTAAGCAATTGATTACACATGAGACGTGAGAAGTTTGCTTTTTGGTTCCCGCGGATCGGCGTATAAATATATTACTGACATTTTAAAACAATATATGACATCCCAAGATATTAAAAATATTTGTTTAAATATCCTCAAGAAATCCATAGGCATTTTACATAATCATTTATAAGCCTATAATGTTTAATTTTTAAACTTTCTAAATTGCATATTGTACTATGATTGCTACCTACTGTATTGATTTTTCTCTCTATTCCACATATGCATTTTTGTATTTGTTTTCCGGATCTATATGGTCATCTGTTATGAAAGGCGGATGTGTAAATAAGATAAACGTCCCCTTTTTATTTTTTCTTTCTCTTAATTTCAATATACTAGTCGGCCTGGATAGCGTAGTCGGTATAGCGCTGGCTTTCTGTGCTCGAGATTGCGGGTTCGATCCCGGCCCAGGTCGATGGCATTTAAGTGTGCTTAAATGCGACAGGCTCATGTCAGTAAATTTACTGGCATGTAAAAGAACTCCTGCGGGATAAAATTCCGGCATACTGGCGACGCTGATATAACCTCGGAAGTTGCGAGCGTCGTTAAATAAACCATAATTTAATTTTCAATAGACTATTTATTCATTCCAACTGACTTGATTTCTACTTTTATCTTCGTAATTATCCCTGTTTTTTAATGATTGTATTGGTTTTGTTATTTTAGTGATTCTTTGTTATGTTTTTCAGCACATAATAGTTGTTCATAGGAACTGTCCCCGAACACGAGCTTGCTTAAACGGGTATGCGCCACGTCATTAATATATATTCATTTTATATTTTATGTAGGTAGCAATAAATACTAAATAATAACTCATAAACCAGGTATTTCTTCTTTGGATATGGAGAACTCATCCCCAAAGTTTCTGCAAGTACTTCTGAATCATCCTATATAGTAGGCCTCAGTTGCTGAAGCACATAAACGCGCATTTTTCCAGAGTCTGGAACATGTTACAACCCGGACGAAACTCCCTCTGGCAAGTAACCTTTGCACTTGGAAATCCCATGTACAGTATAGGAGTAACATTCCAGCATCAACCATGGCGCGAGCGGCCTCTATATATACACAATAAACATTACCTCATCCCTTCTTAACATCACACGCTGAAATAGACGGAATGCAATACGAATAAAAAGATCTTCAAGTAGCTTGGGCTCGAAGAGATCCTTGATTTTGTCTGCAGATCCAATCCTATAAGGATGGTATTGGCGATGACGAAGTACGACCATGAAATCGTTATGACAGTATCTATAGTATGAATAAAGAGGAGGCCATGAATAAAATACGAATATTCATACACAATAGCTTAGCTTAAATCAGGGTTGTCTTACTTAATACCGGGACAAATTTAATTCAGGCAACTTCATCAGGGAACAGATCGAGTCTTATGTTTAAAAGTTCAGATGTCTAGAAATTTGTCACTATTCACTGCAAAATAGTAATAGAAAAATTATTCTTCTTTGAGAAGAAATGAGCACAAAAATTTTCCGAAACATAAAATCCACTTTAAACGGTGAGTTTCGTCACTCGAAGAATATGTAATAATACGGCGAATGTTAATCTATGACTTATCCTCGATCTTATTTCGCCAAATAAAATTTCGTTATCGCCAATTCCATCGATATTAAATAACATAGTACTAATGCAGCATAATTAAATAACCAGTTAAAAATAAACTCCTAGCACTTGAAGACGTACTAAGCCAGGCCTGGGCGTAAATAACTCTTTTTTTTTTCTTTTTTTAATTTCGACCGGCCGGAGGCCGTTTTCCAAAGTTATCTA
This sequence comes from Periplaneta americana, assembly GCF_040183065.1. NCBI lineage: Eukaryota > Metazoa > Arthropoda > Insecta > Blattodea > Blattidae > Periplaneta > Periplaneta americana. The sequence goes on from NC_091132.1 coordinate 87,752,972, forward strand.
TTTTTGTTCTTCTGTTTGTTTACCTTTGTTTCCTTTGTTTTTACTTATACTAATACAGTCACAACACCCATGCCCGAGGCGGGACTCGAACCCACAACCCTTCGGACCAAGCGATAGGGACATGCCGTGCCCCTACCGCTTGAGCCATCCGGGCCGATTTTTTTTTTTAACCCCCGAAAAACCTCAACCAGGTAACTTGTCCCGACCGGGAATCGAACCCGGTTTATTTGACCGGCCAAAGGCCGTTTACCAAAGTTATCTTTGTTTTCTGTTTTCGTTTTCACTTGTTTCCTTTGTTTTACTTACACTAATACAAACACAACACCCATGCCCGAGGCGGGACTCGAACCCACAACCCTTCGAACCAAGCGATAGAGACATGCCGTGCCCCTACCGCTTGAGCCATTCGGGCCGGCAAATTTGAGGTACTGCAGACTACCCCTTAACTCCCCACCCTACATACCCCGGCAGAAACAATTATGCATCGCACCGATACGAGTAGACAGGTAGGCAAACAGTGCTGAGTGCCAGATTGTATAAGACAGGCATCATAGCTATCGGCTCTCGGTGTCTTACCACAGTCTAGTATATTCAGTCACGAAGCTCAATACGTAGGGAATATGCATCCATAGATAGTTGCTAACTACTAGGATCGCTACTATCGCCTCATCACAGACAATGCGAAATAGTACAAATCAAACTTCTTGACTATATACCAGACTGTGGTCTTACTGTGTGTTTGTTTCTAAAGCAGTGTAATACTAGTAACAGACTAAAGTCACTAATTGCGATTAACATTATCGCGATTATCTCCGATAGCGATTACCGAAACTGTGTGGACACACTGGGTGATGCTTGGTCCCGTCTGGTCAACAGCTGAATTACCATAGAAAAAAAAATTTCTCTATGTACATACTTATGTGTTTGTTTACCTCCTGGACATCTGAAGTTCATACTACAGTCTAGTATATACAGCCACGAGGCTTGAGTTTTGAAGGTGCTAGGAACAATAGACTATACTTACTTACTTATTGGCTTTTAAGGAACCCGGAGGTTCATTGCCGCCCTCACATAAGCTCGCCATTGGTCCCTATCCTGAGCAAGATTAATCCAGTCTCTACCATCATATCCCACCTCCCTCAAATCCATTTTAATATTATCCTCCCATCTACGTCTCGGCCTCCCCAAAGGTCTTTTCCCCTCTGGCCTCCCAACTAATACTCTATATGCATTTCTGGATTCGCCCATACGTGCTACATGCCCTGCCCATCTCAAACGTCTGGATTTAATGTTCCTAATTATGTCAGGTGAAGAATACAATGCGTGCAGTTCTGTGTTGTGTAACTTTCTCCATTTTCCTGTAACTTCATCCCTCTTAGCCCCAAATATTTTCCTAAGAACCTTATTCTCAAAAACCCTCAATCTCTGTTCCTCTCTCAAAGTGAGAGTCCAAATTTCACAGCCATACAGAACAACCGGCAGTATAACTGTTTTATAAATTCTAACTTTCAGATTTTTTGACAGCAGACTAGATGACAAAAGCTTCTCAACCGAATAATAACTGGCATTTCCCATATTTATTCTGCGTTTAATTTCCTCCCGAGTGTCATTTATATTTGTTACTGTTGCTCCAAGATATTTGAATTTTTCCACCTCTTCGAAGGATAAATCTCCAACTTTTATAGTTCCATTTCGTACAATATTCTGATCACGAGACATAATCATATACTTAGTCTTTTCGGGATTTACTTCCAACCCTATCTCTTTACCTGCTTCAAGTAGAATTTTCGCGTTTTCCCTAATCGTTTGTGGATTTTCTCCTAAAATATTCACGTCATCCGTTCAATTCCAAACCTCTCTGTTATCCTGAACTTTCCTCAATAGGAACAATAGACTATGCCGGTACTATTTCCCATTGTCTGTAATGAGGCGATATTAGCGATCCTAGTGGTTAGCAACTATCTATGGATGCATATTTACTACATATTGAGCTTCGTGACTGTATATACTAGACTGTGTTCATATCTTGTTTTGATGTTTGTTTATTATTTTTCCTGTTCTTCGTCGTTGTTTCTTGCAGCTTGATATGGGAATTTGTTTGTTAAAATTTTTACATGTTTTACAATCTAAACCGATACAATTTATACCATTATTATTTATATTATTTTGGAAAATGATTTTATAACCTATATAATTTATATCATTGAGCCTAAGATTTATATTATTTTGTAATGAAATATATTTTTTAAATGATTCCTAACCTCAACGATATCGTCGTAATGGAGATTGAAATTAAAAATCTGAAAAAGAAATCAGTTCCAGTTTGTAACCCATTATTTATTGAAATGAAATGTCTTTCAACAGACTTCTATTGCCCTCCATATATGAATAATTCGTCTGCCATTAATTGTTAATATATTTATTTTTATTTTTCTCACATATGCATTAAATTTCTCCAATACGTCTAATAGTAGCCAAATGTCATTTTCTAGCCATTCATTTTCGTTTCTCTTCCATATAATACAATGGAAGGGGTAACAAAATTTCACAGCAGACATTATCACGACTTCCTGAATAATATAAATCAAGGTGATTCAAAACCAAAGATTACTAAAATGTTACTTTCGTCCACTGAGCCGTGCCTCAGCGCGATTATCTAGTTCTGGGAACAGGATTAAGCTCCTGATCGCGATCGGGACGGTGACACACTGTAATCGCGATCGCGATTAGTGACTATAGCCTGTATAAGCGAAAAGTACATGGGCGAGAGTATCTTCTTTCCTTTTTCCTTTCCCTTTATGCCCAGGGCTGTATTAAGCACTGTGATTTGTGGTCTTCATTCAATATTTCAAAAAATCCTTCACAAAAGCTAAGATGTTGAGAAACAGTAAATACCCCATCTTCCGCGAGCCAGCTTTCCAGGAACGGTCACTATTTTCCTAACCACTTCGGTCTTTTGTTCAGTTTTATCAGTTAATCACGCTTTTAGAAACAAAGTTGTGGGGATTTATTTTGGTCAAGACAAGTCCAATGTTATTAGAGGACAAGTTGAAGCTTTAAGAGACAACATCCAACACATGTTCAAAATATTTCTTTTTTCACCCCCTAAAAATTTCGTATATAGATTTTCGTCGTAAAATTTAAAGCAGGAAAGTTACAAGCAGTCTTCCAGACTTTTTATTTTTCATTACGTATTGGACATACTTTGATATGTAGCCCTTCTAGACGTTGCAAATAAATAAGCGGATAAATAATAATTATGATTTATAATAATAACAGAAATAATAAATTATATCCCAATTATGTTTGTATTATGTTGTAAATATAATACTAAATTTTACCAACACTCCTTCAAATCCCAGACAACGCTGCTGAATTTGTTATGCTATAATTAATTCTTAATCTAAATCAATCATGAAGCATTTAATTAGCACATTTCCGCATTCAACAAGTTTAAATGATTGCTAAGTTCTTCAAGGTGTAGCTGAGATGTGGCGTTAAATTTGTACATTTATCTAATAAACAAGCAGAGGTAATGGAAACCGAATCCGTCTTAACACGCTTTCTACTTTGAACGTACAATGGCATTTGTAGTGATCCCTGTGCTGACAAGGAGCGGGCAGCAGGTTTGCCAATCTTCCCACAACTTTCACCAAACATTGTTTCTGTGGATTGTACCGATACCAATCGATTAGGTGCTACGAAGAAGTCTATATAAGAGTTTACTCACCTGAGAATATAGTGGTGTGAAATACCCTAAAATGGCGACCAATATGGCCGCCGTGTGTCGTATGAGCATGGCAGTGCCTCAAGTAACCTGGAAAAAATATAAAAAAACACTTAAATATATGTCATAACTTATATTCGACATATAACATATTTTAAGAAATCAAAATGTAATGCACAAGTACCATCAAGAAAATTAACGAGATCAGAGTGATTCACTCACTCACTCACTCACTCACTCACTCACTCACTCACTCACTCACTCACTCACTCACAACTTTCAGCATCAATAGAATAAAGTCATATGATATTCCATTCACATTCACGAAGCATTTTATACTGTAGCCCTACTTCGAATTGAAACTACAGGCTGCTTTGACGGAGGTCCAGTTTTGTGTCTTTAAATCAATTGGAAAATTTATGGCAAAAGTTCGACAGCTGACGGTGGAATTGGCCGTTGGGGAGGGGGCCGAGGAAGTAAGGAGGAGAGTTATTTTTTAGTGTTGCAATGGGTAGTATTAGCACTGAGCGAATAAGGTAATTAGGGAATAATGTTCTTTGGGTATTTATTGTGTCTTTTTTGTCTATTTGCTTTTTATTGCGTGTGTATTTATTTATATTTATTATTTGGATGATTTATTGACATTTTAATAAGGAACTGAATTGAATTGTTTATATACAGGGCTTTCATTTCAAAACTTCTCAGTCAAAATAACTAATTATTTAAATTGAATTCAATTTAAACAAAAAAACACGTCAATTTAGATATTGAGGGGGAAGTTTGAAACCAGGCTTAATTGCATTTTAGATTTCACTCCCATCCCCCAGCCAAATTTCAAATGGCACCCCTACATTTTTTATGCTTAAATATGAAACAACATTTAATTGTTTATCTACCTCATTCATTTGTTCTCGCATCTTTTATTTTCTATCGTCGCCTGACAACCATTCTGGTTGGATGATCGTCCACCCCTGCTTCGGCATGTGACCGTGAGGCCAGCAGGCGGATTTTCGGTCTTGGCCCTTCATGGGCTGTAGCGCCACGAATTATTATTATACCTATACACAATTGAGGACAACTAACTGTTGTATCTCCTTCCCATTCGTTTAAAGTAGTCATACAATTTAAAAGTTGTCTTTTTTATATTTCCTCCAGCATGGTGACTTTATTTTCCACCTCTAATTAGATTATTAAGCTTGTCATTGTACGTGCCTTCTGTTTAGTCTAGAATTTACGTAGGATCTATATTAGGTTTACCTTAAGGAGTGGTTTCAAGCTTCTATCGTATCAGTAACAAGATTGGTTGTGAATTGTGGGCAAATAACAAAATGGTGAAAAGAGGAAATTGGAGTACTTGAGAAAATCTGTTCAAACACAGTATTTTTGCATCACGAATTTAATTGGGACTCTCCAGGATTTTAACTCATGTACTGTTTCCACAGTGATCCATTCGGTTCTTCAAAATGCGGTTTACATTTCGCAATAAATGGAACTGGGATTTCGTGCTTGTGGGAGTTTCTGTGTCTACCGTCTGTCCGCTAATGGAAAATGCGAACTCTGAAAGTAGTAGGTATTCTGAGGGGAGTGATATATTACTGTGATTTAATTACTCTGAACTTCCTTTCACTTTCGTTTATGATAAAATCAAGCGTGCAGTCTTGCAACTAGTGTACTTTCTACGTGAATTGTTGTACGAAACTTGTTCTCATGTATTCATCCTGTGTGCATAATCTGATAGTTACACACCTCGAAACAGAATACTATGCATGTAATCAATAAGCCAAATCATTCTTATTTCTCTCCTTTCGTGTCATTCAAAGTATTCAAAGTATTCCGGTATGTCATTTTTCTACTAATAGTATATTATGCAACGAGCCTATAATGGTGGTAATTAAGACGCGAGTATGTTTGTTTATGAAACGAGCGCAAGCGAGATGTGAGATGTGCACAGACGCGAAAGTATTGATTTTTTCCGAGGAACGAATGTCATTGACCTTGATATAATCTAGAGAATAACATGAACATTAATCTTGATATAACCTGGAAATTGATTTAGAATTGAAAAACGAGATGACAAATTGAATTTATTTGAATATTATTTACAATTAACGCTAATTATTATAGTAACAGAACATAACCTTCTGCGACAGTATTGGATTTCCAGCCTCCGTGACGTTTCGCTAGTTGTCTTTCGATTGCATATCAGAGAATAATCGATACTTGCTGTTTTATAATGCTACAATGGTGATTTCTCATTGGCTGAACAACTGAACTATAATGAATAGGAGTACTTTAATGAGGTGCATTAAAGGGCTACTACCAGGTGCATAATTACTACATTTCGCCATGGTCGAGCATAAAATGTATAATAGTAGGCCTACTTCTTAACTGAAAGATATTAACAACTGTAAAAGGAATAAAATGAACTTTGAATCTTGAGGTCATTTAATAGTAAGTAGTCTGTAATTCTCCATTCAATATTATATTTAAACTACAGTCTATTCAGGGTTATCGAATTAGCGAGAAAACAATGCACACGTTTGGTAGGAATAAGAAGGAATGGAGAAGATTTGAGAAATCTCTAAGATCAGTATAGACCAACGTGCTCACGGTTGACATTTTGTTGTTTAGATAATGTGAATATATTACAAATACAACTCTCTAATTTTAAAAGACATAATCTATACTAACAATAAATCTGTAGCCAAAATGTTTCCGGTAATTTTCGATTTTCCAAAAATAATTGGTCCTAACATATATAATTAACCACCCTGAAACCGAAAATCGCTTTTTTGAAATTTTTGTTTGTATGTCTGTCTGTCTGTCTGGATGTCTGTTACCTTTTCACGTGATAATGGCTGAATCGATTTATATGAAAATTGGAATATAAATTAAGTTCGTTGTAACTTAGAATTTAGGCTATATGGCATTCAAAATATTTTATTTAAAAGGGGGGTTATAAGGGGGCTTGAATTAAATAAATCGAAATATCTCCCTTATTATTAATTTTCGTGAAAAATATTACATAACAAAAGTTTCTTTAAAAATAATTTCCGATAAGTTTTATTCCATGCAAAATTTTAATAGGACTGATATTTAATGAGATAAATGAGTTTCAAAATTACAATAACAACGCCATCTAAGGCGCTGTACTGAAATAAAAACAAATGACTTTGTCTATAAGAGGCCTTGGACAACAACAATCGAAAGGTATTAAACATAGCCTAAGAGAATGTTTCTATGTTTGTATGAAGTAATATCGGAAGCTAATTAATTGTTTAATTATTATTTCACCATTGGAAAGTGTAGTTTCTCTAGATGGACATAATTCTAGAATGCTCTTACAGTAACTTCTGAAACATATAGCAAGTAATATAAAGTACACACATTAAAACTAAATGATATGTCAATCCTCATTAAACTATGGTAGCATGTAATAATTAAGAAACATGTTAAAGGAATTGTCATTGCACCAAATGACTGCTCTTTGGACCAAAATGACCGCATTTTAATTATTTAAATACAATTTAAATTAAGTAACATATTAAACGATTTATCCTTCTATCAAACACGAATGTGCCCTGGATCAAACGTCCTATTTTAATTATGTAATTACTTTATATTTATTTCTAACGGGTGCAGCGGAGCGCACGGGTACGGCTAGTATTGAAATAAAACGATAAACTGTTCTTGTCAATCCCACTAGGACAGTGGGTCTTAATCTTTTTTTGAGTCACGGACTCCTTCGAAAATTAGGTGAAAGCTATACACCCCTCCCTATAAAAATGTAAAAAAAAGTGAGAAACAATTTTAGATAGCCCTACGCTTCTGCTTTTTACGTTGAAATAATATATTAATATATATGTTAATTTTTATGTGACTTTCACGGACCACCTGAAGCCCAGCCAAGGACCTCCAAGGGGTCCATGGTTAAAAACCCTTTCACTAGGAGATTAGTGACTGAGTGGCCGCCACTGAACTCCTCGCCTGTCCAATACATGCCCACCTCGCTCAGGGCACGCCCGATTCCTGGCCACCGTGAGCACGTCTGGTATAGACAATATAATATTGTAAACATTGTGCAACATAGTACAAGAATATCAGTTTAGATACAGATTAAGATTAGAAACGATTCCAGGATTGTTAGAAATTTAATTTTAAGCTTAATTGTGCAATCTAAGCTCTGTGTATTAATCTCAGTTCTCGTCTAGATTACAACGGCTTGTTAAATTTAGCTCATCTAGTGACTGTTCTGAAAGCTCACCCTGCACAAAAGCAAGAGGCTCTCATGAGATTTTATAGGCTTACTCGTAGTTTATTTAATTCTATTCAGGGACGACATAAAGAAGATATAACAATATTGCAATGATGAAAGCAGAGAAAATTGAAATACTTATAAAAAACTGTCCACAGACTTACTATTCATCTCAATCATAAAATATCAATCCATGACCGAAAAGAAATCTTAATTTTTAGACATTTTCAGGCGACTGAACAACGGGTTTTTGAAAGCCAATATGTCACTTCGAGTGTCTCTTGTTTATATGAAAAAATAACTGCGAATGTCTCAGTTCCTTTATTTTGGTGGTAAAACAAAAAAAATAAATAAATAAAAATAAAGAAGAGGAAAAATCGATAAGAATTCTTGAAACTAGAATTATTATAAGTTGAAATTTAGAATGCTTCGGTGTTCTAAAATCTGTGGGAAGAAATTCTCATCTGGATCTGAATACCGTCCGTTGTACTCAGGTCCTTGTTTCTCTGTGCAAATCCCGCCTGAGAGGAAGAGTAATTCATTGGCTCATTAAGGTTAGGCCATGTTTCTTTCATTGTAGTGCGAGATTCGGATGCCATGTATAAAGCGAAACAATAAGCTTTCACTGCTTGGTCTGCGTACTCCCTTTCTGATGCTCGGATTTTTTTCTTGTTGTTAAGATGTACTTAGTTTCCGGAAGACAATTTGGAAAGCAAAACTAATTAAATTACCTCAATGTTGTGTAAACAGAACATGAATGATTTACGTGTGAGCGGTTTTAAAAATGGTTCACTTTTTTGTTACGAAACATGAAACACAACAAGACTTCTGAAACTCCATTGTAATAATGCTGAGACTTTTACTACTTCTAACTTAATGCTACAACTACCACCCACTACCACCACCACCACCACCACCACCACCACCACTACCACTACCACTACCAACTTCGTACTTCTTTGACTAGCAGCTAAGAACACTCGGATACGATTAACAGCGATGAAAATTGCGATTCATCTCCATTTCTTATGCACTGGGTTGTTTGCGGCTTAAGTCTTTAAGGTATGATACGAGAATAACTGCCAGCCTTTGTGGCAGAGTAGTTGTCATTAGATCCGATATGCGTAGAGTTCAAAAGCGGTCGACGGATCCTCGTGTGGGATACAATTCTTTACATGTATTGTATTTCTTCAGAATGGAAGTTACGTAAAAGGTAGTGTATCATACATTTACTATTATTGTTGTCAGTCGCGGACACTTCACATTCCTGAACAATGTTTTGCCAAATGACTTTGATATTACGCAAATTTTGCCAATCATCTGTGCCTAAAGGTTTGAGATCTTATTCATCATTATCACTTCACCCCAACCGTGATCTTTCATATTCGTATTTTCGTCAATCTTTCTTCTATAATAATATAGTGCCTCAGGACATAAGTACCCTGTAGCACTTTCTCCATTTGTCTATTATCATTGATCACCAGACTTAGGATCCGGGACACTTTAGCCAGTGGCGGACGGTGGGTTTGAAAGTTGAGGAAGCCAAGACGTGACTGATGAGAATATAAAAATATAAGGCCTTTGACGTACCTCATTACCAAGCGCAGAATTTATAGGTTTTTAGAAAGTAAAATTAGATTTTCCAATCTATGTTTTAGGATTTCTTTAAGATTTTAAATCTTATGTTCAGGAATTTATATGATTTTACGGAAAAAAAAATAATAAAAATAAACAACATATTGTTAATATATTACAACAACTTGGTAAAGATTGCCTTTCTTTAGGACATTTTAAATCTTAACCTACGAATTAGGTATTTTTGGATCATATTAAATTTAGGAATGTTACTCGTTGCTACATAAAACGAATAAGGAAAGCAATATTTCGAGAGTAATGAGATAGCAACAAAATTGATTCCAACTTAAGAATCCGTGGCTTGCTCATTACTATTACATAGCCTACTTGTACAGCAAATTCACTCGACGATCCTCTTTCTTTGCAAACCCATCAATTAGGTCACATCATACTGAACAACTGCTACTAGAAGAAGCTAGAGACAAACATGCATTTGTTTCTAAACTCTCGATATACAGTATTTAATATACCGTACTGTATACATACTGTAAATCTCTTAACACAAAAGAAAAAAATTACAGGAACACCCGCAAACAAGAAAAAAACTACCAACATAAAAGAAAACTTTTACGCAGGGAGAGAAAACTAACAACACGTAACTCAATTTTCTAAAACCAAGAAGAGAGAAAGAGAGAGAGCGCTTCCCAATATAGCCGAAAGCAGCCGTAACTGTAAGCAGTACAGTTGTCAGCGGTGGGTAGAACGTCTCCAAATTCAGCTCCCCTCGCGTGTTCTAGTTAAGTTTAAACATTCCGCTAGCCAGCTATCCTATTGGTTGAACTGCTGTTGTCATGGTTACCGGGGAGCAGAGGGTGATAATTGTTTCCTCTGCCCAGCTCTCGCATAGACAATGCAGCCTGCTAGATGTCGACTATACAGGTTACATTACAACGCTATCTGTTATTTTTCTGTACGAATTATTTGTACTATCTACAGTATAGCGAGCGGACATCACCAACTGGATGTGGTCTACTTTACGTAGCTTACATCTTAGTCGTAGGGAACAGTAAAATTAATATAAAAGGAAAAATGTTCGTCATTTGTTATAACTTGTCTGTTATCTTAATTCAGCTGGAATTAATACTGTCATATTATGTTCTGGTAAAATATTAGGGAGGTAGAGTCTCCCTTGCCTCCCCTGAAAATCCGCCGCTAACTTTAGCAACCAATGTACGCACAACTTGACTAGAGTGCTCCTTGAACATAGTAGACAGATCTACTGTGGATGTAAACAACGAAGTCAATGTGCTGCGTTATATTCTACTGTTACCAGTACAATGTAGTAACGGTAGAAAATGAAGTAGGATACATACTTCACAAGTTTTCATGTCCCTCGGCGACGTTGAAGACGTTTGCGTTACAATGAACAATCATGTACATACTTGCAACTAGTCGAAAAAACCGTTTACTATGAATTGAAAATGCACTGTGATATCCTGAGTTCGTTTCGTATGGAGAGACGGAAGAATACTATACCTCTGATCACGAATCGGATTGCACAGGTAAACAAAACTCAGCACGCCACCTCAATCCATCTGCACTCCGTTGCACTATAACTTGACTTTATTCTTAAGTTGTCTCGGATCCTAAGCCTGATGATCATCTTACGAAAACATTCTATAAATATTATAACGCGTTATGAAAATATCTAAGCAGAAATTCTTAGGTTTTAAGATTCTGTCGCTCAGCAGGAAGGGGATTCGCTGATCTGACTTCGGACTTGTATAAAACGCCAGGTAAGTCAGCACGGGTTGCACATCATATCATGCAGCAAATGTAGCCTATTCTTTCACAGCAGATCAAAGTAAGATTGATGACATATGATCATCTACAATAGATCTACGCATTCTAATTTGTTACTGTTGACGAAATGCCATTGGAAATATTTTTAAGTGCAGCATTCCAATTAATTCACTTATTACATTACAAACACACCCGGATGTGTCAATCTGCACTCTGTATTAATTATGATGTCTAGGGCTCAGAAGTTGAGGAAAAATACTTTTTTTTCGAGTATCTGAACACAAGGTCCAACGTAATATATGACCCGTTGCGCGAAAAGGGACCTAAAGTCGTGAAAAGAAATTTTACAGGAGAACAAAATAACGAATTTGCGGTATGACAACTGCTTTTCTATGTTATGACATCTTGCGCTACCTGTAGGCTTTTTTACATACTAAACTAGGACGTAGTTTTACACAGTGCTTCTTAAATACTTAAATCTTTCTTATAGTTACTAAGGAAACAAATGAAAATTTAATTGCATTTTCTCGAAAAGTACATAATGTACAGTAATATCAACATTCAATAAGTAATATATTAAAAACTATAGCACCTAGAACCATGAATTTTTTTAAATGCTCAGTACTTCATCCTCTTTTTGAAATCACAGGAAAAAAAAAAAATCCGACTTTAGGTTCCATTTCCTGCAACTAGTCACATATATGTTCATTTTAGGTCATTGTAGGCCAGAAAATGGTGGGTTTTATTTGTCCTTTTTTTCTATTTTCGGCATTTTTGGTTTATTGTTTTTTTAGCCTTTTTTTAGGTTTTAATGACTTTTTTTTGCAACTTCAGCTTCAAACGACTACATTTTTACTACCATTTTTACAATTCAAGAATCCACCACGAGATCTCACTTGCTTCAAGTATAGAAGTTTCTCGATGTTTCGCAACGTGCTGTCAGAAAACCGGCGATTCTTTACACCTAAGAACCTGGAGATGACTACTGTATTGTGCTAACTGAGGTAAGGTTTCCGAAGCCCAAATTCTGTAACCCTAGTGTGGTTAAGCCAAATATGATTCTAATTATACTAATTTCAATTTCTTTCTCCTGGATGTCCATTGCGGATTCGCTGAATTCATTCTAGATGGCAAAAATCGTTCATTCTAAATTCTCCAAGTACTTCTTTCAACAAACACGGAATTCCTTTTTCAAATTATGTTAATCTAAAAAATTTATAATTTCTGAAACAAGAAACATTTCATTCATATACTGTAGTTTTTTCGCACTGTATGTTGCATATCACCAGAATTTTGTATTTTTGAAACATTTTACTCATTAAACATGTAATTGAAACTGAAATTATTAATTAATTTGGATCACCTTTTTAAGTCCTTTTTTCAGTCTTTAGGTGCTTCTTAGGATATCTTCAGGTCTTCTAAAGGTCTTTTTAGGCAATTCATAGGTCTTCAACTTCCGAGCCCTAATGATGACGCTTCGATTTTTCTTAAGACATAGGCCTACGCTAAACGTCTTTAGATGATTTTGTCCGACTGATGGCTAGATGCGGTTGATGAAATTACAAAAGCCCTTTGCTTCAATTTTGTGTCGAGTTTTTGAGTTTTGAAGGGTTAGACCAGACGGTGGACTAGGAAAGAAAATATTTCAAGAAAATCGGGAAAAAATCATGGCGTCAGTTGGAGGAAGACAAGAAAGAAAGAAACTGTTTATGTAAGTAATATAACATATTTCTAAATTGAATAAAGTAGCCTATAGTTTTGTTTGTAACGAAATTAAATAACTTTAATTCTTAAATTCTCTATCTGAAATCGAGTAACAAGTAGGTCTCCTATGTATCCTGCCTACATGCCTTCACCGTCTCCAACATCGTAATTTCCTGTACGCTTTGAGTAATCCTACTCCAGCATTTAATGTAAAACATAACCTCTGCAGACTCTTGTTTTCCGTTCATCAGCCATTAATCGAATTGTAGTACTATCTCCTAACGACTTAACATGTAGAAAACTCACATAAATTCACACCATTTGGCTGGTCGTCTCTGTTATACTTCTTCGATTCTGCACTTCCGTATAATTACGTGTGCTCACTTATGGAAGAATCTTGTTGGCTTTCTATCGCTGCCTTAATTAACAAGCAGAGTGTTCTGTATGTAGATTTTCTTTGTAATTTTATTGCCTATTCATTTGGACAGATATTTCTTACATTAAGTCTTCGCAGCAATAGAGTTTGCGTGTATAGACACACCCTTACATTAGCAAACTTATGTAGATGAATTGTTCAATAGGCGACACCTTGATAGTTGCTACATATTAATTTAAATTTACATTTAATTTCGTAAGCACTTCTTCCATTAATTTCAAGGACAGGCCATAAACCTTTCTTGTGTCAATTATTACAATAACACGTTTGCCTTCTATACAATGAAGCACTTCTTCATACTACACTTCTAATTTTTATGTCTTCGTACTTCTATTGATAATTTTGTTAGTATTTAAACACTTTTTCATTTTACGGTCAATCTCTAATCCTAGTAAATTATATAATTTACATTTCAACTCAGAATAACAGATTGAGCACATATTTGTAGCTGTTTTGTTTTCCATGACAAAAGGGGCTTAGTAAGAAATTTGTTTTGAATTTATTATTATTATTATGTCATTTTAAAGGTCAAAGTTATGGTGTTACTGAACATGGCTTGAATTTTTCAAATTTTAAGTGTGTTTTAATTATGGACTAAAGAAAATGTAGTGTCAAGTAGAAAAAATAATATTTCCAACATACCGTCGTTGTTCCTGCAATAACTGCTATGTGCAAAATATAAAATTTTTCAATAAGAAGAAAAAACACATTTATTCATTCCATGGCAGCCGTGCATAGGAGATTGTGAATTCTTACATTTTAGAAAGAAAGAAATATAATTATATATAGGAGATTTTATTATTTGCTGTATCATTATTTAAGTTATTTTATAGAACAAAAATCTGAAAATAGATAAATATGTCGTATTGCAGGAACAACAACGATATCCTTTTGTTCGAGTTTAACTGAGGAGTTAAAAGTACCGAAGACCGCTACAATCATTTGTGCCTTTTACGGGAAAAGAAAGACACGAAAGTTGAAGGGTTCAGAGCCATAGTGGGCCAAGTGCCATTATTAAAAGCAGAGAAAGCAAGGGTTACAATTAAGTGATTACCACAGTTTAATGAAAATTGACATATCATTCAGTTTTAATGTGCATACTTTATATTACTTGCTACATGTTTGTATTCCTTTGCTCGCTCGTCGTCGTTTAGCTCGTCCCTAATACTGGTGACAAAGAAATGGTATATTTACATCAGAACTAAGGAGAGCCCTTACTAAAAGGCAAACCAGCATACAAAACCTGGTATCCATTCATGTAAGGCAATGTATACTGTAATAGAAGGCGTACAGGATGTAGGAGCTCCCCTTCTTTCTGAATCTCGCTATTAGAATGCTACAGCTTAGATAATGCATGTTTAAATTTTTCTCTTCAGAAGTAATTGATAAATTACTATAAATTGGCTTTCAGTCATCTCTTAATTAGCCTCGGACGTAGCTTGTGCGACAGTCCTGATAGTCTGCTGATCCGGAGTTGCGGTCAGTTGAGAGTTCGATTCCCGTTTGGGCTGATTACTTGGTTAGGATTTTTCCGAGATTTTTCCCAATTGTAAGGGAAATGTTAGGTAGTTACGGCGAATCCTCGGTCTCATCCCGCCAAATACAATCTAACTATCACCAATCCTATCGACGCTAAATAATCTAGTGATTGGTACAGCGACGTTAAAGAATTCTCCAAAAGAAAGGAATAATAATAGCCTATTTACGTTGTAGTAATACACTGTGTAATGTTTTGCAAAATAATTGGAAGTTTTCAGGCGTACTAAAGTACTAAACTATCTCTTTTATTACTATTATCTCATGCACTAGAATGTACCAAAAATCATATTTAAGAGAGCTATGTAGTAAAAAAAATAATGTTTTAAAACAGCTGAATTCACACAGCACGACCGCTGATTCCGTCATATCCGCGTGTGTTAGCAAGTGACGTAATTGCAAAATTAATGTTACGTGACATTTAATTCGTTGTGAAAATTCCACATGACGAACGGTTCTCAGAGGAAATTGTTATGTATAATGCAAATTAGAACTGTTTCCATAGCCTAGAGACAATATTGCGTACTCTAAAGTACCGGACGCTGCCAGTCTTCCAAGTAAATAAATGATGCTTGTCCTCCTTACAAAATCTCGACATATTATACAATCACATTTGTTTATTTTAAATATGTAAAAGGCTGCGATATCCATTTTGTTACCGAGCGAATTTCGGTAGGCCTATCTATACTCTACTTGGTTTAGTACAATGTAGTAAGTACACTGTTATGAAATTGTGATTACAATGCTAACTTACCATTTATCACGGAATAACGTATAATTACTGATAAAGTACCTACTTTTAAAATATATACAGTATTTTTATGTACAGATGAGTGAAACTGATTAAGCAATACTGTAACTATTTTTGTGTCTGTTACTTATATAATGCTGATCAAATTTAGTTATGCGCAAACTAGGCCAACTTGGCTAACGCAATGAATTAAGCAATATAATGTAACAATGTTTAAGTTCTTTCAATTTAATTTTGTGCACTACATATACAGGTTGATTCACAAGGATTTACCGTCCCTTATGGAGCTTATTTCCGAAGACATTCTGAGCAAAAAAAGTCATATAGACATTTGTCCTAATGTCAATATCTTCAGAATTACAATAATTTGATGTTGTTTGTAAAATACCATTATTCTTTAGTTTTAAGGGTAAAAGAATATTACAGATAAAGAATGAACTATTCAGGAGTATCATTTCTTTAATTAGCTAGTAAAATGTGTTGTAAATGCCATAGTTGCTTCGTACAGGTTTTTTTTTTATTTTAACTACAAAATTACATTGTCTTTAACAAAACCCCACACGAAGAATTCAGGAGGGTTAGATCTGGGGAGTTTGGGGGCCAAGCCAAGAGATAGCTGCTTCTCGTACTGGGTTTCGTCTGTGACCTCCTGCATTTTTTTTAACACAGAACCTGTTTCTACAAATGTTCGATAACACAACATTATGGAATCGTATTTAGGTACATTATGCACACCATACTCACATCGAAATTCCCTTTGAACTCTTTTAACACTCTCAAATTTAGCATACTAAAAAACACATTGTGTCCGCTGTTGATTTGCAGTAGTCATTTTAATCATTTAGGATTTTCATTTGTCCTTTAGATTATGCATTGTTGATTGTCATATATGAAAACTCCCATCTTTTAATCATAATATAACCTGCAAGAAATTTTTCCTACTATCATAATAGCTTTATAATAATAAATTAATATTATCCATACCCAAACTAATCAGACTATAGTTCATTATCTAATTATAATATTATGTTACCCTTAAAACTAAATAACAAAAGGTATTTTTAACAACTTCAAATTAGTGTAACTCTGAAAATATTGGGAATAGAACATACCTATGTTTATGACAGATCGGGAATATGCTCCGTAAGTGGCAGTAATTCCTCGTGAATCACTTTGTATAGTGAACATGTAAAACATATGTGGCTCTGCTCCATTAATTCAAATCAAATTAAGCAACGCCGGAGAAGCATAACAAGTATGACACAATCAACACTGGCAGCACAACTGCATTTAAGTGACTTGCAACATCTCTTTATCTGCACCCCCACTTTCTTCGTGCATGTCTCGGGAGTTTCTCGACGTGCCCGATAACAAGTTATTGGCAAACACTTGTTCTCTTCGTGAGTAGTGCGATAAGGCGCACTTTACAATACTACCACAGTCTAAGTCTTTTTAAACCTGATTTAGGTCAACGGTCGCGCAAGTTATTATATTCCTAAGATGCCCGGTTGCGTTGTCAAAGCGTCGGAAATTCTGTCTCCAGTTTCTCGCTGATTTGTGTTCTTGCAATTTTCACTAGCCTATATATATGAATATTTGACATTGTTCCATAACCCAGTCACATCATCTATTCTGGAGAGTGATACCTAAGGTAATGCAGAGAATGGAAAGGACCAATACGTCAATCCCAGAAGGATAATGTCATTGATGACGATGATGAAGAAGAAGAAGAAGAAGAAGAAGAAGATAATGATGATGATGATTATATACCCATTTGTACAGGGACATCATTTTATTTTTACTTCAATTTTTATTGTACCTGAGTTTTTGAATGTACTTCACTCCCACCCCTTCTACTAATGAAGTTCAATCGTCCTCCACACAGATCCAAGATCGCATATACAGTCATAGTAGCCTTACGGTCATAGTAAACAGCAAAAAAAAAAAAAAGGTAAAGGTATCCCCGTAACATGCCATGAAGGCACTTGGGGGGCATGGAGGTAGAGCCCCATGCTTTCCGTGACCTCGGCACTAGAATGAGGTGGTGTGGTCGGAACCACGCTCTGGCCGCCTTTTACCCCCGGGAAAGACCCGGTACTCAATTTTATAGAAGGCTGAGTGAACCTTGGGGCCGTTCTGAAAGTTTGGCAACGAGAAAAAATCCTGTTATCACCTGGGATCGAACCCCGGACCTTCCAGTCCGTAGCCAGCTGCTCTACCAACTGAGCTACCCGGCCGCCCATAGTAAACAGTACGTTCCAAAAATATGTTCGCGTTTTCCAGTGACGAAAGAGCCTTCAATATTGAATCATTTTCGCACAGGTAGGCCTACTGTCGTCCATATGCTTACGTCGTATCCCGGTTTCCCCCACCAGCTTTTATTCGCCAGCTAGTGGCTGGGCTGTCTTAGGTCTTTTCTGAAAACATTAATTTTCGTTAGGGATTGGACGTCTACGTAATATTATACTACTGTTTAAAATAACTTAAGTAAAAGGGCCTCGTTAAGTAATTGTGACGTGATTTCCTCCCTTTCTACGACCCTACGACATAACCACTTGGACGGAGAGTAGATAGTATGTCTGAGTAATTTTATATTTTCGGATGGGGCAGAAGCGAAGATTGAATTTACAGTACGTAAGGTACTCTTTTATAGAGTAGGTACAGAATTATTTCAACATGAGTTACTAGTACGACGGACGAAACTGGTACTTGAAATTAGGTACAATAGCCTATAGTGCGATAATATGCACATTGGAACTGAAGCCTGTATCGAAATGAACGGCCACCATTTTCAAAAATGTGTTTAAATATCCATATTATGATTATTTTTCAATTTAACTTCATTCTCTATATTGTACGCTAATGTGCTGTAGACAGTATAATATACACTGCATAATGAATACGTCCATATGAACAGGTCCATTCGTGAGTAAAAACACTCATTGTTAATACTGTACTGTATTTTGATTAAATAAAAACCTATTGAAAATGATCAAACTCAAAAGTGCGATATTTCTTAGTTTACGTAAATGTATGAACTACTTTTCTTCCCTCCTATACCTAGTGAAGTGATTTGTTTGTATATTACTCCAGTATCATCGAACTCCAGTCGTGGAAGGGGTAGCAAACGGCGTTGATCCAGACGTATAGCCAGTTTAATATTAAAAATGTTAGTAAAAATAAAATGATGTCCCTGTACAAAATGTATGCATTTGTATGCATTATGTTCACGTTTGTTTCAGTATAGACATAAAAATAGATATCAATTATTTGGGTTATGAAGACAAACTGCGCAGTGTTAATTTTTTTTAACCAAGAGTAAATTATATACAGGCCTGCTTGAGAATTAATAACAGGCCTATCAAATTAATAGCATGCGCATCTCTGAAGCATTTATTTTCTACCCTTTTCTCTGGAAAAGATGTTAGTGCAAACACTTGTGATGTCCCACTTCGATTACTCTGATATTCTGTTTATTGACCAAAGCGTTTCTCCGTCGCAGAGACTACAACGTGTTCATAATATGTGAGTCCGTTTCGTCTGCAATATTAGCCGGGCTGACCACGTAACACCATCCCTCGAAATGTTGTCCTGGCTCCGTCTAGAAGATCGTAGGAAAACCCACTGTCTTTCCCTCCTCTTTCACATATTGCATTTCTACACTCCTGTCTATCTTGCGTGTCGTTTTCAAAATTTATCCACCCACCATAATCTAGACACACTGTCACAACACTCCTCAATATTAATCCATTTCCCCCCACCGAACATCCTCATATTCATCATCTTTCACTGTGGCTGTTCCTCGGCTTTGGAATTCCCTACCGAGTAATGTCATAAAACCAATTTAAAAATAGACTAAGGAAATATTTTCCTAAAAATTCTTGTTAACAATAATAGCTGTTTCAAGTTTCTCAATGTTTAATGGTTATACTGTATATACATATATATCACAGAATAAATATTTAAATTATCTCATTATTATTATTATTATTATTATTATTATTATTATTATTATTATTATTATTATTATTATTATTTCTTACCAATGTTTATTATTGTTTCACTAACATTACTTGTCCTACTTTCGTTATTTACTTTCATGTTGTTTTATGGTTAGGTATTAATGTAATAACTATGTAACCAATTGTATTTAATTAGAATTAGATTCTGGCTGGGAGGAAGAGAAGGCCTATTGGCCTTAGCTCCGACAGATTAAATAAATAAATTATTATGTGCTTTCATTCAAGAAGAGGTTGGTTTTCCGGTTAATGAAGCAATCTTCCACAAGCACATGTAATGTGCAATGCGTTCTTATATTCAGTACAAGGTAAAGGTCACGCTTGGGTCATTTTAAATAAGAAAAATGACCCATGCTAACCTTGTTAGGACATTGAATGGCTTCCAAAAGAGTTGCAGAGGCCAGTAAATGTCCTCTCGCCCCTATTGGAAATTGAAACTACATCCTTCCAATGCATTCAAGTTACTTGGAAACTTCGCAAGGTTACAGGAACAACAAGACCATCCGGTTTTCTCGAGAAATAGAATCGTAAGCTACGAAACCTTGTAGGTTTATTTCCAGGGCAAAAGCGAAAAAGTAAGTCAGCAGCAGTCACATCTATCTATTCTGGAGATAGGATGCCTGAGGTAAGGAGACAAAAAAGAGGGGCCGCCGCGGCAGGTAGGTAGACACCTTGCAGCCACTGAATTATGCGAATAACGGGACTGAATCACATACCGCGGATGCACTGTGCTGTGTCATATACCAGCATCGCTGTGGGAAACATGAGCGACCGATATCAAGTAACAACACTTTAGCGGTGTTCAATTGCGAGATTCAGAAACTGAAGGTTAGCAACTTAACGATTTTCTTACTAGTTAACAGAACTTTTCCTTTAACTTTAGTCCTCTGTGGTTTTTCTTCACCACTACTAGTCTGTAGAAATGAAATTCCTGTGAAGGTCAAAGGGTTGAGCAAGAAATGATGGGTAAGGAATGATATACATTTAATTACAAAGCCCCCTTGGCAGTTCTGCTGGCAGAGCGCTGGTTCACGACGACAGTGAACCCGAGTTCAAATCCCTGTGACAACGGATTTGTATTTGTAGTGAACAGAGCCAAGGTTACGAGAGTTTTTCTTGGGATTCTCCCGTTTTTTCCTTGTCATTACACCAAAATTCTCCACAGTTCGTAGCAGTAGATGGTCTTCACTGTTTGTCCAAAGATTTGTTGATGGCAGTGGTGGTGAGTTCTAAAAGACTTATAATTTTGTATAAAGAGACTCCGAAGCCCTACAGATTGTTGTCTGGTCTGAACGGCATATGACAATTCACAAGGTCTATGAGGAACGGCTTTAGATTAACCAGGGGAAAAGATCCGCATGGGGTAAAGATCCCATCCTAAATATTTTGTTTCCCTGAATTCCTAGGTGACTGCATTGTTGAGGTGTCTACCATATTAGAAGCTGTGTTATACAAAATTTGGTGTTTTTTTTCGTCTAATGTACTGGAAATAATGAGTTATTTTCAATTTTTCACTATTCTGATATAATATTGGGCTTGTATATTAGTAATAATAGACTTTAAAATATTAACAGCAACTACATTTCTTTGTTTGTGCTTAATTTCATTGTCTATGACGAATATCATGCGCAGTTCGCAGTTTCACAATACTTCTTTCCTAAACGACAGCACTTGCTTGAGTCCCTTTAGCAATAACATGGGCTGCAGCCAGGAAGTCAAAGGAGGATAGCAATGGCAAAGGAAGCTTTTAATAGAAAAAGGAGCATTTTCTGCGGACCTCTGGAAAAAGAACTAAGGAAGAGACTGGTGAAGTGCTTTGTGTGGGGTGTGATATTGTATGGGGCAGAAACATGGACATTATGACGAAATTAAGAAAAACGAATAGAAGCATTTGAAATGTGGATATGGAGAAGAATGGAGCGTGTGAATTGGACAGACAGAATAAGAAATGTAGTTGTGTTGGAAAGAGTGGGTGGAGAAAGAATGATGCTGAAACTAATCAGAAAGAGAAACACTTACGTATGTATGTATGCATGTATGTACTAGTATGTATGTATGTATGTATGTATGTATGTATGTATGTATGTATGTATGTATGTATGTATGTATGTATGTATGTATGTATGTATGTATGTATGTATGTATGTATGTATGTGTGTATGTATGTATGTATGTATGTAAATTCCTGCCAACATGATCCCCCCTTATCTAGGCACATTACTCTAAATCATCATCATCATCATCATCATCATCAACATGCATTTGGGTTTGATTTGAAGAAACAGAGCGGAAAGCTCGCTCCGTCCAAATTCTTTTGGATATTTTTTAGCCAATACTAGACAACATGAAGCTGACAATGTCGGATAACTTCCTCAATGAGCATGATATTACGATAATAAGTAACTGATGCAACATGATACTGGAAATAAGGTTACCCCGAGGAAAATAATGTCAATACCATCTTTGTGGGCTACATAACAGAATCCTTTTGATTTATTAATTAATAGGGTGAAACATTCATATCTGGACATTTTCGAAAACTCTCGCTATAGGTAGGGCAACACTATGATGCAGCGGGTCGCACTGGTAGCTTTGTGGGACAGTACAGAGCACGTTGGCTTCTCGCTCTTCCTCAACTACTGGACTAATAACGAACCGTCTAATTAGTCGACTGCTCCACGAGACTACGGAAGCGTAACTACAAGGAAATAATATTCTATTTACCGTATCTGAAAATCTAACATTAATCTGAGTATTGTATGCCCGAAACTTCACCAATGTTTTCAAGTTGGGTCATCTTAAGTTATGACATAAGAAGTACGGCTATATTCAACATAACAAGAGTACACGGGAAAAAAGATGGTAACATTGCTGTTAAGGATCAGATAATGATCTAATTCAATATATTAATGCACAATTTATTGCTGTTCTTATTAAAAATTAAGGACATGATGGCTATACGTGGTGATAATTCTCCTTTCTACCAGGTATGACAAGAACAACACTAAAGTTTGTAGTTATCTATTGAATTAGATATTGACATCGCCCTTAATAGCATTGTGACATTCATCCTTTTTCCCGTTTACTCTTCATATATGAAAGCAAAAAGTTGTTATGGACGAGCTGGTCAGAATCGCGGCTGGACTGCGGGAGCAAAAAGTCATTGCTGAGAAAAAAAAAAACAGTATTTTTTTTTCAATTTCTCTTCGATACCCCCATTTTTCTGCAAAAATTCTACCAATTCACCTCACACAGTTTTCATCGCCCCACGAGAAAGAGCCCATCTTTGCTTACTGTAACATATTCTTGGGCACATAGGCTGCTAGGATTTTCAACTATCAGACTTCCTGATCGACTTGCAAACATTTCACGAAAAGCATCTGTTTCAAACTTGAGTTATTTGCACGTCAAAGTCCATGTGAACGAGAATAATACTCAACAATTAATTGTTTTGTTCTCTAATGTGGGAACCATAATTAGAACACTAAGTCAAGCAACGAATCTACAATATGTGTAAATATTCTGGTAAATAAATAATTGGTTGCTCTACTTTTTTTGCTGTAAGAAAAATCCTAATGTAAACACATGGCTGTCATAGCTACCCGTGATTGGCTCTCAATCGAAACACTCACACGACGCAGGAAAATATAGTTCCGTATTTGGAAATCTTAACCTTGTATTACTTGAAAATAAACATTGAATTCTAGTTATTAAATACGATGAAACTTATGACAACACTCATATGTAAAACGTTATGTAAAAGAAAAGCTACTTTTATATTGTGATATTTATTTTGAAAGCGGATAAATACTAAGAGTAATACCAAGGTAATCTGTTCTTATAATACGCTGGCGTCACTTGTGCTTGGTCTCGTATGGCTTCTGCATCCGCAGTGTGTGTGGTTGGTTACTAAACATAAGAGTGGAAACTCTCTCAAAAGCGGAGAGAAAGAAATAGTGTTGAATGTGTAGGAATAAGTTAAATGAGTTGATTCCAATTAATTAATTTTAAAGTAACAGTTTCCTAAGCAAACGAATACATAGTAGTGAGGTTAGGTCTACTTTGACGAGTAACGGGATGAAACAGAATGTACAATAGTGGGCAGGATCACTTACTGAGAATCGCTGGCGCCAAGCTGCGGCTAATCAAACCTCACTTCAGTCACGTGCCATTGTTTACTGTAGGATTATTCTTACAACGAAAAGATTATAGGCGATAATTTCAGTACTGTTTGTTTTGGTTCGTACTGTACTTACAGCATCACAGTACTTTCTCTTTACTTTATACTCTGTACAATGAGAAGATAAAAATCGCACCTTAACTTATACAGTCATAATGTGGCTCATACTTTATATATTATGGGAGTTTGAGTTTCTACCGAGAAAAATGCTAAGTTCTATGAAATTTCATGTAGCGGGAGCTGAGAGAGATAAAACAATAGGCGCCTTACAATTTGATGTGAACGCACCTAAAAGTGACACAACAGACCGTAAGTGTGAATGTGTCATTATTTCCAAATATTACGTAAAATTCCTTAGCAATGTACACCACAGACAATGGTTGGGTGGAACCGTTACTTTTAATAGGCTGTCCACCACACACGTTGACATCAAGAGACACCCAGTAGAGTCATTCATTCCCAGATGAGAAGAGCATTAGGGCGTGCAGTTCCGTCTGTCGTAACAGTGACCATGAGAACTACGAGGATTGCTCCCGTAAACAACCGACGGCCGCGTTTCGTAACTTGAGAATTGTTATAATTATTACGTTTTGAAATGGAGAAAGTTCTCCCTTATTCTTGTGCAGCTTCCACAACTTGCGTAACGGGGATGTCTGAATTTATGATTACAAAGGAAACTACAAACTTATTTATAACTTAAATCCTCTAATTAAGGTGTCACAGAATGTTGGTATGTAAGGTAAACTACGGTCTGGAAAGTACATGGTTTAATTCCAGTAAGACAAAAATCATCATCCTGATTATCATCACTTTTATAAATAGATTTGCAGATCAATTCCGTTTTATGAGCTGAAAAGGAAACTTCCTCACATTTCTTGTTCCAATGTTTTGAATTGAATGGTAACCCTCTTTATCCCCTGAGGATTTAAATAGAAGTAGGTTTATTGCAGAGAATCAATTAACAATAGCCGACGATTATGATGATTTAACAAAATATATCATGAAGACAAACTAGGATATTTACAGACAAACCGAAATCCTTACAGACAAACCCAAATTGATTCAATAGAAAAAGCAAAATATGTCAAAATGGGGAAGGGACATGGCGAAGAGATAATAAAAGACTTATGGCGAAGTGCGTCAACCTCTGTTAAAAAACGCAGTAATCATAATTAAAAAAGACGGTTAAACAGTAGCCATGGTTAAAATGTAATTTCTGTGCACCATTCATAATCACCGTTTACTTAAACATGGTTAGCTAACACCTCATTTAACCAGCGTAAAGTCTGTGATGGTACATTGTTTCTACAAAATAACTAAAGGAAAGCATCCATACCTCTGCAAAGATAATAGTCAGTGTCTAAAAACAACTGCGCTTACTCCGTTATACATCGAAATGAACGTGTTCTACATTTTCGCGTTGCATTTGTTTGCCTTTGGGAGCTGTTATATTTGCGAGTTGCATTTCTTTGTTTTTCAGTGGTTAGGTTAAAATCCTACAAAATGGAAAATTGAATGCAAAAGTGATTATATCCCAATGTGAGGTTGAAGTATCGATAGATTTAATTATTAGATTTAAATATATTCTATATAAGAGATGGAATATCCATAAAGGAAAAGGATGCAGAAGATTAGCAGTAATGTGTGTACGATCCAGGACCCCATTTACATCTAAGATCAATCCATAACCTCTCTTTGTTCAGCCAGTGACATAGAGAAAGAGATATCCGAGTGTTCCCTCTTAAAATACAGAAAATAACAGTTGCATAGAATCTTAATATAAGCAGCCGATCCATAGGACAAAATATGACTGTTTTTGTGTTATTTCAAGTGATCCATTTGTGGCAGCAGAAATGAAACTGTAGATTTTAATAAACGAAATCCCTTCTGAAATTTTCTGTCACTTAATTCCGCGTAATAATTCTCTCTTTCCACTAAAGAAACTTCACGCTCTCCATCATCTCTATCCAAGCAATTCAAGTACTGTACAATAATAATAGTCTTCAAAATAATCACCTGTGGATCTCACCGCCATTTTGTTTTACTTGCTCTACTAATCACTGGTTATCTCCTATAACTGCTCGAATATGGCCGGTTAGAGATTACTGTGGTTAACCTATTTAAGTCCTAACCGAGGTCGATCCACCAAAAAAATGCTTAACCAGGGGTTAGGTGACAATTTTAACTGGTGGTTACACTAACCGACGTTGATGCACATGGCCATTAGGGTGAGAATTTCTCGAATCAAGGCGACGAAAAGTCAAACTTAGCGCATTGCTTAAGGCACAAATGAGACACAAAGAATGGACCGACATCAATACTATATTAGTGAATCATTATACTTAGGCAGGGCTGATCATATTATGAAGTTTAAATGGAGAAAACAAAAAACAGACGTGGCAAAATTTTCCTTTGTTAACCGCACAATTGTAGACTGGAACAATTTAACTGCGGCAATCTTTCAGGGTAGTCCTCTCAAAATCAATACATTTAAGGTATAAAGGTTTAAAAGATTAGGCTGAGATTTAATAGTAGACGCAGTGTAATTATCTAAGTTGTGCCGTGTAATTAATTAAGGTGACTTATAATTAGTTAAGTTGACTGTAGTTGGGTTTAATACAGACATACAAAATGAAAGAAGAATATAACTGGGGACTAAAAATATATATGAATAAGACTAACTATATGACAATTGTAAATAAAAAAAGTGAATGATTTAATATTAGGATAAACTGGAGAATTGAATAAAGGACGTGTGGAATTCAAATGAGTACGAATAAAAACTATAAAAAGTGATCGGCTTGAAACAGAAATCATTAAACATAGTATAGCGAAAGGTAGGTCAATGATGATAAGATTAAATGGAATAATATGAGATAAACATTTTTAAGATAAACTAATATATACATACAAATCATTAATCAGGAATGCGACAATGTATGAAGCAGAATGTTCGATATTAAATACGAAGATAAATCCAAACTAGATTGTACAGAAATTGACTTCCTCTAAAGGACTGTGCGATGTTCAAAATTAGAGAACATAATAAATGAGGAAATTATGAGAAGGATGGATTATCAAAATTCTATAATTAACTATATCCATAGTAAGCAATTAAATTGGTATTGACATTTCAGAAGAAAGTATAATGTAAACAAGTGTAAGTTGCATAGCTTAATTCCATTTGAATCGTCGGAAAGCAAAGAGTCATTACCATTCAATTTAGCAAGAAATATAACTAATAATAATATCTGTAGTTTTGTGTTGGTTGGTTCGAAACTCCATTGAGAAGATTCCATGCTGTCAGTGTTTTATACCATTCATAATTGCTTCTTTTCGTATTTTTAAAGATAAAGTTCTTACTTTGCCTTGCATTTTTGGAATCCGTGTAATTTCATCCCAACATCTGATGAAATTTCATACGATTAATGTAAGATAAGAGAAATGTTCCATACTGTGTTTTAGTGTTTGATGATTTGCACTTACAAATTAAATAATTTTGTATTTACTGTGGCTATATTTAAGTGTATTCCTTGCATACAGGATACGGGATAAAAACTGCCTTATTAATTGGTTATCTGCTGAAAGCATTATACGTATCAGCGATATGTGCATATCAAAATAAATTTATAACCTTAATCTGCAATTGATTAACATATTTTTTATATTTATTGGTTAATTAACGATGCTATAACAACAGGTGAAATTGGTAACAGTGAGATGGCATTTTGCTGAAATGAGTCACAGAATTAGTGATAGGATAATCTAGGGAAAACTTCGAAAAAACCGAACCACGTAACCAGCCCAAGCTGAATTCGAATCCATGCCCCAGTGCATGAGTCACACTAAATTCTGGACCAAGAAAAACTGTTTCAAACAGCATAATCTGTCTACCATAAATAATACAAAATTATCCTCAATTATTTTCCCGATCTCATTTCTTTTTATGTAAGCTAAAGGACTGTGTTACGGTTGGATCTAAAATGTAATATGCTTCGCTTGGGTGTATAGCATAAGCCTTAGGAAAAAGATGATCGGCATTCGATCTCTAAGACTGGCGAAACTGAATGAAGATTTCACAGCCACTCAAATGGCATGGCTAATCTCCAAATCATTATTTGACTAAACTGTCTCAAACTGAACGTTTCAATATTCACTTATTAATAAGACCCTACATAATAGGGATTGACGCATCCATATTACATCTGGGTAGTGTATTGTAGTAGACTAGTTCATAATGAATACGTAAGAAAAGGAAGTCAATCGTGCAAGTGAAGCATTAACATGTTTCGTGCAAACGTCAAGCAATTGCATGCAGCTTCGTGTAAGCGGATACATTTCAAAGAGTTTCCTAGGAGAGAAATCTTTAATTGTGCTTGATTTAACATTTTTAATTTGTTTCAATCTTTTTGTTTAGTACAACAAGATTAGTTAGTTAGAACAAACATACAAACAATAAGGTAGGATGAAGATAGAGTGAATTGTAATGGTGGACAGAGTAATTATCTCACGTCTCATAGTTAATTATACAATCAGTGCACTCATTAGAACCAGGCACCCAGCTGCTGAAGCCGTTATTCCTGTGAAATAGCAGTTTATTTATTTTCCCTGTTAAAAATTCAAGATTTATTATAAGAGAGATGTTTTTTAACCATTTTAGCTATATTATGTTAATCATGTGCAGAGCAGTTAGCGTTGTAAATGTATAATATTAGTGTTTACAATTTACAATATACTGTAGTTGATTTTCCATTGTGAGCATAGGCAAAAACATGGAGAGGTTAGGCCGCTCGGAAGATATCAGAATTGATTTGGAAGCCAATCCCCGAAGAAGGGCGATTGCAACGAAGTTAACAGTAGCAGTAGCAGTAGTAGTAGTAGTAGTAGTAGTAGTAGTAGTAGTAGTAGTAGCAGCAGCAGCAGCAGTAGTAGTAGTAGCAGCAGCAGCAGCAGTAGCAGTAGCAGCAGTAGTAGTAGTAGTAGTAGTAGTAGTAGTAGTAGTAGTAGTAGTAGTAGTAGTAGTAGTAGTAGTAGTAGTAGTAGTAGTAGTAGTAGTAGTCTATTCAACAACACTTTTATGTAAATGTTATTCAGCGTCGAAATTCAAAGTGTGCCAAAAGAAAATGGAAAATTTTGCCTGGGGTTCTTTATCAGAAACAAAGTTCTTTTAAGTACCACAAATCTACAATACGGGACCCCAACTTCCCTCCCGAAAGAAGCCATGTTTAGGATTTTATCGCTGTTCGACGGTAATAATGCCGTAACAAGAAAAACTTACTTGGAAAATGCAAGACACTATATCATATCGAACTACTACAAATCACTCTAAGGAAAATGTGTAGAAAATCGCACTCCACGATCTGTTCCTTAGGAGTATGACTGTCAGGAATGGATATTCAACATATAATGCATAAATAATTAGGTCGTCTGAAAAGTTTCTTGCTGTACATATACTAGCCTACAGTAAATTCATACGGATCCAATCCTTGCCGTTTTAGATGCAACCCAAATTGCAACAGACTGTGGCTAGAGAAAAATCAAAACTTGTTGACAATTTACTACTACTGGAGAATGGCTGCTCTTTCAGTTTGGTGGATATAACCTTATTCTCTAAAATAGGCACTATTTCTGACCGAGGTTTATCTCCAAGGCTCAGGTCTCCATAAATGAATCTCTTAAATCATTTTGATGCAGTTCTACTACAGACCATCCCTTCAACTTATTCTTCTCAAATTTCTTCACCTGCTGATTATGCACTAATGTCTCTCTCTTTTTTTTTTTTCCTCGAAAGAAAACCAAAAACACCCGACATGCCATTGTTTTCTCGCACATTTTCAATGGGAAACTGAAAATGTTAAATTATACACAGAAAATATATTACAGTATATGCAGTTGCATGTTTCTTCAAATAATTATGTTTCAAAATAATGCCAACAACAGATATAAACAAATCGACCGTCGCCTAGCAACTCAAAAGAAAACAGAGAAGAATTTGGTAAGAAAATATTTTGAGACGAAATAAAAAGACATACGCCCTCAGATTTCTGAAATAACATTGTATTATATGGGATGTTAGCTGATGTTGAAAACAAGTATGATTATGTAGTGAAAGTCATTCATAAGGAATAATTGATTCAGAAGCACAATTTCATATACAGTATGACCGAGCAAGTTGTTTCAGATGGTAGCGTTTAAGACTAGCATTCGGGAGAACCCGGGTTCAAACCTCGTAGCCGGCCAATCTAACTGGAGTTTTTCGTGATTTGTCTGAGTCACAAAGGAAAATGCCGGGATGAAAATTTACATACCATGATTCATCACAGCCTCAATCAGCAATATCATAAACATTAATCCAAATCTTAAATCAGTTACATGAATATAAGTCATCTACCATACACAATAAAAACAGGAACTCAACAATAGTAAAAAGGGCCTACTGGTATACCCACAGATCCTAAATACGTAATATGACCACAGATGGTTTTTTTTTTATTTTGGTAGGTTATTTTACGACGTTATATCAACATCTCAGGTTATTTAGCGTCTGAATGAAATGAAGGTGATAATGTCGGTGAAATGAGTCCGGGGTTCAGCACCGCTAGCAGTTACTCCACAGGTGTGGACCCACAGATGTTAAAGCGTGTAGAATAAACTTAACTTAAAATATTATACAAAACATATCATACACCTACTACGAGACAGAGACCGAGAAAACAATGGCTGATGAGACTGGAACAGTCTTTGAATCTAATCCGTAGGCGAAGCGGAAGAAAAAATTCATTTGCATGCAAAAATGTAAAAATTCAAATCAGTATTTAATCAGAAGGAAAATGTTTCTTCCAAGTGACATTCAATTCAAGAACGAATAATCTCGAACCAAGTGACGTAGAAGAACGATTAAGAAACAAGTTGCTTACGCGGTTGACTGGACTTTTTTTACGCCCGTTATGCCCTTTGCATTCCAGTTTATCTGCATATTTTGTGGCACAGCCGGATTGCAAAGCGCAAGAATTTTATTGAGATGATTTTAGATTTTAGATTCCTTTTACTGGAGAACTTTCGAGTTGTAGCGAATGTAAGAAAGAAGACCAAAAAGCAACTGAAATGCATGGATTATGATTATGATTATACGAGTATTTGCATGTAATAGAACTCATCTCTCTTGAATCATACTGGCATATAGGCCCTACATTCAAGAACGGAATTGCAAGAAGAATCGTTGAAAATTTTAAAATAACAAGTAATTTTTGCGAATAGTCGTCCCAAGTAAATTTACCTACCGCCGAACATAGTATTTATTCACCACAATTTCCACGTGGACTCAACGGGATTTGAATCCGGGTTAACAGTGTTGAAAGCAAATCTCTAGCCATTTGGATTACAGTGTGGCGTAGTAGTAGTAGTAGTAGTAGTAGTAGTAGTAGTAGTAGTAGTAGTAGTAGTAGTAGCAGTAATAATAATAATCTACAAAAGTCTTTCCATAGTAATGTGCGGTTGTAAGTTCCAACATGTGCAGTAGACATTCATGGTTATGTTACTTCGAAAATGGATTGATAGATACGCTTCATTTCTTGACCTGTCCGTTCCCCGGACATACCCAAACACCAGATATCATCGATAATCTCAAACAATCATGGTCACCGATGTTGACATGTTATTCAGTACAGTAAGTGGCCATAGCTTAACTATTGATTACAGGTTCCCAATATTATTAAGGATTACCATAAAACTTTGTGAAGTTTCGTTAAAAGTTACTATAAAGTGAAACTTACTGCCTAAGTTCGTTTAATGATGCTGTCAATCTTTATTTTTAATCACTGAAGCTTGTACACCGCCCTGTGCCACTTGCATGAACTGAAAATATGCGGTGAAATGAAGAATACTGATGGAATAGCATTTTAAAGCTGGGTAAAACTGGAAGACCCCGGGAAAATACTCTCATCTGCCGATCTTGTTTGAAACATATATTCCAGTTAATTTCGGAGAAGGAACCCAGAATGACAATTCGATGTTTAGCTTTGAATTACTGGCGTAACTCAATAAAAACCTTACTCAATTTTACTCAAATCGTAACTACGTTCTATGTTCCCTCGAATTTTCCTTGTACTATACCTTCCAGTCAAAAATTCCATCACACCGTGTAGAGCACAGATTGTAGGTCACCGACGAGCAGGAAGACTGACAGACACACATAAAGGCGTGATTTTCCTACAGGTACAAAATAACTTTTCTAATCGTGAACATCAGAACTATTAATCTACATATAAATTAAGTAATGATGCTGATTTACATATTTTATACATAACTGAAGTCTCTTCTCGCAGTAAAACCGGTAGACCCTACCAGTTGGTCAAATCGAGAAGTCTGGCTACCTTTCAGACGGACAGCGTTTCATCATGAGAACAAGTGAAAACATTCGAGCACGCAAGTGGGAGCCTGGCAGGTGCGATAACAATGCTGTATCCCGCTGATTCTCCCAAGCCATTGTCGGGTCGGATACACCCGGAAGAAAACAGAGACTCTCCGGTCCATGGACCAGGTCGCCAGACAGCAGGGATGACGATGCAGCTATCACAATGCATTCCTTTGCTCGACGTTTCCAAGAAACAGTGTAAGTGTGTGTTGTCAAGCATTCCGACCTGTGTGGTCTTATCACGTACAGTAATGCTTTCAAATTCTGCCTCTGGGTGCCGTAAACACTTTCGCAAATTTTCTGAATAAATGCTAACAGAGTAACTTTGTTTCTTGTCCTTGAGTAGAACCACTTTCTGCATCCATTAAACAATGAGTGCCTTACACAACATTATTGTGACTACCGTCAGCCAGATTCGTTTACCAATGAAGCTAATATATTGGGACGAGGTCTTAGGTTAACACTCATTTGCGACCATACTTTGGAAAGTATCTTTGAACGCTCTGGAATTTCAATGCCTCTAAAACAACGCCAAAGTAGGGATGTATAAGAAATAGCGTGCGAACGAGCTTCGTTTCTTTCGCGTGGTACCTGACAGCAGTACATATACTCTACAAATAGGAGTGACCAAAAGAAAGGGTGAACAAAATTAACATTATTAAGTCGAAATGTAATAACTCTTTATACTTATGTTTACACATTTCTTAAATAAATGCAATACAATTATTTCACAACAGGAGGTGTTATATACGTACGCGCGAAGAGTATAAAAACTGCTGTCTTATTACAAAGATCGTGTTTGTAGTAGGGACGGTTCATTTATAGAATCGCCAACATAGGAACTAATTAAAGCCGAGTTGGAGCCCCGAAAATATATAATCCATCATTATAGGTATTAAAAAATTGCAGAAAACTCATCGTTATTGAGAAGAGTAATACTGGGGTCGAACTCAGGACATACTGTCCTCACTGACTTCGAACTACCATTCATTAATTATAATTTTTCCACCCTCGAACTCGGGAAGCTGTGTCGTCAACGATTCCATAGATGAAACCCTAAATGATACAATATAAATGCCGCCATTTGTTATGTTGAGATATTGTGAAATGTACCTGCTAAAACGGTTTAAGTACATGTTACTCTTAGTGCACTAGCTTTATCTGTGCCTCTATGGCATGGTAGCTCCTTTACTTATCTGTGTCTTGCGCATGCGCAGTGTCACATCATTGGACTTTGAAACATTTCTTGCGGGACACTAGGTGCAGTTTCTCAGAATATTTAACAAAACGTTACTTGTAGCCTACATTACAATACGGAATGAATCATTTTAAAATACTGCGTTCACATATACAACTTTCGAAAGGACTACTACGTCATAATAGCAATACTGTTATGCGAAAATAAACCCTTTAATATAAAATTTCGTCAGAATCTCTTCTTCGATTTTCGCCTCACTCCTGATCTATTTCTAAGCGTAGGACGCTTATCATGATCGAATAGCTTGGTCTTTAATCTTGGCTTTGTTAGGTTCATGAAAACCTATAGGTACGTATGTGCTTGTGAAAATCGTAATATATTGTACTAATTTTCGCTCCAAATCTATGAATCCTCGGACACACTTCATAGTTCAAGACACTGTAAAAGCTAAAGAAGTCCTTGTCATTATACGTACATTTCAGAAGTGCCTTATGTGAAAGATCAATTAATTTTAGCTGCAACTGCGAAGGCAAATTTGATTTGCGAAATAGGGGCGTCAGAAGAGCTCTAATTTGTGTTGAATTATTTTCTTTTAGCGTCTCTGAATATATTTCTTAATAATAGAATATTTTCCACATATTAAGGACAGTACACAGTATATCTCGTCCTTGTTCTATACATCACTGCTCTACTTAACGTATGCATGAACAA
This sequence comes from Periplaneta americana, assembly GCF_040183065.1. Lineage (NCBI taxonomy): Eukaryota > Metazoa > Arthropoda > Insecta > Blattodea > Blattidae > Periplaneta > Periplaneta americana. The sequence goes on from NC_091132.1 coordinate 87,787,280, forward strand.
CCTTTGCGCCGCTACCCCTCTTTCGGTACGTTCTAATAGGGAAGGAAAAGTAACCCCCGCGCAGAGCAATCTGCCCGCCGCGTGCTTCAGATCGTACGGGCTTGAATATGCACCATTATTGGTCTTAGTCTCAAAACAAAATATAATAACTTCATAACATCAGGGAAAGTTTATAGTATTCGCTGTAATAAGTGATGCTATTTCGTGGACTAAATTCTGAGTGTCTCTAGGGAGATCAGTCATATGTGAGAATGTGGTGTTGGTTCCAAGAAAGGCCAAAATATCTACGTGAATATGTTGTAGCATCTGAAGAAGAATGTCATTCTGGTGGATGGTGTGATTTCCAGACAACCGATTACTACTTGTATAAAACTAATATTGTTATTTATTATTATTATTATTATTATTATTATTATTATTATTATTATTATATTATCATTATTATTATTCGCATTACAAGTCGCTATGGCTTTTTACTGAACAAGAAATCTATGTCAATTTGTACTGTTTTTATGCACGTCTCCCCAACTATATAATATACCCCACGCATTCATAGTAAGTTGAGATTCTTTTCAATACGTATTTCGACTGTGGTCTTCACAGTAACATACTTTTGTGCGAGATCGTGAGTATTTACTTGGTTTCCGCACAAAACCAACCCGCGGTAAGTCTAAAATTCCACATTCAGCATTCCCAACCGAACACATAACAATTTCCCTCTTCTTACCGCTTTAAGTGACATATTCATTTTACTGCTTTAGGCTTTTAACATATTATTTTTGGAGACGTTCAATATAGTAATAATTATAAATTGGAAACTTACCACTGCAATTTCACCTAAACTGCACTGTTAATTATTGTTTTTAAATATTTGCAAAAATTAAGTAAACTCTACAACTCCACTAAAGTTACTGCATTTCGTGATGCATGTAACATTAAGGAAGCCGTTTGTTTTAAGTTCGCATTTATAGACTGGGGGGGGGGGAGACAGACGTATATCACGGCCTGCTGGAGGATAGTAAACACAGAAAACATTTTAAAGCAACAATGTTGAAGATAGATATTTTTGTTTTCCAAAATTGCCGTCATTGAACAGAAACCAAGATGGAGATTTCATTGCAACTAATTATAAATTCCTCTTTCAGGTATGTAATAAACGATCTTCGCACAAAATAATGTACGATACACGAGCGGTATATTTTCTTTCAATTCTCGGAAATAAAAAAAGCTCAACTACGTTTCGCTTTTTTCAAACTTTTCCTCGAACATGAAAACTTCAACATACCGCTCTTGTAACGCATATTACTATTATTTTATGCCATTTACACCCTGATTATTTACGCATATTAAATACAATTTGTAAACGTATTTTTTTAATTATCCGCTCATGGTTACCAGAATCTACAAAAACTATATAATTACGGTATTACTCGACCAAGGCGAGTGGAGCCGCGGGCGTAATGTGAACTATCGCGATGCGGTATTACGAACGCAGAAGCAGTAGCGCCACGACTCCGGCTGCAGGACTCCACCGGCCTTGGTCGAGTAATACCTAATTACTACATAATAATAACAACGAAGTATACAATAATTATGAGAACGAAACAGGGCAACAGTCGTTGAAGGATGGTGCGTATGGTAGGGATGATGATGATTATGGTTGATTTATTTTATTTTACTTGGTTATTTAACGACGCTGTATCAACTACGAGGTTATTTAGAGTCGATGGGATTGGTGATAATGAAATGATATTTGGCGAGATGAGGCCGAGGATTCGCCTTAGATTACTTATGGTTGGGGAAAACCTCTGAAAAAAACCCAACCAGGTAATCAGCCCAAGCTGGATTATGGTTGATGATGTTGACAATGATTCATAACATGAGTCAGTCACACGTATGTTACTCAACAATTCTCAATTTTGTACGAAATGGTGTAGAATGACATTACTTACTTCAATGGTCCTTATCACGTTCTATATAGAACTGAATCAATAAATCCGTGCATTCTTTCAGACATATCTAATTTTGAAATACTGTCGTATACTGGAGCAATGCAGCAAGACATAATAGGAGTGCATCAATTGAAACACCATAACTAATCTCGTCCAGGTGTAAGACTCTGGCTTACAGAAATTCCAAATGTTAATTCGTCCAGAACGACATCGGGGCAAGAAGACTGCGATTCTCTCCGCCACTTGCAGGCACAAAGGATGAGACCATTTCTTTCTCGAATACTGAGCAAACAACTCATTGCTGTGCAATCACGGTCTCAAAAATCAAATCTGCTTTTCTCACCTTACAACAAAATAACGACAAACTGTCACTACTGTAGCGGCGGACTAAAGCTCTACCTTAAAGCAGATACTGAAAATGTTTGCCTTTCTGTCTTTATTGTTTTTCAAAGCATGTACTCGTGTATAGTGATAAGGTTTGAGGTGTAACACACATGTAGCATTTCTCACAGAAGAGGCAGACAAACCTGTCCCTTGAGATAATTTCTTCAGCGATTTTTGCGGCGATCGTTAGAGATTTTGCACTAATTTTGTCTAATTTTATCTCTTAAAACTGATCTCCTCATCGAATATTTCCTATCTAATACTCAGCTTAAAGTTTCAAATAGCGTATGTATGGTAGATCTTGAAGGTGGTACAGAACCAGGATATTTTTCAATAAATTCTACGTACACATCTAGCAGATTCATAATTAAAATAACTTAGAGGAACACACGTTCTTCTATTGACACCATAATATTGTATCCTTACACACCAGCATGTATTTAGTGACTGCGAATAGAAAGCAAGCAAAATAGTATACAAGTGACGCGTACAATTTCATATTCTGAAGGGAAGCTGCTACATGAAAATCTAGGGAGCACGACGCTGCATCGGCAGGTGCGAGATGCCGTGCATTTGGCGCTTTAGGGTCAAAATTATGCAGATGATAGAGGACTCTAAATTGAGCATTTGGACATAAGAAACCAGTGGTCGAAAATGCATATTTCAGGAACTGTAAGGTCTTGAAAAGTAATAAGTTTGAAGAACATTTTTGCAAGTTGCTTTAATTTTTACACACATAAACAAATCATATCTCATAGCAACTGTTCAAAGTGGTGATCACCAGCCTTGATACATCCAGAACAATGCATGACATTTTGTTCCACTCTCTTAAGGGGAGGAGGTCGTCCCTATACTGGCAATGTTAATTTTATAAACTTTAGGAACATGTATCTAAAAAACTACTCATATTAGAGTTACAATTTTTTGCACACTGCTTCAATAAGTTATATATACAAGTAAAACCGCCAATAAAATCTTGCCAAATAGGTGCCACTTAACTATAAAGAATATGCTAATAAATTTATATAAAAATTAAGAGTAAATCTAAAAAAATCCTACACATAAATAAATTGTTATAAACCTAATTTTTGTGGTGGTTTGTGTTGACGAAGGTTCATATACATTGTGTAAAAAAAATTTAACCTTGTGAGTGAAATGGATTTAGAGATACGTGTTTCTGAAGTTTATGATATTAACATTGCCAATATAGGGACGTCCTCTTCCCCTTAAATATACGTGGTGTCTATTGTACGATGAGGCAGGCAGGTAAGAATCTGTTGTCCAGGTGGTTATGGATATGAAGTGAGCAATGTTAGAATCACATTCTCTTGCAAACAGTATATTTAATGTTTTATTTCCAAAACAACATACACCTCACAGCAACAACTTAGAGCTTAGAGCAATGAATGTTAAATAAGGAACTCTTTATTTGATCTGATGTAAATGAAATCAAAATAATTTTACAACATAACAGCAGAAGTGTCCCATCTATTTCATATCTAACATAAACATAAATGTCTCAATTATATTCTGGAGATATGTTTCAACAAACAACTGTCTGGCGCCTCCACGGCGATATTTGTTATTTGCTTACAACATTTCATGAGTCGTTGTAATGCATGTATTGAGACAGGTGGGCACCCTGTATATAATAATGACTCATAGTTTGACAAATTGTGTTACAATCTTTATTTAGCTAAAATTTTCAGAAAAGAGACTCACACATAATTGTTCTATTATTGTCCAGTGAAGTATTCCAGAAAAAAAACCATTAAAATCCGTTACAGTTTCTGTTTTTAATACAGAAACAATTACATAATATAGGCTATTTAAAAATATTTCGAATCAAAACATTACCAAAAGCAATGCTTTATAGGAACCAAATCGAGAAAAATACAGGGGAAAGCCCAGGGAAATATGGCAGAACTGTAATGTCAATACAACTCAAAGCATGAAGTTGGGGAAAAAAGAAGATCTCTGGCCTCAAACTTGTCAATTAATGACATAATTGCGTCTAAAAGCTTTTTATAAACTCAATTGCTATCCCCTATGCAATAATCAATAAACTAAATTGGGATATAAAACAATTTAACTGTACAACTTGAGAAATTTAAATTATAATTTATTGGTTAATACCATAATAAACTGGCTCGTCTTTATCCTAATATTACGATTGTGAAACATCCTTTTCGCAACCTGCAAAACTAGTTAATGTACTGTACAAGGGCAACGTGACATATATAGACCTTTGTTGCACCGCTCAAACAACCAACGCAATCGTCTTAAGGAATGCTTGGATGAGAAACAAGTCTCTTCACGGTTAGTTTTTAAGTAAGCAAATCCAGCATCATCTGCAATATCCTGCACTTTTATTACTATGATTAGCCAATGTATTCCTTGGAGAACACATATTCAATTATATTCTGGAGATATTATGTTTGAAATGTTTACAGTCAGAAATTTGTCAAAATAATATTTGCATGCTTGTACGCAAGTACAGACGATTTTTACATAGTCCTGTCAGGATTTCAGAATTCATTCAATTTTCCATAATTTAGAAATACTGACCTTACCTTATGATTAGAGCCCGGATTTGAATGCGAAATGCATGTTCTTTTTTATACATTTAAAAGTACTGTATGCGGAAATGATATACTTTGTAAGTCGCACTTTCACGGACAATTTTACCTGTGTTTGATAATGCATATAAGTGTATATTCCGGGGGGAAATGCATATTTTAAATTTTTAATGCAAAAATGTGTATTTTACTTGTGAATGTGGTATTAAATTATAATTTTCCCCTTTAGCTAATTACTAGTACTATGCGGAACATTCCAGTCAAGCGAAAACAGTGTTAGATTCCTTTGTATTACCTAAATGCGGAAGCTGCAACTATCATTGCGATAGCTGAGGAATGTTTTTCTGAAGATGGCATCGAAAAAAGATCCAGCATATTCATAAGCTGTGAAATTAAACACATTTGGAGGCTCGAAATAATTCTTTGGAGTATTCACTTTCTCCGATAGATCAAATTTCAAATTTATTGTCTTCAGAAACTCACGGTAGTGCTAAAATTGCATTCGATAAGCTTAGTCAGGTATTAAATAAAATTCTGGTTACAAATCAATCCGTAAAATTAGCAAAACGTTGTCTGGTGATGGTGAAAAACTGTAATAGAAGAGGAATTCACTGAATTTTCACATGCACCTGTGACATCATACGATGTGGAAAGGACATTTTCATTACATAAAACTTTCTTCACACAAGAAAACATCAGGAAACTTTCCTTATTTACTGTAACAGCCACGAATAAGGTAAGATTACCCACAAAACAGTTTATTTGAGTTTTATTTGTTTTTGCATATTATGGTGCATATTTTCTACATTTTTCATGCATATCTGCATGCATATTTTATTATTTGGTTGTACATACAAATTCGGGCTCTACTTATGAGTTTATGCTTTTCTTAAAGATGTTTCGTATTGAAAAACCAAAAAAATATTTTAGCAGGTCTACTAATCAAAACACTCATAATTATAATCCCGGACACAAATCAGATCTCGATCTGACGTAAAATTTTAGAATAAGGAAAGTTCTGTTCATTGCGTTCCATGTCCTTGTCTGCATAAAATATATGAATCGAAAAAAATTATAAATATTACTCCCCATAAGCTTGCCATGACGCTATTTCAAAGTATGACATGTCCAGCTTCAAAAGTCACGAACTTAATTGGGTCTGTTTTAGAAATGAATTGAAACAGACTTGGGACAGCCTGGTTCTCAGCCATCTAATTATTACGAGTACATTTCTTATTTCGATAGGAAGTATAAAGTAGGCCTACATTGAAAAATGAACTCCAACTCTTTGCTGAATAAACCTTTCATATCGAATTATATAGTACACATGCTGGATAGTGATGAAATAGTATTGTTGACGACGATATAATATTGGAAATGTAACTTAGAGTTGTGGTTACTATTCATAGCGATAAATAATAGGCCTAACCACACATAATAACGTGATACTGGTATTACAGTATAGACCTAATTATGCAGCTGCACACTTTCCTTTTATTCTCGCCGCGACCGCGACAATGCGATAACAAACAATATCCGACTTCCACAAAGTGTTCAAGAAGAAACTTCGTTAAAGATTTACCAGCAAGTGCTTTAAAAATAAATTTCACTGTAAAATGAAAATGAAAAGAAAGAAAAGAAAAAAAAGGAAGAGAGAGATAGATAATGCCGCTCCCTGGAAATTGCCGCCCTAGGCAACCGCTTTGGTTGCCTAGGCCTAAATCCGGCACTGCTCAGAAGATAGTCCGTTTGCCTGCTGATCTGGAGCTGTGTTCGGGCGAAGGTTCGATCCCCGGTTTGGCTGATTACTGGTTGGGATTTCCGAGATTTTCCCCAACCGTAAGGCGAATGTCAGGTAATCCCACTGCGAATCCTCGGCCTCATCATGCCAAATACTATCTCGCTATCGTCAATTCCATCCAAGCTCAATAATCTAATAGTTGATACAGCGTCGTTAAATAACCAACTAAATAAAAAAACATGCAGATTGCGGCATGAACAACGGCTAAGGAGAACTGCTTTAATGTTAACGTGGAAACCAGTGCTGTGGTTTCCAATTCTACTTTGAGCATGAATATTTGTCTCCATAGTGTCACATGTTGGCTTTGGTGAGACTTGTGGACACCACATTACCAGTGCCCCATTGTAGGCCCTATAACTTACCCAACTGGTGTTGGTCGAAAACAGTTCAAAATGTGCTCTTACAGGGCATTCGTCAATAAGGGATGTAACCCATCAATTGATGAGACAACAACGTTACATAATCTGCAATGAAATTAAGGCTCTTTACTGGGAAGAGATCCCTTTTCGTGAATAGACTATTATCTCTCAAGCAGGAGAGATTAACAATAGGTGCAATTAACAGTTTTACATGTCCTATCTATACAAAATTGTCGGACTTTATTTATCAGGCGGCTGTAATTACTCAAACAATTTAATAAATATAAAATGTATACCATTATCATGCCCCATCATCATTATCATAATTTGATTATCATTTTAATCACCTCCACCATCATCGAAGAAACAGCTACAACGTTCAAGTTCATTGGACTCTAATATACGATACAACCAATACACGACAGTTTTTTTTTCCAACCTGAACTTTACGAACAGCGGAAGTCGATATCTCTTTGGTGTTTTTGTGATTCAACAATTTTTCCACAATTGAAAGAAATAAGAAATTGGCAAAACATAAACGAAATCCAAGAAAACAAACACTAGTGCTAGAGGCGTACATATTTATAAGAATTTTATCTCCCAGTCTTGTCTATTGAGAATATGAAGAAAATAATATTAAAGCTATGTATGTGTATAGAGCATATAATATATTCTAATGAGTTCAACAGGCTTTCTAATTGTTTCAAATTCAGCTTATTTATACTAACAACCAAGGTAATAAAGATTCATCGTAATAATATATTATTCTTAATAATTTCAAGGGAAAAATTGTTCCGGGGCCGGGTATCGATCCCGGGACCTCTTGTTAAACGTACCAGCGCTCTACCAACTGAGCTACCCAGGAACTCCACCCGACACTGTCTCAATTTTTCCCTTCGGCCCCAGAACAATTTTTCCCTTATCGGCCCCGGAACAATTTTTTCCCTTACAGAGGTCCCGGGATCGATACCCGGCCCAGGAACAATTTTTCCCTTGAAATTATTCAAATCTGCTTTACAGGGAGTTTCACCTCAAAAACTAGTTTTGCATAATATATTATTCTGATACTGTTGACTGTCGAATACGCAAAAATCGCTGACTTGTACTTTAAAAACCTAAAGAGGGCAGACACTTCCAAATTTTTAATTTTATTTTATTGGGTTATTTTACGACGCTGTATCAACATCTAGGTTATTTAGCGTCTGAATGAAATGAAGGTAATAATGCCGGTGAAATGAGTTCGGAGTCCAGCACCGAAAGTTACCCAGCATTTGCTCATATTGGGTTGAGGGAAAACCCCGGAATAAACCTCGACCAGGTAACTTGCCCCGACCGGGATTCAAACCCGGGCCACCTGGTTTCGCGGCCAGACGCGCTGACCGTTACTCCACAGGTGTGGACTCACTTCCATATTCTGAGCAATAAATAGGAAGAAGTGGTCACCATCACGTTAGGATCTCCCTTTCCTCCGGAAAGACCTTAGATACATCCATGATAAAATTGTAAGTTCATCTCAAAGCTGTTCTTGAATTAGAGAAAAATGCTCTCTTCCCATCCCGATTCAAATCCTTGTTTCTTTCAGTTAGTAGCCAAGAGCAAGTGTGTAGATCATATAAAGCGGCAAGAACAAGATAAAATATGGAATAACGTATTTGGTGATCCCTTGCGACCCTTAGTGGAATACGGTAACAGGAACCATACAAGGTAAAGCTTAATGGATCCATATGCTTTAAAGTTTCTGCAAAGGTTATGTAGGTTAAGTGTGTACAGTGTGTGTAGTGTACAGAACAACCGGTTGGCATAATCTTGTGTACTCAGTACTTCCTTCATCTCGCTGTATTGAAAAATGTGAACACTCACTTCAGATTCCAAGTATATGACGTAGAATGAATAGTGTTATGAATGAGTATCAGATTCCGTTCTGAATTAAATGTATGCGTTATAGTTGAAGCTTTGCTCTGGGTCTGTACTCACTTTACGTCACTGACAACCGTACCATTTAATTTGCGGATACGAAGAATGTTACTGCTTATAAGCAGTAAACTGAGCTGCTGCCAGAAAGTAAAAGGAGGATAGCAATGACAAAGGAAGCTTTTCATAGAAAAAGGAACATCTGCGGACCTCTGGAAAAAGAACTAAGAAAGAGACTAGTGGAGTACTTTGTATGGAGTGCAACATTGTATGGGGTAGATACATGGACATCACGACGAAGTGAAGAGAAGCGACTAGAAGCATTTGAAATGTGGATATGGAGAAGAATGGAACATGTGAAATGGACAGACAGAATAAGAAATGAAGCTGTGTTGGAAAGAGTGAGTGGAGAAAGAATGATCCTGAGAGTGATCAGAAAGAGAAAAAGTAATTGGTTGGGTCACTGGCTGAGAAGAAACAGTCTACTGAAGGATACACTGGAGGGAATGGTGAACGGCAGAATAGTTCGGGGCAGAAGAAGATATCAGATGACAGACGATATTAAGATATATGGATCATATGCGATGACTTAGGAAGGGAGAACATAGGAGAGATTGAAGAATGCTGGATTTGCAGTGAAAGACCTGCTCTTGAGCAGAACTTGTTTGTATGTATGTATGTATGTATGTATGTATGTATGTATGTATGTATGTATGTATGTATGTATGTATGTAGGCCTATGTATGTATAAAATCTAAGAACCCGAATTAGATTTCCTGTAGGAAAGTAGATATTTCGCCCTCTTTTATAGGAATTCTGTTCTTTTTTGTATTGTTTTAAGTGATGGCGTCTCCATATGATTACAATATGGCCAAGGAATTGTTACTTGAGGTTGCCTAGGAGACTATTTGTGAAAATTCCTAACTTTTTTGAGAGCGAAAGGGTCAAACGATTTAGAGGGTGATAATGATATTTCGTTCGTTCATTTATAGTGTTCTGCCCGAGGCCAGATCTTTCACTGCAAATTCAGCATTTTCCAGTCTTTCCTATTTTCTGCCTTCCTCTTAGTCTTCGCGTATGATCCATTTATCTTAATGTCATCAATCATCTGAACTTTTCTCCCGTTCACCATAATGATATTAATGATTCCAATATTGATCTGTCATTTTGTGTTTGAATACAGGTAAGCAAACAGACTCGCATTTTGACTATTGAATACGAGCCCATTCTTTTTGCAGTGTTAGCAGTAGTCAGCTAACAATAAGACAAGGACTGGCTGACTTGGTATGAATAATAGATACGCGCAACTGTCAACCGTTACAGATTTCAGTCATCGCCACTAGAGTTCTGCACTTAGTTTCTGAGAAAAATCAGGGGAGGGTCTCATATTCGGTGCCTTTACCTTACTTCTTTCCTCTCCCGTTTAATCTTCTTCTTTCCTACCGACTCATAAACCCAATAAAGTATAGGGGAGCGTATAGACTTATAGCTATGGGTCAACATTTGATAGGTACAAATTGTGGACTTCCCTGGTCGCGTGGTCAGCATGGCACAGGGGCACCGCTGAGACAACACAGGATATCGAATGACAAGGGACAAATATCCAGTGCCGTAGACGGAAGATGAATCAAACCACACACCTCACGGTTGGGAATCGAACATGCTACTGCACAATTCATAATTGAATTGGTCATTGCTAAAAGGCCCTTTCTCCGTATTTTTGCAAAAATGAGTTAACTACAGATTCAACATCCTTACACATAAATACACAATCTGTGCTAAAAGGACTTTCCTCAAGCCTTCATACACACGCACAGTTGAGCGTTTCATTTTTCGTGCCATGCTAAAATGCCCTTACTCCAGGATAGAGGGCCTTCTAGCTGTGAACTTGTCATTTAGCGGTGTTTCCATCTGATGACAAACCTTTATACTTACTATACTATCAGCTATCTTCATTGTTTGAAGCGGTCTGTTTATTCTGCTCTGATCTTTATTTGTGTTTTAATACAAATTATTACATTATACGCAATTTCGGCTAATTAAAATGGAGACTGAGAGTTTGAAAAGCAAAAAGAGATGTAGTGATACTTGCAGTTGGAAACGAAATATATTAAAGAAAGCCAAAGTTAAAGGCACTGAACATGTGACTTACTCTGGAGAATTGGTGGCTGAAAGACGAACTGGTGAGGATTGTAGGTAAGTTCAGAATATTTACACTGAATCACTGACGTAAATGAATATTGCATAAAAATGTTATTTCCTTAGGCCACAAAAATCTTTATAGGCTATATAAAATATTTATGCATGCACAAAAATAAAGTCACTCATTAACTGGTGGCCCATGTTTTACAAAAGAGGTCTTTCTGTAGATCTTATGGCAGAAAGGTACCTCGGTGTTCGAAGTTGTCATTCGCCCCTGCGAGTTATTATGAATATATGTACAATGCCACTCTTCCTCATATTGTTTCAACATCCAGGTTCATTGATGGTTGTATTAGGCATACCTTTGCTCTTTGTCTACCTGGAATTGAAAACATAGTCCTTCCCCAACGTCCTACTTATGATGAATTGATTGCAATCAACCCAGACAAAATGCAGGATATCAAGAAAATTCTATGCTACATTCCCCATAAACAGTTACCTTATTATGAGAAAGTTGTAAATTATCCACTAGCAGAACATAGAGAAAATACAGAATGAAATCGTCAAGTTAGATTTAAAACAAGGGCCTAAAACTTTGTAATACGTAATTAAAATATATTTTAAGAAGAGACATATACTTTTAACTTGAAATAATGGTAGTTTATTTAATTTACAATCCTGTATTTATTACAGTACTCCATTTTTAACCAAATGTGAAATTATTTTAAGTTCACTGCTAAAAGGCCCTTAAATTTGAATTTTCAATTAATAATATTATACAAACTACATATGACAACAAAATAAAAATTGTGCTTCCAGAAAGCACAAATATATCTTTATGATGGACAGTCACCACATTGCTCTACGAAGATTAGTATTTCTTAAAAACAGTTTTTTTTCGATTTATTCAGAACTAACATTTTTGGACAAAGGGCCTTCTAGCAATGACCAATTCAATTTTGATCCTACTGTAAATGTCATATGAGGACGCTTTCAGCCTTATCTATCAATATTATACATACTTGTATAGCCTATTCTAATAATCACATGAGCTGAGAAAATATCAGAGAAAACTGAAGTGGTGGATGCTAGATGATCATATATTATAAGGATTTGGGATGGGACACAAGTAACGAGACACAATGTTATGTCTATTACTAGATTCACTGGAGCAAGACCGTGAGCAGCACTCACGGATGGGTAATTGTTACACCGTTCGTCGATCATGAATGGACAGAATTTAATCGAGCGAACTTGCTCCAACACATTCTTCGTTCACCACAAATTCCTGAACTCTTTTAGGATTTGAACTCAAGTCTACGGGCAGGAAGTCGATGCACTATCCGTTTGGTTAACGGTGCGCCGTGTGCTTGAATTTAATGAAGGGGGGGGGGGAAATCCCAGTCATGACTTGAAGATCGAACCATGGATAAGGAAATTATAGGCCTGAAGTTTAGATACATCTGTTTACGAGGTAAACAAATGCAGTATGAAGAGGGGAATGAACAAAAATCATAAAACTGAGCAGTTTTCAGACCCTAGGAATTATTAAGACGGACCGATAGAATAAAAACCACTAGAGTCAAATTATATAGCACATTTCAAAATAATAAAATTTTATAAAATATTCGGATGTAACAGGTCCGAAATGTCAAGTATTTAAAAGAAACAAATATAAAACAACAAATGTCACCTCCGGATGTAAAAGGTCCAGAGGATAAGTAAAATGGGTCAATAAAAATTAAATCACCCTGTCAAGTCCTGTATTTGATAAATCTCAAAACTACGTTTGTACAATTAAAGTCATTTCCAAGAGCGTCACGCAGAGACGGCCGAATTGCATATTGTCGACGTTCACGATCATATTTTCTACAGTGCAATAAAATATGCTCGACCGTAACTGGCATACCTCACACTCCGGTTGAGGCTCGCCATGTGTCAGACGAGAGTGGCCAATCCTTTAACCGGGTAAGTAAAACTTCCTCATGTCGTGACGCTCTTGTGGATGAATCCCAAACTCGAACAGTATTCTTCATACTTATTTAATTTGTTTCCCTCTTATGCAGACCATTCTCCTTCGCATTGCCACCATATCTTATACAGGGACATCATTTTATTTTTACTAACATTTGTAATATTAACTTGCCTATACCTATGGATCAACGCCGTTTGCTACCTTCCACGACTGGAGTTCGATGATACTGACGTAATATACAAACAAATCACTTCACTAGGTATAGGAGGGAAGAAAAGTAGTTCATCCATTTACGTAAACTAGGAAATATTGCGCTTTTGAGTTTGATCATTTTCATTAGGTTTTTGTTTAATCAAAATACAGTACAGTATTAACAATGAGTGTTTTTACTCACGAACTGAGCTGCCCATGTGGACGTATTCATTATGCAGTGTATATTATACTGTCTAAAGCACATTAGCGTACAATATAGAGAATGAAGTTAAATTGAAAAATAATCATAATATGGATATTTAAACACATTTTTAAAATGTGTGGCCGTTCATTTCGATACAGGCTTCAGTTCTATGTGCATATTATCGCACTATAGACTATTGTACCTAATCCCAATTACCAGTTTCGTTCTTCGTACTAGTAACTCATGTTGAAATAATTCTGTGCCTACTCTTTAAAAAAGAGTACCTTACGTACTGTAAATTCAATCTTCACTTCTGCCCGATCCGAAAAGATAAAATTATTCAAACATGCTATCTACTGTCCGTCCAAGTGGTTATGTCGTAGGGTCGTAGTAAGGGGCGGAAATCACGTGACAGTTAATTACTTAACGAGGCCCTTTTATTTAAGTTATTTTAAACAGTTGTATAATATTACGTAGACGTCCAATTCCTAACAGAAATTAATGTTCTCAGAAAAGAGCTAAGACAGCCCAGCCACTAGCTGGCGAATAAAAGCTGATGGGGGAAACCGGGATACGACGTAGGCAAATGGACGACAGCACGTGTGTGAAAATGATTCAATATTGAAAGCTCTTTCGTCACTGGAAAACGCGAACATATTTTTGGAACGTACTGTTCACTATGACCGTAAGGCTACTATGACTGTATATGCGGTCTTGGATCTGTGTGGAGGACGGTTGAACTTCATTAGTAGAAGGGGTGGGAGTGAAATACATTCAAAAACTCAGGTACAATAAAAATTGAAGTAAAAATAAAATGATGTCCCTGTATTTCAAGTAATTTTGAATATCTTGCCACCTGTCACGCCAATACACCTTAGATCCATTCATAGCACCGCTCCTTGCTGCAGCATCCTCTGCCTCGTTAACAGGAATTTCAACATGATCCAGAATCCACACTACTTCAATCTCACAATCAGAGTGGATGGATAGATGGATGGATGGATGTATGGATGGATGGATGGATGGATGGATGGATGGATGGATGGATGGATGGATGGATGGATGGATGGATGGATGGATGGATGGATGAGTTGCAAAAGGAGAATGAAACAGACCCATGCTCACTTAGAGCACACCTGGGACCGTTGTGTTAACTGCAGAATTGGGCAAGAAACTGCCCATAAACTTTTCCTGTAGTCCTCTCATTTAAAAACATATTTCTTTCATTTATTTTAAATCCATGGAAGAAGCCTCTTTGGTTTACCTATGCCTACTCTCCGCAGAAAGTCATGCTACCGCTCATTGATGAGTTTAAATCCGCAAATTTTACATATAATATCCTTAAATCCTTTAAAATTCCCTTTTATGAGGTTCAAAAGATTGTAATGGAAATTCTGAAGGCCCCGCTTCGAATTCTACACTATCATTTATATGTCAACACATAAATTTTTGTTTTAATGTACAAATTGGATAATTATTTTACTCGTTTCATTTCCCTTTATCTTTTTATGTTTGTTAATTCCGGATCCCAGTGGTCAACCTCACTTGAGGACGGATGATTTTAAATAAATCTTAATAGTCGTTTTAAATTTGTCGTTGCATAATGTTGTGAGTTTGACTGAGTGGTTACTAAACGTCTTTAGTGTAATTATAGGCCTACGCAATGCCAATGCAGTATGCCACGTGAGTGAAACGCAGGAGAAGTTCAAAATTATGTTTAAGAAATTCGTACAAAACAAAGGACCAGGACTGAATTCCTAATTCTGGATGAAACCAGTTCATTATACTAAAAATGAAGAACGAACAAAGTAGTGTAAACTTTATTATGCTATGTAACTTAACGTAGAACTGGGTATAAGTGCGATCACCTGTCGACAGTACATACGTAGCTTTTTTCCTTTGTCTTCTCTGTTCTCCTTGTATTTTATTTTTCTCATTATTTTCCCCTTGTTATTCTTGTATTCTCTTTGTTTTTCTTGTGCTTTCACTAGCATCAACTTCTCACACAACTTTATTAGCAAAAAACTTCCGTCTATACCATACTTGCACAAACAGCGCTCAACGAGCGCGCGCGCTCCTTGGGAGCGGGAGAGCCGTGTT
Source organism: Periplaneta americana (assembly GCF_040183065.1). Taxonomy (NCBI): domain Eukaryota; kingdom Metazoa; phylum Arthropoda; class Insecta; order Blattodea; family Blattidae; genus Periplaneta; species Periplaneta americana. Next base: position 87,802,880 of record NC_091132.1, read on the forward strand.
TACCACTCGCCGAAACGAGAATGACATAGACTTGCTATAGGTAGAGGAGAGGGAAACGACCACTCAGTTATCTAGTGGAGTGCAGTGTGTAGGCCTATTCTCAGTAACTGTTTCACGTTGCTTACCTACTGCTACAGTACAGTATGGAGGAATCTAAAAGACGGAACATAACATTTAACATTTAACGATTTGCAGTTCGAACTTATTGATTTTCAATGTGACCTAAGGGCTAAAGATCGTTTGAATAATACTACTAGCCTGGTTGAGTTTTACAAGACTAAACATTAGTAATAATATCCACGACTACACAGGCTGGCTGTGAAAATGATTGCTATGTTTGGCTCAACATTTATATATTTTGTGAGCAACTGTTTTCTATAATCAACTTTAATAAAGGCAGACATCGAACATCTGTAACTGATGTTTCATTACGATCAGTAGGCTACTGTTCCTATCAGCTGCCAACAGCATAAAACCTCGTTTTGATGTACTGATAAATAAAAATATAACAAAATGATATTGTACATTTAAGTGGCTATAGAATTTCTACTATTTTTGTAAAATAAATATTTCTTTATTAATTAATAATAGTCCAAGATAGTTTTGAAAACACTGAACGGGAATTCATTTCATAAACACTCGTAATAGTACTTCATTTTGTGTATATTTTGTACGAGATCACCCCTTCTTCCAGTCCACCCTTATACAGAGCGCAGCTAATATCTGCATTCCGCTCATGAGCTGTGAGACGGCTAGTAGGGCGCAAACCTTGTGCAGGCCTGGTCTATACAGTAGAATGACGCGACGTTAAGCGAAATGGTTATGTTTAGATTCAGCCTTTGAAGCAACTAAACCTCAAGCAACATGTTGTCAATTATTGTCGAAACCCTAAACATAGCGACACTGTGGCTCGAATTCAAAGTTTTTCAGCACCTTAATTTTGTTTCATGCATGAAATATGACTATTATATGAGATTGAAATACAACTTAACAGTATGAGTGAACAGATTTAACACGAGACGAACTGATCGCTGATGCACAATATGGCACATGACTCCCCCCATTCGGTAAGGTAAGTTTTCTACACTGTTCTCCCGAGATTATTTTGCCAATTTATCACTACCAGACGATATTTTGTAGAAATTCCAGTGAAATATTCAGTTCTCCCTTCATATTTAAGGCTGGTCTGTCTATCCCTCTATTATTCATCCAGCTAAAGAAGAAATATCACATAAACAATGCAGTTTATATTAATGTCCTGCAATGTTCGAACAAGAGAGAGGCAACAAAGACATCAGAAACTTCGTCTCATTTCCTTTGAAAAACTAATCGCAATTTCTGTGCTAAAATTCTTAAGGGGAGAGGATGGTATTTTTTAAAACTTTTTTCCTATTTTATGTAAAATATAATTTTTATGTAGAGAGCTCATAGCTGTGGCAACTCAACCAAATAAAAATATTTTGAAAAAAAAATTATTTGGCGGCCAAAATTTGAAAAAAAAAAAAAAAAAAAAAAAAAGAAAGAAAATATAGGTACCCAATGCAGGATTTACTAAAACCGATATATCTAAACCGTTTTTAAAGATAGATTCAAATAGTTTTTTGAAATGTATTTGCAAAAGCATGTTCTACAAACTGTCTGTAACAGAATTTTGATATTAGTCCCTACGTTTGTAAAATAAACAATTAAAATTTAATAACAATTGTCTGATTTCCTTTCTTGCAAACAAACGGACGTATTTTTTAAATTAAATCAATTAACAAAATTCTGTTACAGAGGAAAGTTTCCTAATAGTCTAAAGAATGTGTGTTCTAAATTCCATGCACATATCTTTAATAGTTCAGAAATTATATCCACTTTCGTCTGGCAATGTAGCAAAAAAATGAAGTTATCGGAAACCGATAAAAGCGAGCGTGTGATTTAAAAATACATAGCGCAGGAAGTTTAAAAATGACGTCCCAACATCCGATAAGGGCACAAATACCCACACAAAATGTTATGCAATGCATTCAACGTATAACAAAGGGTATTTTACAGAAAAAAAAAAGTTTGAAAATTTAATTTACCGAAAACAGCAATAAAAGTGGGCGAGTGATTTAAAAATCCATAACGCAGGCAGTTTAAAAATGGCGACTCAACATCCGATAAGGGCACAAATACCCACAAAATGTCATGCTATGCATTCCACACATATCACAGATTATTTTAGAGATTTTTTTTTTAAACTTACTCATTTTTCACCAAAAAAAAAAAATACCATCCTCTCCCCTTAAGCGGTTCAAAATGAGTGAAGGACGTCGAATATTTTTGTAACAAGGTGGAACAAACACGACAGAGTGAACATTGAATAATATCGAATTTCGCCGTACTCGAAAAACTTAAACCGAACATAGCGCCTGCAATACACGACGCTAGTTTGTATCACACCATACTCAAGGAACGTGATTCTTTCAAGGCAATGCCGTGTTCTTATTCAAAATATCATACTTTGTTAACTCGTAAAAGCTAGCACAAAGGTAGCGTTTAAGGAATGTATTGAAAACATTCAAAACAATAGCTTCCTCTCAACTCTTTTTAGAGCTTTGCCGCTTTTATGTTCGACTACACTCTACAGCACTGCCATAAAGTCACAATTGTGTGCTGGGCTATGTTACTTTACAGATGTGCTTCCCTTCCGAATGTATTGAATACTGAATGATGATTTATGAATTACGTAATCTTATGGTAAATATAGGCTATTTGAAATTAAAATATAATTACTGTATCATAGGTTTTATTTGAAAATAGAAATAAACGGTTAAGTATAAAACAGATCCATATTGTTTCACGACGAGATGTGTACTATACCAGACAGCTTATGAGATATCTCTACAAGTGAATTTTTTTATATATCAGATTTCACCCTTGAGTTGATTGGATTATAACTCGCACTCCGCTCTCCCACATGAAATCACTTTCTATTTCGTCGGAAAAAAAGTACGGAATATGTCTTCAAAGATGGAAACGTGGAAAAGTACTTGGGTCATTCGATAATTAGTGGCAATAATGTCTGTATGTGGCACTATCAGCGGTAAATAACGTAAGCTGATAACAATGAGAAAGAAGAGCATCTGATTTGTCTTATATGTGAGTTTGAAGACAATAATCTCGTTTATAAAATATTTGTAGTGAATTTAATTTTTAGACTGTTAACTGTAGTGCTCTGAAATGTTTACCAAATACGAACAAAGATGCTTCATTACAGTGGCGGCTCCTGCATATTTCTTAAGAGGAGGAAAGAAGTTAACAGCGCAAAATGACACATTCTTGAGAGAAACATACTACAAATTAGCCTACATGCTACATGTAAGACCAGACAGTGTTAGAGTTGGCCTTCTCTTTTGTATAGCAATAATCTGTTCTTGTAAACTTATTTTCCTAAATTGTCCAAAATGTTTTCACTTCCATTCATTGTTGGATAATTGCACAAATTAAAATTACAAGGAAATTCACAAACTCGCAGCATTTTTCGCGCACACTAAAGCATCACATGTGTTGGAACAGACTAGCTACTAACACAACCAGAACCGTTTTACGGACGTGAGAATGGGTAATAATCTGTTAGAAAAGCGAGAACACTGCACCCACTCACGTGGTCTGTGTTGCCACATGTACATTTTACAAGTTCAGTATCACATGCTTTTGAAGAATGTCAGTTCTTGTGAAGTCATACCGCTCTGGTCATACTACCATTATTGTTCAAAGCTGCAGGTGACCGATTAATTGTTTATGTTAAAAATAATGTAGTTTGCAGTGCTTTCAATTTAAGATATATTTGTACAAAACTGACAACTTGGGTGTTGTCCTGTCTAGTAGACAATGAATGGAAGTGAATTTCAGAGGCAAAAAGATCTGCGATACTAACTTAGAACTACTTCCTCTTTGTTTTATATAAATCCAACTTCAACTTTCAGATATCCTCGAAAGTTTCAAACCATGAATAGTAGCTTATATAAAGTCCAATGAATAATATATTTTGATTTATAAATTTTAAAAAAAGTTTATATGGTGTCTTTCATAGTTTTGCGTTAAAACTGTTTTTATTGTGTGTCCTCCTAGATGTGTTATAGCCTGGTTGAATGCAACATCGTTAGATGGCAGCGGTAGCGAGCTTGATGCACGACCAGTCTGTTTCTATTTCCCGCCCATGCGCTGATTCAGAGGAGGATCTCCTCCCTATCCGTTCATTTACTTGCTTGCTGTTTCTATTTCCCGCCCATGCGCTGATTCAGAGGAGGATCTCCTCCCTATCCGTTCATTTACTTGCTTTAAAACTTTGTTTCTTTCTCTGACCGCTAGCGCGCTGTTGTCTGTGTGTGTTAACTGCAGTAAAGGAGGAATGGATTGACTTTCCTCCACACAAACAATCTCGCACCCTTCTCACAGTTTTCTAGCAGCACATGAGTGCGCGTGGTTTAAAACTCGATCAACCGAGGTTTTCTCATAGCTGTGAACTTCCTCCCTTCTCTCCCCCGAGGAACCGCCACTGCTTCATTAAAACTCAGATTGCAAGAGGCAAGAATTCTCGACAATGACATACAACATTACAGGAAGCTTGTGGTAGAGAGACTTCACCATATCGTACCGTGACTATGTGGGCGCTTGCTTTTCGCAGCGGGAGGGAAGATGTTCATAAAAAACATGTAGAGCTGGCAGACCGCAATCGGCAAGTGACGATGTGCATGTGAACGCTGTAAGAACACTGCTGGAAGAATACCGTTGTTGACTAGCGAGGGAAGTTGGAATTGCTTCTTCTACGATTCTTCACATACTTAAGAAGAAGTTAAATTTGAGGAAAATCTGCTCTCGGTGGGTTCTACACAATCTTAAAAGGAAAAATATGGCAGAGAATGGAAACAGCAAGATTGCACTTAAGGCCAATTCACATGGGGAGTTTACAGGAGTCAGGTGCTTGAAGCAAGTCGACTTTCCTTCGACTGTCTCCGTGTGATATGTTCGAGACAGTCAAGTTGTGACTTGGCGGTCAAACAGAAATTGAGTTGACGACCCGTCATGTGATCAATTTGATTCCACCACTTACCTCGTGTGAATGCTAACTTGTAACAAGAGCAACTTGCAAACAGATACTGTGGAAAGTGTGTGTATGCTTTATTGTTTAAATTAATAGGTAATTAAATTTAGGTATCAAATTTGAGATTAATTTAACTTTCCTACCCCACATTTTAACAATTACAGTACTAATTCTGCTTACAAATCACTTGGATTTGTAATTCGAAATTATTCAAGCAACCACCGTTTTTAGGTTAGACATACACCTAGTTAAAAGCAAGTGGGATATGCTACAACAATTTAGAACCCTCGATGCAAAAACAACGTTCATTCTATCCAGTTGATACAGAATAAATTCATTTGGTTCCTATATTATAAAATATTCAAAATACCTTGTCCATTCCAGTTACCAATTAGATTAGAGTTTTTGGTTTCATACGCTCAATCGCAGAATAACGACTTACTCAATGAAATTTCTCAGAAAATTATAAACAAAAATAATACTGATTCCACTGAAATAATCAAACTAATTCCATTTTATATCCCCCCAAATATTTATAGAAGAAATTTGGTATTTAATATCTCTAGATCGAGAAAAATATCAAAACTTTTACCTTGTTTTGGCTCTGCAATTTATTATCTATTTATTAAATTTCCGATTTTTTTTTCAATACTGAACCATAATAACATTCTTCGTCTTCTACCAGTGTATTTAATAAAAATTAGTGTATGGCAATGGTTGCTGCAAACATACCATGGTATAAACATGGAGTAACAAAGTTTCAAGCATTCCTATGCAAATACTGCAACTTCAATATTTCGTATGAATAAACACTCCGGAAAAATTATTTGAACTTCTGCTACACTGACACAATGGAAACAATTAGAGTTGAACTTGTTGATTCCTACGTATGGGTTGCCAGCGACGAGACGATAAATGACAGCAGAATATATGGAAAAATATTTAATTATTAATTGCGCCTCCAAACAATAATTAAATGAGGTTGAATAACATGTGTACCTGTAATTTTTTTTATCAATGTGCAAAAATACATCTAATAAAGCTTAGACTTTAATTTACGTATTTTTTATTTATTACATATTTATCTACATATTTTGCCATTTTAGCTACATATTTATGTAGATATTTCTCACTTTCATATTACATAAAATCCGGGCTCTACTGATAACTTGATAACTATTGCATAGTGTTATATTGCCACAAGATCAACTCGATGGAATTCCTACGTCGTCCGTTTCATGGATCAACAAACCATATTAACCCCTAGAGTCAATACCAACACCTGAGTTGTTAATTTTATTACGACATCCGAGCAACTGTAGTAGAATAATAGCTATAATCTTACAATCCGCGAGTCTGGGTCTATTATGTTGATATTGTGAAATAACATTACGAAAAATACGAGTCAAGGTTAGGTTCCAAATTATGATTGATCGCATATTAAGGACTACTGGACCACTAGTCAGACGTAATAAGACTAGTGGAGTTGGTTTGATAACATCTTAACAATGACTGTTCATAGCAAAGATGCAGGAAAAGCCAGCTGACGCAATGACCATGTGCTGCAACCTACTTCAGACAGTAAGATTCCTTCTAGTTTACATCACACATAACAATCATCGGAATTTCATTGTGAAAGTAATTATAATTATTACTTGTCCATTCACCGCTTTGTGGCGGGGCAAAAGTCCCAGGAAACGTGCGAGCCACCTTGTCCCCTATTACACGTGCGTGTGTACGCGGGCTAACAATTTCATAATGATTACGCTTCGGCTGAGTGAAAACCTTACAAGATGTGTAGTGTCTATTGTGATGGTCATATGTTGGATCTTGGCATCAGTGACTACAACTGGTGTCTTCTTACAGAGATTTTACACATGCTCTACCTTAACTTTACTCGTCAAGCATCCTACCACTAAATGTTTTTTTTTTTTGTTTATTTTCCATTTCTGCATCATGTACGAGATATTTTGGAAAGAATGTCAAATGATTATTCCAAATGTTTATTTGAAATTTCAAATGCATCTGAAGATGCTATAACATGGTCAAGTACAAATTTATATAATAATACAGAACAGAACATATAATATCTGCAGTGCTTGGGAAAAGTGACATAAGTCAGTTTTCACAAACCTTTTTTGATAATTTATTGACAACTTACGGAACATCTGCTCGCTTGGAAAAAAATACGTAAGTATTTCTCCCATTACAATAATTCATACAGAAAAAAATCAAATCGACAAGAACCAGTGTAAGTCGTCAATAAATTATCAAAAATTGTTTGTGGAAACTGACTTATGTCACTTTTCCCAAGCACTGCAGATATAGAGTAATACATCAGACTACAGAATATAATTATAACAATAGAAATAGAAATAAAATAATACAATCAATATGAAAAGACGATACAATAATGTTAACAAAATTTGAGGACCGAATGAGCAACGCTCATTATGAACTAAAAGATTATTAGGTGTTTTTATCGGTTATTTAACAATGCTGCACCAAATATCAGGATATTTAGCGTCGATGGAATTGATGAGAGTAAGATAGTATATGACGAGTTGAGTCCTAGTATTCGTCAATGAGTTATCTGACATTCGTCTATACACTTGAGAAAAACCTCGGAAAAAACTGAATCTGGTAAACAGTCCAAACGGGAATCGAACCTAATCCAGAGCACAGCCTTGAATCAGCAGGCAAACTCGCTACATCCTTAGCTTTGTCAGTGACCTATTACAAGTTATAATGTAACCATTTCTACAGAAAAACAAGAAAATATTTCGTTGAAATATAGTTCACGAAAGAAAAACAACTGAACTGGTAAATATGTTTGTGACTATTTAGGCTTTAAAACATAACGTTCATATTATTGTAATGAAAAAAACATGACTGTGATAGGATAATACTACAAAATTATACTGAAGACCTTGAACGATCGTGTCATGCGAAAATGGCCACGTTTCAATACAACAGTGTGGATGCTACATCACGATAATTCATGATCCCATATTGAAAATGCAGTCATGGGATATCCTACAGTAATATACATGAAATGTAATCTTCTTCGTCTCTACAGTTCGGACTTGGCATTATATCATTTTTTTTTTCCCGAAGTTCAAGAAATATCTTCATGGATGCACTTCCAGTCTTGAGAACAAGCGGTGAAGGCTGCGGAGGCGACTTACTGTAGAAGGACTTATTAAAAATGCCTACGTCTTTGAAGACTGGCAGAAATGCTTCTCCATATGTAGGCTTTTCAAAAGTAAGACAATCTTAATTGCTCCTATTTTCTATACAGTCTTAAATATTCTGGCACCGGCTTGTTGCACAAGAAGTAGAATTTTTTGTATTATCATGGCAATGACTGTTTCTGTTTCAGATTGTTCCGATGGTCGTGCTATCAGCAGAAACTTTCCTGTATCTTGGCCTGCAAGATCACCAGATATTGAACAAGCAGATCATTGACTGTGAGACTATCAGAAGGAAAGAGTGTTCTTGAGCAATCCTACGAAAATTGATGAGTTGAAGGACTCCATCGCACACACTGTGGCAGATATTCCAGGACACTAACACAGAGTTGCTGCATACATCATTGAGAAGAGACTGTTACTTGTGCAAGAACAAAATGGTAGACATATACGATGAACGGCAAAGGGAGGTGATGAAAAAAAATTCCATTTCATGTGTAATAAGCCAATGCTAGAAATTTTAAGTTTGAGTAGATAGTGAAGAAAATATGATTAATTACAGTTACCTATTCTTTTTTAAAAATCCTTATACAGAATGTCCAGTAATTAAATATAGATTTTGTAGAAATAGGGCGTTTAGGGATAAGATGTGTATGGTAATAAATTGCAAGTACACTGTGTTTCTAAACTGTGTAGTTGCTGATGGAGTCCTTGCATTGGCTTTGTGACAACAGCTAAACATGTGTTCTGTCGTTACAAGTAACTGAATCTGCATGATCTTCAACTTACCAGAAAAGGTTGCTATGGTGGTCATTCTTTACGAAACCACCTCTTACTGCTTGTAGAGACAGAGTTTGTAGAGCGACATGACACCGCCACTGCTTGTCTTCAGTACGTGAATGAAACACACAGGAATGTACAGGAAACTCCTCGTACCCGTTTGAATGTCTGTGATTACACGATGTAATCACGACACCCGCTTTGGTCACCGCTGATCTAGATGCTTGAGGTTGCTTCAGTGCCTTCATTAACATACTGTGGGAAATGCACGCGGATGTTGTAAGATTGAGCGTCACCTCACTGCAATTCATATTAGCTACAACATCGGGAACTGGGCCCCTCAAACCAGCTCACAAAGTTTCACTCCAGTTAGCGTTGTAATTATTTGAGTTCGGTTACCATAACGATATGACGAAAACGTTGCAGTATGGGAGTGCAGTCAGTATCTGTGTGTTGCGAATTCATGGGACCTACACGGGTAGCATAAAGCGCTAGAAAGTTGTCGGGAATGTTCACATGCTTGTCCCTCACAAAACGCTCAGACAGGAGAAGGGTAATTACTGCAATGTGCACGTCACGTAGAGCTGTAGTCGTGGCCAATATTCATTCCGAAGGAGAAAGGAGAAGATACATATACTAATACAACACCTTGCGTAAAAGTGTAGGCTAATCACGCAACCAATTTGGAGCTCATACATACACCTTCGTGTGTACGAAAGAAAAAAAAAAGATTAAGGAAGAAACCAAGCAAGGGTTAAAGAAATAAACAAGAAGTTAAAGGAAAATAAAGAAAATCCGAGTATAAAGGAAGATGATATAAACAAGAAAAACTATGAACTCAGAGCAAAGAAAGAATATGTGAAATGAATAAAAACGCAGAAAAGTGAGGAAACAGGACACAAAAAGAGAAATCTAATGAAAGAGGGAAATTAAATACGGGGAAAAAAAGGGAAATGGAGGACGAAATTAAGTACCAAATAAAAAGTAAATTGTCCACCACTGTGGGCTAACGGTTAGCATGCTTGACCGTAAAACGAGCGTGTCCGGGATCAAATCATGGTTGGAACAAATTACCTGGTTGAAGTTTTTCCGGGGTTTTCCCTCAACCCATTAAGAGCAAATGCTGGGTAACTTTCGGCGCTGGATCATGAACTATTTCGCTGGCATTATCACCTTCATCTCATTTAGAAGCTAGCTAACCATAGCAGATGATGAAGCGTCGTAAAATAACAAATTTAAAAAAAAAGTAAATTGAATATGGGAAGAATGTTAGGAAAGAGAAGAGAAGAAAGGATGCAAAAATAGATGAAGAATTTAAATTGAGGTTTAAGGGGCTTAGTGAAAGATCAGAACTTAAAATAAATAAAGTAAGACTTTAATGAATATGAAGAGGGTAGCAGCAGCAGCAGCAGGAGTAGCAGTAGTAGCAGCGATTTATTTAACGATGATTTTTAATAATCGTTACGGACAGAACTTTACCCGAAGAACTCTACAGAGGCAGAATTTTTACGTGTCACGTCGATCCACAATTTATTTCCCTCCTGGAGGAAGCCATGCTAAGGTTTTTACCGCAACTTAAAATTCACCGCCCTCGACCGAATATGAAGCCTAGCATGGTGACCGCATCAATAACTTACAGAGGACGACGAGAAAAATGGCAAAAGAGAGGAAAGATAGAAAGATAATAAGTAGGATATTATGAGAACGTAGTTAAAAAGAGAAGGAAATAATCAAGAAAAGAACTGAGATGATAAAAGGATATGAGCGAAAGGCGAATTAATGAAGGAAGGAAGAAAGAAAGGAAGAAGGAGCAGAAGAAAGAAAAGGAAGACGAAATAAATAAAGGAATAATTGGAAAACTGAAATGAAAGAAAAGGAAAAGAAGAGAAGAGTAGATAAGAGGAAAGAAAGAAAATGAAAAGGAGAGAAGACAAGAAAAAGGAAGGAAAAGGAGAGGAGAGTAGAGAAAGGAGAAGAAAAGGGAAGGAGGGGAGAGGAGAGTAGAGGAGAGAGGAGAGGGGAGAGAGCAGAGAGGAGAGACGAGAGGGGAGAGGGGCGATGGAGAAGAGAAGAGAAGAGAAGAGAAGAGAAGAGAAGAGAAGAGAAGAGAAGAGAAGAGAATGAGATGGAGGAAGGAAGATTATGTAGCATCAGAAAGAAAAAAAGCCATGCAAGAGCGTGACTACTAGAAAGGATTTTCTGGAGATCAAATTCAAAATGATAATGGATATTATATGTTCTATTTAACAAAAAACCATTGTTCGATATCAAGAGCTTATGAGAACAAAATTTAAATTAAATGAATGAATGAATGAATGAATGAATGAATGAATGGATAAATGAATGAGTGAATAAATACATAAATAAATAAATAAATAAATAAATAAATAAATAAATAAATAAATAAATAAAATCATTTCCTGACACAAACGTTACGAACACAGTTTAAGTGTGTATGGTGTGCAAGGAACAGAACTTGTCGAAGCCTTAACAAAGATCCGGAACCTAAAACGTACGGTACATAATTTGATAATGAACGGGTTAAGAGTGCCATTTCACCCAACTCACGCCAACGAGATAAAATCTTGAAGCGGTCATCCGATATCCTACTTACAAAGCTTGCCTTATAATGCAAGTGTACACATTAAAAAAAAAAATAGAAAGCCTATAAACCTGACCATTCCCAAGCTAAGAAATTTAACTTATCACTTGAGGAGATTCGTGTTAATGTTTATGCATTTTTACTCAAGTTCTGTCACTTTGCTACTAGTCACGATCGCATATCCAAGAAGGTTACCGCATTAACTGGCTCTCTGAACCGGGAATAGTAATTATGTACAGGAAACTGCACCGGTACTCGAACCAATGATACACAACATCCAACATATGTTGAATACCTGGCATTCAAACACCTGGTGGCACAACGAGACTGAAATTATGTAAAAATATCACAATGGGTTATTTCTTACAATAGAAATTAAAAGCGTAATTGTTTTCGTTCAATGGACGTAGTTTTTATCGTTTTTACGGATAACACGCCATCTTCATTCTTTCTTATAAAGTGTAGAAATTGTAACAACTTTTCATGTCGGAAGCCAGGTTTAAATGGAATTCGTGGTCTGGGAGTCTCAGAGTATCCCAGTTTTCTTAGCCATAATTTTCCCATCTTTCCACAATTTACAATGAATCTCATATCCGGTGCAGAATGCAACTGGAAACCACTGCGCCATATGACCTTTCCGCGAAATGAACTCTATAATATTCTAAGTAGTTATAGAGAATTATCAGAGATAAGCGCACAATTATGGCATAATGAAATAATTCACAGATAACTTCATGAAATTTAGTTCCTTTCGAACAACTAGCATACAGAAGATGGTAAATATTTTTGCTTTCTTTCTTTATTTCGATGTCTCTTTTTCCTTTCCTCCACTGGTATCTTCCTTCTCTTCTTTAGAGAGATTTCTTATTCTAATTGCCATCTTTTGACATTTTGTCCAATCCTAACTTTTCACACTAGACCAGCGGTGACCAAAGCGGGTGTCGTGATTACATCGTATAATCACAGACATTCAAACGGATACGAGGAGTTTTCTGTACATTGCTGTGTGTTTCATTCACGTACTGAAGGCAAGCAGTGGCGGTATCCTGTCGCTCTACAAACTCTGTCTCTACAATCAGTAAGAGGTGGTTTGCTAAAGAATGAGGAGAACTTTTTTGTTGTTCTGTCAGATAAAATGTAATATGTTTACTTTGCTCAGCGGTTCAATTAGGATTACATAGAAACATTAATTGCCACGCTCAATAATGTATTATTATTATTATTATTATTATTATTATTATTATTATTATTATTATTAATACTGACCACTAAGTATGTGTTTGTATAATTCTCCTGTACGTGCATGAATATTGATATTTTTAGATCTTCTCCCTAGATGGATAAAATTATTAGGTTTTATCTCAGTTTTAATCTTCTTAATCTTTAGATGAGGGTAACTATTTATTAGTTATTCATTTAATAATAATATTGTAGAAAAACTGATTTAATATTATGTGCCAAAGAACTGTTAAACGCCAGGAATTGGCATATCTTAAATAATAGCCAGGAAGAGAAAGATGAGAAATAAATGTAAGAAAGTCAGTTACCTAATGGGGTTTGACATATCTCATGCTCTAAAGCCGTTTAATAGAACAGAATTTCTCAAAAGAGTAGTGATTAAAATAGCTTAAATAACTTGTCCATAAGCAGTTTTTAATTTTGAAAAACTACGAATTTCTCGACCAAGTATGGAGAAAAGAATTTGGAAAATTCCTGATTATATTCAAGAGGAAGATAAAAAAAAGCAAGAAAAATCGTATATTATTCACTGGCTCTTGATGACAGCAGTGACATTACTGATACAGCAAAGCTTGAGATTTTTATCCCCGGGATTGATCAAGATGTTAGTACAGGAACCACCACTGGTTGTAGTTTTCATGTCAAGTACCTTTCCTCCATCTCCTTATTTCATTGGCTGTCTGTCGCATGTAATCACTCTAGCTCGAGTTTTGGTCACCGTTGCACTAGACACTGCATTCCTGCGACGTGGAATTAACAAGACGGATGACTACCCGTTAAATCAACATAGGAATTAGCATCTTTATATTAAGCGGGATTTGAACATTAACTCTCGGCAACAATAAAAATGAGGCTTAAACTTTACGTAACAGTTGTCAAGCACTATATGATGCAAATATAAATATATTTAACATCTCTTGAGTTACAGTTTATTTTTCTGAAATTATTGCAGTGCAACTCTATGAACACAACACTTGCAATGGCAGCTAATAAAATAAGACTCATTTCTAGGACAGTCAGTTCAGGACTTTTGCACAAGAAATGCATGAAAACTCCGAGACACAGTATCGTGAGACTGTGGCAGAAAATCGATTGTAGATAAAGTTCTTCCCTTTCCCATGACAATATCATGAATTCAACGCCTGTCAATAGCTTCCGTAGTTAAAAAGAACCGTTGTACAACTATACCGACCAGGTACAACTTTATAGATTTTCTCATTGTACTTCAAAATAAATGTAAGCAAACCAGTGATTATGAGCTGTATAAAGTTGACGCCCTCAAGACACTTCAGTGAAATTACTATCTTGCGTGAAAAATAAATAAATGATGCTACAGTACTAAAATAAATAATAAAATAAAAATTGAACTGTGATAATAAATCATCAATAATTATTAACCCGTATCTTGGCTTGGATTTACGAGGACTGGACTCTGAACGGGTCCGTACAGTATACTTAGATACGCTTTGGCCCATTGTGCGGTCTATACAGGGTGTTAGGGATTTGAGTGCACAAGTTTTAACAGAAAGTTCTTTGTATGAAATAGAATCATTACATCTAATGAAATACTTTTCTACAACGCATAGTTCAACCAATAAATAATAAATTGTGTGGAAAGTTTCGTTGCCGATGTTTTCATATCTCTTCAAAATTTTAAGGTCTGCTATGAATGTCGCGATAGATATTAAAAAGATGAACAATTTATGTATTTCTTTTTTTGCAGAAAGTGAATCGTTTATTCACAAATTAATGTCACGTACAATACTGATTGTTTATTTACACGGAACGTACATTTGAACATAAATTTGTGAATAAACGGATCATTTTATGCAAAAAAGACAAAGACATACATTGTTCATCTTTTTAATATCTAATAGCGACATTCATAGTAAACCTTAAAATTTTAAAGAGATATGAAAACATCGACAACGGAACTTCCTATAGCAATGTCACAAGAGGTCTAAGATTTGCCGATAAATTCACGAGCGAAGCGAGTGGATTTATTTGGGAAATCTTAGACTTCGAGTGACATTTATTAAGACTATTTCGTGAATAAAATAAAAATGTAAATAATCTATCCCTAAAATTCACTCACAAATGTTAATAATTATAGTCCACACCTATGGAGTAACGGTCAGCGCGTCTGGCTGCGAAACCAGGTGGCCCGGGTTCGAATCCCGGTCGGGGCAAGTTACCTGGTTGAGATTTTTTCCGGGGTTTTCCCTCAACCCACTACGAGCAAATGCTGGGTAAACTTTCGGTGCTGGATCCCGGACTCATTTCACCGGCATTATCATCTTCATATCATTCAGACGCTAAGTAACCTAGATGTTGATACAGCGTCGTAAAATAACCCAATAAAATAAATAAATAAATAAGTTAATAATTGTATATTTATGAATACTTAACCTATTCAGGCATTGTGAAGTCAAAACAGATGAATAATGATTACTGCAATAAAGAAATTGAATGTTATTCAGTAATGCCAATTGAGAAAAGCGAAATACATATTTACAAATGTTAATTACATGTACTGCGCTTTTCTCTTGTTATTATAAAAGAAATACATTTTCATTATCTACTGAAATCATAATTTAATTTAAACATTTCATAGTATAATTACAAATAACCTGATTAATACATTAATTAAATGAACAATTGTTATGAAGGAGTGTCATTTTCTTTAGATACAATGGACATGGAATTTGAAGATGAAGATGTAGATGTGGAAGTAGGATTTCGCACTTTATTTAGTACAATGGAGTCATGCTCATCGATTTACGTGGAAACAGTTGGCGATACGGACTAAACAAAAGAACGACCATGCGATAAATTGATAATGATAAATCGAACTGCAGAAATTATTGCGAAGCATGACTGTGATTGGTTGGAATTCAAAGTCTCATTACACTTCATTGGCCGAAAATGAAATGACGTCATATAAACAAAATAGTCCACACAATTTATTTTTTATTGGTTGAACTATGCGTAGTACAAAAATATTTCTTTAGAAGTATCGGTTCTATTTAATACAAAGAATCTTCTGTTAAATTGTGTGCACTCAAACCCGTAACACTCTGTATATGCGATAACAGATCAAGTCCGACAGGTGATCTGGGTGATAATCGTGAATCCGTGGGTCATCCTGCTTCAGCCCCTGATAGAACCGAGTTCCATTTCGCGGACGAGTAGCCAAGCCTCAGGGGCTTGGAGTCCCAAGCCTTTCCTGGTCGTCCGACAGTGACAGGTGGACCATCCTGCCTCAGCCCTTGATACGTCACATCCGCATACGAGTAGCCTGATAAGTCCCAGATCCCGAAGCCATATCCCTTCCTGTATCAGCATAGAAAACCCGTATTATCCCTAAGACTTAATCCAACCTATTTGTACAATTGCAAATGATAAATTAAATGAGAGGGAAATACAAATGGTTGATGGAATGGTAGAGGGATAGAGGAGTACCTCAAGATAAACCCTCTGTAAAGTCTGCTTTGTCCACCACAAATTTAATCATGACGTGGCCGGGGATCGAACCCGGAATGAAAGAATCGTCAGACAACTAACAATATAGCTGGTTTCAGACTGAGCTGGAAAGTAGATTGAATTGTGTTGGATGATTTCTATTCTTTTTTTTTTAATTATGGTTTATTTAACGACGCTTGTAACTGTCGAGGTTATATCAGCGTCGCCGGTGTGCCGGAATTTTGTCCCGCAGGAGTTCTTTTACATGCCAGTAAATCTACTGACATGACTC
The DNA here is from genome assembly GCF_040183065.1 of Periplaneta americana. Lineage (NCBI taxonomy): Eukaryota > Metazoa > Arthropoda > Insecta > Blattodea > Blattidae > Periplaneta > Periplaneta americana. The sequence goes on from NC_091132.1 coordinate 87,819,517, forward strand.
TGTCGCGTTTAAGCAGACTTAAATGCCATCGACCTGGGCCGGGATCGAACCCGCAACCTTGAGCACATAAGGCCAGCGCTATACCGACTGCGATTTCCATTCTCCCATACTTAAAATAACAAATATGACCAGCCTCGAGAGCTAGTGATCAGAGCTTCTGACTACAGCTTATGAGGTCCCGGGTTCGATTCCCGGTTACAACACAGCAATTTTTCCTTAAAGTGAAATGTTTCTGTGTTCGTCCATGGTCTGAAAATTAGGTTAAACTAAACACTTTTCCTGGGGCTTCATAATCATTCTATCATAATATCATCGGAGCAGCATAACGCCGCCTTCCAGACGCCCCAACTTCAGAAGTGGGTTACAAATAAGCCAGTACCAAGAGAGACCAGAAATGTCAAATGACAATCTGATGGAGGAAAACAATACTTGAGACTTTTCAGGTTTTCTGTAGCGTTGTGTCATCGTGCTTATTCTCTCCGTCTTTAATTTTTTTGTCGCAAACAGAAAGAACTAGGTCAGGTTTGGAGCTTTGAATTCAGAAAACTTACCGGACCATGTTCCGAATACAGGAATGCGATATTTCAACGGTATTGATCACTGTCAGCCGGATTTGTAATGGTTTTGAATGGCCTTCTCTTCCGCTCTTCGTCAGACATTCTTACACAAAGCCACGCATCTAGGTCACGCCTCTTTCTCCTACCTGTCTGCCATCCTCGTCTTGTCTTGCTACGAAATGAAATGGATTAATACATCCTGTCTGCTTGGATATACGTGGCAGACACAAGAAAACTGCGGGAACACTAGAGTAAGACGCGACATGAGATGTGTCTAAGAAACGTATATGATATTGAAGACAATTAATTACACAAAAGTATAAAATTGATTTATGCATCCACATACACTCACATGTCTCTCCTTTTCCCTGACGGAACATTTACATTGTGTTCCACAGGACACGCGAATGAAACAATGTCTATAATTGGTGGCTGAATTAACGAAAAAGATTGGATAATTGGGTGAGGAATAAGTAAGTTAATGTAGTAAATAATAAATGAATGAATGCTCTGTGACCATGTGCTATGCTGATCACACGACCAGAAGATATAGTTCTTTGTTAATAGCTAGTGTTAGTTCACAATTCTGAGGGTAGTGAGGGTAGTGAGGATCAAACGGACTACAGTCGCTTTCAAACTTCCTGACGTTTTCAGGTGTGTCCGCTTATCGGTGATAGCCAAATGCAGTACTGCTGCGTTGCAACATATGAGCATGCAGACTCACCGCTTAGAAAGTCTCAAAATCAAATAACATGATGATGATGTTAATGTTATGTTTTATTTAACGACGCTCGCAACTGCAGAGGTTATATCAGCGTCGCCGGATGTGCCGGAATTTTGTCCCGCAGGAGTTCTTTTACATGCCAGTAAATCTACTGACATGAGCCTGTCGCATTTAAGCACACTTAAATGTCATCGACCTGGCCCGGGATCGAACCAGCAACCTTGGGCATAGGAGGCCGCGCTATGCCAACTCGTCAACCAGGTCGACCATGATGATGATGATGATGATGGTGATAATGATAATATAATGATAATAATAATAATAATAATAATAATAATAATAATAATAATAATAATGCAATCCCATACAAAGTTTTATTTATATAATTTTATTGGTAAAACTTTGTGCGGGATTGCAATTTATTATTATTATTTTTATTATTAATAATAATAATAATAATAATATCATCATCATCATTTTTTACATATATTCTACAGTGTTACGTGTAATAAGAATTTATATCGAAGGGGCAACTCGCAGTATTCGGACGACGTAAAAAATTGCTTGCTAGGTGAAAAAGGACAGAACTGTAATCGTAATCATCATTGTCATCATCATCATCACCATTCTTTTACATATAATCTACAGTGTTACGTGTAATAAGAATTTATATCCAAGGGACAACTCGGAGTATTCGGGCGAAGTAAAAAAATGCTCGCTAGGTAAAAGAGGACAGAATGGCTCAACTTTAATCGTCATCATCATTATCATCATCATAATAATAAAGCATTCAGGATTGTAGGCCCTATGATTTGTTCCGATCCTATAATGCATCAATCTTAGAAGTCTCTTGGGAAGTTCACCTTGACTTCTTCCACAGGAATGTATTTAGGAATTGAATGTGTTAATCTGCTTCTGTCCATTCCAAGAATGTATTGGGTCAAATAACTATCAGTAATTTTCAATTCTGCCCTAAACGGTATGACTTTATAATTATTAATTTGTTTTTGTAATCTGCCTATTAAAGGTATATAGCTTACTCATTTTTGCTTTAAAATTTCATCTCTGCTACCTTTATCCTGAATTTACCTCGTTCTTTTTTTGCCAAGTTCCCACCACATCCACATAAAAGTGTAGGACTGCAGGTATAGCCAAAATATTGTATATTTTTAATCTGATATGTTTCTTGTTAATTTGGAACTCTTCTAGAATTGTGTTGGTGATATCAGTTATTTGGAAGAACTGTTGTATGAAATTATACATCCAAGGTAGTTTAGTTTATTTGTTCAATTAATTATTATGATTTTACATCTAGTTGATCCCCATCCCTTTCAGATAATTGATTTTGACTTAGAAGTAACATTTTTTAAAATCATTTAAACCATAAAAAGACGTTATTATGTTCAATTTATAATATTGATATTTGCAATGTGTCCTCCAAGCCTGTCATTATAGTATAGCCCAATAAACTACAAAGAAAAAACTGAATTTCTTTATTCTTGAAATATTGATACCTTTTACGTTGCTTTCTTTCCTTTTTGCCTGAACGTGAGGAACAAAAGATGCACATTGCCTACTGAAGTCATACGATGTTACAAGACAAACCTTAACAATACAATGTCGTCTAGTTATTTCCTACTTGAGTAAGAATAACTTAAAAGTTGAAATGAAGATTTACAATGACGTTCATCCTTCAAAGTTCTATATAAGTACAGTATTTAACCTTTGAAACGCCGACCAGGAAATCTTCAAATCTGATTGCAATTAAATGCATTTCTGTTGTCTTTATCTGTTATGATAATGAACCACTTAATCCTGAGGAAATCGTAGTGTGTTCCAATGAATATTAAGCAATGAAAAGATGCATGAAATGACATTGTTTTGCCTTGTCGCGGATACGGCAAGCAAAGCGAGCAACAATATGGGAGTGCCTCACAAGTGGGGGATACTTGGAAAGGCAGTAGGTCAGAGCTACATGCTCACATTGTTAAACACTTGCCGAGAACGGATCTATTCAGCCAATAATCTCATCGCTTAGCTCTCTCCTACAACCTGTCGGCGGCTCTCACAAGCGACAATTGTAGGCCTACGCCGCTTACTTCCTAAACATACATTCTTAAATTTGAGACCGCCGCGCCGGCACCAATCGAGAACATCGAGTCTGCACAGTCTTCAAGAAATCCTGCGTTAAAATAATTTAAATTCTTCATGGCTCATGATTACCTACTCGTAGTGCAGTAGTACAGCAAATTTTTACTGCTACTTTATTTCTAGCTGGTCGATAATAGTCAAAATTAATCTATATTTCAATATTTAATCAGCTCCTAGCTGAGCGTAATAAAACCTGATCTTCATAGATAGTAGATTAAAGTGCGTATTTACTACAGAATGCTTAAGGGGTTAGGTACAGCTTATAGCAGTAACATTTTTGGAAATAGTAAACATTTTTTTCCTCCATTACTCTAGCGTGTATAATAATGAAAATTGGTACCGTGTAAAACATTGTCCTTCTGCTATATGAAAATATATATATATATATATATATTTACAACTTAAAAAATTATAACATATTTTTTTTTACAAATTCAAAATGGTGGCAGTTCACTGTGCAGTGATGGAACTTTTCCCTATTAATTCATAACCTTGTTAACTTTTTCATGTTCTCTCTCTTTTATTTTATTACTGAAACTCATATTTACAATATAATGCTCTTTCAACCACATTCCTTAATAAATAATATATATATATATATATATATATATATATTCTGTTAGAAGAAAGAACTGATACGTGACTACTTTTTTAATTAATTTATTTTTTATCAGACAATCTAGCAAAGGTAGAGAAGTGATCTTGCATCATATTGTAGATATAACATGCATAAATACACACAAAAAATGTCATCACAGAATGTTGGATAGTTTTTAGGTATGTGGGAAATGCTTCATCAATGCACGGTGAAATGAATTTTGAAAAAAAAAAGAAAGTAAATAATTTTCTTTCATTGTAAAAATATTTTTTCATATAGCAGAAGGTCAGTGTTTTACACATACCAATTTTTATTATTGTACAAGCTAGAGTAATGGCGAAAAATTTTTTTGAATATTTCCAAAAATTTTACTGCTGTAAGCTGTACCTAACCTCTTAAGACACATTTGTCACCAACATAACACTTTAAATTAACAAGACTAAATAGTCTCAAAAGAAACAGCGAAATATTAAAGGGAATTATAAAATGGAATATAAGACTCGTCTCTAGATCCTATTTACACATATCTACATATATTGAAAAAAAATTGCTGTTCTGACAGAAATGTCAGTAGATAGGACTGTCTTATCTCTCACGAAGCAACTAAAGTGAGTAGGAGTTACATAAGTACACTTTCTTCGATGATTGAATGAGTATCAAAATAAGAAGATTTGAAAATTAAGACATTGCAATCGAATTATTTACTTTCAATTGATTAAATAAATATAGTAGATGTTTATCATCTAAAATCGAAATACTGCTCTAAATAATTGTGTATTAATATACAGTAAATATAAGGATATAAGACCAAGACAAGATAAATTAAGCTTTGCAGCCATTAGAATAATTTCTTTCAGAGATGGAACGATAAATTAAAATGAAACATCACAGTTAATTACAATGACGATTATGGTGACTATTACACTTTTTCTACGTCATATTACTTTTGACCAATAAAACGGTACGAAAAGACGCCTTTCAACCAATCATGGCTGCTTATCGCACAATTTTATCTCTTCCCTAGCGTTTGTTTAATTTTATCGCTTCCCTAGCATTTGTTTGTTTTTATCACTATCCTAGCGTTTGTTTCTTTGTTTGCCAACATTTCAAACTGCAAATTCTTTACGGTACTATTAAACATGCTTTGCGATCGTAATTTGTTTCCCGCATAGATAATCGACTGAAAATGGCGGCTCCGTTCAAACATTTTGGTGAAGGTAACATTAGTGAAACAGAATTTTAGTAAGTCAATATCTATTTTATTGTATTAGAGTACTCTATTTATTCTAATCTTTATATACTTTCTCCTATTTTATTACCTTCCTACCGTTTCTTTGTTTGCCAACATTTCAAACTGCAAATTCTTTATGGTACTATAAAACATGCTTTGCGATCGTCATTTATTTGTAGGATAGACAGTCAACTGATAATGGCGGCTCCGATCAAACGTTTTAGTGAAGCAACATTAGTGAAATAGAATTTCAGTAAATCAATTAATATTTTATTGTATTAGAGTACTTTATTTCTTCTAATTTTTATATAGGCCTAATCTAATCGTGTAATAGTCAATTAAATCTCACTCGAGTTTTGATTTTCTTTAGATAAATCAGAACCTCTAGTGAGATTATTGTTGATAATAATCGGGTGACGATAATAATAATAATAATAATAATAATAATAATAATAATAATAATAATAATAATAATAATAATAATAATCTCTAGTGCGAAAACCCATGAAGGGCTAACGCCGACCAGCCGACTGCTGACCTCACGTCCACACGCCTCATCAGAGATGAACGATCCAACCAGTATGGGGTAATGTGTGTTCAACATGATAATCTCACCAGCCATTATAGCCAGTTTATGAAACCGGACTTCGTTACTCACTGTAGCTCCCCAAAATCATGACGATGCTGGGTGGACACTGATTTCATATACTGGTCGAAAGTTTATGAGAAAATTTCTTCCTTCATGATGACTCAAACCATGCCGCATTCTGTAACTCTTGTCCAAGGTGTGGCGTCTTAGACAACGACTGCGCGGGACCAGATGAGGATAAATAGAGAAAAACTCCTGAATAGTACACGTGCGTGTCCTTGCTAATGGATTTAGGGTTGTGGGAAAGAACTTATGTGAGTTCCAATCCAGTAGGTCACTTATCTCAGTCCATTTGTCGCCGTTACATAGACATTTTGAAGGGAAAATCCTAAAATGGTGATAATCTAATAGATATCACTTACACTTAGTGGAAGAGAACCATCTGAAGCACGGTTTAATAACAGCAGAGTAGGGTCACCATAAGTTGTTAACAGGGTCAGAGTGAGGGTTGAGAGACGCACGCACGCCGCCATTCGCACTAGTCAAGGGATCAGAACCGTTAGGATAAGGCCAAATAAGGTCGTCCAGAAGTCGCCAAGGCGATACGTGAAAGCTAAACACGATTTGTGAACATAATAATAATAATAATAATAATAATAATAATAATAATAATAATAATAATAATAATAATAATCATCATCATCATCATGTCATGATAATTTATATCTAGAACGTTTCACATCTATCGTATACATGACATAATATCCGCCCATAATTACAGTGGATCCAGGTTCGATTCCCGGTAGGAAAGTGACAATGTACAGTACTTAGATCTATTGCCTTGATCGTTGGGGAAGAATAGGAGAGAGGAACCAATTTGTTCGATTTGTTATTGAAACTGTACTGGACATTATTCAACAGATATGTTCTCCCTTGCTTGCCTTCCTTGTTAATTGAACAATACGTAACTTGGGAACGTTGGATGTTTCTGAATCTACAATACGATGCAAAAACCAAACTATCTTTTCATGTTGAGCACTTTGAAAGTTAAATCCTACTTATGGATATCTACGTACTTTAACCCACAAAATGACAAATATTCACTGGCAACGTGCTCTCTCGTCTTTCTGTAGATCACGCTCTGTAGTGGACCACGGCTTACAGATTTTACGAGTCCGGACATGACACTTCCCCCTTTCTCCTTACGTAACTGTACCTCAGTCCCACCTCATGTTTACACAAGAAGAAAGCGTTACAGACTCTTGACTTGCCCAATGGCCAATATTCGTACACTTCATTGGCTCCGTAAGATTCTCACAGAAGTTACCGTTACATCGAATCAAGCTCAGTTTTATGGTAAGAAAGCTACATTATTCGATTAACTCAACCATCGCAATCAATTAGATAACCTATTGTATAATTCATTAAATGCCCTGGATGGTTTCGTGTTTTTAAAGGACAATCAATGACCCGTTATACTTAATCGAACATGAGTGAGGACTCTCAGATTGGAGAAACGGTGTATCTTTCCTTGGATTTATTTATGTGTTTGTATACCTGTTTATTTGTCATCACTAACATCACTATAATTATATATATATATATATATATATATATTTATTATATATGTAAGGTTTCGGCCTCATGATCCATTGGAGACTCAGAATTTAAAACTGATACATCACACAGTAACAAAAAAAAAAAGAAAAACGGTGATTCAATTCATTATGCAAAATTGCAAAAATTTTATTAGATGATAAGTGCGATTTTTATAAACTTGATGTAGAAATGAAATTGACGATGTGAAATGTTTTACATATGCGCCCTTGGTTCCAGCCGATGTTCAACGCAGTTTTTCCGCATACAAGGTTTACACTATCCGACACTCGACGGTCATTTTCATTTGAAACTTTGAAAATGAATGTTGTTGTTTATTGCAGCAGGAACCGAAACCAGGCGAACAGCATTCAAGAAAAGTAAGATACGGAATAGATGGGACAAATAAATTAATATAACAATTAAATATAGAGAGAGCAAAATTGTACGCCATATAGCCTACATTTTCGACATTCTAAAACTGTAATGCAAAACTCTAAATGTATATAAAAAAATTCTTTTCAGACTTATGTTTTACCACATTTGTGACAATTTAAGTATGATTTCCAACATTTATTCTCAACCTCACCAGCATTTTAGACCTTTCCGATATTAACCCTTATATACAATGATTGTATTGTCTTGATTTTATAAAACGCAATAATAGTATACAAAACACAGAACGTGCTTGCTTAGCCGTGTTTCAAATTCGCTTCCGCTGCCTGTACTTGAAACACCAACTACATTCTGACCGGCGTCGTATGTTCACCTCAGACTAATACAAATATACCGATGTCACGGCCCTAGTCATATCTTTTTTTGTACAATTTTCAAAATGCAGTGTTTCTTCTTTAATAAGAAAATATTCTTTTCCGAACGTCTCTATAAGTTCCTTCTGAAGAAAACGCTTGGTGCTATTAATTTTCGACATATTCCTCAGTACTGTGAATTTGTTTTCTTTTAGTGGATTATTTTACGACGCTGTATCAATACCTCAGGGTATTTAATGTCTGAATGAAATGATAATTCCAGTGAAATGAGTCCGGGGTCCAGCACCGAAAGTTATTTGGAATTTGCTTATATTGGATTGAGAGAAAACCCAGGAAAAAATCTCAACCAGGTAACTAGCCCCGACCGGGATTCGAACCCGGGCCACCTGGTTTCGTGGTCAGACGCGATAACCGTTACTACACAGGTGTGGACACTGTGAACTTAAAAACAGCGAAATTAAGACTAACATTAAAATGGATACATAAAATAATTATATAAATAAATAAATGAATAAAATAAAATATAGCCTACTTGTATGCTTACAGAATCTCAAGTACGTATGGTGATCACAGGGACCCATGTCAAGCAGTAATAAGAAAGACGGTAATGTATTTCGTTACGAAATCAACTGTACTCCCACAGTGCCACTCCACCCCACCCCACCCCATCCCACGAATCATGACGTCATTTATACTCCCTGCATTCCAAACTTCAAACTTGGTAACTCGATGACCCTAGACCGAGGTCTGATAATAGTATGCAAGATAAACACAGGATATTGCGCATTTATTCCATAAAGGGTGAAATGAAACTTATTTCCTTGCTGGAAATTTAACCTTGTTAGCTGGATTTATGCCGGGTGTACTACCTTTTAACTACATTAGAAAACATAATAAATAGTACATTGGAATCAGTGTTGTCAACTCCAATTTGCGAAAAACCACTGCACGCTTAGAAAAACTCACCAAATATGTCATAAAACCCACCAGATTTTCGTTCCTACAGATTGTTTTTCACTTAATTGTTAAATAATACGCAGACAAGATATAATAGTATAAATAATTATTAAAAATTATAACAACATACAGCACTCTGTCTTAGTGCAGCTCTAATTTCAAAATTTACTGAAATTCCCATTCTATTTCTAATTTTGGTTTAATGATAATATTTTGAATCTACTTCTGAATTTCACTAAGCAAGACATAGACCCTAACATTGATGGCGCGAATTCGGTAATTTTTAACGGGTTTTTATTTGATAATTCTTTGTACTGGAAAACTTTACAAGTACGGTAGTTGTAATGCTGAAATTGTTTCATTTTATTAAGTTCATCACGTACCACTATACTTTAACATTTTCAATAACTTTTTGGGCTGTATTAAATTAAGAAAACCTTGATTTTTTGTAGAATATAATGGAAACTTAGTCTAGCAACATTTTTCAGTATTTCCATACATTCATGAAGTCTTTTCAGCAGTTGCTTGATTGGAGGAACAACGAAAGAAACGCGCCGTCATCGAATTAATTTCTAACTTTGTGTATTAAGACTGTGTTCTGTTTTCAGTTCCAGCCATTGGGTTGTTATACGGGTAACTGCAGATTACATTGATAGACATCTAATATTGCAAGACAAGTATTTTGAAATGTAATGGCCATCGTTGAAAGAATCGTAAGTGTTTTATATACGATCTGCCTTACAGATGTGTTTGAGAATTATTGCAAAATCACTAAAAATTTCCACTGACATTAAAATAAACTAGATTTCCCACTGCCTACCGTTTAATAAATTTTAGCCACTTACAGAGGACTAAAAAAGCTAGATTTAGTGGGTAAACCACAGTGCTGGCAACACTGATTGGAATATTGGAAATCAATCTAAAGCTACTGAGGAAAATTCCCATAGTAATTAACATATTAAGCTAATGCGCAGATATAAAACACAACGACCAGAGAGCACTGTTGTAACAAGTGTATTTAACAACAGTTTATACAGTTTGTGTTCTGACCTTCATCTGAGCGTGCATATAATGTGAACTAGCTAAATGACCGAGTACTCCAGAGAGACAGAAGTCACCGAACCAGTGCGACACTGGCAGAGTTGCTCTCCTTGGGAAGTTAAGAGCGCAGCTGCCCTCAGTCATAGGAAGACGGAGTGGTTGACAGAGGCCACGTCGTGTCGGAATGCTGTCTTGAGTACCAAATTGTGACACAGCGAACTCACCAGAAGTGGGGCGTTCCGGCTGCACAATTCAGCGCGGGCCCAACTTTATATATTTCTAGACAATGCAGTCCCTATACTTATCTCCATATCGTCAAAACAACTAGAAGTTCAGTTTTAGTGCAGAAATATTGTAAACATATCTACTTGCCTTGCCTAGTTTCCGGTGGAAATATAGCCTACACACAATTCTCCAAATTCGTTTCTAAAATAACTAACAGTGAATTCGATACAAATTCCACGTCGTGGCCTGGCATGTCTCGATGCTTCTACAGTAAAACAGACTCTAGATGATTCCCGCACAAGCCGTGAAGACGCTGTTACATCACAATCTTAGATGAGTAGTCAGAAACATCCTCCGTCTGAATTCTTCTCCAACAAAAGTAATTTCAGTTACTCGCTATATATGACTTCAGAGCTATTCTCGAACTAGGAATGAGAATAAATAGAATTTTATAATAACGCAGTATAAGGAAAGTAAACACCATTAATTAGTGTAAAATATAACTACTGTAAATATTTTCTCTCCACTTACAAAACGAACACGAGACTAAAACAGCTACATCCTTGAAAAAGAATAATTTACTTCGAGCTGAAATGAAAGTACACGAAACTATACTCGTAGTACCTATGGTATAAAAATTTGAGTGATTTATTTCTGTAAATTGCCATACTGCATTTACGAAACGTGTAAACGCCTTTAACATGCGACCACTTCTCCATCACATGTGTTGTGCGGGAAACCTAAATATTATTCTGTGGACTATTGCATATTGGTATTGTACTAAAAACGTTTATTGGTAGAAGTGGTGCTGGAGAACAATATAATATTTGCTACATTGTGTAATTTTTTCCGTGATATAATATTTGAAGTCTTAAGCACTTCACATAATATGAATAAAGAAAGCATATATATATATATATATATATATATATATATATATAGTTATTTATTTGTTCCCATAACCACTACAGGTTGCCATTGACAAAGAGTACCATGATACAATAAATAGAGTAAATGCCTTGAGGCTTAGTGAAACATTGTTGTTAGAGTGAAAAATAACAATTTGAAATAGGTTGAAACACATAATAATATACGAAATAACTTCAAGAAGATGCGAATTAAAGTCATGGTCCATATGTATGAAAATAGATATAGATCCTTTGAGTGTTAGAATTGTTAGATCTCTTAAAATATCTTTATGCAGGCCAAAAGATTTATAGAAGTCGTCTAGGAACCGGGGTATGGTCCCATGGGCTCCTATAATTAGTCCCGTAATGACGATGGATTCCAGATGGTATTTGTCATAAAAATTAATGGAAGGTTCATAATATATTCCTTTTTTCCTCGTGTACTTCTTCTGGCTGATGTTCATGCGATATGATGTAACCTTCAAGAGAGGGAGGTTTAAATGCAATTATGTCGATTCTTCGATTACTGTCCTTACTGGATATGCCGTGTACTTCTTGATATATTGAATAACCTTTGTTCCTTAAGACAGTTGCTATTATAGATCTTACTGTATGATACCGCGTATTTCGTAGAAGTTCACCGTGTGGACAGGCCCCCAGGACATGAGCAAGGGTTACAACCTCCCTGTCGCAACGTCGACAGAGTTTACTGCCCGAAGACCCGACAGGTACACTACACACAGCTGACACGTTCGCATTCATCTTGATCGCTTCCCTCCACTCATGACCCTTGTGATTTCGGATCCACTTTGTTGGTATAAGAGCACTCCTTTGCCTTTATGGTTTTTCGGGCTCCAGTTCTCAAATGCTTCTTCTCTTAATACTTGCCGTACCTTTCGCGTATTTATATTTATATTTAAGTAAATGTTTTACAAGTAATAATGTATGAATAAAATATTTTTCTTATGTCTTATTCGGTATTTTATAAGAAAATGAGTATTTAAATCAATATCCATGCTTTCTTCAATCAATAAATGTTATTAATAATGCAATTAGTACGCTTACACAAAATATTGATTTTTTCTACTAATAATATTTATTAAGATTTCTAAGTAATACTGGCTTTCATATTCATTGCGATATCCTAAGTACAAAATTCGCATACAGTGATGTCACCACTTAGACAACAAGGCCAAACACAAGATAAGAGAAGGAAAATAAATCTTTACTTCTATATTAGAAATCAAATTTGAGTCCGCTGGATTATTAACCAGACGCGTCACCAAAACAACATTAAAGAATAAAGGGTCAAACAGAATAGAACTTAAATCAAAAAGGTCTATTTTCATTTGTTTTCCTTCATGAATTGAAGGTTTCTTGTCTTCACATTCCCATACTTCACAGCTTTCAGTCTAAAAGAATTCGTAAACCAGCCCTACGGAAATAACGACTTGTTCGTTAAATCTAACCACCCGACAACCAGAAGACGACAGCAATTCGTTCTGGTCGTGGCATAGCAGTGCACGATGCCTAATGGCTGATGTAATTAGTCGGATCACACATGTTACTCCGGCTCCACTTGTCACCGGTCCGGTTATTCTTGCCCATTACACGTTCTGGAATGCATCAGGTTTACCGCCACAGATAATGTAACCTAATTCAGAGAGTAGCAGATATAAGAACAGCACGGATATGAAGAACTTCCTTGTTTAAACGGCACCTTCCTCACGGTTCCGTTTTATATGCGCCGGTTACACAATGTAGGGATAACGATCGTGATAGTACCGATCAAGGTTCGGCTTTCAACGACGTCATCACATCTTGGTTGCATATACAATTTTTATATTGTTATTTTTCATTTTTTGATGTTGGGCCATTATCCTATTTCTTGAGTGATTATGTTATTTTGTTAGACGAAAGTAAAGATACAAAACAGCAGTTGAAGACGAGATAAGAAGAATTTCGTTAGTTGACTCTTGTCCATTATTTTGTCTCCCTAATTCCACAAAGTATTCAAATTGTAGCTAAAAATTGTTATAAATTATATTAATTCTACCAAATAGAAGAGGAAGTCGATGGTTTGTCCACAAATGGGTCCACAAGGCGTATTGACATCATCGCTTTTATCAACTGGATTCATAATTGACCCAACTGTAAGGATGGAAACATACGAAAATCAAGCTGCTGAGGTATAGTCCGGGTCAGTTTACTTCATACCCTAAGGGTGAAACCTAATCTTTTTTTCCCATTACTACATATGCTAGTGGATTGTGATGATTTTCTAGCTTGCAGGTTGAATTTTCTTTTTCCAATTTCGTTTCGAATTTTGATACTGACAAATACTAGAAATGGTAGTGATTTTGTAACTGTTATGTTGGCAGCTGAGACAGATGTTGTCGATACTGGAGTTCCATGGAATTAAAATTGTACTAGATTTCTGAGCCGGTTAGTGAAAGCTAGTGAAATTTTAAAGTATTAATAATTAAATAATATCAGTATTAATATTAATACATTATAGTTATTTTATGTGTTGCGTTGTGGTTACAATTCAAGACTATAAGTCAGGTAAGTGTAAATAAATATAAGATACTTGGGCGTGATAGCTAATGCAGGTGGGTAATCGATACAAATACCATTTCATATTTTAATGAATTTCTTTCGTGTTTAGATTTTTTATTACAGTAATGTCAAAGAGAGAAAAAAGCATGGCAGCGACTCCACCAAGAAAGCGTAAAGCGTGCTGCGAGAATGGGGATAACTTCCCTACTGGTATTCTGTTCTTTCAGATTTAACCGAAAGACGATAATGAAGAAGGAATTATGCTCACGAAAACAGCAATTATAACTTGAATAGCAAAATTATTACCATTGACTATTCTTAAGCATACATTTCATGGTGGTATTCGGTTTTCAGAGTTAGCCTACTAATAAATTCGCTTGGTCAAACAAAATACATTTTTAGGTTAGGTCTCGTGAATCGTAAACTGTTTAATCAAAGCAATGAATTTCATGTTGTAAGACAAAATACATTTTAATATTAGATCATACAGTAATCTACTAACTACTAATATAATGTGCGAGAGGTGCAGAAGGAAAATATAGCTAGGCCTACTCTTTCACAAATTATTGAACCATTTAGAAAACACCTCCCCAACATAAAGATGAGATGTGGTAAATAAGCAAGTCATCGTTATTGTTAATACTATATTATTATTATTATTATTATTATTATTATTATTATTATTATTACTGTACATGGCATTATGATTTTACCATCTTTTGGTGATATCTAGTATCAATTGGCAACACTGAAGAGACGGCCAAATTAGCCTTTTAGGAACTACTCTTACCGTATCCTCACTATACTATTTGAAATACTGTGTTCCTTTTAACTGGTAATAATCCACTCCTGTAATAATTTCAACCACCGGGTTCGAATCGCGGCTGTTTCAAATAGAATTTTTGGTAGAAAAAGACAGTGGTTGGTGATAGATATTCGCAGGGTAATCCTGTTTGTCCTACCGACATTCCACCATTGCTTCATTAATCATCACAATGCCGTGCAATGTAGTTCGCCTGGCATGGTACACTAGGGTAATGCCTACGTAGAAAAAATAATTTCAGATTTGGCGGATCGTTCACAGACGGGAACGCTTGGATGAATGACGTAAAGTCAAGTACCCGCCATTCAAGTGAAAACAAATTGAACTGTTATGACACAAAGAAAGAGGGTTACTCACCTTGAATAAGTCACCTACATCTGAATGTCCCCCTCAAATTAAAAATTCTGACGTCGCCACAGCAATAAGCTACACTCTAACTGTCCTCAGTATTAGAAGTCCCGAAGACTTATGTTAGAGAATATTATGAACAAGTCAACTCAAAACCCCACTAGTCCATAGTCATAATATGTGTATAGAAAAAATCGAAACCACAGGAAAAGAAAGAATTTAAAAATTTTACTAAGTGAAAGCCGTACCAACTTTATTATACAGATGAGAATTCTGAACGTTAACAAGGAAAGAAACCAGGCAAACAGAATAAGCAGAGATATGAATATGAAGAGCGATGACAGGTTATAAGAGAATAGATAAAAACAAAAATTAAAACATTAGAAAGAAATTGAATGTATTTAATTTAAAAAAAAGAATAAAAGATTACGAGGGGAAGAGACAAGGACGTCCACCAAACAGATGTTAAGATCAGTTTTCTTAATTTAAGGAGAAGGACCTATAGGAGTGACCAATTATGTGTCAAAATTAAATTTTTTTTTTATTTTTAGCCTAAAAATATTTCATAGTATTGACATCATTTGAGCGAAATTTCAAGGTCGTTGGGAAGAAAATAACTGAGGAGCTTGGTATCAAAGTTGGACGACTCCACTTTTGATTTTTTTGCAGGAGAGGCGAAAAACTAGATCCTTGGAAACCAATGCCACCGTTATAAATACATTTTTCAAACATGTTTATGGGTCATAGAAATATTTTCCAGTCTCAAAATGTGATTAAAATTAATATTCAGGTCGCAATTTAAGTTTAAAAAGTGGAGTTATCCACATCTGATATTAAGTAATGGAGTTGTCTCTTTTTGAAACCAAACGAAGCCATATTAAAAGTGAAATTGTCTACTTTTGAATCTAAGTCTCTTCTAACACGGTTTCAAACCAAATTTACGTAAAACAGTACTTATTCATCCACAAACCGATTATATAAACAATCAGCCATGTTGGATTCGCAATGTGTGATGGGAAAAGGTGGTACGAATGTAGGCTTCTCATTGGGTACATATACTTTGAAACCAAGCCACAGTGGAGTTGTCTACATTTTGATTCTAAAGCGCACAGTTAAGTGCTAATTCCGCTCTGTTCTGTCTGTTTTTAACCTAAACAGTTCCAGAATCGCATTCAGCATACAAACTTCTATGAGAAACAATCGATATCTCGAAATCGCAAAAAAAAAAAAAATGGAGTTGTCTAACTTTGATACTATGCTCCTCAATTGATTTTACTCCATTTTTAAATAGCCAATGCGCTCCAATCCCTTTACTCTGTGCTCTAACCTCTCCATTGAATATCCGGAGTTTCTTTATTTTGCATTTCTCAACATTTAATGCGTAATATCTCAGACAATAATAGAGATAACTGAATAACATTTTCAGGGCATATTCTTACATTAGAGCCTACATGAATAATTCAGTAAGAGAAAATTGTCAAATTGCAAATTAAAGAATGAAGTTAAAAATATATGTGCAGTTTTTCTTTCTGTTTATAAAAATACAAAATAAAAATACAAAAATTAAAATTTCTAAAATCATCAAATAAAATTGAATAGCAGTCGTTCAGCTTTCATTTAAGACGAGATTTGTGATTCTGTGATACTATTGAGAGCAGATACATAATTTTCTTTATAATGCCGCAATTTTTGCATTTTTTTAAATATATCTGTGACTGTATCAAAGGATCGGTTCAGATATTGAGAAATAATTTGTATGGGAGTGATAATGGAAATTTCAAGTTATCTTAACCGATGGCTGTTGATTGGTTTGGATGTCAATGCCAATAAATCCGTACTATTATTTTTCTCGCGGTATATGGCATTCAAATCATTCTAACCTATCTGATGATATTTTTCCCCCTTTCTTAACTGTAAATGAGTACAAACGCTAATTAGGTGTAAATTTTTCTGACATTTTGTATATTCGATTCCCTAACCGTTTCAAATGTATATCATTTTACCTTTTAGGGTGTGTTTCCAAATTATATGCATTACGCTTTGTCAAATCTGACAACCTTTTCATAAGGAAAGCTAAATTAATTAATTAATTAATTAATTTATAAGGGCAAAAGCGAAAATGTTGGCAAAACATTTCTCACACTAGTTTATTAAACCGTGTCGGACTGTAAAGAAAACACACTATCGCAATGTCCATATTTGATATGTTGTGCAATATTATAGTATGTGAAATTTTGATTAAATTTAATTTTCCTACCAATTTTTTTCTATTGTTCTATTAAAATTATAGCATATAGCCTATTAATCTGTTGTATTCTATAGGCTATAAGGGCAAAAGCGAAAATGTTGGCAAAACATTTCTCACACTAGTTTATTAAACTATGTCGGACTGTAAAGAAAACACACTATCGCAATGTCCATATTTTATATGTTGTGCAATATTATAGTATGTGAAATTTTGATTAAATTTAATTTTCCTACCAATTTTTTTCTATTGTTCTATTAAAATTATAGCATATAGCCTATTAATCTGTTGTATTCTATAGGATATAAGGGCAAAAGCGAAAATGTTGGCAAAACATTTCTGACACTAGTTTATTAAACCATGTCGGACTGTAAAGAAAACACACTATCGCAATGTCCATATTTTATATGTTGTGCAATATTATAGTATGTGAAATTTTGATTAAATTTAATTTTCCTACTTTTTTTTTCTATTGTTCTATTAAAATTATAGCATATAGCCTATTAATCTGTTGTATTCTATAGGATACTTTGTGAATTTAAGGGTTAAAAGGCTTCATACATTGATGTGAAACTATGTGAGGGAAATAGAGGCATTACTTAAAAAAATATATGAGAAAAAAGATTTCCTGTAAGTCCTTCCCCTAAGATCGGAACAAGTTGAGAGGTCTAAGCTCTGATGATGATGATGATGATGATGATGATGATGATGATGATGATGATGATGATGATGATAAATATAGATATGTTGAGCCGTCACCTCTTCAGTAGCAAAGGGAAAAGTTCATCCTAAAAATTTCTTGGTGATTTCATTTGATATTATGAAACCGCTAAACGACAAACATTGCTAGTCTATCGTCTGCATAAGAGTACTTCAAAGAATTTAAGACGCCCTCAGTATCCGTCATCCATGTGAGCAGAAGAGTCATCCGAATGGTGTCACGGTCAGTGGCGAGTGGCTGGTGCGGGCACCAACTCGA
This sequence comes from Periplaneta americana, assembly GCF_040183065.1. Lineage (NCBI taxonomy): Eukaryota > Metazoa > Arthropoda > Insecta > Blattodea > Blattidae > Periplaneta > Periplaneta americana. The sequence continues at coordinate 87,837,818 of NC_091132.1, forward strand.
GTACAGTAAGATCAAGCGCGCTGTTGGCCCAGTGGGAGTAGGCCGAGCAACGGTTGTTGGGGCTGCCGCGTTCCGCTGTGGCTTGCGACCCAACGGTTCCATCCTCCGCTGGATGGGTGATCGCAACCACCTCACGACCTCACTATTTATTACTTAAACAGATGGACCAGCAGCTCGGCTACAAGTCGTTTAGCATCTCATCTCATCCACGTCAAACCTACACATGTCTCACCGGCATAAGTCCGCTACTTCTCTTAATAAAGATGGACTGTAGGTAACAATAAATTAATCGATTTCAGTAGGTATCGAGCGATAAATAGTTTTTCCAGTTGTGTGGAAGCTATATCGTGGGTCTGAATCTAGCCTACGAAATGGACTTTGTCTGTTGTAAGTGAGTGTTCTGTGTTTTTTTATACTTGGTAATTTAGTTAGTTACTTACTTACAAATGGCTTTTAAGGAATCCGAAGGTTCATTGCCGCCCTCACATAAGCTCGCCATCGGTCCCTATCCTGTGCAAGATTAATTTAGTCTCTATCATAATATCCCACCTCCCTCAAATCCATTTTAATATTATCCTCCCATCTACGTCTCGGCCTCCCCAAAAGTCTTTTTCCCTCCAGTCTCCCAACTACCACTTTATATGCATTTCTGGATTCGCCCATACGTGCTACATGCCCTGCCTATCTCAAACGTCTGGATTTAATGTTCCTAATTATGACAGGTGAAGAATACAATACATGCAGTTCTGCGTTGTGTAACTTTCTCCATTCTCCTATAAATTCATCCCTCTTAGCCCCAAATATTTTCCTAAGAACCTTATTCTCAAACACCTTTAATCTCTGTTTCTCTCTCAAAGTGAGAGTCCAAGTTTCACAACGATACAGAAAACCAGTAATATAGACTGTTTTATAAATTCTAACTTTCAGATTTTTTGACAACAGACTATGACAAAAGCTTCTCAACCGAATAATAACAGGCATTTCCCACATTTATTCTGCGTTTAATTTCCTCCCGAGTGTTATTTATATTTGTTACTGTTGCTCCAAGATATTTGAATTTTTCCACCTCTGCGAAGGATAACTCTCCAATTTTTATATTTTCGTTTCGTACAATATTCTGGTCACGAGACATAATCATATATTTTGTCTTTTCGGGATTTACTTCCAAACCTACCGCTTTACTTTCTTCAAGTAAAATTTCCGTGTTTTCGCTAAGGGTGCGTCAGCTACTGTGGCTATTTGCGCCCTTATCCTAAAATACTTCATAAAATAGAAACAAAATACAATAATCAGAAAGCTAAAGAGAACTAAAAAGCGTTGTCACGATTAAAACGAGGTACTTGGTTATTTAACAACACTGTATCAACTACTGGGTTATTTACCATCGGTGAGATTGGTGATAACGAGATTATATTTGGCGAGATGAGGCCGAGAATTCACCATAGATAACCTAACATTCGCCTTACGGTCTGAAAAAATCTAGGAAAAACCCAACCAGATAATCAGCCCAAGCGGGAATTGAACCCACGCCCGAGCGCAACTACTGATCGGAGGCCAGCGCCTCAGTCGACTGAGCTATGCCGGTGGCTTTGTCCTGTGTTACCTTAGACGGGATATGAAGTTGAGCTGACTCTAAGTTAAGAGGATTAAACATTAAGAATGAGCCAAAAGTAATGATTCCACAAGAATATGAAAACAATTTTCACTACATACATACATATATATACACACACAACCAGAGCCCGGATGTTTAGGCATTTATAACAGTTAAAATAGGCAGGCAAAAAGAACAATAAAAACGTAAAAAAAGGCACAATCTTTGAAAAAGGCATTATAAATTTTAAAAAGGCATAATATATATTAAGCAATAAATTTAATTATATCAACATAACTCACATATTTATTTCGTAGGTGACACATGTTGACACTTTTTTTTCGTGATTAACTGTCTTTTCACAAACCTTACATAACAAAACTGTTCCATCATTTGAAAACACATGGGCACAAAATTCACTAACGTAAGCATGAAGTTTACTTTTCAATGGTTTACTGAATTAGGCATTCTAGCTAACCCATCTTATACCTTCTGTATTACGAAACTGGATTTCGCTGTAGTTCCCAAAATTCATCACGATGCTGAGTGGGCACCGGTTCCATGCACTGGCCGAAATTTCTTCCCCCAGAAGGACCCGAACCAAAGCGCTTTACATGACGCGAGTCCAGACACGCTGCCTTAGACCACAACGCTACGGTGCGGAACTTCTTTCTTAACTAGTGTAGGGATTATTTCCATATTAGTATTTAAAGATTAATTTCACAAGTATATTTTAATCTAATTTCACTGTTAGACAATTTGAAGCTAATGTATCAGAATTTTACAAAGCAATATTTTACTTAAAGTCGGCTCTAATTCCTATTTGATCTTTTTTTATATAAAATAATCAGTTTCAAATAAAATTGTTCATCCTCTATCTATGGCGCGTCTTCAAGTTGCGGATAGAGGTGACGCCTCCAGATGTGGAAGGTAGCTGCGAATATATTGAATAAACAGTCGCGGATAGCCGGTAAGGTGTGGTCCTACAGCTTGGGGATTGGGTGAAGGGCTATAACACCCCATCACAGTAAAAACGAGTTTGTTACGAAACCCCAACATAAGTGGGTGAATCCAGAAATGCATATAGAATGCTGAAGACATGAGGGAAAGAGACCTTTGGGGAGACCGAAACGTAAATGGGAGGATAATATTAAAATGGATTTGAGGGAGGTAGGATATGATGCTAGAGACTGAATTTAATCTTGTTCAGGATAGAGACCGATGGCGAGCTTATGTGAGGGCGGCAATAAACCTTCGGATTTCTTAAAAGCCATTTCTAAGTAAGATCTATTCTATGTGACCAAAACTATTTGGAGTAAAGTAACAATACTTTTATTTATTTTGAACACCTAATACAAGTCTATATTACCATAAGTTATCAATAAAGTCCGGATGTTAGACAAAATGCCTTTTTTAAACTGAGTGTATGTATGAAAGACCTATTAGAGATAAACACTTTTCCACACATTTGGGAACGATAGGCCCAACTTTTTTTTATTTTGCCTTTTTTGCCTATTTTAAGGTTAAATGTATTTTTTAGCCTTTTTACATCGTTATTGTATATTTTCTATATTTTTAATGCATTTAAAAAATAAATCGCACATAAATTATATAAAAAAAAACAAAAACAAAAAACAAAAAAAAAACGGTTGTAAAAATTAAAAATATATATTCACCTCACACAAATATTTGCTGAGAATCGTATTCTCCAGCAGTGCATATGTTTCCAAGAAGTCGTAAACTTTTCTCCCCTACCGATTCCATCTTTTATGTCACTTAACAAAGATGTTTGAACAGTATAACCCTCAGTGCTCAGATCACTTCGGGGTTTACCAGTGAAAGAAAGGGGATGAGGGAAGTATTAAAAGCAAGTCTCCAGGTTCCGTTACTGTTGTCGCTTCCATGCACAAGTCACGTCTACTTTGAAGTCTCTAATCCCTTCTCACACCCCTCTTTTTGAGGCAATACGCAGTCTGTTTTGTTCCGATGTCTGAAAGGAAGAAGAGACGTCCTTAAATAAGTTGTTTTAAGTTTTTCTCCAATCACTTCAGTAGAAGTAGAAAGATCTTTTTCCACCATGGAAAACGTTCTCTCTGGCAGGCGGCTCACTATGACAGTTGACAACTTAAAAAAGCATCTTGTTGTGACATGTAACCAAGGAAAGTGAGTACCGTAAGGGATAGTTTATTAAGATTTGTCTATTTTTTTGTCTGTTTCCATGAATAATAAATGCCTATTTCACTGCCCATTTTTACTATTTTAGTGCCTATATGCCTGCCTATTTTAACCAAAATAAATGCCTAAACATCCGGGCTCAGTTATCAACAAGTATTTGAATTAGGTTGTGTTGGAGGTTGGAAGAGTGTCTGATGTTATGATGACATTCATTGTTCGTAATGTGCGTTAAAGATTCATGAAGTTGGATTTGAAATATGATAAATCAGAAAGATAAGGAAAATAACAAGAAGTAAGATACAACGGTGTTACTAAATAAAAGCTTACCACACAGATTCTTTTCTCTCTCCAATAGGCCTACATTCTGGATATTTGATGATGACTAGGGACCGGATTTTTATGTAATTACATATTATATTCCTTTCATCTTAACCGTATATAAACAACAAATCTTTGCGAATCTTGTAATTACCATTAATATATTAAAATTTGATACTACATATTTTTACATATTTACCCCCACATTACATATTATGGCTTGATATTACATAAATCTACATATTTAGGGGTTTTATTCATTTTTACTTGTCTAAAAGGAAAAAAAAAACTTCTGCTGTGGAAGTTTACAGTTTGAAATACAGAGATTAAAAAAGCCTTTTTATCTAGCAAAGAAAGGAACGAAACATAACGTCCTTAGTTCCAGGAAGTAATAGAGGCACTCACCCCACTGTAAATATGAGTGAAGAAAAAGCAATCTTTCTCATACAACTACCTTGTATTGTGAAAATCACTCAGAAAGTAGCGTTGCCTTCATGCGGTGGAGTGAGACGAGAACGACATGATTTGTCTTGAATTATAATTGTTCTGCACACGTCTTAACAAGCCGTTCCCATGTAATTTGCAACCTCATGTCAATCATTTCAAGTCTGACATGAGCCGCAATAAAGTAGCCGACTTTTGAAAAGAAGCTGAAGTAAAGGAACAAACTGGAAAAATGTTGAAAGATTAAAATAAATAACTTTTCAGGTTATTGCTTGACCTCTTTACTTTAAATTTAGTAGATCTATACGGAAATGAGATTTTCCGAGAGCAATTAGAAAGTATGGTTCTCGGCTGGAATAATCCTACCCTTCTGAATGAGACAGGAATGTCACTTTTCAAACAACAGTTTGTAAATGCCTATAGTTTGAGGTTTTAGTAGGTACTTTGTTTCTTACAGGGATCACCTAAAATACATGTGTCCCCCATCTCCTCTTATTTTCTCCTAATCCAGTAAAGCGAAACAGTGCTTGCAGTACTGTTGTGTCACTCATTTCACTCAGTTCTCTAGTTCTAGTACTTACAGTATAAAGTGCAAGTGAGTTTATCTACTGCTTTTAACTAACTAAAATGGCCCCTGTATCTTCAACCCTAACGACAAAAACAAAATCATGGATTGCGATGGACGAAGTTTCCACTACAGATGGAAAAATAATAATGTGCCAAGTGTGCGGTAAAAAAAGTCGGGTGCTCTAAGAAATCACAACTGGAGAGTCTTACATATCCTATACCTGCCAGATATTGATATCAAATGTTTTCATGATTTTACATATTTTGGTACATATTCAGCTTTTTTCCTTACATAAATATGTGCATATTTCACACCTTGATATTACATAAAAATCCGGTCCCTACTGTCTCATAAGATACATTCAAGGTTGGGAAATTAGAAGTTATCTTACGACCGGTAGTTGACCAGCATGACGATCTGATATAAAACTTAGCACATACCATGCGAATCCAGGCAGTTATAAACAAATCACGCAGTACTCACTGTGTAGTAATCACAATTTATAAGCAATGCACGACTCATCCATCCTCGTCCAAATACAGAGAGTGTGAAGAGCGTGCAGTGAATATTGAACTGTGTCCACAAAGTTCAATGACAGGGGAAGCTCGAGTTTGCGTCGGACGGGGTACGAATTCAAGTCCAGTTCACGGTACTCAGTAGCTACCTATTACGTTAATAACGAGGTGCGTAAATGTTTTGCCGGCGGACAGACTCCAGTTAAAGCTACAGCTAACCTAATACACGTAATATCAAAGTAAGACCGTTTGAAGGACCCACAGTTAGTAGTAGGTCCGCCTTCTCATTAACTCATTCCGTTGTAGTCGAAGAATTACTCTGAACTAACACAACACATTTAAATTTGACCTCTTCGACGTTACGTGGCGTGTGATGTGGAAAATATCACCTGCTTCACAAAAATGTCTGTCTGATATACGTAAACGTACATAATTCATCCCACTCATTTGTGAGATAATTTTTGTTTGCCAGTTTTGTATAGTCTACACTCTACAAGATATTTTAATATGAGCTATAGCATACTAGCATTACCTGGAGTTAACTCTGAAATGCGATGTCAACATTGCAGAATTTTTAGAGCTAGAGCACGTAGTCTGTTTATGATGCAAGTTGAAATTACCTTCTTGAATAGCAGTTAGAAAATTTTATTACAACTCCAGTTTTAGTAAATAATAAACCGTCGAATATGATGATGATACTCAATATAGCTACTACTTTCTTAATATTACCTGCCCTGGGGTATGTATGTATGTATGTATGTATGTATGTATGTATGTATGTATGTATGTATGTATGTATGTATGTATGTATGTATGTATGTATGTATGTATGTATGTATGTGTATGTATGTTCTTAATATTATAAGTTGAGGGATATGAAATAAAAAGATATAACATTGTTATAGTGCGAGTAGTACTAAAAATATATAACTTGGAAATGTTTTTGGTTCTTTGGTGACCCTATCTTTTATTTCATTTTTAATTGTAATTTACGATATGAAATCATTATAACATCAAAAAAGAGAAGTATGACTGCATTTTTTATTTCCTTAAATTGAAATAAGATATTATACACAATGTCTAAAATTAATTAATTTTTTATGATCACAATATAAAAATATAAAATAGTAGGCCTAAAAGATAAAACAAGAATTTGGAAATTTTGAAATAAGTAATGATTTAAATGTGACTGTAAGATAAGATTTCTGTGGAAACGCCAACAAAAACAGCAATGAATATTGGCTATTTGCGACCTACGTAACATAAGTTGGGCCTAACTTTAATGCTATTTCTCATCTTATATTTCTTCCAATACGCCTTTTAATGAGTTTTAAGCTGATATAATTTAAAAAGGTTTTGGGAAGTATAATTATATTTTGGCATAAGAAATACTGTATTTTAGTTAGTTGACCCAATTAACTTGCTACTTTATCGTGTTGGCTAGTATTATTTTGATTTTAAAGGGATAGTTTGCTTCAAATCCTAAGATAGGGCTATCCGTTTTAGACTGAAAATATTTAAGTTACAATTCTGTCATTTTAGTTGATGTGCTGCGACTGTAAATTATCCCACGACTGTGGAATAGAACTTTGTCATCTGCAAATAATCATTATTATCATCAGCAATCTTCAGAATTTGGGTAATTCGGCTAGTTCTATTCTCAATGTCGACATTGAATAAGTTACTAATAGTGTTCTATAGCAGTGGAGATTTCTTGCACAACAACTACCTTATCTTTACCGCCACCATTATATTCGTTTAATTCAATCGAGACTGAATTGTTACTTCTCCCGATAGCATTTCAATTAATTCTTTGTAGCGAGATGTGGCAACTGCTCTATCATTCAAATTATGTTAGAAATTCTCATGCATTTCTAGTTTATTTCTTTCACAAATGGATTCATTAAGCTGTGTATTGCTGATGGTGGTGGCACTCTCATGCAATCTTTGCAGTTGAGCGTTGTTTCTGTACACTAGAGAGGATGAAAGAATTGTGAGAAATAGGATGGGACAAGGGAGGCTTTCAGCATTATCAGGGAAGTCAAAGCACCTGCACTGCGTGCTCTCAAGAATCCGCACAACATTTCCTTAAGAGCGATGATTGTACTTCATCTTGTTAAAAAGTGAACCTTATTGCATTTGTATTGCTTGTAGTATGAGCACGTAATACAGACGTTTTGACATCCCTGAGCATTATCAATACTTTCAATGGAAAAATACATACCATGAACATTTGCAATCTAACCACAAAGTTAGCAATAAGTTCGCTCATAATCAAGAACGTAGAATGAACTTCCTTTTCAAGTAGGATTAAGTGTTTTCAAGGACGTTATACACCTCCACACCCTCTTACCTAGCATCTCGTTTTGTTTACCTTTCACTACCTCGAACCCGGAATAATACCTTCTCTCTATTCCTCTCCATAGAATATCCTTCTACTCATCATCTTTCAGCATATCGATTTTACATGCCTATGGAATTCTCTCCCTGACCATGTCAAACACTGTCGGACAACATCAAAATTCAAATTTAAATTAAAGAATCACATTCTAATTCATGGAATAGCTTGTTAAATACCTGCCAGGTTGCGCTACTACGGCTTAACCCACAACATGTAATAAATATTGTAACTATGCTGTTGTTATTTTTACCCTTAATATGTAATTTATTATTATTATTATCATTATCATCATCATCATCATTATTCCTATTACTGTTACGTATTTTGACTATTTTTTTCTTTTATTAGCTTAATAAGTGCTCTATAGTGTTATTTGACCCTTTTGACCTGTATAAGGCTTTAATTTATTTTGTATTTTTTTGTCAGGTATTTGTATTTTTTGTATTTATGTGTGCTATCTGGTAAGATGAAAGAGAAGACCTTACGGCTTTAACCCTGTCAGATTAAATAAGGAAATAAATGAGTAAATAAATAAATACATAAATAAGTAAATAAATAAATAAATAATTTAGAGTATTTGGTATATTAATTGCTTATATGACTTTAATTCCGTGTATTGTGGTTTAAGGCATCACGTCTAGGACTCGCGCTACAGAATGAGCCTCATGGGTATGGAATTTTCGGATGTTGGGACTGGTGCCCACCCAGTATCGTGATGAATTTGGGGAGCAACGCTAGATATCAAAATCCGTTTCGAAAAATGAGCTAAAACGTCTGTGCAGTGCCACCGTGTCCATTACCCCAGAACTGGCTGGATGCTCGTTCACCTCTGCTGAGACATGTGGACGTTAGGACAGCAGTCGGCTGGTCGGTTTTGGTCCTTCATGGGCTCTCGCGACATGGGTTCACTATATGTCCTTAATAGCAGCTGATTCTGTATGGGCTTATAGTTAAGTATTATTTGAAATTTATTTATGAAAAGTAATACCCTTCCCAAATTTTCAGTTACTGATTTCTTTCAATCTATGTTGCATATTTAGGTGGCCGCTTCCGGGATGTAACATGTGTAGGTGTAAGTTAACTGCAACCACCTATCAATTATACCACGAACCGCCACTGCCCTATAACCATGTGCTCGGCATGGCGCATATCCACTGCCTAGAGCCCTAGAGGATAAATTGCCACATCCTAGTTGAGAAATGAAACCGTATTCACTGGATTTATAACTACAAACGCTATCGCGTGAGCTACAGAAAATAAACTACTCGTACGTGTAAAAGTATGTCTTTTACGTAATAACTATTATAATATAAGTTGTAAACCTGCGAGACTGTACGAGAACGCTTATGTCCGCACACATAACGGTGGGCAAAGCCATTTCTTATGAATATTCATTGATGCTAATCCACCACTGATTCGTACATCTGGTAATTGCACGGACTTCAAATATGCTTCATTAACTGTACTCATGTGTCCTTCTTACGTCACAAGCAACGGTACCGGAGCAAGCAAGCGAGAAGTCATTAGCGGAAAATGCGTTATCACCTGCACCACTGCCGTGTCACAAAGCGGAAGTGTACGCATCAAGGAGCACTTCCCCGATAACCCAGTTTCTCTTCGGAAACAAGTGACTGACTCAATGAAGGACTGACTGGCTGATGCAGTCGCACGAGAAGAGCTGGTTATATGGGAGATTCTTGCTGTTACGTCATAAACAAGACTATAGGTAACGTACATTGTGTTTTCCGAGAAATGAAGAAACGCAGCGTGCATGTCTGGAGATGTAGGCCTATACTCGGTAACGTGAAACAACTATAATCTATATCTACTGCGAAAATTAGACTTTTACAAGCGGCAGTCCACATCTGTGGAGTAACGGTCAGCGCGTCTGGCGGTGAAACCAGGTGGCCCGGGTTCGAATCCCGGTCGGGGCAAGTTACCTGGTTGAGGTTTTTTCCGGGATTTCCCTCAACCCAATACGAGAAAATGCTGGTTAACTTTCGGTGCTGGACCCGGGACTCATTTCACCGGCATTATCACCTTCATTTCATTCAGACGCTAAATAACCTAGATGTTGATACAGCGTCGTAAAATAACCCAATAAAAAAATAAAAATACAAGCGGCAAAGACAATAATAGCTTAGATTTCTATTACGGTTCTCCGCTGTTGTTCAAATAGTAGTATATCCGCTTACAAATGTACCGGAACCGGGTTAGATTTTCGTCAGGGAAGTGGAGACAAACATATTATGTACCTGCTTTTGTGGTACTTTCGACCTCTGGACACCACAATGTCAAGTTGTCTCGTTACTTATGAATGCTTATGACCACGTGCATCAACGTCGGTTATTATACCCATTGGTTAAAATTGCCACCTAATCCCTGGTTAAGCATTTTTACTGTTCATCGACCTCGGTTAGGACTTAAATAGGAGGTTAACCACGGTAATCTCTAACAGGTCATATTCGAGTGGTTGAAGGAGATAACCAGTGATTAGTAGGCCAGGTAGAACAAAATGGCGGCCAGATCCACAGCTGATTATTTCAAATACATTATTGTACAGTACTTAAATTACTTGGATAGAGATGATGGTGAGCGAGAAATTTCTTTAGTGGAAAGAGAGAACTCTTACGAGGAATTAGGTGACAGAAAATTTCAGAAGGGCTTTCGTTCACTAAATCTACAGTGTCATTTCCGCTGCAACAAATCGGTCACTTAAAATAACATATAAACAGTCGTATTTCTCCTTTGGATCGGCTGCTTATATTACAATTACAGTATATGCAACTGATATTTTCTGTATTTCAGGAGGGAACACTCGAGTATCTCTTTCTCTATGTCACTGGCTGAACAAAGAGATGTTATGGATGGATCTTAGGATAATGCATAGTTCCCTGGAATGAATGGGGTCCTGGATCGTACACACATTCGTATTAATCTTCTTCATTCTTTTCATTTGTGGATATTCCATCTTTTTCATATATAATATATTTAAATATAGTAATTAAGTATATCAATACTTCAAACTCACTTTGAATATAATAATTTTTGCATTTCATTTTCAATTTTGTATGATTGTAACCTAACAGAACTGAAAAACGAAGAAATGCAACTCGCAAATATAATAGCTCCTAAAGGCAAACAAATGCAACGCGAAAATACAGGACACGTTCGTTTCCATGTAGAATGGAGTAAGCGCAGTCGTTTTTAGACCTTGACTATTATCTTTGCAGATATATGGATGCTTTCCTTTAGTCATTTTGTAGAAACAGTGTATCATCGTGGACTTTACGCTGGTTAAATGAGGAGTCATCTAACCATGTTTACGTAATCGATGATTATGAATGGTGCACAGAAATTACATTTTAACAACGATTACTGTTTAACCGCCGTTTCGTAACCTATGATTATTGTGTTTTTAACCGATGTTGATGCACTTCGCCGTTAATGTCGGTTCTAAATACAAGAGTGTGGCCAAAACAGACCAGAAATCTCATATCCACATCTCTTCTATTCTCTCACTTACAATAATTTTTTTTCATTCGAAAGACACAAGTCATTCTTTGAATATGATTTTTCACTGATTAATGTTATAACTGCTTTACTGTGTTAACATTATAATAGTATATTATAACATATTATATATTAGGATTTTTAATTTTAACTGAAAATATTTAATGTCATCTACTGCAGTACTTATTCCTAAGTCTACTTCAATCCTTTTCTTGGAAAGTTAATCTCTGCACATTACACCAATTACATTTCTTAAGCCTTCGAAAGGAATTTTAGGAAAACTTGTCAAGAGATAATCAACTTACACTACACACTATAGTAAAACCGTAAATATAGACCCTAATAAAGAATAATGAAAAAGTAACCAGAGAATCTCATTTTAATGTTGGTCTGCATTCTTAAATTAAATTGGAATAGAAGAAAAACCAAGGTGGAATCTTGAAGCTTGAGAGGGTGGGGAAGAAACATAAAGAGTACGAAAGAAACTTGAGCAACAGGTACAAGAAAGAAAGAAAAATATACTGTGACGAGGAGAGAAAGAGAAGGAAGAAGAGAAGGGAAGAGAAAATAAAGAGAAGAAATAGTGGAAATTGAAAAACTAAAAGAGCAAGAACTAAAAACAAAAATATCGAGAGAAGATGAACAAAAGAGAACTATAGCGATCTCCTCCAAAATGTAAGCAATGAAAAACAAGTCTTCCCACATCTTTCCCATATACGACTGTAGTTATATTTATCGTTAACATTCAGCTAGTAGTTCAAACAATAAATAACATTTCGTAAATCTAGTCAATCTCAAGCGATCCCTAATGATACCTTAAGAGAATATTATTAGCGGATTTTTGGTAGGGTGCGCCAGTTCTCTCTTAGCACATTATAAAACTAAATCTAATTTAAACGTAAAGATAACACAAACTCACAAGCTTTAACACCAAGCAAGGATTCCTAACCAAAGAAAAATTCCTTGGTAGAGTTAGAAATAAAACACGAGACCTCTTGGTTAGCAGCCAGAGTTACTGTACACTAGATCAGTGGTTCCCGAAGTGGGGGTCGTGTAAAGGGTTGAAGGAGGTCGCGAGATGATTTACAGAATAAAACAAAAACTCCTTATTAACATACATTATTTTGCATTTAGACACATAAACAACGTTGAACATAAAATCAAAACATTTTTCAGCAGTTACAAAGCAACAAATAATTGATGTGATAAGTTTGCCTGTTTTTCTGAATGTAGCCTCTCAAATCTGGACTAAGTATTCGATACACACAGTGATATCATTTTCAATTTCGAGATTTCTCGCTTTTCTTTTGATGGCAATCATAGACGAGAAACTTAATTTCCATGATTCCGAGGTTGCTAATGTTATCAGAAATTTAAGAGCTTCTTTTGCAAACTTGAGGTATTCTTTTGATGCAAAACAGGCCAACGCTCTGAAAAAAAAGGTCTAGTTTCAACATTTCATCAGTATATACATATTTAAAGGAGTTTATGCTTCATACTTTCTTAAATCTCAACCAGTTAAATGCAACGGATTCAGTATCCATCTATAACTGTATGAATTGTTTCGAGTTTCTTTGGGAAAATACTGAAAAGCATGTTGTTTAAAATCGTACTTAGAGTGGTATCCACTGGTTCTGAATAAAATTGTAATTGTTTACGATTTTATAGGGATTTATATTTTGGAATGGAGTCAAGAACCAGTACGGTAGTGGAGGGATCGCAAACAGAAATCTCGCCCAAAAGTGGGCCACGTCTTCAAAACGTTTTGGAATCACTAGTGTAGGAGGATGACCTCAAGTAAAATTAATTTTCCCAATTTTCGGGGATCCGGACAAACCTTGACCTTAAACGGAAGTGGCGCAAAGCTGTCATAGCAGACAATAGGAAGATATGTACGTTCCACTTCCATTGATTGTGATTCAAGGATATTACATCATCTATTGACCCGTCAACATAAATTAAGCTGAGGCAGAGGTCTCATGCTTCCTTCAATTCAGACGATTTCGTACTCCACTCGACTGTTTCGATTCGACTAATACCTAACAGAGTCAGAAGGTTTTCATATTTTCTATAACATTATGGCATAGCTCAAACTATAACTTTATTCTGTTTATTTATTATAAAACTCACTACTTATGCACTAACACAAAGAATATTAATTTGAAAAATATTGACTTAAGAGCTTGCGATAGACATAAAATTTAAGTCATGTTGGTGCGTAACATCATTAAATACCAATGACTTAGTACATGTAAAAGATACACAACAAAAACCTGTAAGTAAATTAAAGAGTAAATAATGAACTTTTTACCTAATTTATATTGTTCCATAATTAATATTTTTGCACATTGTTAATAATTAGCCTACGGTACTGAAAACATGCAACAATTTTCATTCCCTCTTCATCTTCAACCGCTTGTCACGCCCTAAGTACAAAAGTTGGATATCTACGTATTGCGAGTGAAGTACCTAAGTAAACACGAGATTTTCAAATGTATTCAGATTTTAGCCGGCTTTTATGGTTTAAGAGTTTTGATACAACTTGTTAATAAAGCTTTGTTATATTGAAGAGACTGTCACATAGTCCGCGTTGACGTTGCCTACAGATAAGGCATGTCGGAGCGAATATACTGTACTTGTGTTTAATAAAATTCAAAACATATATATATATATATATATATATATATATATATATATATATATATACATACACATTACATAACGTTATTCAACGGTAACTTGTGAACTGAGGTTCTCATGTTTAGTTTATTTTTCCTTGACTGTTTAAATACACGAATGTAACTCTATAAATAAACAAATATACTAATAGCGGACGACTGTTTTGTACACCAGCACAATAAACTTTCTGAAGAACATGATTACACTTTTAACGAATAGCATAATTACTTAACAAGTATGACTTTCGAAAGTTTTGATTACCTTTCATACAATATGCAGCATTGTACAGAATGTCAAATAATAAACCACTGGGTAATTGAAGATGGAATCTGCAACTAGCTAAGAAATATTTGAGAAATGGAACTTCCATATTCGGATACAAAATCCAATTTCTCATCATCGAGTAAGTTTTGAAATCGCGAATTGGCAAATATAAATGAAAATAATTAATATAATAATTATAACGAAAAATAAATTATCTTTCTAATATTAATATTAATAATAGAAAATTGTTTTACTTTATTTGCCAATATAATAGTAATAATGGTTTTATTTAACCTGGCAGACTCAACATTTAAATATCCATAAGAATACTTGTGGACTTAGCCCGATAAAGATTGGACAAATTCTAAATCTTCGTATGTTGCCAATGTTCTATACACCCATTTACACAAAATGATTTGTATTGTCTATGGCGAGAAAATAAATGCATATTATTTTCACTTATAATAATTTATTCTAGAAATAAATACTTTTTATTCAGAAATATAACAAAGTGAATGGACTAATTATGAAACACTTTTTGAAAAATTCGTCAAAAGAACTCCAAATTAGATTACATAATTTTATCTCGAAAGCAATGCTTCTTGATGGGAGTGAAACCTGAGTAAGCATGACAGAAAAAAAATGAAGACTGCTCATATGCGGTTTCTACGTTCAGTAGCTGGAGTTACATTAAAAGATAAAATACGAAGTGAAGAAACTACCAATAAATTAAACACCAACAATATATTGATTGACATAACATCTTATGAAAGTAATTGACACAGACATGTAGAAAGGTTGTCTCCACGACGTTGCTCACGTCAAGCTTTTTACTACCATTCTGAAGGATGAAGATATCTGGGCAGGCTCAGAACTAGACGTAAAGACACTGTTGATCTAGAAACGGGACATGTTTGACCAATTTATGAACCGAAAGAGAAATGACAAGAAGTTCGATCGTCCATTAAATGTTTACTAACTTATAAAAAAAAAGTCGAACTTAAAGGGTAGACTATAGGTATTCAGTAGCAATATCGCAATACATCCCTAGTTCCTCGCATCCCTTATAGCACTTGCAATAAGTTATGTGATCACTACGCTTGCAATGTTGGGGACCGATTACACAAGTTGACTGCAGCATGGTACATAGATCGGGGACGTGAGCTAGTACGAGGACATTGACTTGGTTCTGCGATCGATTACGCGAATAACAAAGTGCACATAAACAAATCTCGCCAACTCTAAAAGAAATTTATTCCGCTACATAGCATTACAAAGATATATTTTTACTCACCTTTCGTTATGTGCAGAAGAATTATCATAGAATTATTCTTGGGTTTGAGTTTTCTCCTTTTTTTTCTTATGCTACAATGTGTCTGTATATAATATCGCTTGTCACTTCGTATGTTTGTATTACATAATTTACATGTAGGCCTAATGTTCCCGTTATTCACTTCAAAACACTCACCAAATTCCGCTGCAAAAATATGCTCCTGAGAACCTTTAAGCTTCGGCATTATTATTCAGGAGGTAGTGGTAGTGACTGGCGAACGGAGTATTCAGCAGGTACACTGTTTATGCATGCCAGAATACTGACTGGTGAACGGATAGTCAACTTGAAACCACCGTAACGCACCCTATCGGTCCCTAATATTACAACCCTAGTGGTCACACAACAATAACATCTTATTTTTGTGGGACTGTTTACGTTGCCCATAATAATTACAAACAACAACAAATTTGAGACAATACAGCATGCGTTTGTTTTCGGAAGTGGTTGAGAAAAAGACAACTGGCTACGAGCTAAAAGATCCCGGTTTCAATGTCGGGTGGTGACGGGAGTTTCTCGTTGCCAAAACTTCCAGAAAGTCCCCGACGTCCACTCAGCCTCCTATCACATTGAGTACCGGGTCTTTCCTGGAATGAAAGGCGGGCAGAGCGTGGTGCCGACCACATCATCTCATTCTAGTGTCGAGGTCAAGAATAGGCCTACACGAAGCTCTATCTCCATGCACCCACACGCCTTCCCGGTCTGCCTTTGAGGGAAAGAAGGAATGTCGCTCATTTTGACGTCGCTCGTTTACAAACTTGTTTTTAGGACAAAAATATACGTACGTAGTGGAAAAAGTTTTCTACTGCTTCTTTACTGTCTATTATTCAGTACTACGTCAAAGTATCAAGCGCCGTTATCTTTGGTATACAGCAGCCTCACACAAAAATAAGCATTCTCTGGTTAAACACGTATAATTTTTTATTCTATACTTGCCAGTCAATTACTACACGTAGCAAACAACGTATTTCGTTGAAAAATGACTAAATCTAAGCAATTTATTTCAATAAAATATACAATAAATTAGGGATGTCCCAAGAACACTCCATTAGTGTCCTCAGTCAACTGTTGTTTAGTCAACTGTCCGAAGATAGGTTTGAACCTCACAAGTGACACCAATAAGGCATCACTCGTAAGGCAACTAAGCCAGGAGATAATGGATAGGGTGGCCAGTTCCTTTTCCTCCCTCCATTGCATACATCGCTGACTAGTAACAAATTACACTAACCAAACTTCAGACAAACAATTGTTCTTCCTCTGACACATATCAAGTGAGATGTACTGCCTGATAATAGATGTAGACCTACATATCAGCCAGAACCCCAATCAAAGTTACTCAGTCAACTCTAACTTTGAATTTTTTGTAATGACATTCAGAAATATATTTTATACTTAGGTACGGTATGCTTTTTATAAATGTTTTTGTTATAAAATAATAGGAGGAAACAACATACTTTATGTGAAGTCTTAAATAACCACAATTGAAAAGTGTGACTTATGGGTTTCTATTGAAATAATGACACACAAAAGACCTTGTTAGACACAGACGAGAACAACAATTTAACCTACATGAAGTACAAATTAAAATAAACTGTTTTTTAAGTTTGAAAGAGACTAATGTTCGTGTCTGTTACTAGCGTTGAAGTCTTTTGTTGAGGGCGTTTCCAATAACTTTCAAGAACGAATTGCCATGAAATGGCGTCTTTTACAACACGCATTACCCAGACGAGAGATCCAAGACATTTAACACGTCAGACAGAAAGGTCATAGCTAACAGCTTGGGTCAACTGCAAGATCATCTTCCACAATTAAATGTTAGAAAAAGATTGAGGAACCTCATCTATATGATTACAAAAATCCTCAAGTTAAAAGCGACCTTGGATGCACTTTGTTATCCTGTAAGCCTTTATGGCATATAATGGGGTTACAGAACTATAAAGGGCACCAAACTGCGTATTTCTCTAGTTGAAAAGAACTATATTACAAGGATAAGAAACATTAAAAATTATATATTAGAGTTATATGAACACTAATAAATATAAACAGGAGACTGACTCCTCTCCTTTAAGCCAAGTAACAACGTGGTTCGATCATCTGAACCATCCGTCGTGATAAATAGTCACTGAAGATGGAGAAGCATCTCCGAAACATGTCTGTGTATTACTAATTCTCTCTAATAATTATATTTATTAGTGTTCATATAACTATAATATATAATCTTTAATGTTTCTTATGAAATCTATGAACACTGTATAATTGACCTAACATGTGTGTTTTATCTTTAAATATATTACAAGGACTTCCTAAGCAAATAACAACTGTGCGGCTTACCTTAGCTGTATGTCCTAGAGAGACTTTTAACAATAACAGAAAGAAATTGTGGAAATTTGATTAGATCCAGGAGTTAAATAATCATAATCACTTTCACTTCAAGTTCAAAGTGATACGTAATATTTTTGGAAATATTTTCGTGCGGTATTTGTGTATTTAAGATTTGTCACAAAAATGTATTTTCAAAACTCTCAATTTATAATTAATTTGTTTTTGTGTGTGTTTCTGATTAATTGGTGTCTTTGACTCGGGATGAAGCCTGAATTAAACTTTCCGATTTTGCTAAAATTTTAAGCTCAATTTACCACTTAACAACATCTGTAACGGAATAACACTAAAGCTGAAAGAAAACGATATACCTCTCCCAAATTGGCTTTATCAGCCAGCCTAAAACTTTCCAATAGCAAGAGAAATCTTTTATTTGCTGTCCATAAACTACTCGTAAGACGCCCAACATCTGAGCATCTCACCTGTCTGTGAATCGCTTGGCTGAATTAGCACAGTGCAGGGTCTTCCTTCCGTCATGCACGGAGGGCCCTCAGATCGAGGGGCTATCTCCTCTCCCTCCACACATTGTTTAACTTTACTCGTACATCTGGACTATATGCGCGCCAGCCATGACGCTGTAGTGAGATTACTTCTTTTCAGTACACAGAGACCCTCAAACACCCGAATCCAAATGTCACTTCGTTTGAAAATGTATTAACTTTCATTTATTTACATCTAAATCTGAAAGTAAATCTAAATATATGAACCAATCGAGAATTAGTGGCAACATTTTAATTAAGAACAAACAGTTATTTATTCACAATTTATATATTTACAATTCTTAAAATTAATCTCCTCCAGTATCACGTACACGTCGCTACACCTCTGGAAGGTTGCCATCAACATCGTCACTTTGCTCTAAGCTTCTAATTGACTCCTCTACAGCTATTATAATGCCATCTATTTCTAAAGCGTACTCCTCTCAGTGGTTCTTTCACCTCAGGGAAAAAAATCGTAGTTCCAGAAAGTCATATCCGGAGAATACGGAGGATGATCCAGAAATACCCAGTTTCACCTGTTACGAAAATTAACTACTTGGACATCCACGTGACAAGCACAAGAGAAGCACAAGTGAGTGTATATTCAAGAGATATCGGCGCTTCCGACTCATTGCTGGTCGTTAATGGTGTTCCAAAAAGTGACTGTAATAAGCAGCATCCAGAGCTTTCCAATTGGAACAGAATAAAGGATTAATACGCCTTCATAATCAGAAATAATAATAAAAATAACTATATTTTTTTTACCTTAAGGCGTTGTGTCTTATTATTACATAAGGCGTGTAAATAAGAATATTACCTTATAATTTATAAATAAAACATATCAGGTACCACTTCATCTCATACTACCCTTCCCTTTATGTCCACATACCTCAAGTGGGTTGACAAACGTCAAAGCCCCAACATAGAATGCACACTATACTGTGTGACTTTTTAAATTGTGGTTTCATATTAACGAACAGACTTTTCTTCCCTACCGAGCAACAAATTCAAGTGTTATATTTTAGCACAAAACTCTATGATTTGGGAGAATATAAGTGAGTTTTATTTTGACAAAATTCTGTTCCCTACAGAAGTCACACCAAACTATATCTCGATATTAATGTATACAAGTGTCCCAGAATTCGCACAAACGGACTATATTATGTGTATCCTGGATAAAAATAGAGACGAAAATGTTAGTGACTATATTTCGTCCAAAGAATTTTTAATTGTACAATGTGCCAATACTGTATTTTCCAAATAATTGCTACTCCTATGATTCTAGCTCAAGCAATCCGTATGGTGCTAAACGTTTGTGATGCAAACCACAGCTCTGTTTTCTTTCATTCTATTATTTTAATTTGTTATTTTAATTATATTTCTGCAATGTAAGAATTATTTCCATGTTACATTATGTAACATAACTTTATAATAAATTATTTATCCATTTCCTATCATTTTATTGCTTGGTAGTTACAATGATAAACACAGTAAACATTACATAACAGTAGACTAATAAGACATTCTACTGTGCAATTAAAAAGTTCTTCGGATTAAATTTTGTCACTAACATTTCCGTCTCAATTTTCATTCAGGATTTACATGCCTGTGTGAGAGAATTTCGGATATTCTATATAAGAATTCGTTCTCACAGATGATCAAGCGTCAAAATACTGACGCAAATAGATGACACAGGAGATTTCACGAATTATTAACTTCCGAAGGAGGATACCAGAAGTTCAGTCGCATTTTCTTACAGAAAATAACTTCTATTACTCGCCTATTGGGCAACAGAGTTATTTTGTAAAGAAAAGGTAAAAAATTATACAACGGAATTCAAACTCGTGACCTTATAGCTTAGTACTCCTATCGGCAAAGTATAGGCGGATCTCATATGAAGAAGTGTATGATTCAAATGAAAGACTATGAGTCATTAAGTTAAACTTTCAAAATATGTGACCTTCTGACGAGTTCTGAGTATGTGGTAGCAGAGTAGGCTACACACCCAGCATGACTAAGAACAATAATTATTGTTCCAGAGCTCTTTCAGTATCAGATTTCACTTTAGTAAAATGGGATAGTTAGCTCTCCTAATACTTCTGTCTACTGAACTTTATAAGTGCGTGTATTTTAATCGTGAATAAATGCTGTAGAAATTCTCAATTGCATAAAAAGCATTAAATTTTCTTATAGAAAATCAACATAAATACAGTAATTTAACTGTACAAGATAATTATTAAATAAAATTAGTACATAAGAAGAGTAGATTCATCTCCTTTCAAGTGGAACTGGATGTTTGTTCTAGTCTTGAGTTTGATCTATGTTACTATATGCGGTGACCGTATGCCATGCTAACAATAAGCTTAGAGTGTCCCGTTACTTGTCAATGTCTATTGTTGGTTAAAAATCTTCACAAGAGTCAAGATTACATTGTCAAAAAGATTCAATCCTTAAAGCAGATAATGATGATGATGATAATGATGATGATAATAATAATAATAACAATAATAATAATAATAATAATAATAATCATAGTGGTTCGAGTCCTCGTGAGGGAAGAAATTTTCTCATGAAATTTCGGCCATTGTTTGGGACCGGTGCCCAACCAGCATCGTGATGCACTTGGGGAGCTACGATAGGTAGTGAAAATCCGGTTTCGCAAACCAGCTATAACGGCTGGGGGATCATCGTGCTAACCACACGATACCTGCATTCTGGTTGGATGATTTTCCACCTCTGCTTCGGCATGTGGACGTGAGGCCAGCAGCTGGCTAGTTAGTCTTGGCCCTTCATGGGCTGTAGCGCCATGGATAATTTTTTTTTACTCTTTTAATAATAATAATAATAATAATAATAATAATAATAATAATAATAATAGTAATAATGGGTCATTCAAATGAAAGTTTGTCATTGCTAACAGAAAGAAGTTAAGGGGAGAGAATGGTATTTTTTTTTTAACTTTTTTCCTATTTGGTGTAAAATATTAATTTTTTGAATGTAGAGAGCTCATAACTGTAGCAACTCAACCAAATATAAATATTTTGAAAAATATTATTTGGGGTCCCAAATTTGAAAAAAAAAATATATATATATATATATATATATATATATATACCCAATGCAGGATTTTACTAAAACCGATATATCTAAACCATTTTTAAATATAGATTCAAACAATTTTTTGCAATGTACTTGCAAAAGCATGCTCTACAATCTGTCTGTAACAGAATTTTGATATTAGTCCCTACGTTTGTAAAATAAACAATTAAAATTTAATAACACTTTTTAATTTCCTTTTTCGCAAACAAACGGGCATATTTTAAAAATGAAATCTATTAACAAAATTCTGTTACAGAGAAAAGTTTCCTAATGGTCTAAAGAATGTGTGTTCTAAATTTCATGCACGTATCTTTAATAGTTCAGAGATTATATTCATTTTTATCTGGCAATGTAGCAAAAAAAAAAAAAAAAAAGTTCCCTGAAACAACGATAAAGGGGTCGTGTGATTTAAATGTCCATAGCGTAGGAAGTTTTGAAATGGCGTCTCAACATCCGCTAAGGGCACAAATACCCTCAAAATGCTATGCAATGCATTCCACACATATCACAGAGTATTCTAAAGAATTTTTTTTTTAATTTACTGATTTTTTAACCAAAAAATATCGTCCTCTCCCCTTAAACTTTCGTAATAAACTTACTCGTCAAGGTTGTTAATACACTTATTTCTCCCTTCATAGAAACCCTGTGGCCTTGAGGTGAATCAATGCTTTAAACAGCGTTTTGCACTTTTTCATTCAGCGGAAATATGGTTCCTTTCAGGCTTACATCAAATCTTCAACAATATAGAAATCGCAAGAAATTATAGCACCAGGACTTGACACCTATCACAATACATGCAAGAAATCATCACCTTCTTTCTGACATCGTTCGAGATCCTGTTGGCAGAATGTCACAAGGTCGGCTTTCTTCTCTGCAGTTAAAGAGTGTGGTAGGCCTATCTAATGCGTGCAAGCTTTTCGATACTGCAGGTGTTTGGAAAGTTTCCTGGCTGGGATTCAGTAATAAACTAAGTTCGCTTATTGTTACTTTCCCATTCTCTCGGAGAAGAGCATCAATATATTGAATTATATTTGACGTGATAGCCTTTGACGTGACAGCCTTGAGCTCTTGTCCTGATCGTGCATTGTCAGGTAGAGATGTTCGTCCGGAACGAAACCGTGCATCCCCAATCCTTTACATCTGATTTCCTTAAGCATGTCTCTCCATACTGCAATCATTATGCGATGGATTTTAGCTGGTGTACACCTTTCTGCAGTCAAAAGAACGAATTACAGCACGCTATTCGCTTATGGACACTTCCATCTTGCACCATTTAGTTGTTTCTTCATTTATGAGAAGCAACAATGACAGGTATGCCAACCACACTTAACAGAAAATTTATGCCCGTTGTTGGCAAAAGCCTATGCCTACAGAAGACTCCGGTCGGTATTCCTATCAAATACCTTACTATAATAATATCGGACAGCTAGCAGTTCTGAGCGCGAACGACGTTGGTGCTGCTATCTAGGTGGCCGGTGTGGAAATACTCGCGAAACAAGCTGTAATCAATTGCAATTATATTGTTGCTGGGCTAGTTAATAGTTTTATTATTAAAATTGGTGATTTGTTAAAATGTCAGGGTGTATATGTGCTGTTTATAACTGCTACAATTACAATTACAATATTACAAATTGCTCCAAATCGTACTTTCGATTTCCGAGAGTTCATAAAACGTGACTCAACAAAGTTCTTTATTAGGCCTATTGCCTTTATCTCTGTTTTCATAGAACAATAAAAATTAGCTGTTCTTATTTTAGCCTAATAAATAAATAGAAGTTAACATCTATTGGAAATTTTAAGGTTTTAGCAAATTAAGTTTTATTGTTGTCCACATGCCTTTACTAAATTACAAGCATCAGATTGCTACTATTTTTATCTATGCAGTTGTCGGCAATGGGTATATTCATTCTTAATGCTAGAATTAATTTTGTCTCAATAAAACAAAGAAAAAATACGCAATATTTCTTATAATATGCAGCTTTGATATAAAATAATGTTACATTAAATACGGTACTATTCAATTAATATTTGTATTTGTGGACGTAATTACACGCCGCTCCGCTAGATGTCAAGTCCGTGATATTTCGCACTCACGTCAATGCTACTAGTATACAGCTATCCGGTATTATTATAGTAAGGTATTTGTTCCTATTGCACATAGTAAGTCTCGACCAACTTTCACTTTAACTAACCAAATATGATATTAAGAGATCAGAAACTTCCGTTTCTCTTTACTTGAACAGAAGTATCTTAAATTTAACGAACAAAACTGTGACCACATATTTCTACTATGTCTTTGTAACCTTCTAATTGTGAATATTATAAGGAGATGTTCTATATGGGATGAAAGGTGTAGAAACTTTAATAATACGTATAATACAAAACATATATTTTCAGGAACTAAGTCATAAAAACTTGTGTAAAATTGTAAAGACTTAAAATTAAATTCTCACGTCATATAAATTCTGTGACAAATTGAAGAGAATTAATGACTGGGTTAGAAAACATGAATATGTATTATTTACTGGAAGTAAAAAGTAGATCTTTTCATGCAACATGCTATCTGAAAACTTTTCATATCGCTGATTTTGTTATACTGTCATGTTATATGCCTGACATAACAATTATGACGTGAATAACGCATGAGCAATCGAGTTTCTTACAGACATACCTACTTTATATAATCATTGAGAGTTTCACAAGTGGATCAGGAGGTTTCATACATGACAAACTTTTTCATTTTTTTTCTCCTTCAAAGCCGTGAAATAAGAGACATGTTCTCTTTTCGTAAGATCAGAAAATGCTGCACAAATGTCTGACACAGTCATATTGTTATATAATAAATTTATAAACATTTGTATTGCTGTCCTCTGTTACGGACCAAGTTGCTGCATTTTCGCCTGCGAAATCAAGCGAACGTAGGTTTGATTAACGGCAATTATTTTTTAGGAAGGCTTTCGGGTTTTGAACCTGTTCTGAGACTCAACGTATCCTATTATCCTAAAGATAATATATATTTTTGGTTATCATGATAATTGTGTTCAAAAAAATATTTATGATTTCAAACGTTTGCTGAGACTTAAGTCGCTTTAAAAGCCTAAAATTTCATCCTTGCATCCTTGAGCGACAGAGAATCCACCGCTGTGGAGTAACGATTGATACGTTTGACCATGAAACGTGCAAGCCCGGGTTGAAATCCTAGTTGGGACAAGTTATCTGGTTGAGGTTTTTTCCGGGGGTTTCCCTCAATCCATTAAGAGCAAATGCTGGGTAACTTCGGTGCTGGACCCCGGACTCATTTCGCTGGCATTATCACTTTCATTTCACTCCAAGTTAGATAACCATAACAGTTGATAAAGCGTCGTAAAATAAACCAATTAAAATTGAGCGACAGATTGACTGGCACATCACCATTAATCCACTTGTGATGTGCTTGACCTGATGGCGGCTATAACGTGCTTTAAAGCATTTCATAATCTTGGGGGACTGAAGGAGTCCTCTGCCGCTAGGTGGTAGTGATTTAATTGTTACATTGCTGAATGGCTCTGTCTTATAACAATGAGATGTAAAACATGTCCTTTTCCCCGCTTCATGGCTTTGTTGAAATCCTGTAGCTATTTCGTAAATTAAATTGAAGAGTGTGATCCCAAAAGGCGTTAAGTTAATTTTTATGAAAGGACTGGGCTGGATTTTTTTTATCTATTTATCTACGGACTGAGCGAATTTTCAAGTGACATAAACAATAACACAAACTTTTATATAAGGACTGGCGCTGGTTTGGAAGAAAACAAGCTTAAAATATGGCAGAGGTCTCAAACAAAATTATGGCTAAATGAATTGAGCAAGTTTTAGGATAACATTCCTCAATTGCTGTCATCCATGCTTCTTTGTTGTGACGGTAGACATACCGTGTAAATTAGGATTAAAATCTTTGAAGCATCGTGACCGAGCTATCCAATGACAGTTAATTTTCTTTCGTCACTGGCATCGACATTTCTGCAGAAAGCTAATCATATTCTTGGTTTCTTGGAACCTTTTACGGTACAGAAAAAAATAGTTTATCGGGTTGCATTCTGAAAAATAGACCACTTTCTTCCATATCGTCGTTGATATCGTCACACTCCTCTCCCTCTCTTTTGCATTAAACCTTATGCTCTAGTCATCATTTTGTGAAATTTACATGGTATGTATTTTGTAACTAAGTGAATACGCACAATAACGAAGTTTATCCTTCTATTTAGCGCGCACGCACGCGCGCGCGCGCACACACACACACACACACACACACACACACACACACACACACACACACTTACAAATATTTCTTGGCACAATCCGAGGATGGCACAATAACGGGGGCCACTGTAACAAGAGTTGATTGTATATTGTTACCATGTTGGCCATTTGTCCAGGTTTTCGGATTCAAACCAGACAGAAGATGACGGATTTCAAAAGTGTTAAAATTATTTACATAGAGATTTCCAGAACAGAAGTTGAGAAGTTCATGTTGTAGATGTATGACACATAAAAAAAATCTTGTCCTGTTACAGGGTTTCAGCCAAAATCCGTCGACGATTTCTTGGTCATGTTGAATTTCGATTCTAAATAACCTCTGTAATCGAAAGCGTCGCTAAATAACACACTACTACTATTACTGCTACAAATAACACTGCTACTACTATTATACAGTATATCTAAATATTTTGTTCGACTTGAGTTAAACCATTTATTGCTGTAGATGGAAAAATAAAGCTAAAGATACTTAATTCTGCAATGGCTGAAGTAGAAGCAATTTCAACTACGAAGGTTGAGGAATAAGTCACGGCAACTATTTTTTTAAGTCAACCGATAGTATCACGAGATGACTATGTTGTATGACAGCCATAGTATGTGGTCGCATCATTAGATAGCAGTGTAACGTAGATGGTTAATGCACAGAGAGCGATATGGATTCAGCTGTGAGTGCACCGCCGTGCCGCGATGTTACGTGTCATGTGTAATGCAGTTGTGAGACGACCGCCGTGCACAATGGATGTGACCCGTTTTATGTGTGCTCAAATGCTACGCCAAATACCCTGTAAACACGAGTAACATGATGCTGTGTCGTTTATGGATGTTTGATCCCTACCCTATCCTACCCCACTAACACACATACTGCCCTTTCAAGTAGCACGATTCTGTGTCGTTTATGGATGTTTCATCTCTATCCTATCCTACCCTACCCTACTCTACTAGTACACATACCATACTCTTTCATTTGCATATTTCAAAATTTCAAGCCGAGTCCGCATTCTCACTCAAAAAAATAGTTCTCCAACCCTCGTAAATAACCAGCGGACCCGGGTTCTATTATCGGTAAAGGGATGGAGTATCATCTTGGTCGAATGTAACTAGATGAGTTTTCATTATCTTGTGTTTGTTTTCTATTTACTTAGAAAATGGTTTTGAGTAATGTTGATCATATAATCAAGGAGTCGTCCTACTGTAAATACTAGAGATGAAAAAACTAACTGCCACTCTCGCTTGCTGTGTACGTTGCATTTGTCTTTCGAGTCTCACCTCGTCATTCTCGTGCGCTTCGATTCTCGCTCATCATTCTCGAAATAACATTTGGTCGGCGTGGAAAGATTTAGTAACTTTGAATAACATACATCATTGAAATAAATAACATTATAAATGTTTAAATGAGATAAAAAGACAAAACACAACAGTATCTTAGTTATCAAAATGTTCTGGTTCTATTATATGATATTACCTATGGTAATATAGTAAGTAAGTTTGTAAGTTCATACATATATATGTATACTTTTTACTGGTTGAGTGGAAGAGAAGGCCTTACGGCCTTAACTCTGCCAGCTAAAATAAATCATTGTTACTGTTATAAATAGAAAAAAACAATTCTCAAATAAATTTGCATTTCTAAGAAACATAACACATAATATTAATATATTTTTACTTGAGATTGCACATTTGATCTTAAACAAATGGAAAGAAAATTCCTAGCCTTTTAATAAGGGCCTAGTAATTAAATAAAGACTGGAGAACGGATTATTATACACTGAAATGTAGAGATGTTTCAAATAGGCTACTTGATTGTTTATACATAAATAACAGTTGCCAAAGTAGATAAAAGTTCAGTCAGGTATAAACAACTGTGGCGATTCAAGCTGCTTGACTTCGGGATTTCGGGAGTGATCAATCTCGAGTCTCGGAACACTCACAACAAGTCTTTACGTCAAGGATGCGACTTAATACAACATTGTCGTGCGGGTTTTCGGCTTTGCGGGCGCTGTTAGTCTCGCTTTTTCGATCGTTGTTTATCTCTAGTAAATACCTAATGATGTTTTATAATCCTCAGAAAAGTAAGAACAGATCGAGGTGTAGGGATCAATCCTGACGATGATGATGAAGACAGAACTGGTGATGATGATCATAATGTTAAAGATATGATTATGAAAATGTTAATGTACACTGCATTCAAAAAGGCTACACTATGTGCACAAATTTTATCATTTTGCGTAATGGATTTCGGGTGTTTATTTGTTTAGCCATAAATCTATCATCTTCAGGGCAAAGACGAGCGCTAGATTTTGCGGTTTTGCGTGTCCCGTTGTAAGACAAATTATAGAATCCGAAGAAAGTTCAGGATAATTACTGACCAAGTTAATCATTTTTGCATTGCATAACAAGGTCCACGTCATGTTACTAACTTATTAATGATGTCAGAGATCGTATAATTTATTCTGGAGAGTATCTTAGATACGGTAAATCTGTCAAAGGCTCAGAAATTAAGTACAATTCAAATGGACCCGATGGCCGACAGCGTTCACATTTCCTTATTCTACGTTATGTTGCAAAGAGTGTCTCTCGCTCTTCTTATTCAAGTAATATATTCCTTTATTATGCTAATGAGACTGCTTTACCGTCAGCTCTTCTCGCAGCGCATAATATGCAAATACACAATATTGAAAGTGCACACATGTGTAGCCTACAACATAAGCAGTTTTATCACTTCTTCAAGCTTCTGAGTTAAATATTGGATAGAATTGAAATTATATGAGTACGTAGAAGTGAGAAATATCAAACTTTCGGTTGTATAAGTTGGCCTTCTTCTTACAGATGCAATATTATTTATTTAGAACAAAAGTATACAACATTTCATACTTTTGACTTCAAAATACACACTTAATTGAATTCACAGGAAAGGTGAAGTTACGCCACTCCTACTTTGAAACCCTGAAATATCAATGTAATTATTTTTAATAATAATGTTATCAGTACGAGAAGCAAAAAATTGTTTTTATTTATACACGTACGTTACGACAGCCCAGACGAACAGTGCCTCAGCAGTGGTAAACGATCGTGTGGTTAGCACGATGATCTCCCTAGCCGTTAAAGCTGGCTTTTGAAACAGGATTTTGCTACCCATTGTAGCTCCTCAAATTCATCATTCATCACGATGCTGGTTGGGCACCGATCACATATACTGGCCGAAATTTCTTGAGAAATGTTCTTTCCTCATAAGTACTCGAACCAGAGCGCTTTGCGTATCGCTAATTTAAGGTGTAACGCTTGTGAGAAGTTCAGAGCTTGCACCTGCGATGTAGGAAAAGAAATTGAATATTAACTAAAAATACACTCCGAGATGAGTTTGAGATCAGCGACCAGAATATCCAATCGACATCAAAGACGGAGTTATGACTTGAAGTTTTTAATATAAGTTTAAAAAGAACTGAGTGAAACTAAAACAACTTAAAATCTGAATATACCGAACTACAAGATAGAAAAACGACGAAATAGGCTATCAGGACCAACAAATTTATATCGAGAAACCAAAGCAAATTAGTGGACCTAATCCAAGAGTAATGGAACGACCTATATGTTCGTATCGTAATGATTACTGATGACAATAAGAGTTTTGATGACACTTAAATACTCTAAGAAAACCTACCCCACAGTTGCATTATCATTAAAAATGTCACAAAATCTGCCGAGGAATCGAACTTCAATCTCTTCGACGAGAAACATTTATTGTAGACTTAAAAAAAAATGTAAAATACATTAGATTTACATGAAGCACCTACATGTAGCAGTATAGTGGTATTCATTTAACTTGGTATAGATAAGGCCATGAGGCCTTCTCTTCCCCTCTACCAGGGGATTACAACTGCAATATGAAGAATACAATTACAATTATAATAAAAATAAAAATCGAAGTACGAAAAGATTATCTGATTAATAAAGCCTAGACAATTTATTGTAGAAGTGAAGAACATAGATTTTTTTGGTTAAGTACAAATTAAACTTAGAAAAATAAATTTATATAGTGATGAAACTACCGAATATTGAAATAATTTGTGCTAGAATAAGAGAACTATTTACAAAAAGCCATGTCTGAACGAATCTCAATTACTGACCAAGTGCCTAGTAAGTTTGCGTTTGAATTCAATTTTATTTCGACAGTCCCTGATGCTAGCAGGTAGCGAATTCCAGAGTCTGGGCAGGGCTATTGTAAAAGAGGATGAGTATGAGGAAGTGCGATGGGATGGTATCTTTAGTATTGTTTCATAGCGAGAGCGTGTGTTCAGATTATGGTGGGAAGAAAAGTAAGTGAAGCGAGATGACAGGTACGAGGGAAAAGAAGAGTTCAAGATTTCGAAGAGAAGGAGAAGTGAATTTAAATTTCTTCTTTTATCTAGTTTAAACCAAGCTATTGCTTCCAGGGATGGGGTAATATGATCATATTTGCAAGTATTGCTTACAAAACGTACACATAAATTATGAGCACGTTGAAATTTCGTTTTTTGTCGCTGGAAAGGTCAGTCAGTAGAATGTCGGCATAGTCAAAATAGGGACTTTTTTTTAAACAAGAGGGAAGATGAACAATTATTCTTTTTAGCAAATGGATAACAGAATATACTTTTCTAAAGGTTTCTGTGATTTGCATGTCCCAGTTGAGATTATTATCATTGTGAATGCCAAGATTTTTTACTAAAGAACTGAAAGGAATATGCACTGTACTTACTTTAACGGGGAGAATGTCAAGTTATATATTGTTTTAGTGAGAAATTACATCAATTATTTTAAGGCTTACCAATGTTTAAATTCAAACTAACATATAACTTCACATTAGCAAGAACTAGCAATTACTTGAATCTCATCGCACCACTTTTCGATACATTAAATTAAAAACTTCTTACATATAATTTACAGTACCCCTCACACCCTTCATTTTTCCAAACCCGCAAGGGTTCATTTTAAACAAAGAAACTGCATATAACAGACTATGTTTGAATTTTCGAATAGCTTCTTGGAATTCAATTACTGGTGATTATATACCCCAGCTCTCTCGTACAAGGCCAACAGAAAAGAAAACAGCGTGGCCATTGGCATTACTAAATACCCTTCGCAAAGAACCCCTTTACAAAAACCGCAGCAACAAAAGCGAGAAAGGAAGCAGATGGAATACGAGTACGTACACCCACAATGGCGCAAACGGTTAATGCAATACCACTGTATGACTCACAAGCAACGAAACTAGTTCTACCATCACGCCCTGCTGGACGACTACGTATAAGAATAAAGAAATAATGCTGAGTTCTTTCTGGTGTCATTCATTGTGATACAGCATAAGACTTTTCTCAGGATGCTGCATTTCAGACGAATTCGCCGTCCTCTAAGCAGGAATATTTGATTTTTCTTAATGGAATATTGGATACCATAATGTATAAAATTAGACTTCTCCTAAAAACCTCGTTTTCTGAATTTCTGCATATATAGGGTGTTTTCGAGGTGGTGTTACAAATTTCAGGGATGATGGCGAAGGGCACATGTATCAATTTGACATAAGGAACCATGGTCCGGAAATGACTGAGTCGAAAGTTATAAGCAAAAATAGTTGTGTGGAAATGGAATTGTAATTTGGCAACACGTGTCCTCCTTCCCTTAACCTTTGGATCAATCGTGGAAAAATGGTATGGGCCGAATGTCTCCTACGTGGGTACTTGTTCCCGATACAATCTGTGAACTTGTCTACTGTTCCCATTGGCTCATCCGTATTCGAAAATCAGGTCTGCTTATTCCGCTCTCGTGTTCCTCCATTTCACTAGGACTGATCGACTGGACACTGCAACTTGTACACATACACTGCTGTCTACAGACGTGCATATCAGGACCGACCATGTCCGTTACACATTATACTATCTGCATTGCTTTAGTGTAGTTTCCTGTCCCCACCTCTCAGACAGCGCACTGAATGTAATACTGTAAGTAAACAACATCAGATGGATACTGTATGTGTAAGATGTACAGATAAATACACATAAATAAGGTGTACAGAGGAATAAAATTATTTCATTTCCACATAACTATTTTTGCTTGTAACTTTCGACTCGGTCACTTCCGGACCAGGGTTCCTATCTCAAATTGATACATGTGTCCTTCGCCATCATCCCTGAAAGTTTGTAACACCACCTCGGGAGCACCCTGTATAAGCCTACTTTGTATAATTTATATTAATTGGGCTATCAACTGTAGCTTGCACCACAGCTTCTAGTAACAAGTACAGAACTCCCGGGTTGGAAGGCCGGTGATCATAAGCGCCATTGGAAGGAACTGTACGCGTATTGCATATGCGCCAATCACTGTATAACAAAAGCGCCAACATCAGAAATTTAACTTACCAAAATGCCCATGACTTGATTTCGTCTGATTTCATGTTACAAGAATAGGCTATACAGAGTGATTCAAAATCTCTGCGACAAACTCCGAGGGGTGATAGATCTAACAATAAGGAACCCTTTTTGTCTTTTGACACGTCGTTTCGAAGTTATCGTTAAAAACGTTTTTGCGCGAGCGTACGTCATTGTATGCAAATGTGTGCATCCCTGTTTTTTTGTTGAGATGTTTGTAAGAGATGAGAATAGTTGTTGTTTGTTTACGTTTAATGTTCAATATCTTTTCCTTTCAGTTCAGTGTAATCATCAATTGAGAATGGATGTCGTCCACCAATGCGCCCGGGACGAAGAGACCCATCGTTTCGAAGGCGCTAATAAAGTCGAGAAAACTTTGTATGGTGAAGGTGATTTCTGTTTTGAAACTGTTGTTGGTACATGTGGAGAGCTCTTCTTCCGTCTCCGCGAGCCTCCCCATAACACATTACCATGTCGGCCAACTCGGGAAAAGTATAGACATCCATTCTCAATTGATGATTAGACTGAACTGAAAGGAAAAGGTATTGAACATTAAACGTAAACAAACAACAACAAACCTTCTCGTCTCTTACAAACATCTCAACAAACAAACATGGGTTCACACTTTCGCATACATTGACATACGCCCACGCAAAAAAAAAAAAAAAACAAAAAAAAAAAAACAAAAAAAAAAAACATTTTCAACGGGATCTTCGAAACGATGCGTCAAAAGACATAGGTTGTTTAACAAAAAGGGTTCCTTATTGTTAGATCTATCACCCTCAGAGTTTGTCGCAGAGGTTTTGAATCACTCTGTATTTCATCTGGCGCTCGTCATCTTCGTCATCGTCTATGAATTGGTTTCGTCTGATTTCACATCACAAGAATACATTTTATCTCTAGAAAGATCTACATGTACAGATTTTTCAAAGTCAAGTATCACTGTCATAGGTAAAAAGTGCAAAACAAACGTATTGCATGAAAGGAAGCAAAATACTAACTGAA